>NC_088190.1:5152500-5752500 GCF_028769735.1 Zonotrichia leucophrys gambelii | reverse complement strand
TTCCATCATAACTCTGTATTTGTACCCCTTTCTGTCATAACTCTGTATTTGTACCCTTTCCATCATAACTCTGTATTTGTATCCCTTTCCATCATACCCTGTATTTGTACCCCTTTCTGTCATACTCTGTATTTGTATCCCTTTCCATCATACCCTGTATTTGTACCCCTTTCTGTCATACTCTGTATTTGTACCCCTGTCATACCCTGTATTTGTACCCCTTTCCATCATATCCTGTATTTGTACCCCTTTCCATCATACCCTGTATTTGTACCCCTTTCTGTCATACTCTGTATTTGTACCCCTTTCCATCTCACCCCGGATTTGAATCCCTTTCCATCAGGAACCACTTCCCCTGCTCCCCTGAGGACTTGCACCAGACTGAATTTAAATGAGAGGCTGTGGGTACTATATAAACCCTCTCATAAACAACAAACCAACACACAAACTATGATTTTTTAGAACCACACTAAATCACCCACCCTTGACCAGAGCTGGATTCTCTCCTGCCACCATAATTTTAATAGTACTCAGCTTGGATGATACCCCCTAAGCTACAAGCCAGCTTCAATATTTGGAAAGTTTTCTAATGTAGGTACAAATTAGGATTAAGTAAAATAAATTAAATTAATCCAGAACAAAATTCAATAAATCCAGAGCAGCTGTGGCTGCCCTTGGATCCCTGGGAGTGTCCAAAGCCAGGCTGGACAAGGCTTGGAGCAGCCTGGAATTAGTAGAAGGTGTCCCTGCCCAAGGGAGAGATTATTCCATGTCTGTTTTAAAGAAAGTCTTCTCATGTTTCTCCACAGGGATGATTTTTGAATGAACCTGAAGCTAATCTTACTGATGTGGTCTTAGAACTCCTGGAATTTCCTAACTTTGGTTAAAAAATTGCAATATTTCTTTGATAACCTAAAAACCCAAATAAAGCAAGTCCTTCATGTGCAGGTCTAGGACTGTACACACAAATATCCATTTTTTTGCAGACCCTCTGATTCTATTACAAAATATCAGAGGAAAACCGATTTTCAAGTGTTTTGAAAAGGAAGATTTTCAATGTAAAATTGAAGAGCATTACTTTTATGTTCTGTTTCTTACCCCAGGAAGCGAGCTCGGAGCTGGCAGCAGCTGCAGCGGATCCGAAGGTCGGCAGAGGGAGTCGCATCCCCTCCCATCCCACACGTGCTCCTCCCACCGAGCCTTCACAACCGGAGGGTTTGGGCTTCAAAAGCTTCATCTCCCACCTGAAGTGTGAAAAATGCCTATTTTATGATTGGCTTTTCGGAAATATTAAAATGAATATTGTATGTGTTATGTTAGAAAGTAATGCTGTGTTAATTCTCTTAAGTAGTGGGTTAAATATAGTTTTAGATTATAACAAAATGTTAAAATAGAAACTATGCTGTGTAAGATGCTTTTTTTCTAAAGAAAGGACTGGCACTGAGATAGCAGCCACAGGACACCTGAATCTTTCAGAAAAATAGAATTTATTGCTCCATTATCAGGAGAAAATAACTTCTTCCTTGCTCAGGCAGGATGACAGCGTTAGGATTCAGAGGAAGAAGCTGACACTGCCCAGACAGAATCCTGTGTTTGAGTGGAATTTATGCATCATGGATGAGGTGTATGAATATGCAACAGGCTGTTGCTTTTAATGGTTAATCCTCTGTTAACTGTGTCCATTTTCAGGCTTATGCTGCCCAGAAAAAGGTACCCAGACTGTCTCTAACTCTTTGCTCTTATTGTCTCATATTGTCCTAATTCAAATTGTCCAAACTATTATTATTCTAATTGCATTACTATTTTTATAACCATTTTATTACTATGAAACTTTTAAAATTTTAAAAACAAGTGATTGGCGTTTTTCACATGGGGGATTTCATAAAAGCTCACACACACAATGTGGTGTATGAAATCCTGACCCAGCCAGAGTCGTTCTCTAAACCCACAGCCCTGGAACTCAAAAACTGAGGGTGTGGAGGAGGAAGGAGCTGCTCCCTCACCTTTTCCTGCACCTTCTCCAGAGCCTTGCTCTTGGCTTGAACCTCCTCCTGTGTGAAAAATGCCAATCACTTGTTTTTAAATTTTAAAAGTTTGATAGTAATAAAATGGGTATAAAAATAGTAATACAATTAGAGTAATGATAATTTGGACAATTTGAATTAGGACAATATGAGACAATAAATACAAAGAGTTAGGGATGTCCAGGTACATTTTTCTGGGCAGCACAAACCCGGAAAAGGCCCCACATTAACAGAGGATTAACCCTTAAAAGCAGCAGCCTGTTGCATATTCATACACCTCATCCAAGATGCATAAATTCCACTCAAACACAGGATTCTGTCTGGGCAGTGTCAGCTTCTTCCTCTGAATCCTAACAGTGCCTTTGAGGAAGGAAGAAGTTCATTTCTCCTGATAATGGAGCAATAAATTCTCTTTCTCTGAAAGATTCAGGTGTCCTGTGGCTGCTATCTCACTTTCTTTAAAAAAAGTATCCTACATAGCATCGTTTCTATATTAACAATTTTTATAACCTAAAATTATATTTAACACAGTACTTAAGAGAATTAATACAGCATAACTTTCTAAGACAACACATATAATATTAATTTTAATATTTGCAAAAAGCCAATCATAAAACACATGCATTTTTCACATCCTGGATGGAGTCATGGACCTTGAGGAGAGCCTGCTCACTGCTGTCCTCACTGGATTCCTGCAGGGCTTGTGCTTCTCCTTCAGCTCCTGAAGATATCTGAAGATACCAAGGAGTTCTTTATGTTTCACAATAACTTTATACCTTTTCCTGTTCATAGAATAGGACCCTGACTTCTGTCTGATCAGCATCCCATAATATTCCTCACTACTCTAAGAAAGCCTTACAATTTTTCCTCTGGAAAATTCATTTAATCTGTAGTATATGATCTTAAGAATTGTATTAGTTTTGTAGTAATAACTCTAACAAGTTAAAATAAGCTATATTTAATAATAGAACAGTAATGCTATTTTCTTTACCAAATTTTTTTTCTGCATGTGTGATGTCTATTGTCCAGCATTCTGTTCTTCCTGGCTTTGGTACAGGAAGGCCTGCTCCCCCCAGCAGAAGGGAACACCAGCTCAAGAACAGCTTCACAAGCCTGGAGGAGGCACATCCTTCCATGGGTGACACTTGGGAAGACAGAAAAATGGGAATTATGAGAAGATTTTCTGCCCTGAGTAATCATAGCAGATTGTACTTATTATTAACACTTTCTGTCATAAAAAGAATCCCAGAATCCCAGAGTGGTTTGGGATGGGAAGGGCCTTAAAGCCATCTCACTGCACCCCCTGCCATGGGCAGGGCCACCTCCTGCTCTCCCAGGTTGTCCAACCCTGTCCAGCGTGGCCTTGGACACTTCCAGGGATCCAGGGGCAGCCACAGCTCCCCAAAATACTCCACAAAGGCAAAGCATGGAGTCAGTCAACAAGGATGCCCAGAAATCCATAATAAAGCTCATAAAATTATCTTTAAAACAAACCCTTGTTTTGTGTATTTATATTTAAATAAACACTGAATATATTTTTTTTCAAGGATGCACAAAAGGTGCCAAAATCACACAGAGAATTATTTTAACTGGTGGATGTGGGAGTGTTAGATCTGAAAGCCACAGCATGGTTTCCATTTTGGGGCATTATCAGCCATGGTTTGTGTCACATCAGTGTTGTTAATGCAGCACTGGCACAGGGCTGTGTTTGAAATCATGGAATATTGAAATAAAGCCAAGCTCCAGAGCATTCCTTTGTCTAGCTCAGGTTGGCCAGCACTGTCTCAAATTGGCTGATAACCCCTTTTACTGATAACAGCCTCCTAATTATCTCCAAACCCTGTGAAATGGCTCATTCTGCCCCAGAACTGCCCTGCTATTCTGCTGCACTGCTCCTGCCAGGTGACCTTCCCTTTCCTCAGCTTAACACACACTGAATGCAAGGATTCAATCTTGCTCTGCTGAGCTGCCCTGATGGGTAAAGCCTGAGCAGGGCCTTTGAAATCCCCACACCTGTGGAACCAAACCCTCCTGCCCAATCTGCACAGAACCTGCATTTAACAATGTGATTAGAAGGGCATTTTTTCTTGTTTGCCACAAAAGGATTTATTTTTACAATAGGAGCACTAACATTTGATATCTAATCCAAATGAAGGGTTTCTTTGGAGATCTCTCCCTTAAGAGACAGAATTACCCACAAACTACAGGCACTGCTGTTCTGCATTTCATAGCAGCTCCTGTTTGAGCCAGGAGAGACCCAACAGAGTGAGCACACACCACAGGGAAGCTGAAAGACTGGTTAAAACCTACAGAAGAACAGGTTAAAACCCACAGAAGGACTGGTTAAAACCCACAGAAGAACAGGTTAAAACCCACAGAAGGACTGGTTAAAACCCACAGAAGGACTGGTTAAAACCCACAGAAGGACTGGTTAAAACCCACAGAAGAACTGGTTAAAACCCACAGAAGAACAGGTTAAAACCCACAGAAGGACAGGTTAAAACCCACAGAAGGACAGGTTAAAACCCACAGAAGGACTGGTTAAAACCCACAGAAGAACTGGTTAAAACCCACAGAAGGACTGGTTAAAACCCACAGAAGGACTGGTTAAAACCCACAGAACTGTTCAGAATCAGACTGTCACAGCATATCTTAGCTTGAGCTTTTCTAATTGTATCTAGTTCCACACAATGGAGGAAGTGAAAAACCAGAATTTGTATTTCTGGAGCAGCCCAAGCCCCCATGCTGCCCCAATAAGTGGTGGTGTGCTCTGGCTGAGGGAATTCTCTCACACAGAGAAAACCTTGAGCCAGGTTGATTTTGATTTGGGCTGAGCACAAGTCCAAGCCTGCATTTCTCATATCCCAGCCCTATTTCAGTGCCCCTGAAATAGGATTATTGGGGGAGATGAAGCACAACATTACCCACTCAGGGAATGTTGATATCAAATCCAAATGAAGGGTTTCTTTGGAGATCTCTCCCTTAACAGACAGAATTGCCCACAAATTCTCAGGGTTATTCATCCTGAGGGGAGAAGGAGCCTGGGCTGATGTTGGCTCTTCATGTGCTGCAGCAACAGCATCTTCATGTGAAGGTGTGTGGTCAGAGATTGTTCTAGTCTGTGTGTCAGCTGAAAAGAGGAAATAAATGCAGTGTTGATAATGAGCTGTGCAAAACTAGACAGAAATCTGTGAAACCATCTCCCAAAGCCTTCCCCCAAAGCTAGGAGTGATGTGTCTGAAAGGAAAAGGGCTGTCAGTCACCTGCTTCTGCTGGTCAGTAAAATCCATGAAACACTGAGAGGTGTATCAGGAAAGGAATGCAGATTGCACAGGGCTGGGAGAGCCTGGCTCCAAAAATCATCCATTTCACAGGCTGGAGGTGCCTTTGTAATCAGAGGGGGAAGAAATAAAAAACCTCTCAACATTCACCTCAATAAGTGATAGCATCAAAAATGAGGAATACAGGTTCAAGAATTACTAGTGGGTGATAAATGCTGTATGAGCACATTGCAAACCACGCTCTGAGGCACTGCAGGTGTCCATGAAAAGCAGGAATGGAGAGGGAGAGGAGGCTTTTCTAGGATGTGAGAGGAATATCTGCCTTGCAGTGAGCGATGGTGTGGATAATCCACCGGGAGAGCAAGTGCTGCAGCACATTTGCATACGGAGGGAGAGACTGCGGCAGCCACCCCGCCCTGCCCTGGGGAATGAGAGTGCGGGGAGGGGACAGAGCAGTGACCCTGCTGCAGAGCCACTGCCCTCAGCAGGGGGAACTCTGCCAAGTGGGCAAAAAGCAGGTGTTGTACTCAAAAATGAGGCTTTTCATTGCCTCAAGGCTTACAGGGCTGGGTCAGGGTCAGGCTGGTCCCGACAGGGAAAGAAGTCAGGGAGAAAGGGGAGATGACAAAGCTGGGAGAGTCTTAAATCCAGGAGAGGCAGAGTCGCTGCTCCTGCTGTGGATGAGCGTGGGTGGAGAGCAGGGGCTGCTGCTGCCAGGCAGCACTTGCTGCAGGGGCTGCCACAGATGTGAGTGCAAAACCAGTCCCTGCCGCTGAGGGAACCCGGGCTGGGCTGCACAGCCCCCACAGCTGCTCCCTTCCTGAGGAGATGCTGGAGAGCAGACACCTTGAGATCAAAGTCATCCCTCAGGCTGCTGATGTCCTTCTCCAGGACGCCTGCTCTGCTTGGTACCCGGCCTGGAGCTGGGCCAGCCCCTCCTGGAACTCCTGCAAGGCACAGCAACAGCCCAGGCCTGTTCCTGAGGTCACATCCAGGCCCAGGAGTGATTGTTGTTGATGAAAGTGACTGTTCAGCCCTAAAAACGGCTGCCTTGGCTGGTTGTGGTGCCCTGGAATGAACTTTCTAAAGAGCAAGGAGAGAGTTTTGTTTCCCTCTGGCTCCTCCTGGCTCTGTATTCCTTTTTTCCCTCATCTTTGTACTCTTCTTAACACCTTTGATTACTGCTTTCCTCAACTCTACTCCTCTCTTTTCTGACAATTTCACATGTAGTTCCTCCAAAAATTCTTCCTGGGAATCCATTCCAATCCATCCCCAGAGAAGTGGAAACAAGAGGTGGGTTATGATAAGGCACAGGGCCTCCATAACACATGGTCTGTTCATAGGAGAAGTCCAAGGATTACAAAATAGAGAAAAAGAGAAAAAGAGAAGTGTTCTGGAAAGGCTGAACCATATTTGTAATGATTACTATGAAAAAAGTTTTAGTCAAAGCCACTTTTCCCAACTTACTGCTCTGATCAGCTGCTTCTCTGCTTCCAGATCCACCTGGGGTTTGAGGCAGGGAGCTGGATTTGCTCCAGGTGAGCAGCCCCAGCAGGGAGAAGCCCTACAAAGCAAAGCAGAAATAAAAATCACTCACAGTCACAGGGTGGGATTGTCAGCAGAATTCCTGGAAAGAGAACAAAGAATCTGGGTGCCAGGAAAGAACATGGCAACCCCCTGTGCTCACTGCCAAAATGCTGCCAGCCCGGGGCTCCAGAGGTGTGGGGAGAGAGGGAGAGGCTCCAGCTTCAGGGGAAAATGGAAGTGAATGTAATTGGATGGTATTTATACATAAAAGTATCTATTTCAAAGAAAAACAGGAGTTGTTTCCAGGGCTATGCTACAGATTTGGGAGATAAGAGACACCAGGAAGATGAAAAGTGCAAGGGAATTACCTTATTTGTTCACAGCTATTTCTGAAATGGGGCAGAAAGGGGGAAAAGTCATCCTACAGCCTTACACCCTGCTGAAAATTGCCCTTTTTAGGGGCTAATTCTCCAAAGGTGATCAGCTCCCTAAAGCCTGCTCTTCCTTCATTTGCTCCTACATTTCCTATTCCTGCTCCAGAGGACAGAGGCTGGGCTGAGTCCTCAGGCACTGCCATAAGGAGGGCAAAACTTCTCTTGTAGTGTCAAAATTTTACATTGCAGGAGAAAAGGAGCTGAATGGTTACTTTGAAAACATAAATACATATATATTCAAAAAAGAATTTTACAGTATTATTTCTTTTGCAGCTCATTTTTGTTCTTCCTGCTGAAACCTCTCTTTTGGAACTGACCAAATTCCAGCCACAATCACCAAAAATAACCATGGATTTGAATCATGTCAGCCTTTTCTGACAGAATTTGCCACTACTGAAAACACTGGATTATGGAGATGGTCTTTGCCATGTCAGTAGAATAAGGTCAATTTGGCAGCAGTGAAGGAAAAGTCTGTAACCAGAATGGAGGATTCTTCTTCCAGTAGGTAAAGGAAAGGTTGAGGTAAAATTTACCAACCAACCATTACCAAAAGCCAACATTTTATGTGTAAATCTCCTTTTTTTTCAATTTCTGCAGCCAGTAAAGGCTCTCCTACCTGACAAGTCACTCGTGCCCATCTGTTCAGCCAGAACAGCCTTCAGCTTCTCAATCTCCTCCTGGTACTCCATCACCAGGGTGTCCTTGGGGTCCTGGTTGATGCAGGGCTTGTTCCTGATGTTCCTGGCCCAACCTGCATAGCACAGGGTGCTGAGGCTTTCCCCATAGCTGTCATCAGCTGGGGACACTCATGTCACCATCAGGGTCCTGGTGTTCCCCTCAGGGAGTCCTGGAGCAGCCTGGTCAGCTTGTGTGGGAACCCAGGACATCCCTCTGGCTGTCCAGGATGGACAGGACCCTGCCAGGGGGCTCAGAGACCCTGGCATGGAGCCCAAAACACCCCTGGGTTTGATTATGACCCATGGAGCAAATTACCAACCTTAGATGAAGATCAGCAGGCCACAACAGTTTAGGTAGAATGATAGTGAAGTTGTCATGGGGTGGAAAAGTAGATTTTGGGGTTTTTGGTATGGGGGTTCAGGGGGCAAGATGGAGGGAACTGGGCATGTCCAGCCTTTCTCCTTCTTCTTGGCCTCCATCTTGTGCAGTGATGTTGGCACTTACAGATTGGTTTAGAGTAGAAGCTCACTGTCTAACATAGGTGATAGGTATTGGAAAGTAATTGTAAATATTGTAGTTTTTAGTATAAAGACATAACACCACCCTGGGGGCAGGCAGAGTGCCTGGAACTGTCCTGCTGGATGGACCTTGGCAGGGCAGGAGAAAGAATTTTATAGATAAGATACAATAAACAACCTTGAGACCGAGAAATGAAGAGCTCTGCCTCCTTCTTCAAGTGCTGGGCTGGGAAAAGAGACTTTGGAACTTTTCTTGAGGTCACTGTGAGCAGCTAAAGATGCCAACAGCTTGGAGTCTGTAGGGAATGTGTCTGCCCCTGCCATCCACCAGGGCTGAGGTGCCATTGCCCAGGGCAGACAGGGACAGGTGGGTTTTGGTGGCCTCTCTGAGCCTCTCCCCTGTGGCACCAGTTGTCACCCTGTTTTTTTAAGATTTTCTAAGCTTTCTGATGTTGACATTCGTGGAGTGAATTTTCTCACACACTTTCTGTAAATAACTCATTGTTTTACATTCCTTTATGGAGGAAGAGAGAGTTGATGGACTGTTAGTTTGACCAGTGACATTGCAGAGGTGTCAATGTCACCTTCCAATCCACTGTCACGTTTGTAAAGCTATAAATATTGGAGTCAGAGAATAAAACTACCCTTTTTTTCCCTTCACCTTAAGTAATAGTGTGCTTGTGTTTTCTCGTGTCCCTCAGCGACAACCAGTCCTTGCCTGTCTCTCACCTCCTGCCAGAGGCACCAAGCTGGGTTTGGCAGCCCTGAGGTGATCCTGGCCTTGCTCATCTGCACAGAAACAATTCCCAGTCAATCTTAGGAGGAAACATCTCAACAGTCAAGAACCAGGACTGTTCTGGCACCACATCCTGCTCCAGCCCTGCTCTTTGTCTGCTTTGGGCCCCAACTCCCTGAAGTAAGAAAATATCTACTTATTCTAAACACTGCACAGTTCAGTGCTTTTCTCAACAGTAAAAATTCATGCCTGTTCTTGCTCTCTCTGAACACACACACACACACACACCTTCCTCCACATATTTCAGCAGTATTTACAGTTTCAGCCAAATTCCTCTACAAGTAACATGATCAGACCATGAGTTTATACAGCTTTTTTCCTTCTCAGTTTGTTTCATGAGGGGAAATTTAGATGAGATCTATAGAAATGTTTCCCTGTGAGGGTGGGGAGGCCCTGGCCCAGAGCAGCTGTGGCTGCCCCTGGGTCCCTGGCAGTGTCCAAGGCCAGGCTGGAGCAGCCTGGGATGGTGGAAGGTGTCCCTGCCCATGGCCCAAACCCTAACCTGCAGTATCAGACAAACACATCTGACTGCCACCAGCAAGCCTGATTTCTGAAGGAGGAATAAAACCACAGAAAAAGAGGGAACCACCTTCATGGCTCAGAGAATTCAAGCTGAGAGCTGCTGATTGATTCAGACATCCCCCAGGCCATGAGGAACCCAGCTTCTATCCACCCTCCACCTTCTCTATTATTAAGCTGCATATTTTAAACAAGAATCAAATTACATCTCACCTATTATGGCAAAGGCTGTAAGATCTCCTCAGCCATAGGAAGCTTTTTTTAACACAATATTCCCAGATATTGTTCCCAGTGCTTTGCTGAACTCTCTGCTCTGAGTGGGTGGCTTGAGCTCACTGATAACATTCCCAAAGTACCACCCATCACACACAGGTGAACTGTCACCATTTTTCTCCAAATTAATTAATTTTTAAATGAACAAAAGTCCTATTTGGGACTCTGGGTTGAGACAGAGCATTAAATACCCAACAGCATCTTCTCAGTAATTATCAATTGCACAGATGAAAAGTTTAGTACAGAATGTTAATGAGCAATGGAAATATCCAAAATTTTGAGTTACCCATCAAACCTACACAAAAAATACAAAATAATCCAGAGATCCCTGCACTCCTACACCAGCCCCCTCCACACTGGGAATTTTAAATGAGCTAAGTTAATTTCCCACAGCTCTGTTACACCCCACATCTGCTAAGTTCATCACCAAAACTATCTTTATCATGTCAGCTGGGATATCGAGATATGGTTGTCATGATGGAGCAGCACAGACCACATTTGGCACTGTGACTTCCAAAGAGGAGGCTCAGTGATGTTCACAAGAAATGATGTAAGACAATGTTTGCTGTTAAATCCCACAGAACAGAGCAAAAGTGGGATTTATCCTCGTTCCAGAGCTACAATGCCCAGGATGAGCCCAGGTACAGTCACTGTGATGCTCTGTGCTGCTGAACCCCAGGAGTGGCCTGGCTCTGTCTGGGGCTGTTGCAGAGTCCCTGAGGAACTCCTGACCCAGGACAGGGCTGCAGCCACTGAGGTGGAAGGCAAAGGAATGAACAAAATTGGGGTTCTGGGGGAATTGGGGGGCTCAGGTGTGCAGTGGGGCAGCCTGGGGTTTGTTTGGGCAGGACACTCCCTCAATACTCAGTGGAGGCAGTGTGAAAGATGCCAATCACTTTTAAAATCTTAAAAGTTTAATAGTAATAAAATGGTTATAAAAAGAGTAATACAATTAGAGTAATGATAATTTGGACAATTTGAATTAGGACGATATGAGACAATAGAGACAAAGAGTTAGGGATGTCCAGGTACCTTTTCTGGGCAGCACAAGCCCAAAAAAGGACCCACGTTAACAGAGGATTAACCCTTAAAAGCAACAGCCTGTTGCATATTCATACACCTCATTCATGATGCATAAATTCCATTCAAATACAAGATTCTGTCTGGGCAGTGTCAGCTTCTTCCTCTGAATCCTGACAGCGCCTTCGAGGCAGGAAGAAGTTCGTTTCTCCTGATAATGGAGTAATAAATTCTCTTTCTCTGAAAGATTCAGGTGTCCTGTGGCTGCTATCTCACATCAAGTCCTTTCTTTAAAAAAAGTATCCTACATAGCATCGTTTCTATTTTAACATTTTTTATAACCTAAAACTATACTTAACCCACTACCTAAGAGAATTAATACAGCATTACTTTCTAACACAACACATATAACATTCATTTGAATGTTTGCCAAAAGCCAATCATAAAATCCATGCATTTTCCACAGGCAGCAACAGGCAGCGTGTCAGAGTTACCCTGGAAACGGCTCTGCCCAGCTCCAACAGCATCACCATGGAAACGCCGTCACCGCCGGTGGGGAACAAAGGAAGGGAAACTGCAGCGAGCAGTCCCCTGCTCCCACTCTCCCTCTGCAGGAGACAGGCAAAGCACGCTTGGAACACGGAGCAGAGACGGGTTTGCCTTTAGAAACACCTGCCCTGTAAGGCAGTCTGGGTCTGCTGCCATCCCAGAGCGTTGCAAGGTGCTACAGCCTTGGTTTTATACACCAGGGCAGTCCTGCAAGGAGGTAAATTGGGACAGGAGATTTCTAGCTCCTTCCAGGAATACATGCAAAACGATCTGCAAAGCCACCAGGAGGTAAATTTTATAAAGGTCAGCCCCCTGGTTAGGATTTTGGGAGAGTTTACCCTCCCATGGTCCTGTAAACATCACATGTGTTCCCATGGGGAGTAATACCTGCTGTGTGCCCTCAAAAAGGATCAGCCTTTTTTGTTTAGGCAGATAAGAGATCATCCGTGGCTCCACTAGATCAGATGAAACATTTATAAGGCCCAGAATCCTCTTGCTATAGAGACATGCATGAGATGAAGAGGATGAGGAAGAAACTGCCCCATGAGCACTTTATTGCAGCCTTGGCCAGTGAAGGATTTTCACAGAGTTGCTGCTGAGCTACCAGCCACTATCACATGGGATACACTGGACATGTCTCCAACTGCATCCTCTTCTTGAACTTTCACTGAAGTCCCTCAAAACTCCCTCTTAACTTCCACATTCCTCATGTAACTTCATATTCTGGCACTCAGGCTTCAGACAGAGACCTTTGTTGCACTTCTGTAAGCCATGGTAACACCCATCTGAGCTAATTAAAGCACTTAATTAAGACACATTGAGTCCAGCTCCTGCTTGGTGTCAGCTCCATGTGTGCTCACTGTAGATCTCCAGGCAGGAGCTCTCAGCAGAGCTTGGTGCTCCCAGCACGCTGCAGAGCCAGGGAGGATTTGGGGCTGAGGCTGCCCAGCACAGGGAGGCCCTCACCCTTCAGCACCTCATCCAACCCCCCTGGCCATTCACTCCAGCTGGAGCCACTCAGCACTCACTGCAGGGAACTCCTGCTCCTTCCACACCTCGAGCTCACAGTGTCACCTGGCATGAGGGGACAGTTCATCTCACTATGCACTGCCCTCAGCAGTGTAGCCACGTTTCTCCTCAGAGAAAAGCAAGGCACAGCTCTTCCCAAGAATATTTCTGGGTTTCACATTCTCTGAACCTCAGAGAAAGAAAAAACAATTCTTACCATTTGCTGTGCCCGTGTTTGTGCAAAAATAGAATGCAATGTGGAGCTTGTTTACCCACAGTGCTGGTGTTTTGTTTCCTTGGCCTGACAGGGCCAGGTGTGTGTGTGTGTGTGTGTCAGGAGTGTGGGCTGAGAGTCACGAGATTCTGTGCAGAGTTGAGTGCTTGGCAGGTTCAGTTTAGATGTAATGTAATACAGTATAGAACAATATAGTATAATAAAGTAATTAATTAGCCTTCTGATATCAATGGAGTCAGATGCATCATTTCTCTCCCCTGGTCTGACAATACCATAGAGCAGTGCACCCCAAACCTGTCCCCATTCTCACTCCATGCCATCAGCACTCACTTCTTGGCACAGGACACCAAAGTCTTTCTAGCAAACCTCACCAGGATCTCTTTCACACCCACCTGCACACTCTCAAAGATGTGTTCAAACACCCTGGGGATGATCCCTTTCTGTGAGGCAGAATCTGCAGCTCCCTGCATGGTGAAGGATTCCCCACTGCCATAGGCAAAGATGGTGCCATTGTAGCCTTCCATGAGACCCTGGAAATGGGGGAAAAGCAGAGAAAACAGCCACCATCATTTCCTAACTGGAAACACACTGTCCAGATTCATTGCCACCCCCTCAAAAGGTGTTTTAAAGGAAGAGCTGGAAGTAAACATCAAATGGCTGCTTCATCTTCACTCGTCATCAGAGTATAGCAATTACAAAATTAGCATATAAATCAATGTTTTTCTCTCAAAACAAGGAATCTTGAAGCAGTGCAGGTGTTGAAAAGCAGTTGACAACACCAACACTGAGTAAACTATAATATTTTTGCCATAGGGCACAAAAATCTTATGAGATTCAAAGAGACAACTAGAACAATAGTTGGTTGTGGGGTGGCCAAAAGGATGGTCTCTAGCTTTGAATAATTTTTGTTTGGCAAGCTGTTCACTGTCACTTGACCTTATTTCAGAGAAGTGTGGTAGGAAGAAAGAATAACTGGATTTCTTAAGTTTTGAATAAGAAAAAATAACCTATTTTTCTAATATCAACTGTTTCTAGCTCTGCTTGTTCTCATGATTAGGAACTTCCATCTTAAAACCATCACAAGCCATTCAATCCATGTTACTTCTTCTAACAAAACATTTTGGGGAGGGAGGTTGGTCTTTTTTTGCTTAAGAGGTTCATTTCTCACCTCAGCTGTTTCTTGTGCTGACCTACTAACAAGGAAACAAAGGGATCCCTTATCCTTTTGCCAGTCTAATCCAGGCTGAGGTTCCCCATCTTCTCTAAGGTTTCTCACTTGACAGTAAATTTGCCCCTAAAATCATCAGTTTGATACCACAGCAGCTGTGGCTGCCCTTGGATCCCTGGCAGAGCCCAAGGCCAGGCTGGAGAGGGCTTGGAGCAGCCTGGGACAGTGGGAAGTGTCCCTGCCCATGGCAGGAGATGGGATGGGATGAGGTCCCTTCCCACCCAGACCATTCTGGGATTCTATAATATAAACACCCACCTAAAACAATTAAATGCAACTCTCTCCTCAGTGCCCTGCTGGCTGCTAACAAAGTTTTGTTTCTTACAATTTCTCAGACTGTTGGTGGGACACTGTCTGCTTTCCTCTACTCCTCAGGTTTGTAGCTAAGCCTCTTGAAGCAGTGGGCAGGGCTTTCTGGCCATAAACCAGGAACCCCAAATGGTTTGGCTTGGGAGGGACCTTAAAGTTCATCTTGTTCCACCATTCTGCCATGGGCAGAAGGTGGGGAAGGTCAAGTGGATTCTGCTTCACTTGGGGATCACCTGCAAAACCCCTCAGCCCCTGTCCCAGGCTGTGTTCACAGAATATTCTCAGCTGCAAGGGCCCCACAATGATCAGAGTCCAACTCCTGGCCCTGCATGGACACCCCAACAATCCCACCCACCTGTGCCTGAGAGCATTGTCCAAACACTCCGGGAACTCATTGTGGCGCCCAAAACTGCCCTGGGTGCCCACTGACCTCCACCAGGGGGTAGCGATCTCACTGTGGATGTGCTCAGTGCTGAGCTCCCCGCCGAAGGAGAACTGCCTGGGGAGGCTGGGCGAAAGCCGCGGGGCTCCGCACCAGGTACCGGCCCCGTGCGCTGTCCCCGCCGACGATGGACGATGGCTCGGTGCCCCAGGGCCGCTTCACGCCCGCTCAGCGGCCGGCAGCGCACGGCCACCTTCACCGGCTCCGTCCCGGCCACCCACAGCGGGACAGTGACGGGCACGGGGGTCAGTGACGGACGCCGGAGTCAGCCCCACACACTGGGGTCAGCCCCACACACACCCAGTCAGTCCCACATACCAGGATCAGCTCCACACACACCAGAGTCAACCCCACACACTCGGGTCAGACTCTCCCCTCAGGTCACCCCACCCATCCAGACCAGCCCCACAGACTGAGGGGCACCGGGGGCTGGGAACCCGAGGCTGGGGCAAGCCTAACCCTGAACATCTGCACCCCCTGTGGGAGGGAAGCACTTACCCCTCACTGGGGGCACGCAGGGAGAGGCCTCCCAGCGAGGGAGGCTGGGGGAGAAGGGGAAAGTGTGGAGAAAGAGAGCCGGGGAGGGATGCAGGGAAAAGGGGGAAGTGGGAACAGGTGTGAGGGGGAATTAGCGCAGGTCGGGAGGAGGAAACCTGAAGGGGGAAGGGTTTGCGAGTGAAACCCTGAGGGGAAGCTGAAGGGCGGGAAACCCAAGGGTAAGAAACCCTGAGGTAACTTTTGTGAGCCGAGACGCGCCCAAAGGGGACTGAGCAAGGGAAAACCTGAAGCGACGCCGCCGGTGCCGCGCCGGGCAGAGGGGCGCGGACCCCGAGGGCGCTGAGGCGGCGGGAGGTGCCCGCCCCCTGCGCATGCGCGAGCGGCCGCACGCGGGCTCCACAGCGACCGGGGCCGCGCCGGGAGAGGGGCCCCGCCCACCGAGTCACGTGACTGCCGCGGGGGCGCGCGCACGTGTGCGACGAGGTGAGCACGAGAACAGGTGTGCAACGGGGTGTGCACGAGGACAGGTGTGTAGGGGGAAGTGCACAAGGCCACAGACTGTGAGTGTGCGCAGGGCCGCGAGTGTGCGATGGCACCGATGCCCATCTGTGGCCCCTGCGTGTGCAGGCGAGGGTGAGTGAGCACGTGGGCGTGCAACCTCCCGTGAGCACCAGTGCAGCACCGCAGCAGCGCCGTAGCGTGCAGGAGAGCGTGTGAGCAGACAGGTGTGAGCACACAGGTGTGAGCACACGGGCGTGCAGCGCGTCCCGCCGCGGGCGGTGTGAGCAGCAGCCGAGCCCCGCTCCGATGCACGAAGCCGTTCTTTATTGCGGGGAGCGGCCGGGGCCGGGGTAAGGCAGGCAGCGGGTGAGAGCCGGGGATGCCGGGGGGGCCGTGCGGGGTCCCGGGCTATCCCCGCTCGTGCTGCGCCCCGGTGGGAGCGGCGGGAGCCCAGGCGGCCTCTCCCGGCCCCGCGCTGGCCCCGCCGCCGCCCGGATCCCGCTCCTCGTAGCCGGGGTTGCGCCGGCCGGGGCCCAGGCGGCAGAAGCAGCCCCCGGGTGGGCCGGAGTAGTGCGCCAGGAGAGCGGCCACGCTGGAGAACTCGGCGTTGGAGTGCTGCGGGCGGGAGAGAGGGAGAGGCAGAGGTGAGACCCCGAGCAGGCTGGGCCCCCCGCACACCCCTGCACCGAATGCCCACGCAGCAAATCCCGGCGTGCCCGAGTGCAGCACACCCACACAAACCTCACACACCCCGGGCTCTGCAGCGGGCACACACGGAGCCACGGCACCCACGCAGCCACAGCACACACAGAGCCACGGCACCCACGCACCAGGCACAAGTGAGGCCGTGAGTGCAGCACAGCCGTGCATGCCCTGTGTGGGTCCTGTGTGCCAGGTACGCCCAGGTAGACCCACAGACCAACCACCCTGGCCTGGCTGGGGGCCACACACACACTTGGGCACTCATGTATCACACACCTGGGTGTTAGTGCACCCAAAACTCAGGTGTGTTACACACCCAAGTGTGGATGCACACCCCACGCCCAGGGGTACCTGTGTGCTGTGCTCAGATGCATGTCTGTGCCCTGAGGCACCTGTGGATCGATGTACCCACCACCCACACCCCTGTGTGCACCCACACCTGCACCCGAGCCCACCTTGGTGCATCCCTGCACCAAGGCACCGGTGCAGCCATGCACAAGCGCAGCAAATGCACTCACAGGGTGCATTAGGTGCATGCAAACAGCAGCGCATCCCTGTCCTGCACCAACACCGCAGCGAGGCACAAATACACTTGCAGCCCCAGTGCAGCCGTGCCTGCGTGCTCCAAACACACACAGAGCATCAGGTAAAGGGTAAATGACACAGCCATGCAGCGAGGCACACCGCAGCGATGCAGGGGCGCACAGACCGCACCGCCTGCATCCGCTGCAGCCGCACCCGCTGCACCTCCCCCGCGCACCCGCGGGCACCGAAAGCCCCCGGGCAGCCCCAGGCACCGATCGCCGCCCCGGGCTCACCTCCACGCAGAAGCGGCCGTGCTGTGTCCGCAGCACGCCGTAGCTCACCACGCCGCACGGAGCCCGCACCCACAGGCACCAGCGCTTGGGCAGCCCCGGCTCGGCGCGCAGCAGGAACGAGCCGGGCACGTCCCGCCGCAGCAGCGAGACCCCCGCGGCCCTGCGGGAGAGGCGGCGGCGGGGCAGGGGTGGGGATGGGGCAGGGATGGGGCAGAGCCCGGGGTGGGGCAAGGCTGGGGATAAGGATGGGGAAGGGGCCGGGAGTGGGGCAGGAGCTGGGGTAGGAACTGGGGCTGGGGCGGGAGCTGGGGCAGGGCCGGGGATGGGGCAGAGCCCAGGGTGGGGCAGGGATGGGGATGAGGCTGGGATGGGGATGGGGCAGACCTGGGATGGGGCAGGGCCAGAGATGGGGATGGGGCTGGGGCCGGGAATGGGGCAGGGCCGGGATTGAGGCAGGAGCTGGGACTGGGGCAGGGCTGGAGACGGGGCAGGGGATGAGGATGGAGCAGGGTCGGGAATGGAACACGACCCGGGGATGGGGCAGGAGTTGGGATGGGACAGGGCCCGGGGTGAGGCAGGAGCCGGGGCCGGGACTGTGGCAATGCCCGAAGTGGGGCAGGGCCCGGGGATGGGGCAGAGCTGGAGATGAAGCACGGCCGGGGATGGGGAAGGAGCTGGGGCTGGGGCAGGGGATGAGGATGGGGCAGGGCCGGGACTGTGGCAGGGCCCGGGGATGGGGCAGTGCCCGGGGATGGGGCAGTGCCCGGGGTGGGGCAGTGCCCGGGGTGGGCAGGGCTGGAGATGGGCAGGGCCCAGGGTGAGGCAGGTGAGGTGCGTGCCGAGCCGAGGATCAGCTGCTCGCAGCCACGCTCTCACCTGGCGATGCCGGCGAAGGACCACACGCTCTCGGCCAGGACGCTCTCGTTCTCGGGCAGGAAGGCCAAGCTCCTCGCCCCTTTGCCTTCCCCTCCCGCCGCCGCTGCGGGAGCGCGTTAATCCCCTCTTGGCCCCCAGACACTGGCGGCACCGTGCGTCCCCGTGCCTCAGTTTCCCCCGGCACTCACCGGCGTCGCGGGGCTGCTGGTGGAGCTGCCCCTCGGCCCCGCAGTCCCGGTAGGCTCCCGAGCGCAGCACTTTGCTCCGGATGGCTTTCTTGCGCACCAGCACCGGCGAGCAGTACGGGTTCCCCGGGCGCCAGGCTCTGCCCTCCGCCTCGGGCCGCCGCTCCTGCGGGAGGGACAGGCTGTGACAGCGACCTGGGGGCTCTGGCCGTGGGGAATGTCCGGTAAAACACCACGGGGAAAAATGCTGCCCAAAGGATGCGGCGCCAAAAAAGCTGTGCAAAACACCACCAAAAAAAAAAAAATTGTGCAAAGCTTTGTGGGGTAAATACAGTGCAAAAAATGCTGTGCAAAACATGATGTGCAGAAGAAATTCCATGCAGAACGCCGTGGAACAATGCCATGCAAAAGAATCACCATGCTGTGCAGAACCACAGTGCCAAAAGAGCTGTGAAGAGCATTTTTACTGCTGCAAGAAATACCATGCCAAAACAGCCATGCAAACCACCATGCAAGAAGTGTCATGTAAAAAAAATTCTGAGAAATAATGCTGTGTAAAAAAAAAAAGTTCTACAAAAACTATCATGGAAAGAAAGTGCTGTGCAAAAACACCAAGGAAAAAATGCGCTGTAAAACCTCCTGCAAAAATCGCTGTGCAAGGAATAGTGTCGCAGACATCTTTTATGAAAAATCCTTTCTTTAAGATTTTTCATAAAATCTTTTATTTAAGATTTTTCCTCCTGAGAAGCTGAGAGGCCTCAGGAACAAAATGTAAACATTGATTATCTGGTAGATCTTTGATTAGCAACAGGTAGATCTTTGATTAGCTTATGTTAGATGTTTCTAATTAATAGCTAATCACAGTTTAGCTGGCTCCGACAGAGAGACCGAGATACAAACTTTTGTTATCATTCTTTCTATTCTATTCTTAGCTAGCTTTCTGATGAAATCCTTTCATCTATTCTTTTAGTATAGTTTTAATGTAATATATATCATAAAATAATAAATCAAGCCTTCTGAAACATGGAGTCAGATCCTCGTCTCTTCCCTCATCCTCAGACCCCTGTGAACACCATCACAGAATAGCTGTGCAAAGTGGCCTCCTGCAAAATTTCTGTGCAAGGAATAGTTGTGCAAGGAATAGCTGTGCAAGGAACAGCTGTGCAAAGTGGCTGATGGCAGGAAGGGCTGTCAGGGAAAGGCGATTTCAGGTAGGATGAGCAGAGCAGCGTGCGGGGCTGGGCCCTGCAACCCTCGGATGAAAAGGTTGTGCAGAACACTGCACACACAGCACTGTGCAAAGAAAGGCTGCACAAGGAGGAAATGCAAGGAAACCATGCAAGGCACCAGGTGATGATGTGTGGAGTGACAGCGTGCTGCTCAAAATGTGAGGAAATGCCATGCAAGGGCTGCCTGGGAGCTGTGCAAAACCCCCTGTGCTAAATACACAGAGAGCTGTGAGAGAAACGGGGCTGTCCTGGGCAGGGCCAGGAGCTGCCCTTGGCCATCCTTGTGGGGCCTTTCCAGCACAGAATATTTGGGGAAACGCCGTGTGGGGGAAATGCCCTGCAAGACCCAAATAGGCTGTGCCAAAGCACCGAGCCAGGAAACGCCGTGTGAGAACCCCAGGTGTGAGAATCCCGGGTGTGAGAATCCCGGGTGTGAGAACATCAGGTGTGAGAATCCCGGGTGTGAGAGCCCTGAGAGTGAGAATTCCATATGTGAGAATCTCGGGTGTGAGTACTCCAAGCATGAGGACCCCAGGTGTGAGAATCCCAGGTGTGAGCAGCAGCCTGACAGGGCAGGGCAGGACAGGGCAGGGCAGGGGCACCTACCCCGGTGCCCAGCGGGCCGAGGCCGGGCAGGCGCCGGAAGGACACGAGGGCGTTGACATTTCGTGACACCTCCTCGGGGTTGAGGGGCTCCCGCAGCACCCCCGGCCCCGGCAGCTCCCCCTCGGCCGCCTGCTCCTCGGGGTGCGCCAGGAGGTAGCAGAGCTGGAAGGAGCGGCAGAGCAGGAGGTGCAGGGTCTGGACCTGGGGGAGGCGGAAGACGCTGCTTGAAAATATTAAAAAAATAATAAAGAAGGTGTTTTGGGGTCGGGGCGGGGTTGGGCCACCACCTCTCCCGGGAGCCCCACGAAGAGGTGGCAGAAGAGGGCGCTGGGGGGGCTCTGGGGGTTGCGGGCAACGAAGGCGAATTGGCGGTCGGGGAGGCTCCAGGTGCTGTAGAGGATGCGGCGCAGCGCGTGTGCCATCAGCAGCGTCTGCGGGACGGGGCGGGGGTCAGGGGCACACCGGGACACCCCCAGGGGCACCCCCGGACCCCCCCAGGGGCACCCCCGGACCCCCCCAGGGACACCCCCGCTTGCACACACAAAACAGCTTCTCGAGAGAAAAGCAGCGCTCAGAGAGGTACAGCCCCCTAAACACCTCCCCAGCATCCCTGACCCCTCAGCACCTCTGATTCCTCCTCCCCGCATTCCTGAGCCCCCTCCCCAGCACCCGTGACCTTCCAACCCCAGCACCCCTGACTCCTCTTCTCAGACCCTGACCAGCCTCCCCAGCACCCCTGGCCCCCTCACCAGCCCCCCAACACCCCTGACCTCTCCGACTCTCCTCCCCAGCAATGCTGGTCCTCCTCCCCAGCACCCCTGACCCTCCCAACACCCCCACAACACCCCTGACGCCCCTACTCAACCCTTCTGAGCCCCATCCCCCTTGATCCCCCCAGCCCCTACCTCCCCATCAGCTCCGTAGACCTTCAGTCCCTGCAAGCTGAACCTGAGCAGCACCGACCTCCTGCGGGGACAGTCCTGTCCGAGGGAGATGTGGCACTGGGGGCTGGGCTGTGCCCCCATTATTTGGGGTCCCCCCCTGTGCTTCCCAGCGAGGGGAGCAGTGCTCAGTCCCGACCTTCAGCGCCTGCAGCTGCTCCTCCACCCGCCCCGCTCGCTGCTGCAGGTCCGGCTCCTCCAGCGTGAAGGATCCCACGTACTGGGGGGGCAAAAACCCCATGGGGGTCAGCTGCAGCCCCCCACGATGCCCCCCCAGGGCAGAGATGATGGTTTAGGGGGTCATGAGGGTGCAACAGCACCCAAATCTCATCTCGGGGTGTCACCCCTCCCCTGCCATGGGTAAGTCACCTCTGCTGGCTTGGTGACAGAGCGGGCTCGCTGCTGAGGGGCCGCGGGGTCCGGCCCCCGCCCGTTCCCCGGCTTCCTCTTCATGGCACGGGGAGTGCGGGTGAAGGCCGGGTCAGGACGGGGTCAGGCAACTCCGATGCCGCATCTGAGTTATCCGGAGCTCTCCAGGGTGATGGGGCTGCAGCAAGCACGGGGAGCCTGGGGCCGGCCCCCGGTCACTGTCCCTGCGGGGAGGGAGGGGACAGACACAACCTGCCCCCGCTGTCCCCTGTCTCCAGCCCGCTGAGCTGGGGAAGGGCTGCAGCCCCTGCACGGAGCTCCCCACGTCCTGACGCCAATGCAGATGTCCCCAGGTCCCGGCCCCAGTGAAATGCTCCCAATCCCAACACAAAGGTTCTAGCCTCCTGACCACACAGGTGATGTGGGGGTCCCCATCTTCTACTCCTGAGATCCAGTCCAGGCTGCCATGTCCCCACTCCAAGCAGCATGCAGGCAATCCCCCACGTCCCAGTCCCGATCCTGACGGTGATGTGAGGGTCCCCAAATCCCCATCCCAAACGCGATGGATGCAGTGCCCACATTCCATCCCCGAATGAAACCCAAGCAGTCCCTGCTGATGGATGCAGTGCCCACATTCGCCCTCCAATTGAAACCCAAGCAGTCCCTGCATGCCGAACAGGCACTCTGGACCCCAAGCGAGGTGCATGCAGCCTCACATCCCGAAGTCCAGCAAGGTTTTGGGGTCCCCCCACATTCTCCCCCTCCCATCCTCCATCCCACTTCCCGCCGGCCACGCAGCAGCACCGAGACCCCGGGGCTCTCCAGGGGTGATCCCCAAACACCACTGACGAGGGCAGCAGATTTGGGGGGCGCTTTTCGGTCCCGAGCAGCCATGGAGGAGCGCGCCGGACCCTTCTCCGGCCACCCCAAGCGGGTTCGTGCTGCGGAGCCCTCGGCCGGGCTGGGACCGGCGCCGCCGCCGCCTGCTGCAAACGGGGGAGGGGGCAGGGAGGGGGTCCGGCTGCCCCGGGCGCATCCCGGAGGTTTGGGGGGGTCCCTGCGGTGCCATCTCCCCGTCACCAGCGCAGCCTGGCCCCTCTCCTTCCCGGCACAATTCGGGGGTCTCCCCCCTCCCCCAGCCAATCCGCGGACAGGCAGCCCCCAAGCCCCGCCCCCCTTTTCCCACGCTTCATTTCTCAATGGAGCCCCCAGCCCACCGACCACCCTGGGGGTCCCCAAGGAGGGATGCTGACCCCCCCCCAATTTAGGTAATGCGTGACACCCGGCACCGAGCATCCCCTGGGACCCGCATCCCGCTGGACCCCCCCGGCTCACGGGCAGCTCTCGCTTGGATGGCTCCGCAGAAACGCAGGTGAAAAATTCCCGCTGCTCCCGCTCTCGGCCTCCGCCGGTTGTTTTTGCCTCGCCGGTGGCTCCTCCGGCAGCTCCGGCCGCGGCGCAGGGATGCTCGAGCCGGGGGTGTCAGGCCCTCGCCGGCAGCCAGGCCCCGGCGAGCCCGAGCCCACGGAGCCCACGCCGGGCACGGGGCAGGCAGCAAACTCTCATTTCCTGCCTCCGATCTGCCCGCGATGAATCACCGCAATTTTCCTCCTCGGTTCTCTCCGTTTCTTGGAAGCGGCGGCGAGCAGGAACGCTCGCTCGGGATTTTGGAAAACGCGGCGGCAACTGATTTTCTCTGCGTCTTTTCCCGTCTCCTCCGGCGTGCCCAGCGGAGCAGCGATTTCTAACCCTGACACGTACACACGTGGCTGCTCGCTCGCCACCCCCTGCCCTGATGCTCAGACCCTTTTCACCCCAATTTCTACGTTCCCTGTGGAGTTTTGCCCACTGCTGCCTGCTTTTGATGGAATAAAAATGAAGAGGGGTGGTCTGGCCCCACCGCAGAGCAACCACGGAACCCAGAGCTCCCTCACACACCAGCTGAAGGAAGCTGCCCCCCAGTCCCAGGGACCAGCTTGGCTCCTGGAATGGGAAAGCAGCAGTTTGGGGAGGAGATGGGGTCTAACCCTCAGCACTGCATCCACAAACCCCCATCTCGTGCCCCAGCAATCCCGAGGGTGTGAGGAACAGGGTCTGACCAGCACCATTCAGCCCTTGGGTCACTGCCAGCACCAGCTGCTCCAAGACACCGCGAGCGGCGATGGCAGAGCCACCCCAGCATCGACAGCGGAGAAACCGCGGAAGAAAAGGGAAAAAAAAGGGACAGATGGGGCTGAAGAAACAACAGAATGGAGCCCAGTCTGGCCAGGAAGCAGAGACAGGGGAAGAGCGAGGGGCAGAACCAGCACAAACCCCCCAGAAGGTGTTTGCTCTGCTGGCAGTGAAGACTTTCCCATTCAATCCCAGTCACTGCTCCTGGACCACTCCCTTGGATTGAATACAAACAACCCTGTGACTTCTTTTTGGTTTGGTGTGCAGAAACCACTTAATTCAAACCACAGCCAGAGTCTGGCAATGACCAAGGTTTTGGCACAACTCTTAATTCAAGGTGCTCCTGCTCAGATGTGAGAAATCTACATCATCCAGAGCAGTGTTTTAACAAATACTTATGGGATTGTTGGTGTGGGGATGCCATGGGGAGGTTGAAAAATGTCCAGCACCTGGGTGAAGACTCCTGGTCTCCAAAAATATGCCAGCACTGAGAAGTTTCTCCAGTTCATTTCACCACAATGCCAACAAACCCCATGGCTTCGGTACAAGCAGCCCCAGGAACAAGCCATTAACTAATGTTTCTAATTGCTTTACATCCCTGTGGATCATTCTTTGATCAGAGCTTTCACTCTGTTTCCCCATCAGCTGTGATTTCTAACCTGCTGTTTGTACCCTTCTTACAGGGCTGGGAACAATTTAAGCCATTTCTATACGAATTTTTTAACTCCCAGTTAAAGGTAGCACACTGAGACAGCAGCTGAAAAGAATAAATTCAATGAAGCTGTTTCCTCCCTTTCTGTGTGACTCCCCTCCTCACAGCTCCTTGCAGCAGCACGTTGGAGACTGTCAGGTCCCATTGGCATCGCTGCCTGGGCACAGCAGAGTGGGGAGGAGGTGAGCTCTGAAGCAGGTGCTGCTCTGGGGAGCAGGGCCAGGAGAGAAGGTTTCAGCTGGGATTTTTCTCCTCACTGATCACTGACAAGGGGAGAAGAGGACCAGCAAGAGGTTCCAACAGAGCTTTTTTTCTCACTCACCTTTGTCTCCAGAGAAACCAGGGAAGAAAAAGGTCAGGAGTTGGTCCAACTACAGAGCTTGGCAGTGGCTCAGGCTAAATCCCGCTGGCTTTGAACAAAGATCTGCCTCTGCAGCAATCCATGGTGACTGTGCTCCCTCCTCTCTACCTTTCCAGGAGGAGCAGCTGGGGCGAGGAGACTGGACACAGAAGGCAGGCCTGGAATCTAGTTTCATTTTATTTTAGCAAACCGCATGTTCTTCACTTATCAACATCTCTACATTAGCAATTGTATAGCTCTCCAACTTCTCTTTAAAAAAGGGTAAACAAGAGGTGACAAACTCAGGCTTTTCATCTCTTAAAAACATTTGAAAGTTGGATTCAAGAAGACTTTGATATATTTTGGTTTTAAGGTAACAGATGTGGCGTGGAAACACTAATTCAAATCACCCGCCTACCCCAGAGCTGCCCCTTTTGGAGCCCCTCTGGCACCAGACCCTCAGGAGACGCCAAGGATCCGACTGAGCAGCCAGCCCTGGGCCTGGGGCTGAGGAGAGCAGCACCTCGGGGCTCAGTGCAAGTGCTGTCTGTACACAGCTCCCTCATGGGAGCACCAAGGACCTCGGCATGCAGGGATCTAGGCAGGACTCCTCTGCCACGGCACCTTCTCAGTAAAGAATCACATTCCCCTGATCATCCTTTTCCTGCTGTCTAAAGGTATAAAGATCTTCTCTGAAGAATTGTTTTAAAAGCCAACCCTCCCCCCCCCAAAACCCACGTGGAATACCATAAATGTACAGATTAGAGACGTCCTAGAAAAGTCCTAAAATTATTGCAGAAAGTAAAGATGACTTGTTCCAGGGGAGGGGCAGGCACGAGGCACAGCATCGAGATCTAACGAATGCTCGGGTTGGTTTGATTTAGTTTTCAGCTTTTCCCCATCATTCCCATTGAAGAAAAAAAAATTAAAAAAAAAATTAAAGAAGTGTTTAAGCATCAGAACTAAAATACAAATGCACGTTGACTTATAAAACAAGATTGTGGATTTGACCATGGGATTCCCTGACATTGGAAACATTTTACTTTTTTGCCCGGAGAGATTTCCTCATGGTGGATTTGCCCTTGGCAGAGGGTTTCACTTCCTTCCTCCCACTGGCTGCTGGTTTCTTGGAAGAGCTGCCACTGGAGGCTTTCTTGATGGCTGGGGCTGCTGGTTTGGCTTTCTTAGCAGGGGTTTTCACCTTGGGAGGGGGCTTTGCTTTGCCCCGGCGGGCGGTGGGGGTTTTCCTTGGCTTGGGTTTGGATTCTCTTCGCTTCATCGCAGGGGCCCTGCTCCGGGATTTGGGGGGTGGTCTCTTCTGCATCCTGTCAGGAAGAGACAGCACAGGAGCTCAGTGGAGGCACAAATGGTACCCAGAGCAGAGCTGCTGTCAGCAATTTGCATAAATGAAGCACATCTTGGCATCCCTGTCCTTTGCCAGCACATTCCATGAGCTAAATCCCAAAGAGCAGGAGCTCCTCTGGTAGCTCTACACTGAGCACTTCCCATCCCCACAGAGCTGCCAGCTTCCAACCCCTTTGTTAGGCAAATAAACATATAAATAATGACAGTGAATCAGTCAGCTGTCAGAACAATTAAGAGCCTTAAGCACTATCTCTCCCCTCTAAATGGGATTTTATTACTTAACAAACATTCATATTAAGTCCAAATTGTGAGTGAGGCAGGTTCCGTATCTGGCTACAGAGCTGCAAATAATTACTGTAGGGAAGAATTCTTTTAAGGCAACAATAAAAATACAAAAAGTTCAATGTGAAACATCACAACTTCTAAAGCAGGAGACTAAATGCAATGCAAAGAATAAACACAGGCTGTCTCTCATCTGAGGAGAAAAGAGGAAGGCTTCAAATTCTGGAATGGGGGAGGTCAGTATCTCTGGAATAAGGAATGACCAGAAACTTCTGCCAACAGCTGTGAGCAACAGCCCTGTGGAGAGGTGACCACAGCAAGAGACACCTGAGCACTCTGCAGCTGTGACAAACACTTATTCACCCAAAGGAGCTCACTCATCTCTCAGGCTGCCATACCTCTTCTTTGGTGGTGGCTCTTCCTCCTCAGACTCTTCCTCTTCAGATTCTTCTTCCTCCTCAGATTCCTCCTCTTCTTCCTCATCAGATTCCTCAGAATCCTCATCCTGCTGCTTCTCTGGATAGAGCACATCTGGGCTACAAGAGGGGTCTGGTCAGAGCCTGATTTGCATCTAAGGTACAACTCCAGGCCCTGGGTGAGCCTGGCTCTCCTCAAGGTTACACCTTTAGCCCAATCCAGAAACACCCCCAGGAATTCTGTGCTTGCTGCTGTCCCAAACCAAGGTTATTCAGTCCCTGCAATGGCAGAAACATGACAGCCTGGGAATGTACCAGCCCTAAGCTGTCTCTTCTCCATTTCCCCATTTTCCTCTCCCTCATTGCTCCTCCCCTGCAAACCCAGGGAAGGATCCCCTTTGGCAGGATCAGACTCCAGCAGCAGAGCATGGCTGAAGCTGTGGGGGCTCACATGTGCAATAAAAGGAGCTGGGGAGCACTTCAATGACTCTGCTGCCATTTGGCTCTTCCTGGGACACCAAGGGCTCATCCCAGGGCTCCACATGGCCCAGCACAGAATCAGCTCCCAGCAGGAGAAGAAAGGCAGGTTCAGACTCAGAGCAGCTAATCTAGGTCATCCTCCTTCCTCTCCTCCCTCAAGGAAGGAACAGCTGGGTCCTGCTCCTCAGGAGCACCCTGGCATGGAGAACCCACCCCACTCCCTGCTCAGGTGAATTGGTTTTAGCACAGAACACTTAAATAGCCCAGCCTGAAACAAAAGCAGCACAACAGACTAGCTGAGAGCAGGGAGCTCAGTATTTCTACTGCCCTCAAAAGCTCCCCTTGCTAATGGAGCCAGCTTTCTGTTCACCCAAGTGATGCCATTATCCAGAGCATGGGTGACAATGTGACAGTTCACCAGTGAGCAAACCCTCCATAACCCCCCTGTAAATAGGAGGTTGGCTCATGAACTCCAGCTCTGATACCTGAGCTCTGCAAAACTCCTGAACATCATTTTACAGACAAGCTCTTTACCTGGGATAATAAGGGAAGCAAAGCTGAAAGGTTCCACTGAAGCCCTTCCCAGAAATTTGCTCCATCCAGCCATTCTTCTCACATTTCTGCAGGGTTCTCTTCAGTAGATGCACTGTGAAAAGAAATCAGAGAAAGGTTGTGTTACTATCTTTAGCCTCTTGTCTGATCTTACTGCTCTCTACTGTGCCCTCTGAAATCAGAGCTGGAGTCAGGATGGGAAATCCTCTCAGTCAATTTGAGCAAGATACAAGACATTGTTCCTGAGCACCTGGTGAGAGTGGCTTTAAACTCTCCAAAGGAAGGAGTTGAGAACATTGCACATTTCAGATGTCCTGATCATGGGATGCTCCTTCATAAGTCATTCAAGAGCACTGTGTAACTACCTCTGTCCAAATTTAACCCTCAGAATGTCCTCTAAAGTGTGCTTTAAAACAAGCCTTTTACCCTGGTTTTCATCTCCTCATGTTCTAAATGTTGCATGTGCTGCATCTTTACCCATACTCTGGTTTGCTTTTTGTTTTGCTCTTTAAAGGGTAAAATATTTGGTCTAGAAATACAACAAATGAACTTCTTATTCCAGTATTTTATTCCAGACTTTTATTCCAGCCATTCCATTGTGTACTGTGTAAGAACTGAAACTCAAACTGTGCAAGTACAGGGGATCTTTGTCTCTGGCAAAGGGCTTGGGTGGTTTAGTCAGCTCAGAACCATTTTCAGCTTGAATTAGAGGGGCCATTTACATATTGAGCTCCCAGGAAAACACAAGGTTCACTCTCTAGCACGCTCCAAAGTTTTTATAACCACAAGCTGGTTTCACTCTGGGTGTCAAAGGTCAATCACAGCACACAGGGATTTGACTCCAGTCAAGTCTCAGGTCTGCAGCGAGCCATAAACTGGGAGGAGAGCAGAGCTCTGAGTGTGCACCCGCCTGCTTTTCACATCTCACCAGATCTTCCTCCGGTTCTCTCAGAACAAAGCAGAGATCATCAAAATTCCTTTTATGTAACGGAAGGAGAAAGAAAACAACAGATTGCAAGCTGAGATTCCCTTATCGGCCTTGCAGGAGTGACAAGCACTGCAGGCTGGCTCAACACAGGCCCCAAGGACCAGGGACATTTCCAATGGTCCTGAAAATAAACCATGCAAGGGCTTAGGGAGCCTGGAACCTCTTTTCCCTGCCCTGAGATTATGAAGTCTCACTCAGCATCAATTTCTAATTGGCAGAAGGCCTGAGGGCAGCTTCTTCAGCTCTGGAACCTGTGCTGTGTTTCAGTAACCCTGCACCAAACAGCTGTGCTGATGATGTGCTCCAGCTCCAGGTAAAGACTGGATCAGAAATCTCCTCTCTGCTGCTGAGGAACAGCACCAGCTGGGTGACACCACAGGAACAAACTGATCTATGTTCAGGTTTGAGCAGAGACCACTGGGACCTCAGCCTGTCCCTACAGACCTCCAGCACCAACCAACTCCATGGGGACTCAGCCCAAATAACCCAAATAAGCCACCAAAACATCTGCTTGAAAGCCTCTGCTCAGGCAAAAATCAAACCAGACATTGGTGTCACTCCTGGAAACAAAGACATGCCAAATCTCCCTTCCAAATAAAATACAATTGGCTTTTCTCCTTATTTGCTTGACCTTTTTAAAATCAGATGCAAAGTAGGGCCTCAAACAAATCAGTAAGAGGGGTGCTCGTGAATTTTTTTAAAAAGTTAAACTACACAAGTTCCCTCAATAAAAAGCAATTAGGAACTGCATTGATGCCAAGCTGCTGTCCCTTTCAAAGCAGAGAGATATGAAATCAACTTCGTGATTTAAGGACGATAAAGTACTTAAATACTATTCCCCCTTCCTGGCTATAGACAAGAGAATCATGCATTCTGTCTCAGGAACTGGCTTGAAAGCAACTGATGGGAGCTAAAACCCCAGAACATCTCTGCAGCACAAAGGGCTGAGCAGCTGCAGCTCCCAGAGCAGTTTAAAGCTCTGCAAGCTCAACAGAGCAGATTAAAGGTGCTGCACAGGCACATCTGCAGCTGCAGGACTCTTTCAGCATGCAGAACAGAAGTGATACAGGGATCAGGACTTTACCCTGCAAGTTGGAGTTGGTCCCTGGGTAATTTTCCAGGATATACTTCTTCAGCGCTGTGGTGGAGCAGGTCTTCGGTTCGTTCATGGCCGCAATAGCAGACAGGATGGCATCTTCCATCAGGGTCCCACCCAGCAGGGGCTTCTCCCCTGATTTCTTCAGCTATTTTCCAAGGAGGAAGAGAAAAGCATCAAGACAAAATTCTCCCAAACCAGGTCAGGACAAGCTCCTCTGCACCAGGTGGGTCGGCGCTCCTGCATTAGCACAGATACGTTTAATATTAAAACACTGCACAGGGAACGCTGCTCTCCCAGCTGGGGGTGGGAGGACAGGCCTAGCCAGTCAGCTGGCCTGGGGGGCTTTACCAGCAACACCTCACCCCAGCCCCCAAACACACTGCAAGGATGTGGCAGTCTAAGGGCCTATTGCTCAGGGGAGGAAAGAAAGAAAGCAAAATAAATCACTTCTTCCTCCATCCCACGGACCAAATGTACCCAAGAGACTTCCGTGGCACACACATGAGTAAAAGATGTTGCAGGCATCTGGGGTACCTGCTGCACTTCCAGAGAGGGATGGAAAGGAAAGCTTACCCCACCAGCTCCCTACTGTGCTGGTGAGTCAGAGCTGAGCAGTGCATGCAGCACGCTCAGCAAGGGAACAGGGAGACCGAGAGCAGAACAAGAGTCCTACTGGACAAGGGCTGAGCATGCCAGGCTGCTGGAGAAAGGGCAGCCCAGGGAAACCAGGGGACAGGGCGTAGTGACTGACATCCGAGGCTTGTGCTCAGCAAGGATGGACCCAGTCTCTGACCTGGAATGTCCCAGATGCTCCCTTCCCTGTGATCTGCTCTAACTGGCCCTTCTCTACAGCTCTCTGCAGGGCGTTCTTCAGCAGCTGGGGTCTGAAACACAGGAGGAGAAAGCTTTACTGACACACACTGACAGCTCCAAAAACAAACAGAGAAACAGTGCTTGCAGCATGTGAGCAGAGCAGCATTTACAGTGTCTGCCTACATGCAGACACTTCAAATGGAGACCTGTCAGGGAGGCTCATTGCCCGGGCAGAAGGTGGCACCACGCTGGGAGCTGAGCGGTGGCACGGGCTTGGTGTCCTGGCAAAGACCCACTCACCTTGAGCAGCACATTTGGATGTGGTGGGCACTCAGCTCACAGGCAAACAAAGGCTGACAAAACCCTGACAGAGATGAAAGCAGGGTTTTCCTAGTTTTGTTTGTGAAGCCTCAACTTGTACCGGTCAGCTCAGAGATTGCTGCATGTGCTGCTAAAGCACCCAGATCAAGGGGGATGAGACCCCAGGAGAGCCCTTCACACCCAGGCAGTGAAGGGATGTGGGTGGGGTTAAGGTGGACAGAGCAGTGCTGCTGGTGGTGTCAGGGACACAAGAACAGGCCCAGGTTTTACTCAAGCTTTCCCACAGGCCCTGTAACTCAGAGCAGCAGCAGCTGGCTTAAATGCCAGATTGAATCATTGTGAAGTGAGATAGAACCAGAGGAAGGCTCAGTTTCCCCAGTTCTCTGCTTGCTAAAGCAACTCCAGCACTTACCTTATATCTACTTTGAGTTTGGGGTAATACTGAGACACGTATTTCTTGATCAGGCTGTAAGAAGCTTCCTTGGGCTCACACAGGCGGGTGAAGGCCAGGGGCAGGACATCCTCCAGCTTCACCTGCTGCTCTGTGCTCAGGGCTGAAGTGCTTTTCTGGAACACACACACTTGCATGCATCAGCAGGGCCCAAAACTCTGGGTGTCTGAACCAGCAATGCACATGTGGCTCATCCACAAATGTTCCTGACACTGCTGCTGAGCTGCAAACTCAGGAGCTGTAAGGCAGCTCTTTAACAACTTAAAACAGTCTGCAGCTTAAGAGATATACAGAAAATCTGAATTTTCATAGGAGTTTTAGAAAAGCTTTACAAATAAAAATTGCTGAGTACCTAACATCTGGATTTTTAATTATTTCCTTCCTCTTGCTATAGATGTTTTCCTCTGCCACACTTCAGTGAGACAGAAGAAAAATCACAGAATTATTCAGTCTGGAAAAGCCTTCCAAGATCATCAAGTCCAAACATTAACTCAGCACTGACATATTCATCACCAGACCATGCCCCCAAGTGCCACATCTAAAGTTTTTTGAAAACTTCCAGGGATGGTGACTCCCTGGATCCCCTGTGCCAATGCTTTTACAACCCTTTCTGTGAAAATGATAATACATGCTGACACAAAACTTAAAACTCAAAGACAGAACCTGTTTACACAAATAAAGTCTTCCTCTTCCCCAGAATGAACAGCTGAACAGGAGTCTTTTTTTTTGAAATAACACAATAAAATCTTGATTGAAGCCAATGTTCCATTCTGACTTTTCCTCCACCCCTTTTGTTACTGTGAGAGGGGATGATGAGGGAAAAATAGACTGTTCTTTATCCAGAAAATGTGCTGAAGTTCAGTGATTTGATGCTGAACAGCAGCTCTGCAAACAGTGCAATGGGAGAGGGAGCTGCTCCCCTGCCAGCCAAATTCATCCAAAACATTTGTTTTGCTGAGAAAGTAACTGGGAACAAAGACACCCATGTGCTGCAGAGGTGATGTGTCAGCAGCTATTGGCTGCCTTGCTCTCACTTCTTGTGGAGTCAGTGAGTGAACTGCAATTCATTTCCTTCATGGCCCTTACCAAGTTCAGTTTTAGGGCTTTTGGTCTCCCCAGGAGGCAGGAGATGACCACCAAGGTGTTCCATGTCTAATGTCACCTGTCTAATCCCAAGGGATTGGCAATTCCAGCTAAACATTTTGTAACTGCAGCGTTAGGAATGTGTTTCACACACTCAACACAGCATGGAGTGGAGATCAGAAATGCTGGAACCACAACTAACTGTGAAACTCAATAAACCATCCCCTTCCCCAACAACATTGAGCATCAGCAGCTTTCTTCCAGAAGCCTGAGGATATTTTCTTCTTCCTCCCTCTGTCCTCACAGTTGATGGGAAAACATTTCCCTCAGTCCTAAAGACTGGAATCTTTACCCACACAACAGATAAACACACACAGCAGGAGCACAAAACTTTCTTCCAGTACCTGAGGGGCATTTCTCTCTGCCCAGTAAAGACAGAAGAAGAGTTTCATGGTTATTCAGTTTTCTGTCTCTGAACCAAAGCCTAGGGGGTTCATGTAAACATTTTAAAACTGAGATTTTGATCATTTGACTTGGGTTTAATTCCTCACAGTAACTTTCTGATCCCAGTGGGATGGGTGTTTTAATTGCTGTAGTTGGGGAGAAAAAGCACAGGGAGGAGGAGCACATTGGGTTGAGAACGTGGGGTAAGGTACATGTGTTTCAGGGCAGTACATGTCAGAGTGTTGTTTAAAATGATCCATCTTACCTTTCTGTCTCTGGATTTTGGAACAGTTTTTCCTGCATTAGACACCACCACAAAGCTCCCAGAAGCTCCCTTTCCTTTCACCTGGTTCAAGAGAAAGTCAGTTTGAGTCCTTAACAGAGTAACTGAGAATATTAACAGCCTGAGAGGAACTCTCATGATGCAGATTGTGAATGCACTGTCACCCTGCAGTGGGGTTTCACAGCAGAGGCCTGACTTGAAACTTCAGTAAGATCAGAAACTGCAGCCAGACATTGGGACATTGCTGTGCTGGCCAGGATATCCTGACAGATAACACAGCTATCAGTAAAATTTCAGGGTTAAACCCCACACTGCTGCAGAAGTGGCACTGCTGGGCTCACGTGCTGCTGCAATGCTGTGTGACACAACACCCAGAAACAGCAGGAATTGCACAAAACCCAACGGTGCCAGGCATGCATCTGACACAGCAGGGCTGAAATCCTGCCAGTGTCCAACAGAGCAGTGACAGAGCTTCAGGAACCTCCATGAGGAGAACATGCTCATTCCACACACCTCCTAATGGAGTTAAGGAATTGCTGTGCAGTTCCCAGAATCATGGAATGGTTTTATGATTTTGGTTGAAGGGGATCTAAAGATCACTCAGCTCTACCTCTGCCATGGCAGGGACACCTCCACTATCCCAGGGTGCTCCAAGCCCGTCCAGCCTGGCCTTGGGCACTGCCAGGGATCCAGGGGCAGCCACAGCTGCTGTGGGCACCCTGTGGGAAGGATCATTTTCCAACACCTCATCTAACTCTGTTCTCTGGCACTCTGAAGCCATCCCCTTGTCCTGGCACTCCAGGCCCTTGGAAACAGTCCCTCTTCAGCAATGCCATCTCCAGTGCTGCTCCACAAGCAGCTCTTACCTGCCTGATGATGCCCCTCTCCAGCTCCCTTTTCAGTGCTTGCTTCAGGAGGTATCCCCTCCTCTCCAGCTCCAGGGAAGGGTATTTGTGGATGATGTATTTCCGGATTGCCACCACCGAGGCGCCGCTCTTCTGAAAGCAGGCCTGGAACAGACACAGAACGTGAGAAACCTCCCACACCTGAATTATCCTGAGTGGGGTGGAGGAACAGAGATTGCACTGATGCACAAGGGCCACCACAGGATGCCAGGGCTGGCCTTTTCCCCGCTGTGAATCAAGTATAAAACATGACTAACAAAACACTGAACTTTTCTGAGTAGCTGAAGAGCAACACAAACAACACAAAGGCAGCACAGCAAGGATATCTATATCTACTACAGATCTACTACTCCCCTGCTCTGAAGCCCTCACACAGATTGGCTTAAAATACAAAATAGTCACCTTTTGGCAGCGCTGCACAACTGATTTACTAACACTTTATTAATGCCAGACTGAGTAATCATTAAGTTGGAACAACCTGCCAATTATTTTTTTAAGAAGATGGAGGATTGACATCAGTAAAGAAGCAAAACCTAAGATATTTTGAAGATAGATGGAAAGGCCATCTTGCAATTGAGGCTGGTGAAGTTCAGGCCTCCTCTGAAGGGAAGAGCAGCAGCACAGCTACAACAGCAGAGATCTCTTAACAGTCAGGAGGGATTGAATAAACCAAGACCAAGTAAACCAAGACTTTGGAATGCAGGGTTACAGTATCTCCATCTGTACTGAGTTAGAGCAAGTTAATGCTAAAAGAAAGCACATGTATCAAATAGATGGATGAATCCAGGTAAATGAAGTTAAATGTGGTTAGGAGGAACAGCAAACAAAATTATGACAGCAATCAACCAAGCTGCCATCCTAGCTGTTCCTCATAATGTAATTAGGGAGGGAAACAAATTTTAAACAAAGAAATCATCATCCTCAGGGACTCACATGTCAGGCTTCCAGGACAAGCACACCCATCTTACACAGAGCACTGTCACCTGCACCTCAACAAGCTGGAATTGTGTGGTTTAGAACACAAATGGAATAAAAACCCCATTTGTGTCCTGCCCACCTTGATGGCCTCGGTTAGGATGGCATCCATCTTGGGCCTGGAGGTGGCTGCCATCTGAGTCTGCTTCTGTGCCCGAGCCAGCTGGCTGGCAGAGAGCGTGGCCCACGCAGGGATCGTCTTCTTCACCTTCTTCTCCTTCTCCTTGGCCTGATCCTTCTCCCTGAGGGGAAATGCACAGCACCAGTAAGACAAGAGGCACTAAAACAAGACAATAAACAGAACAACAATAACAAAAAAGCCCAGAAAATCTGATATTATTTAATGTAACTTAAGGACTACTTTGATGTTTCTATTAGTAAAAGAGAGACCTTGTATTGGTATTCAGCTTCACATATTTGAGAATAGCAGCTCCATGTGATCAGGAGCTTCTTCCTTAGAAGCATCTTAAGGAGAGGCACCTTAAGGCACTCATTTTCCTCTTTCCCACTGTCTTTTCTCTCTATAGGGCCTGACTTTCTCCAGAATCCTACCCAAATCCCCAAATTCAGCACCAAGTAAGCCTTACTCCTTTTTGGTTTCTTCTGAGGGCTTTGTTTCCTCCTTCCCTTCATTCTCAGGTTCCTTTGGCTGTTCTGCTTCACTGGATGCAGCAGGCACGGTTTCAGGCTCTTGCTCCTCTCCAGCAGAGGCAGATTCCTCAGAGGTGACTTCTGCATCTAGAAAATGTGAAAAAGCATCAAGTTACCATCCAAAACCAGCTTTTATTCTTTAGGGAGGTAGAGGGAACAAAAGCTAAACTTAAGAACACAGTCCACTACTTTATTTTCACTCACTTAAAAGTGTTATTTAAAAGCAATTTAAAAAGTGAAGAGAAAAGAGCTTCAACAAAGGTGCAATCAGCCCTCAAATGCCAGAATAACTACAAACAAAATCATGCAACATTTTCACAATTAACCAGTTCCAACAGTGTTCTCTAAACTCCACAAGTTGCTGTTGCAAACAGGCCTGGAATTCTAAGAAGTAGCTTTGCTTATGACCCAGTTGTTTCCAAACACAAAGCACCTGAGGGATAATTACAATTCCATCACATTTTCCCAGACTTGGCAAAGCTTTGGGTGGCACGTGCATTGGCAGGAGCACTTGAATATCAGAAGGATCAAAGCCAGTCAGAAATCAACTTAACAAGGAAATCAAAAATCCATAAAAGTACATTTAGCTGAGGACATTTAGACTGGGCTGCCTACTACATAAAATGCATATAAACTTAAATTCCACTCTCTTTGGTTAAATAACTGCCCACCAACACTGCTCTGAGCAGCTTAAGCATTTCTGATACATTCCTGTGCAGTTTTCCCACAAAGGCCTTTAAAATACACAGAATTAAGAGTCAGTTTTGTGGGTAGTTTTTTTTACTTGTGACACCAAAGAGAACAAAATCAGTGAAACCAACTGACTGTAGTGGTGAAATGAAACATTCTGGGACATTGAGGTCAAGCTGCTAAAAGCAGTCACGTTAATATCAAGCTAGATTGCACGATATGTTGTGGTGAAACATTTTCGCTCAGAAAAATTGAGAAAAAAAATTGAATACTCTGTTTTTCTATTCATTAACTGCACCTTTTGATCTCAAACCATCTTTTTGCTGCTAGTGAAATTTAATAATTTCTTTAACCTAAAGGATGTGCAAACTTAAAAGGAACAATATTTAGCCATATTTTCATGTCTGGACTGACATAGGGTATAAAAGACAGAACAAGTGGGTTCAGACTGAAACCAATGTCTGCAAAACACAAATCCTGCAAAAACTTGTGACAGGGAACCAAATATTATTAATATTTTCATCCTGGCTGTAGTGTTTCCTGGAGTTTCAGAGCCAGCCTGTGTTTGGGTACCCAGGAACGTTTCTAGAAGCATGGCTGTACCTGCTTTGACCTCTTCCCCTTCAGCAGGTTTGCTCTTGGGAGGAGTTTCTCGGGAGGAAGCGTTCACCGAGCGGCGGATTGGCATCGTGTCGTCTTCCACTTTCTACAAAAAGCACACAAAAATCAGCACAGGTGCTGGAAAGAATTGGGAAGTTTTGAAATGGGATTAAAATCAATCAAAGCAGCAGAGGTAGAAATATTCTGGTTTGGATTGTTTAGGATGTTAAAAGATAGTAGCCCTCAAATCAGCATACTAGGAGAGGATAGTTCCACGGTTTATGGTTATAAAAGAAATAATTTGAATTCCAAATTAATTGAGATGAGCATTTGAGGATTTTGCCAGACACATCATCTCAGGGAAAGCAGGGAAGGGGAAGCAGAGCTTGTTAGACTCCCAGTTTCCTAGAAGCAGGGCAGAGAGAGCACTGAGTAACCTTGAGCAGGACTGGAAGCCAAGGACTGATCCAAGGGCAAGCTTGGAGAAAGGGCCAGCCCCTACCTCACTTAACTTGTCCGTGTGGATCAGCTGAGCTCCCGTTAAGAGTGGAAGCGCCTTATGATGCACGGGTTCAGCTTCAGACAGATCAGTCGACATTTAAAATAATTTCTAGACCCAAGTGCAGGTAACTGTGGAGCCCCAGGTTTTAACCCCAAGGACTTTTTCCTAATGGTTTTCACAGTGCAGTGAGGAGTCAACCTAAAGTACAGAAAAGATGTGGTGTGAAAATTAACAAAACAAAAACATCTACGTCCACGTATCTATCAAATGAAAGATTCAAAAGAAAAGGATAAATGACTTACAGCTCATGACTAACACAACTGACAAGCAACACTTGCATTCAACAAAAGTGCTAAAACATGGATGCAAACTGGTGAGCTATGGGTGGAGGAGAAATGGGGAAGGTGCAAGCCAGACCTGCTCCATTAGAAGATGGCTGAAAGATAAAAAAGCTCTTTAAATTAAGGGCAAGCATTGATGAGATGCAGCCATTGCACTGTGCCCTGGCTGAGGGAATTGGTCACTCAGGGATTTGGGTAAAAGCAGGAGTTGGCACTTGGAGCATTACACCATTACAGGCAGAAGATCCAAGCATTGGGAACACAAGCCATGCCCCCTCAAACTAAACCCCATGCAATTTAAAGAAATTAAGGGATCTTTTGACAAAAAAAAAATTGACATTCAGAAGAGCAGCCTTCATGCCTTCTACCAGAAAACATAAACTTGCCAAAGCTCTGCTCCAAACACATGCACTGTTGTGGATAACAAAAGGGTTAAGCTTGGTTTAACCCTCATCAAGTGTCAGCCCCTACCACTATTCTGCTTTTTCAGCCTTTCTTACCTGCTGCCCACCTGCCTGCACTGGCCTCTCCTAAGGAGAGGGGCTCCACTAAATCCATCACAAATCCAGGATTCATTGCTCATTCACTTCCTCTCAGCATCCCTTTAAAAACCTCAGAGGCAAAGCCTCAGCCCCAGCAAAGCACACGGGACCTGTCCCAGTTGGATCCAAAGATCAGCTCAGCCTGCCCTCCTCCCCTCCTGACAGACAGACAGACAGACAAACAGCCAAATGCCCTGGTTTCACCTCCTGAGGGTCTCCTTTTGCTATGGCACTCAGCAGAAACTTTCCTTTTCAATAGGTATTTCTCCAGCCTGGGTGTTTTCCTCTTGAACAGCCCCAGCCCTATTTCCATATTTCCAAGCTGATTTTCAGCACTGCTCTCCCCATTGCACAGCTCTTGCCCAAAAATACAGTTCTGTCATTACTCAGCACTGAGGATCCCTAATCAGGCACTTCTGACAGGAACTGAACAGCCACTCTGAAAACCCACAGGGATCTGCTCCTGCCTCAGCACCAGGGAAAGCAAAGCCCAAAGGCACTGGGTGTTTTCTTCTGAGACAAAACACAAAGATCAAAACACAGCACATGCCAACAAAACAAAAAAATGAGATGCATGAAGCTTTCTTGTGAAATGTCAGCATGTGAAAATACACTAATTGCCAACTAGAATATACAGAATACAGCACAGCACTTAAAAAAAAAATTGGCCTGTTTTAAGGAATCTTTCTTCCTCAAGTGTGGAGAGTGAAAGGAAAAAGAAATGAAAATTTTCACCAGGCTTCAGCTCAATATCCAGTGTTTCTTTTAGCAAGCAGAGACCAAAGGCCTTTCAGGAAATGCCAGAATTTTGAAGTGAGTCTTAAAATAACCAACTACAGATTCCCCCTCAGGGAAATCAGTTGGGGGCTACAAAAGATGCATTCCCTGGGATTAAAAAACACACACAAGCCACACTGTGGCTGACACAGTCCTGGGATTTCATTATTTTTAAGCTGTGTGATTGCATGACACATGCATGACAACAGCACTCCCAGCTTTGAGTTAAAACTCCCCGAGTTCTGAAAATCCTTTTGTGTAAAGCACTGGAGACTTTTTGCTCTCCAGAGTACAACTTAGCACAATCCCTCACTTCTGTGCCTACAATACATGCAGACAAATGGGGATCCAGCAGAAATTCAGGTTTGTTGGTTGTTTCTGCATTCCCAGGGAATCAAAGGGGTAGGAGCACAATTCCCTCCACTGATCTCCAGGGCAAGCCCAGAAACTCCACCTGGTGAGAGCATCCTGGCAGGGACTGTGCCTGCTCAGCACATTTCTGACCACAGGGGCATCAAAAGGGGTTTTCTGCACTGAGTGTGAAGTATCAACCACAAACAGGCCTGAATTCAGGTCATCAAAAACATACAGCAAAAAAAGGGAAAAGTTTTGCAATGAGAGTGTAGCTCATTCCCTCTCCAAATAAACCAGATCTCCATAAGGCACTAAAGTGGTTTTCTGCACTGAGTGTGAAGTATCAAACACCAACAGGCCTGAATTCAGTTAACAAAAAAGGGAAAAGTTTTGCAATGACAATATAGAAAAGCTCATTCCCCTCTCCAAATAAACCAGATCTCCATAAGGGCATCAAAAGTGGTTTTCTGCACTGAGTGTGAAGTATCAAACACAAACAGGCCTGAATTCAGGTCATCAAAAACATACAGCAAAAAAAGAGAAAGTTTTGCAATGACAATATAGAAAACCTCATTCCCCTCTCCAAATAAACCAGATCTCCATAGTGGTTTTCTGCACTGAGTGTGAAGTATCAACCACAGACAGGCCTGAATTCAGTTAATAAAAAAGATACAGCAAAAAAAAAGAGAAAGTTTTGCAATGAGAGTGTAGAAAACCTCATTCCCTCTCCAAATAAACCAGATCTCCACAGGGGCATCAAAAGTGGTTTTTTGCACTGAGTGTGAAGTATCAACCACAAACAGGCCTGAATTCAGTTAACAAAAAAGATACAGCAAAAAAGGGAAAAGTTTTGCAATGACAATATAGAAAACCTCATTTCCCTCTCCAAATAAACCAGATCTCCATAGGGGCATCAAAAGGGGTTTTCTGCACTGAGTGTGAAGTATCAAACACAAACAGGCCTGAATTCAGTTAACAAAAAAGATACAGCAAAAAAGGGAAAAGTTTTGCAATGACAATATAGAAAACCTCATTCCCCTCTCCAAATAAAGAGGAAATCAAGTCACCCATAACTTGGACACATCATTTCAAAAGACAGATTTAAATGAGAACCACAGCTACAATCACAACCATCACTCAATTAAAAAATGAAAGGAACAAATGTGTTTTGCATTTACACCAACACCAAACAAACATCGTGCCTTGAAAAGGGGCAGAGGGCACCAGCTGAGGATGAATTTTCAAGGTGGTTGTTGGGTGATTTTAATGAATGTTTAAATCTGATCAGCTGTCAGAAAAATAGAATCACATCAGCAGTGAAAACACCTCCAGGATATTAACCTTCATCAAGGTGCAGAAAGTCACTCCTCACAGTTACAGCTCTTTTTCTACAGGAAAACTGCAGGTTCACAGACTATCATGACCTGGTTATTCCAAAGCAAAGAGCTGATAAGCAACAACCCCCCTAAATCTGGATTTCCACATGAGCAGGGATGTGCCCACTCTCCCAGCTCAGGGAGTAGCTGCTAATGGAAAATCCAAAAGCACAGAGAGTTTTCCAGGAATTACTCTGAACCACCCATAGTAATTTCCTCCTGAACTACCACACCATTAGGAATAAATAAAGGGAGGCTTCAGGAGAGACACATACTTGATAATATTTCCAAAGTGTGGAGTCTCTCCACTAATGTAAGAAATACAAGAATTAAAATAGAAAATAAAAAACTGAGTTTTTGAATTTCTGTAAGATTTTTAAAGTTATCTCAGCCTTCAATCTCCTTTGAGAGAAAATGCTTCAGGATAAATTAGGTTTTGAATGTGGCAATCCAAGTGTCAGGCTGGCAGAAACTCCAACTGACAGGGTGAGCAGGCTGAAAGCAAATATGCAATGGAAAAAGGAGGAAGTGTGTCCAATCCTGGGCCACTGGGGTGTCCCCTTACTGTCACACGACACCTACAGGTGATTGATGCCCTTAGATGTGGCTGGGTACAAAGCACACCACACTGGCCTAGAAATGAGGTCAAAAAAGGCAAAAAAAAGGTTTCAGTTAGAAGGCAGAGTGTCAAGGGGTACAAATCCAACAGCCTGACAAGTGATGCAAGCAAGAACAGCTGTTTGTTATCCTTAGAAAGCAAAGTAAAACTGGGTTTAAAAACCAGGCTAGAGATTATTGAGAATTATTTACTACTCTGTAACACACAAGAGTATTTTAATGATTTGGAAACTGCAGAAAAAAAGCACAGGAAATGTGAATACTTCTGCAAATCCAAACATGCCAAAGTGCATCACCTTCTAAATTGCAAGCTGCACAACCCTTTTAAGCCTTTGTGCCCCTGAAATCCTCCAAGTTGTTCCCTAAACACCCAGCCCAGGTGGCAGCAGATACTTTGTCAAATGCTCAGTGTGTCCATGGCCACAGAATATCCCAGTGTCAAACCCTCAGTGTGTCCATGGCCACAGAATATCCCAGTGTCAAACCCTCAGTGTGTCCATGGCCACAGAATATCCCAGTGTCAAACCCTCAGTGTGTCCATGGCCACAGAATATCCCAGTGTCACACCCTCAGTGTGTCCATGGCCACAGAATATCCCAGTGTCAAACCCTCAGTGTGTCCATGGTCACAGAATATCCCAGTGTCAAACCCTCAGTGTGTCCATGGCCACAGAATATCCCAGTGTCAAACCCTCAGTGTGTCCATGGTCACAGAATATCCCAGTGTCAAACCCTCAGTGTGTCCATGGCCACAGAATATCAGCAGCCACATCTCAGATGCAAATGTGTCTCTCAGGGGCTCCCAGCTGGGGCTGAGCACTGAGGGGTTCCAGCCCTCTGCCTTTGGCTTTCCCAGCTCCTGGAGCTGCCTGTGCTCTTGGCTAGGTCAGCCCAGGAGTACTGAGTCATTTAAACCATCCTGAAGTCCTGCAGATTGATAAAATATGTTATTGGATAAAGAATACAAAGTTAGTTCCAACTTCTGATCCTTATTTGTCAACCCACTTGGAAACTCCCTCCCAGCTGCCATTCCCATCACTTCTGCTGCACCCAGCAAGTTTTGTCCTGGTCCTCAGGGCCACCATTCCCTCTGATCCAGCTCCAAGCTCTGCATTTGTGGAGGCTCCCAGGGCTGCACCTGAGCCCTCATGGAGCAGCTTGTTTCAATTAACCAGGAGCAGGGTCCAGCACTCAGCCCAGAGCTCCCCTTGCCAGGCAGCAATTCCTCAGTGGGATTGAGGAATTGGGTTACAGGGCCCATCTCCACCCATCCTTCCCTGCAAACCCCCAACTCCAGGGTTCAGGGAGCACAGCAAAAATCCTTCACACTTCTGGCATCCAACCACAGGAATTCACTTACAGACCCAAAGGAGGGGGTTTTAAGCCCAAAGATGTATTTCCATGTGAAAACATTTTTGTTCAGTGTTAAATTTGAGTCTCTAACTCTGAATGCCATGAATGCAACCCAACTTACACCTTGGCTGACCTGAGTTTTACAGAGACAGCAAAAATTAAATCTTGCACTTCTGTGCACACAGATGCTCCTTTCACTGAAAAAAAAAAAAAACCCAAAAAACCCAAAACAAAACAGAAAACTTGGTACATTAGTAGAGTGAGACTGATGCTCCCACCCAGGGCTGAGCTCAGCACTTGTCTCTGCAGGGTCCAATCCCAAACCAGCTCAATTAATCCCCACCTGTGCTAATTAAATCAGAAGTAACCCCCCATGGCTCACCTCCCCTGTTCTCCACACAAACAGCACCAGCTCAACACAAAACCACTCCAGGTTTGTGATTCTCTCCCCAGCAATCTCTGACCTGCACTGAAAGCTGTAAGAACAGATTGTTTCCTTTGCCTGGATTATTTTCCATTCCTACACCCAGGGGTTTTTCCTCATGTCCCCAAACAGCCACAGTCAGCAAGAAGCTTAAATTACACCAGCATCACACCTAAAACTGACAGAAACTTCAGCCAAGGGATTCATATGAAGCAGAATTTCTGCCTGCACGGCTGTGTGAAAATAATCCATCCCCACACTGATGCTCAGGATCAGGATGGTGACAAGCTCTGAGGGACAGTTACAAGTTTTGAACAGTTTTTGGCTGGAATGATCCAAATTCTCCACACTCTGTCTGTGCCACATGGCCACTGAGGGATAAACTCACCCCCATTAGCTTGCACAAGTTTGAAACAAGCTCAGGTCACAAAGTTAAAACAACTCCAACATGAAAATCCCCTGCTGAAAGTTTTCATAGCCTTGGATAAAATATCTTAATTCAGGATCCAACTTCATGAATTTTGACAAACTGCTGACACCTGAATGAAAATTTAGGCTGCAAGTGTTATATGCCAGGGTTTGAACCCTTTATAGGGAATCTCCTCCTTGTCTAGACAGATTAAATTTAAAACAACAGCATAAACCCTCCTCCCAACTACTACTTATTCAGCTATCATTTATTATTCTACAGACAAAACTATACATGATAAAAGCCATTATTTCATTGCAGTCTGTAAGAAATCTACCCACACTTCCCATTATAGTCCATCAATGTAACATTTCTATTCCCTCTCACAGAAGTTTAAATCCTCTGAGGACCCCAGGTCACTTGTAACAAAACATTGCCAAGAGATTTAAATGTCACTTTGTGCTGAAAGGGGAAAAAATACAGGAAAATATATTCTGAAGACAAAAACAATTCAAGGAGCTTCTGCCTGACCAATGTGCATGATGAATTGGGAAGATCATTAATTAGCAAGCTCACACAGGTAAACAAGAGAAAGCTCCAAAAGAAGCCCATTTTTTCAAGGTATTTACACCAGGTTCTTCCCCCCAACAGGAATCAGGAATGATGTGGGGGCTTTTTTGCTGTTGTTTTTTTTTGTTTGTTTGTTTTTGTTTTGTTTTGTTTTTCACTACCCATTCCTGATTTCCAAGGGTCTCCCACTCTATCCAACAATTTTCTGAAGTGTCACCTGAGGAAGTTCTGTGCTCTCCTGCCCAGTCCATCAAGCACCTCCCTCCTGAACTGAACTCGTCCCTCTGCTCTCACGGACAAGGGACGCTGTTTACAAACACGAGCACTTCCCAACCTTTCCCGCCTCAATGGGAGCTCCCTGCCAAGGACTGCCGGCCAACTCTTTCTTGAAGATGCTAAAAATACTATTTATGGTCAAAGCAAACAAAAGTCATGTGCTAGGAAATCAGAGTGCAACACTTAACAGTTAGTTAAGAATAGGGAAGTGGCACACTTGCTAACCCAGAAATAATTCAGTAGGGCTCCTAAGAAGTGAGAAACACCCCGAGTATCTGAGAAATGCAACAGCTATAAACAAACTATTCAAGCGATCAGTCCTTGCTACACTGTATAAAGGAGCGAACACACCCACAAACTCACTTAATCCAACTTTTCGTCTGCAGCACAGGCTGGGCAGCTCCCCAGTCATTTGGAGACACTGGTTATGGGGAAATTAAAGTTAAAATACACGTGGTAAGGATCAGTTCCCAGCCTGGAGTTGTCCTCAGGTGGAGCAGGGAAGGTGATGGGGCACCGTGACCTGGCAAGAGCCACCCCAGAAGCCATTCTAGGCTGTTTTACCCAAAACCACCCCACAGCCTAGAGTGCCAAGAAGGATCACGATACAGGAACGGAGCCTGCCTGAACAGCCCCGCTGCAGAGTGGAATTTAGCAGCTTTCTCTGTAGAGAACCTGTGCACCACGGGATGAGGGTGATTAACATTCCTTAGGCAGGCAGCGAGCACCTGGGCGCTGGGAGCCTCGCACGTAGGTCTGTATGCATCGCTATCAGCGCCGGGGGCTCTGATTAGGGATCTCTTTTAGGGAACAGAGCCAGACTGAGGTTCCCCTCGAGCTGTGGCACTTGTCGGGGTTGAGGAAGCGAGTGAAGGCAGGCAAAGCCCCACACAACCGCACAGCCGAGCGGCCGAAGGCGGGAAGGCCGCGGAGGGAGCCAAGGCGCTCCCTAAGTTTATAAATAGCGATTATTTATTGTGTCGCGGCCCTGCCAGCCCCTTCCGCCGCTGACCTTCCCCGGGGCTCGCCCTGTGCCGGCGGGACGGCAGAGCCGTGCTTGAGGCGGGTTGGAGCCCCGCGGCTCCTTTGTGAGGGCCCGCACCCCGCCAGGCCCCGCCGGGCCCGCGGACACCCGAGGCCCGGGGCCTGTACCACACGGGCCGAGCCCACCGCGACACCGAGCCGTGCCCGCGCAGCGTGTCGCGATTCTCCGTCGCGACACCCCCGCTCCCCCGGGCCTGTCAGGGCAGGGAGGGCGGGGGGGACGCGCTGAGGGCAGTTCCGGGGCCCTTTCAGCGGCGCTGCCAGGCCGCCCCCGCGCCTCGCGCGCAGCACCCGTGGCCTCCCGGGCGCGGCCCCGCGTCCCGCCCGGCGCGGCACCGGGGGCGGGTGGGGCCGGGACTCACCGGGCCCGGCGGACACAAAGCGGCGGCGCCTCCAATGGCGGCGGCGGCGGCGGGACCGGGGGGGCGACCGAGGGGCGGGGCCGGGCGGGGGAGGCGGGACAGCGGCGCAAGGCGGGGGGGCGTGGCCGGGTGGCGCCGCCGGCCAATGGGAGGCCGCGGGCATTTTTCGAATTCCGCCCCCTTCCCCCCTCCCCTCCGGCCTCACCGCCTCCACGTCGCGCGAGAACGCGCGCGTGCGCGGTGCGGGGCTGCGCGCGCTTCCCGCCACTGAGGCGCTGAGGCGATTCCCGCCGGGCGGGGTCGCTGAGGGGACAGAGGCGGCTCCGGGCCCCCCTCAGCCCCGCCGGGCCCTCAGCACAGCCCCCCCCAGGCTACAACCACGCCACCGCCTCCTCAGCCCTGCCAGAACAGTGCGGACGTGTTCCTGTATCACCTGCTCCAGGTGACCCTGCCTAGGCAGGGGTTTGAACTGGATCTTCTCCAGAGGCCCCTTCCAACCCCAGCTATTCTGTGTGTACCTGTGAATTCCCGTTCCGGAGCACTCCAGCCTGTATCTCACCTCCAGCCTCTTGCTGCGTGCTCTTCTCACCCTCTGCGGTATCCCTAGTGCCGCCTTCCCTTTGCCTCATCCCTCATTAACTGTGTAATTATTGCCTGCCGCAATTACACCAGTCTCAGCGCTGAGGTCTGGCTGCAAGCTGGGAATTTTCTGTCCCAACACGCTCACGGGTTCTCCCGTGTGGGAAGGATCCCTTTCCTGACGATGCTTTGCTGTCTCCGCAGCTCAGGGTGAGGATTATCATGGCAAACCAGGGCTGAGGTGTAACCCACACTCGTATCTCCAGTGTCACAGTAATCTCAGCTATGCAGATACACTGAGAGGTAAAACCCAAGCTTTTCTTGTATATCTCTTGCTACACTTTTGCTCCAAGTTCACTTTATTTAGCTACACCAATGGATGTTCTTTTTTCCCCCCTTCCTTCAAAACCCACTGCTTTACCTAATCCTGAGTTTAAGGTAGAATTCCTCAATTCCCTACCTATCCTAATTTTCTGCCATAAGCATGCTTAGAATCACAGAATCACTAAAATTGGAAAAAAACCATTAAGATCATTGAGTCCAACCTTTCCCATGGCACTGCCAAGACCACCACTAAACCACGTTCTCAGGTGCCACATCCACACATTTTGATCAGCTCCAGGGATGGTGACTCCTAATACACCACAGCAATTGCATCTGCTGTCTCCTGTCCAAGCAGTTTTCTCATTTTTATTTTCTCTACTGATCTTTACCCATCTCCTGCCAGCCTCTCTCCACATCTGTGTTTTTACAAGTTGAAGACCATATGGGCACTTACCCATTTATTTGGGCACTTTTATCCCTGCTGTGATGGGAAACCCCTCTGTGAGCACATTTAGAAGCACTTACACCATTCAAAGCACTGCAGAGGTGTTGCATTTCTGCAGTAATGCCTGTTTCTTGTCCAAGCTTCTCCCAACCCTTTCCCCTGTAGGTGACTACTCTAAGTTTACTACCCCTGAGAATGTCACCTCCTAAAGGCTTGTGAGCAAAGCCTGGCCCCGTTCAGCCTCCTCCACTCCAGAGGATCCCTGGCAGTGCTGCAGACAGATGGCTCCACTTTGCTGAACATTCCTGCCTTGCCTGTGAGTGTGAAACAAACCCTGTGCAACTGCAGAAAAATGTGTTCTTTGGCTTTTTCCCCCTGTGGTGCCTCTCTGGCAGGAGGGGAAGGTAGAGCAGAGGGGAAGGAGGGGGAATGGGCTCCTTTACTACTGAGTTTTAAGACACCAAGAAGGAAAAGATGAAATCAGAGCAGCAGCTCTCCCTTTGCCCCAGCACCTGTGTTGGCTGAGCCACAGAGCTACAAGCAGAGGAGAAAAGCTGTTGTTGTCTCCTTCTCTGGTTTTTACCTCAAAATCCATCCCAGAGGGGCAGAGCAGACCCTTCACAGCAGATTCCTTGGATATCACCACCCACTGCTCCACTTTTTGGGCAGGTTTGTGCCATTTGTGTCCCTGTTCCCACAGGAATGAAGCTGTGGGAAGCTCAGAGCCAGCACAGGAGGAAGGAATGGGGAAATCCATGGCCAGGAATCAGACTGCAGCAGGGAGCTGCTGCCAGAGTTATCTGTGATGGTGTCAAGCACTATCACTGTCAGAAATATTTCTAATAAGTATTAAACACTTTCAGTAAGTACTAAGCACTGTTAATAAGTATTAATCCTTCTCAATACCTTTCCTGCCCACAGGTGCCATGGATTAGTAAGATTCCAACTGGTTTTTTCCCTGAAAATAATTCCATTTGTTTCCACCTTGCTGTCCCTTCGAGCTCTCCTGAGGCTCCCCACAGCTTTGGGCTTTGGCTGTGCTGCTTGCAGATCATTCACACACTTTTGTGGGTGATCTTTTGTGGCTTTTGTTCCCAAGGAGTCACTGCACAATTTCCAGTCCAGGGTTTTACTGTTTCCACCCAGTGTCCAGAGCAATGGCACAGTGATGTTCTTCTACAAACACAGATCCTGTTGTGTTTCTGGTTTAGATACAGCTTTGAGTTAGGTTTTAAATCTGCCCATGGAAACTCCATTCCAGGGGTTATTTTGTTGACTTTCCTACCTTACACCAACTCACATTTTCCCCAGTTTGCCCCATTTTTTATTTAAAGTGAACACTTTGGAAGTTAATAAGAACCCTTCTGTGAGGCTTAACAGCTATCTGCCACATGATTGCCTTTTTTTATTACCCCTGTCAAACTGAGCACCTGATGAAATCATCTTCTGTGGATACATTCTCCATCCTGCTGCTTCTCTGTTGCCAAATGCTGTTCCAACATTGATCTGCAGCTCCAAACTTCATCTCTGAACACATTCAGGCCTTGCCTCTGGTGTGGTGACCCCAAGTTTTTGTTGATTTTCTGCTTTTCCATTTTTACCTCAGCTTTTACATTTATATTACAAAGCCTTTTATCATAACCCTTCTGACCTGCAGCCCACCTGGCTCAGGGGGAATTTCAGCCTTTTTTCCAGCCCACCAGACTGGGAAGCTCTTCCCTGCCACTCTGCTCTTTCATCCCTAAAACTCCATGTTCTACTGCTGCTTCTTCACCTTGTGCTTTGAAAAACCAATCTAATATCACATATACACATAATCCAGTATTCCCTGAGAAGATCTTCACCTTCAGATCTCATTTTGTATCCAAGGGGGCTGTTTTGGTTCTGTGTTCAGCCGTGAGGGGATGGTCACTGCTCTCTTCAGCTTGACCCTGTGTGTCTGCACAGGGAGTGATGCCAAGCACAGCAATCCCATCACTGAACCAAACATTTCATTCATGTGGCTCTCTCACTTGTTGAGCCCCACATAAACTTCCAGAGGCTTTCTGCCCTCAGTAAAACAAGCATTACACAAGGAGCTGGTACATGGTGGTGTTGCCTTCCTGCAGACACACACACAATTCTTGTCTTTATGCCTGAGCTGCTTTTTTAGTTCTTCCTTCTACTTCACTTATTAAGGGATTTTTCTCCCTTTTACATGTCTTGTAGAAATAGGGACTTTTAGTCCTTTAAACAGCAATTTTCCACTTTGTTGCTGATTCACTTCACCAAAGACATCTCTAAGGATCACCAGAACTCACAATTCTCTTCCAATTCATCTTTACTTTTTTTCAGCTGCAGAGTCTTGTCATCCCTACAGCTCCTTTAATTCTATGCACAAATCACTCCTTTTCTGCTTTCAACCCCAAAATGCATATTCTCTGCTTCTTCATGGCTTTCAAGACATCACTTTTGATTTCTTTATTCTTTATCAACTTCCTAATAATTAGTTCTCCTTACTTTTCCCAGCGTTATTCTACACCATCCCAGCTGGTCTCCCTACTGCCCCTCTCACACTTCCTTATCTTTTCAAATATTTCCCTCTTTCCAAGGGGTCTCCCATTCCTCTATGCATTTTCAAACCAAACTACTGACTTTTTACATCAGATTTAGCAAGTGAAAAAAAATACACTTAAATACACCAAAGTTGGTTTCATTCTGGAGCAAGTGTAGAATAGAAACACCACAGGAGCCAACAGGAATGTGGAGCAGGAAAATGTTATGGACTGAGCAGCCTCCACAGGCTGCTGCTTTTCTAGAAACACCCAAATTTGAAATGGATCCCAAGTGCTAATGAGGTGGGTGCTGTCATCCCTGGAGGACCAGGGGCTGGAAGTTTGTGATTCTTTTTCTGCACCACTTTTGGCATTATAGTAATGACTAATTTTGACATGAAGTGACATGTCTGCTAAGAATGAGCAGCTGAAGACCAACTCAACCCTGCACACAGGGACAGCTCTCCCAAATCCAAATCTCCCAATCCCCACAGGTAAGAGATCTGGCAGTGGGAATTTCCTTAACTCTGAACCAAACAGTGTTTTGGATGAAAATCAATGAGCTGCATGCAGGGGCTGCTCCCCTCACCTGGGCAGGCAGGAACCTGCTGCCAGACCTCCTGGCTGGAATGGTTCTGCAGCCACAAAAGCTCATTTTTGGCTGTCTCACATGCACTCACCCCCATCATAAGCAGCCTGGCTAGACTCTGTGGTGTACAAGAGCAGTGCCATGCCTGTGAGCCTTGCTGGGAAGACAACTGAACAGGAATTTAAAGCTTTTTTGGTGGTGGCTCTTGCTGGAAGAGCTCTAGAGCTGGCTCACTTGTCCCTCTGTGGAAAGGCTTTTCTTTGAGATGTCTCAGCTGCAGCTCAAGCCCCTGCTCAGAACATCCACCTTGTGATGCTGCAGGAGGCCTGGAGAATCAGATGCATTTCCTTGGAGAACAGCCAAAATACTCCAATCCTGTTTGGCAGAGGTGAGTGGAATTCCCTGTGTGTAGGAGAACACCCTGGGTGGGCCAGAGCTGTGAGCTGAGTCCATGTCCATGAATTCATGCTGTGGTGGTGCTGAGTGCCTGCTCCCTCCATGGGAGTGATTCCCTGCACTCTCACACGAGTGGGAAGTGCCAGGGCCAATGGATTATTCACTTCATGCCATTTGCAGTGTCACAGAGCTTTTGTACCAGGTGTTATTTCAGAACAGCTCACCCTGCATGCTGAAATGACCCATTTCCCTTCACAGGTGAGACCTGAATGCACCAGCTGCATCTGCCAAGATGATCTTTGCAGCTCTTCTCCAAAACTCTGTGATAAACCACTTCTACCAGGGCTCTGCTCCCCTCACTAATGCTCTGTACCCTGGGAGCAGGTAAAACTCTGCCTTAGGGTAACATCTGCCATTAATTCTTGCAGGGAGCTGCAACAGGACAGCCAAGAGCTTCACTGTCCTCTCCCCTCGCTCAGCAACACCAACATCTCCCAACCAGCAGCATCTATTGCCTTTCCCACACCTACTCCCCTCTCTCCCATTTGCAGCCACAGCATTTCCATCCCTGCAGCTGGGCCAGCAACTTGGACAAATTCCCCTATGGAAAGGACTGAATGGAGTGGGAGCTGGTTTTATTCCTGTTGCCATTTCAGCACAATTTAGCAGCTGGAAATGAGAAAGAGAAGCTGGTGCCACATGACAAAACTTTCCACAGTCAGCATCCCTCTGTTTAAAGAAGCAGGAGTTATTTCAGCAAGCTGCAGATCCACAATACTTCAGCAAAGGCAAATGGAGCCCCTTGACAAATACAAGGGTAAAAAACCTGAGGTTTCCTTGGGTATTGTGATTTAGTCACGCTGCTGGGAGCTGAGTTAATCAATCTCTTGCTGCTGTTCTTTGCCCATTGCTGCTTTTCCTCCAGTGGCTCCTTGTGGGTTGTGGATCTGAAGAAAGCCAAGCAGGATCCTCTGGGCTGAAGCCTCCTGGTCCCCAGGCTCCACCCTGCAGCTGCAGGTTGCAATTGGCCCCAGGCACAGCAAACCTGGAGTTTCTGTCAGCGTGTGGGGCCTTGTGCAAAGCTCAGGGCTGGCACCTCATGAAAAGCCAGCGGTGTGTGAAGAGCTCAGGCTCCTGCTGGCGCTGCTTGGCTGCAGATCCTGCTCAGCTGGCAGCTCCCAGGCCAGCACCTTCCAAAGGGCAGAAAGGCTGAGTTCCAGTTCCTATCGTGAGTGGGAGAAGCAGGAGCTTGGAGCATTTGCCAGCCCAAACACCTGCCATGGACTCACCCCCAGGGAGAGCCCAGCACTCCTGGCCCAACTCCAACCATGCAGCACCTCACCCTCACAATGACCTGCAGCCAGCAGCCAGCTCTCCTCCAGGTGGTTCAGTGCCTCAGGGCCAGGGCTGTTGGCTCCAAGGGCACAAAAGCATTCTGGGGAGGGCTGATTTTGAGTTTTCTGCCCCCAAAGTTAAACCCTCTAGAATCTGTGAAAGAAACCAAGCATACAGGCCTAGCTGGCAGCTTCTCTGCTCTGCTCAGGACACTTCTGACAAAGCAGCCAGGGGTGTCTACCAACAACTCATCATGGGAGCAAATGCATCAGATCAATCACAGCCACCCTCTGGCAATGAAATGCCAACATCTGCAATTGGCTTTAAACGTTTTCAGAATGCTCAGCATTAAGAGGACTTTTGAGAGACCCTGTTTCTCCTTTATCAGTAAAAACAAGATATAGGGTTGGAACAAAAGCTCTGTGGGTCACAGCAACAAGTGATCTAAGTTACTGCTGGCTTAAACCTGCCTTGTGCACACTAAAAACCATCCCTGCAGAGGAATCCCTTCTCCTGAGCCTCTCCTGCCACGTGGCCTATCACATCCTGCACCAGGGAGGGCTGATCCCAGGCAAAAACCCCCAGGAGTTGGACTCAGTGATGCTGATGGGTCCCTTCCCACCCAGCATTTTCTAGGATTCTATGAAAAGACACTCCCACAGAACAAGATCTGCTCCTGGACCTGAGGCTTTGTTGTTAAATAAGGTAAAGGCTGAACATGTTGACACAAGCAGAGAGCACAGCATCAAGGATCAGTGTATTTCCTGACTTCATTCCCAGAAATGGCTGATCCTGCTCTGAAAACCCTTTCCTAGAAAGAAACCAGCCTTAGGTGGACACCTGGCCTGAAAATGTGCTGTTTGGTGGCTTCAGGTTAGGGGGCATTCTCAGTAATAAAGAGGGATGTAAGCAATGCCTCTGCTCCTTGCCTGTGCTTGTGACAGTGCCCCGGCCTTGGGAAATGAAAGGCTGCCAGCAGCAGAAATGGTTCTAATGCTGCTCTGCCATGCTGAGCAGTGATAACCCACTGCCACAGTCAGGAGCCTGCATGCAAGATATGTTTCAATAGGATCAAGAGTAGGAGAAAAAACCTCAGCATAACCTGCAGTATCCTTGGTGTAAACCTGCAGTATCCTTGGTGTAAACCTGCGTATCCTGTGTAACCTGCAGTATCCTTGGTGTAAACCTGCAGTATCCTTGGTGTAAACCTGCTGCCCTCCCTGCTCAGGCTTTGCTGCAACATTGGGCCAATGACCACAGCTCATCTCTCCTCACTTACACAAAACGAGGCTCCTGCAAATTGCATTCCATGGGAACCTGCTTTAATTAATAATTCCCTTTTCTATTTCATATACCTTACAGGTTTTTTGTATTTTAACACCCTTCACAAGAAACTGGTTCCAAAGATTTTTCATAAGCCGTATCCTGAGGAGCCACAACCACCTGCAAAGCTGTTTTCCTTTCCTAGAAGGAAACTGGAAAGCCACTGGGTGCAGTAAATGCATGGCACAGAGCACAGGAGGAGCAGAGGAAGGAGTCAGTTCTGCTCCTTGCAGTGACATGGTTGGGAAGCTGACACTTGAGGTGACACATCCACAGCTGGAGCCCTCAAGGCCTTGTGCATGAACTGCTCACAGCATCCAGTGTGCAGCTGAACTGATTTAACTTCAGAGAGCCCAAACCCTGCCATGCTGCAAACCCAGCTTTGGGTAATTCTGAAAAACCCCTCATGAAAATCTCTGAGAATTCTCTTCCTGGCTTTGCAGGACACTAACAGGGTAAGTTCTCACCCCCTGGAAGGCATTAAAGGCTCTAACAAAAAGGGGAAAGATTTTCTCACCTCACCTGTACCCACCTGCTGGCAATTCCCATTCCCTCCAGGCAGTGCTTTTCCAACTCTTTCAGCCAGAAGGTTCCAGCTCCCCACACAGATTCCCCAGCCCTGACACACTCAGGGATCCACAGGGCTGTTCAAAGTCTGTCCTTTCCAATCCAAGGCAATGAGAGAGAAATCAGTCCTGGCACAGCTGTTCCACACTGACATTCCCAGCAGGCTGACACTGCCCACCCTGAGAGGAATTCCATCATTTGCCCACACCAACTTGGCAATATTTACCCTTATTTCCATACAAACCAGCATCCATTTAATTCAACTCTTTAACTGCTACAAACCACCATGTACTGCTCAAAAAAAGCTTTTTGTGTGACAGACACCCCTGGAGCCCTGCAGGGTGGGGGTTCCATGGGGACAGACCTTTTGGAGACCTTGAGAGCCCATCCAAACCTCTGGGCCCCACGGTGAGGCCAAGGCATCAATGGATGTGGTACAGGCAGATACATGAGCATACAGTAACGGTGAGAATATTTTTTCTTTTTTTTTTCTTTTTTTTTAACAAAACATCAGAGAAAAGTGTTTTATTGTTACTAAAAAAAAAAAAAAAAAAAAAAAACCAAACAATGCTCTAGTGTTTTAGGCCATGGATTCTCTAGCTCAGATTCATGGGGTGGAACATTGACAGGGAAAGTGTCTCATGGACCTCTCCCCTCTGGCCACAACCAGGCACCTCCTCCCTTCCCCGTGGTGATCAAATCACATCCTCAGGCAAGTACAGCAATTGTTTACATGTAAAAGTAAGATTAGGAAAGTAATGTATTTGTAGGCTTTCTTCCCTTTTTTGTTTTTTTTTTTGTTTCTTTTTGTTGTTGTTTTTTTTTTTAAAGAAGTGATTTAGCAGCTGGAAAGAAAAAGACAGCATCATGTGAGCAGTCAGTGCTGCAGACACCCCCAGCAAACGCTCCACAGGTTACTCACGGTCCATGGCCCACAGTTCACAAACCACATTGCAGAGTCCTTGCAGGCAGCTGATTCTCTCTGTGAGGTCTGGAGCAGCAGCCGGGTCCCTCTGGGCACGGGAAGGGCTCCCATGGCTGTGGCTGTGCCCGGGCAGTGCTGGGTGGGCAGTGCCAGGTGGGCAGTGCTGCTCCTCCATCCTGCACCCTCCTGGCGTGGGCTGTCGGATCTCGGCTCTCCCAGCTGCGGCCTCCAGAGCTGCCAGGGTCACAGTCCCACTGATCCAGGCACAGAGACCCAGCTGGGCTCGGGCACGTCCGCCCTGAGGTCACCATGTCCCAGCCTCGGGAGCCACCGCTCCCGCTCGGCCCCGCAGCCCCCGGCTGCTCCTTGCCCAGGGGCCTTCTCGGCACAACAGCATCCCCTTGTTTTGTATTTTCCTTTTTATAAACAATTGCTCTCACCCTTCATTTTTGGTAGTCACACACAGACACACACTATATGTACACAATTTGGGCCCGAGGACCTACGGCATGCCAAGGAAGCCAGCACCGCTCAGGATGGTGCACACATTCAGCAGCTGTCAAAGGAGAAGTCGTTTTAATTTCTTTTAAACTTGCAATGTTTGTCTTTATTTTGTTCTTTATATTTTGAAAGTGAAAAGAAATAGTATTGAGTCAATTTCTTTCTTTTTTTTTTTTTTTTTTTTTTTTTAAATATTTGTTCTATGTATTTACAAGCCTTAAAGTTGCTCTAAAGGTTCTCAAAGTATCACTAGTACTTTTTTCCCCGGGGTAGCACGGTTTTCAATGAGTTATTTTCGGAGCACTCTGGTCCGCAGCGGTTTTCTCAAATGCATTTTTCTTCCGATCCAAGGTTATGTATGGTTTGATTACTATTTTCTTTTTAAATTTCTGAAGCAAGCTGAGAGGCAGGCAGAAAAATCTGATGACAATAAAAAAGAAAATTGATCTTGTCCTCATCTAGCTCACCCCAACCCCCTTCAAAGTTTTGTTGATTTATCATGCTTTGAAACAAAACTGAGGTGCGTATGAAGGGGAGGGAAATTTATTTCTTTGCTTTTGTTCTATTATACAATTTGTTTACAGAAACTGCAAATTTAAAAATTACACTGGCATTTGCAGTCCTTAAAATAATAAATTAAAAGTTTTCAACTTGTTTTTGCTAAACAGATTTGTTTTGCTGTGTGTTTTCCTAAGTATGAGTCCTTGTTTAAAAAGAAAAGAAAAAGATTAAAACAGAAAATATTTTCTATAAATAATACATGTATTTTGGTTTAGTGCTCCCGCCCTCAGGTTTGAAGTTTACTTTTTGTGGGTTTGTTTTCAAGTACCTTTTTGCCTCCATGATCACCTCGGTGTTTATCGGGTTTTACCTCTCCCACTCGTGCGTGTGTGGGGCAAGGGGGGTCTGCGAGAGAGAATTGGCCTTGCTGCACTGTGATTGGCGAAGACGTGAAACTTTTTAAAAAAATACTTAAATTGTTTCTTTTTTTTTTTTTGTTTGTTTGTTTTAAATCTGTATTTTTTTTTTTTTTTTTAAGTTTTAATTATCCTCTGACTCCTCTTCGGCCTCCCGTAGCCACGTGAAGAACGCCGTGACGGATTTGAGCGCTACTCCTTTCCCGTTCTGCTCCGCCGGGTCCTTGCTGCTCTCCCACTTGTAGAAGGCATCCTCCGAAATGACCTCCTCGTCATACAGGCAATCGAAAAACATCCGCAACAAATCTGCAGGAATGGGATAAAGGCACCAACATCTGTCAGCCCTGGCTGCACATAAAGGGATTAACGCGACCTCTTGGCACGGGAGATGATGGCAGAGACAAGGCAAGCACAGAGCTCTCACTCAGTTATTGCTCTGGCTGCTCACACTCAGGTGAGGGGGAAATCTGACCCCTTGACACTGTCAGAGGAGAGGGGGAGCTGGGAAAGCAGCTGTGGGAATCTGTTATCAATATGTTATCTAGAGACTGCCTGCAAGCAGGATCTCCTCTGCACCACATGGCTGGATTGCCTCCCACCCCAGGATTTTTGTGGCTCATCAGGAGACATAATGCCCAACTAATGTCATAAAGGGCACTAAGGATGATCATGCTGGATGTTTTGAGGCACTCCTGGATTTTGTGCTGCAGATTCCCTAGGAATCCCTGCTTCTTTGGCTACTCCCTTGCCTCTTGTCCCTCAAGGGTTTTCTGTAGCATCTCTGGGACAAAACTCATCACTTGACCAACTCATTTTATTCCCTCCAAGCCCACAGACATCTGTGGAGTAGCAATGCAGTAACGACACCAATGCTCTCACCTGCCCAGGTACTAAAAACTCTGCAGATTATTTTTTACTGCTCTTTTTTTGCTCTCTTTTTATCAACAAAGCTTTGTCCTTCCTTCTGTGTGGCTGCTCACAGAACAACCAGAAGAAGAGCCAGCCTCTGGCCAAGCATTTGGGAACTTGAGCTGCTCTAAAAATCTGGGATCTGGACAAGCTGAACCCACCCCCACCAGCTTCTCTCATCAGCTACCTACAAAGGTAAGGAAAATTCATCCTCATCCTCATCCTCATCCTCTTCCCATCTCCCACAGAACCCCCCTGCCCTTATCCAGGCTCAAATCCCCAGCACAGAGGCAACACTTACTAGGAGGTTGATCAAGTTTTACTATTGATGCTTGTAGTGCATAAAGTGCTTGTAGTTCCTTCTCTGTGTCTGAGTCCAGGTACTTGAGCAGGATGGGCACTCTCTGTTTGATAACAGCAGTGTCCACTCGGAAGCTGGAAGAGTCCGCTGGGGAGAGGAGGAGAGAGCAGGGTCAGCTTGGCCCATGGCAACAGGGACAGCTCTTTGCCTTTACTAATGCAAACAGCAATCACAAACACAGTTTGGAGTGGAGAGAAAAGGAGGATGAGAAAAAACAGCAAGTATTTTTGATTAATGGTTGTTTCTGCAAGTCTTGGTCCTTACAGCTCCCCACATTCACTGCCTGCAGTGACCCCAGCTCTAACACAAGCAGCAGCAGCACAACCTCACTTTGCAGTGCAAATGGTGTCTCCAGAGGCAACTGCATTAAAAAGGTTTTCAGAAAATTCATTTTTTTTACTAAAAACACCAGAAACAGAAATCATAATTTATAATAAGGAAATTCCATAATAAGGAAATAGTGAATATATAAAAATATGCATTAGAAGTCCATCAGCCACAAGAATGAATTATTCAGCAGCTTTCAAGTAGATCATGCAACCCAATTAACTGATATTTTGAAAACAAAAGAAAAAAACTCTGTTAGAGACAAGCTCAAAATTTGAACCAGAGGATGATTTTCCTCACACAGCAGCCTTGGAAATGAAGTCCTGTGTCGTGTCTCTGTTAACACCAGGGGGCACGAGCAAGGCTCTGCTCCCAGAGAGAGGAAGGAGCTGCTCTGTCCCTCCCCTGCCTCACATGGTGCAACCCAGCCTGTTCTCTCCCCTAAATCACAGCTCAGAGCAGAACCAGAGCCTTTGCAAGCACCACTTTTGCTGTGCCAGATGCCAACAGTAAAGTTAAAGAAAACCAAGTGAACTGAGCAGATGTTTCTGCCTGCAGTGCTTTACTCAGCCACTGAGGGCTTGAGGCTCCTGTGTCTGGCTTGGGAGCCCTTCCTTCCCTGTGCTTCCAGCTGGAAAATGCACAGAAACCATCCTTCCAAAAGTGAAACTTTGGATATAAAACTCTCACAAGCCTGAGCCCCGGCCTGGCTTCTCCCCACACACCTCTGCTGACACAGGAGTGGAAATGTTCATTGCCTCAATGGTGATCTCATCATTTCCACCTTCATTAAGAAAATCAATGAACAACCTGGCATCACCCAGAGCTGTGTGAGACCCCTGCTCACACCAGGGGCACCTCAGGAACACCCTACCCAGCAAAGCACACCCAGCTGTCACATGGGGAAGGGACACCCTGCTCTCAGACACAACCCCAAATGATGGGACAGCCTTAGTGTGTGACAAAACACAGCCTTGGCCAGGGAAATGTGATACAAACCTCAAAAATACCAAATAATTCTTTGCAGGTTTGGTTTGTGTGGTGTTTACACTGCAAGTTACTCACCTATAATAGCTGCTTTACAAACTGCTGTCATTAAAGCTCTAAGGAATGTAGGTGAACTCATCTGGCTTTCATCTAGATTAGCCTGCAATCAAGAGCAAATGGAGCAGTTAAAAACCCTGCAGGACTGCAAAACTCCAGAGCTGAGCCTGGCAGCAAATCCAGGCTCAGCTGCTGCTGTGGCACAAACCCAGCTGAGCCCTGCAAGCCTCAGCTCCCACTCAGTCCCTGCAGCTCCCCAGGGACAGCAGCAGGATCCCATCCCTTGGGATCCCTGTGCACTGAGCACCTCCCTCAAGGAGCTCTTTGTGTGCAGAACCAAACCCACCACGCTCCTGCAACGCCCTCACACAGTCTCAAAGAGTTTTGGGCTTTTCCAACAAAGTTTACAGCGTGCTCCTTGGGTGGAGATTGTTTGCTTTGTAAAAGAAATTCAGGGAATGGCTGTGGAAAGTGTCCAAGGCTCCAAAGAGCCTGTGGGTGATCCCAGATTTTCAGTGCTGCTTTCATTCCACTCTCAACTCCTCTAACAGCAGTGGAAAAATGACATTTCTAACACATTGCTCTGCCACAGAAATAACTGAACTGAAGCTGACCAAGGTTTAGTACAAGCATAGATATAAATGCAGAGGTTGGGTATAATTACAGACAGTAAATATCTGAGTTAAATGCAGCCAGACACTGAGAGCAAAGACCATGGCTTGATAGGCCTTTTCCTCTTTTTTTTTTCTTTATTTTTATTTTCTCTGTTCCAGTGCACTGGGAAAAGGTGCTCTCAGTGACTGCCCAGGATGTTTTACAGCAGGAAATTTGCAGAGGTCATGTTGGGAAAAATAGCAAGAATTTTATGAAGAAATGATGTAGCAGTGCACATCTAAAATATACTGAGTGGCAGAAGCAGGATATTCAGTGTCAGAAAATCTATAGTATTTAAAAGGTTACACAGTTTATATGGCTAAAAGCCTTCCTTCCTGAAACTGACCCTTAAATACTGATTATATTTTAAATTTTAATTCTTTGGAAGTGTTGATTGCACAGACCAAATCCTTGCAGTGTCCCACACCCTGAGATGTTCAGGTCAGAACATATTTACAAAAGCAGTTTAAAGTCTGCAGGGAGGGTGAAAATCTCTTTGTACCTCTACCCAGTCAAAGATTTGTTCATCATTCGCCTTGTCCTCCACAATGAGTTTTTCCAGCTGCTTGTTCAGCTCTTCTGCAGACAGTTCTTTCTCTGAAAGTGCTTCTGAGGAACTGGAACAGTCAGACTCCGTGAACTCCAACTTCTGCAACACCACATGTGATGATGACAATTAGTGAAATGCACTTTCCTAGGCTGAATTACACCAGATTGAAGCAGGAAATTCCATTTAATTCTGCTTCCTGGCATCTCTCAGCTGCTCAGTTATCGTTACAATATCAACTTGCCCTGTTCCAAAGGTTAGGAAGCATTTTACACATGGGAACTCAAGGAGGCACCTCAGGCAGCTCCAGCCCAAAATCCAGTGTGCATTGCCTGGCTGGAGCTATAGGGGCTGGAATGCAACAAGCAGAGCTGGCACTGGCTCACAGGAATTGCAGCCAATGCCCCAATTCCTTGAGAACTGTGACAGAAGAGCTGCAGTCCCCTCAGCAAGGCCCAGTCCTTGGTAATAATTTCATTTCCTGCAGCACTTCCAAAGTGCCACAACAGGGCAGGGGATCAGTCAGAGCTCCAAAGGGAGGCAGTGACTCCCTGAGGAGCAGCACCAGCACGAGGGGAGGAGCCTCCATCAGTCCTGGCTCCCTCCAGGACCACAACCCAAGGTGGGATGAGTGAATAACTGCTACCATTAATTGTGGCCCTTCTGCAGATTGTCTGTCCTTGCTCTACAACTCATTATTGAATGTTTTTTTCCCAGGACAAGCTTGTCCTCCCTGTGCTTCACATCGTGGTGCTGAAATCATCTACCCCAACTTGGACACACTTCACCCCAAATTCCAACTGCACGTAAGGACGGGATGGAAGAGGATGAACAAATGGGTTTGATCTGAACTCACCTGTTCCATGAGAAAGGTATGTACATCCTCCCCTTCGGGCAAGTAGTCCTTCCAACTGAGGCCAGACTCCCTCCATAAGGCTCCCACTTTCTTATGGCTCTGAAACACAAGAGTTTGTCCCTTTAAAGAGCTGAGGGACGCGCTGGCAGCTCCCAGGGGCCGGACGGTGCAGCTGTGTCAGGAGGAATAAAGGAACTTCAGCCACCCAACAAACACCCAGCAACGAGTGAGAACATCTGGAGAGCCCGTGCAGGAGGAACCACATGTGCTGCAGAGGAACCACATGTGCAGTCCCCAGGAATGCACATCTGGTCAGGTGGGCAAGGCACGAGTGACACGGGGGGGTCGCGGCGAGCGCCGAGGTCACCCTGAGCAGTGACACTGGGACAGGGCACCTTCCACACCTGACTCAAACCCTTCTCCTAAATCACTCCATCACACACTCCCTTGCCTTGAATAAGGCTCTGGCAATTTGCTCCTTTGAGAAAACTCCTCATTTACTCAGCTGTTTTCAGCCTCAAACTCAGGCACAGAATCCCAAATCCTCTCTTCAGTTCCTCGAGTTTATGCAAACCTTGAGAGCAGTGCCCTTGAGCACAGACAGTTCAGCCTTTTGCAGCCTCTAATGTCACACTGACCTTTGAGCCTCCTGCCTCAGAGAGCACAGTTCTGACACACACAGTTCTGACAAGAATAAAAATGCTGAGCACAACCAGCTCTTTTCACCCAAATGCTTTGCCAAAGTTTCACCTTACAGCACCTGCTCACAGGAAATCACTGAGTAGCCTAAGCCAAGCTGAGAAATGCTGCCTGATTTTCAGTTTACAAAGCAGATTACAACTTTCAGTTTACTATACAGGTTGTTAAGAGCCAACTGTGCATAGTTCCTGCTCTGATCCACCAAGATCTGGGTTAGATGGCTGATGTTACACTGAAATACCCGAGTCCAAGTCTTGGACTGGACAAGATCTGATCAGAAAGCTGTGGCAGAAACAGAGACCCAAGGCTGTGCTTCCACACCCAGAGCACAGCAGCTTTTCTTTCACAGAATAGTTAAAAAAAAAATGGAAGTTGACTGTCCAAACAAGCACAAGACTAAAATAAATAAATAAAAAGTCACTCTTTGCACTGTTGGACTGAAATGCTCCTGGAACATTCAACCTTACTTGAATGCATGCTTGAAAAAAAAAAAAAAAAAAAACAAAAAAAAAAGGCAAGTGAGGGATTTTACAGGGTTGGAAAATAGACACTATCCAAAGTGCAGGATTCAGCTGAATCACAAAAAAAAACCAAAAAAAAAAAAGACAAAAAAATGGAGATGAATTATAGGGAAACCACCAAACTGGAGCTGTGAGGTGTGAAAGAGAGCTCTGGGAGTCCCGGGGTGAGGAGGTGTCACTACCCCAGTGCTGGGTGAACTCGAGAGTCGCAGCTTTAGTTTGGATAAGCACACAGCAGTCTGAGGCCATCGCAGCTTATCCGAACCCTGAGAACCTCTCCGGTCTGCAAGAACAGTTCTCTCGCAAGATTCCCGGCACTTGCTGCTTCTGCTCAGCCCAGAAATCCCTTGAGCATGTCCCTCTTGCAGTATTTCAGCACTCTTAGCTTCTGGGGAGAAGCCAGGTGCAAAGGTACCTGCAAAAGGGAAAAGTGATGAGAAAACAAAAAGTTAACTCAACTTTTTGGAACCTCCTAAGGCTTGCTTGGAAACTGGGGGTGCGAGGCAGAGTTCCTAAGTTAGCTGGACTGGCTGGCCCATCCCTACATGTCCTCAGGTGGGAATGGTGAAGGTTTCATGCATGAACACGAGCGCTGCATCCACTCCTCCCTCAGGAGGACACAGCACCAGGCACTCACCATTTGTTTGCATAGAAGGTGCAAGATTTCAGCAAGCAAGACGCCGGCTCTTCCCACAGGAAGCAAGGGTTTGCTAAATTCTCTAGAATGAAAGAAAAACAGGTGTTTTGCTGTTATAATTTGGGATTTCTGGTATAATTTTGGGATGCAAATCCAGAAAACCAGTGACCAAACTGAGGCAGGAAATCCAGTGACCAAACTGAAGCAGGAAATCATCTTTAAACTCTGCCAGGGAGGAAGGATTTGATTAATCCAGCACTGCTGATAAAACATTTAGTGATGCAGTGACCTTGTCACTACAGGGCTAATTACAAAGTCTTGAATTTTACATTGAAAAATATTTTATATTTATGTCAAATCCACTCATTTTTGTGGGATGCTACACTGTTTTTTTCTTAATATACTGGAAATAGAAATAGGAACCATTGAACTGGTTCACAGTTAATCCCCAAATATGTAAGGACATACAGAAAACACAGGAATTCTGCTCCAGGAAATGGTTTCTGGTCTTGCACACAAGGTTTTGTGCCCATTAAGGCAGTGCCCAGGTGGGATCCCATAGTTTGGGCAGGGACACCTTCCACTGTCCCAGGCTGCCCCAAGCCCACCCAGCCTGGCCCTGAATCCCTCCAGGGATGGGGCAAACTCTGCCAGGGCCTCCTCATCCTCACAGAGGGGAATTTATTCCAACATCCCAGCCCTCCTTCAGTTACCCTCTGACCCTCTGCAAGGCCAATTCCCAGAGCCTCTGTGCTCCCAAATCACCCCACTCTACAGCACTGGGGTATTTTTAGCTGGAACAACAGCAGATTTATGGATAAATCCTTCTCCAAGGGTGAAAGCACCAAGCTCCCTTCCCAGCAGAGCTCTCAGGCTGGTGTGGGCTCCCAAGGATGTGAAACAGCTCTCCTGAGCCTCCAGCACTGATGGAAATCATACAGAGAAATCACTTCAGGCATCACTTACTGTATAAGTTCTCTCATAGAGATTCCTCCTTCTTTTAACATGGGGGTCACCAACTCAGCCAGGTACAGCCAGATATGGGGTATATCTATGGCCATGTCATCTGCCATCTCCAGGGTCTCAGAGAAACTTCAGAAAGAGGAAAAAACATCAAGTGTTAAATCAAATTTCATTGGAGACATTTCCATCAAAGAAGGAAATGTGCTTTAAAAATATTTTTTAACATAAGAGGAGTGAAGAGAGAGAGGAGGGAGGAGAATCACAAAGATAACAAAAAACCTATTGACATTTTATGCCTTTGGTACTTCCAAACTGCCAAGACTGGATTTCTCCATGCAGTAACAAGGAGAATATGTGGAAAAGACACCACATTTTGTAGATCCAACAGATACATCCAGGAAACCACCAGTTATAATAATTCTTATATCCAGCACCAAATCACTTGCTAAACAGTAACACCTATAAAACTAAAAAGCTTTCTTGTCTGTGTATAAAAACCATGAAGTAAATAAAACCTTCTTAAAAATATCCAAACATTTAGAGAAGGGGGTGAATCCTAACAGAATTCCAAGTGTAAGGTAAGCAGTGAAAAGTCTGTAAGGGCTCAGTTCAGCAGAGTTTCTATCTGCAGCAGGAATTATAGGGCTGCTCCCCAGTGATAAACCTTCCAGAATGGCTCAAAACCCTTCTTTCCCATGAAACTCTTGCAGGTGGCTTCACTTCCCATGCCTGGGAGATGGCAAATTTTCTGCTCTCCTGCCAGTTTCTAACATGGTTTGTTTCTCCTTGAAAACCTTGAGAAGCCCAGTGTCCTGCTAAGTGACTGTAAATCCACATTTTTTCTTATGTTTCAAACCAGGAACCATTTCCTTTGCTTCATTCTTTGCAACCTCTGCTGCTCCTCCAGCCTTTCTGGCAGAAATTATTTTCCTGTTGTGCATCCCCCCAGCCATAGGCTGGGACCAGCTCACCCTGTGGTCCCTCCTTACACGGTCACTTCTCCTGTGTCAGCAGTTTCTGGTGCTCTCCTCACACCCTCTGAACACCACTTGCCCTTTCCATCATCTTTCACATTGTTTATGTCACATTCAGAGCACAGATCCCAACATTTCATCAAGATCCACTTATCCAAACTCCAGGAAGCTCAGGAACAGCTTTCATCAGAATAAATTTTGGATGTGTGTCACCTCAAATGAGTCCCTCTGGCCATCAGTGCTGTGTGGACACAGAGTATTCCCTGTGGATTTAGATTTTTTCAGCAGTTCCATATGGTTTTGAACTTTGGCTGCCAAAACCTTTCCTGTGAGCTGGATGAAGCTCAGGGGCAGACAAAGGTGCAGGGAGTTTCCTGTTGGAATGATCAGTGGTACCACAATGACAAAAACTCAGATTAAAGCCAGACAGAGCCAACTCCTCAGCAACTCAGAATATTTCATCTACTCCTTCACTGCTGAATTTGTGTTTTATTCCTGTTTTATCCCTCCTGTTCTTCACCCCAGTGAGGACTGAGAGCCACCAGGGACCTCCATGGGAGCAGGGATTGTTTTAGGACTGCACAGCAGGCTGGGAACACAAATCTGAGGGAGCTGAAATGAGCCAGCAGCCAAAACTCTGTCCCTTGGCAGGTCCAACCCCTCTGCTGTGTGTTCTCCTTCTCAACCCCTCAAGCTGAGCTGTCCTGGGAAATGGCAGGGTGTGGGTGAAGCCCTCATCCCAGTGGGACAGTGCCTGTTGTGTGAAGGATTCTGATTTCCTCCTCTTCCACTTACACTCAGGGATTTGCAAAAGTCAAACAGGGAGAAATGCAGCACAAACAGGGATCTGAGCACACACATTCAAACAGACACCTACAGATCTGCTTCAAAATGCAAGCTGATATAAATATGAACATATTTATGTTCACTAAGGCATCTGAAACACTTTAAAATATATTACAGCAATAATATTCCTTATAAATACACCCAAATCACACAATCCTTCCATAAGAACGTGTGGAGAGGGCAGGATACCAAAACAAGGTGGGAGATCATTTCTCTGCAGCACAGCATCCATGTGCAAGGAACACTGCAGAAAAGAATCTGTGGATTCTCTGAGCAGAATACCAACCCCTTGAAGAACTCCTGCTTGCTCAGCTTTCCTGAGTGCACCAGCTGATGTAACAACTGGCCCATGTGATCCCTGGTGATCTGGCTCCGCTCCAGCGTGGACTCCACGCCCACACGCACGAACACGGGCAGCAGGCTCTGGGCACTGAGCTCCTCCACACACTGCATGGCCTCCTGTGGAACAACACAGAGTCACCCTCCTCTGAGAGCAGCAAAGCAGCAACCACCCTCCTCTGAAAGCAGCAAACCAAACCACCCTCCTCTGAAAGCAGCAAACCAAACCACCCTCCTCTGAAAGCAGCAAACCACCTCCTCTGAAAGCAGCAAAGCAGCAACCACCCTCCTCTGAAAGCAGCAAACCAAACCACCCTCCTCTGAAAGCAGCAAACACACCTTCCACTGAAAGCAGCACACACACCTTGCACTGAAAGCAGCAAAGCAGCACACACACCTTCCTCTGAAAGCAGCAAACCAAACCACCCTCCTCTGAAAGCAGCAAACCACCCTCCTCTGAAAGCAGCAAACACTCCTTCCACTGAACAGCAGCACACACACCTTGCACTGAAAGCAGCAAAGCAGCACACACCCTCCTCTGAAAGTAGCAAACCAAACCACCCTCCTCTGAAAGCAGCACACACACCTTCCACTGAAAGCAGCACACACACCTTCCACTGAAAGCAGCACACACACCTTGCACTGAAAGCAGCACACACACCTTCCACTGAAAGCAGCAAACACACCTTGCACTGAAAGCAGCACACACACCTTCCTCTGAAAGCAGCAAACACGTGGCACAAGAGTATTTCCTACTGTAACACCAGGGATTTTTGGTGAAATGAGGATTTAGTGAGGCTGCCATGCAAAGTGGTTCCTAATTCAGTGAGGTTCCACAGCCTCATCACGTAATAATAACAAAACCAACAGTAACAGCAATAATGGAATTTATACCACTCAGCTAACAAATCACATTCAAGGGCTGCTTGGATGGCAGGAGTTCTCTTCTGGATGCCACCAAAACACTGATTACTATATTAAACATCAAGTCAAAAAAAGGGTATCAGATCAGATTTGTCACTGATCTGAGCTGGCACAAATGCCTGTGTTACAAACCCACAGCCCATCAAGGAGCAGAAAATAGCTGGGGAGCACTTGGAGAAGATTTAGCTTTTTGTAAAGCTCCCACTTTCTGATGTGAGCACTTTGCAACCTAAACAAAGAAACACTCAGAGACTTTAAGAGCAGCTCTCAAAGTCCTACATCAAAAATCTCCATTACCATCACAAGGAGCTTCCAGTGACCTTCTGGGTGCAGCCCAGAGATCTCAGTGGCCTTCCTGCTTCCTTAAGCAGTCAGAGCTTTGCTGCACCTGAGGGCACCAAGAATCCCCCAGTAATTCCTGATGCAAACAAACTGCCTTGACTCCATGGACTTTGAACCAGCCCTGCCCTGCCTAATGCAATTCAGCTCCACTTCCAGCAGGCCACAGAAATGCAGAAATACCCAAATTGCTGCATTTGCAAACAGGGACATGAAGAGGCCCCTTCATCACAGGCATCCAGGGCAGCCTTTGGAGCCCATCATGAGCAGGAAAAGAGCAGAGACTCCTTGGCTCACCAGCCCCTGGGTCCCAGGCCAGCTCACTGCCAATCACAGCAAGGTTCTTCCTCTCCAAACCAAGTATTTAATAATTTATCCCATTAACTAGATGTGAACTCTGAACAATCCATCATGAGAATATTCCTCTTTCCAATTATTAATTGGAAGTCCAATGAAATGGAAGCAACAACTCTGCTTTAAAGGTGCCAAACCAGCAACTCCCAAGTGCTGCCATTTCAAACTTGGCAGGTTTTAAAATTTATTTCAGTGAAAGATCAAATGAAGCAGCCTTGCAGCCAATGTAACACTTCTTGCAAACTCCCTGGACGAGCTAAAAATCCCATTTACAAGGGAAACAAAATTTCAACCTTTTAACTAGGAAGTGATGACAGCTGCTCAGTAATTTCCAATGTTTATTAAAAATCCTCTGGAGTGGTTTGTTCAATATTTAGTATTGCTTTATCTGCCTCCAGATCAGAACAGCACATGCTTTGATAACTAAATGAAAACCTCTGTTTATTTTCCCACTAGCTTTTCTGCTTCCAAAATTGCTGGTATTATGGAGCTGCTCAGTGATTCATGACAGATACACATCCATCCTGCTACTTAAAACACAGCCTGGGCTGCTCTTCCTATTTCCAGCAGGGCACAAAACAAGCCTGGGAGACAGAAAAGTGTCCTGAAAGTGCCCCAGGAGCTGCTGCTGGTTCTGTCTGAGGGCTGGGTGCTCACAGAGACACATCCTGGGCAGAAACCACTGCAGCCCCTCAGAGCTGTCTGTTAAGTGAGGTTTCCATCTTGCTTACCTTAAAATCATTAATATGCAAGAACTCATCAATGATAGATTTGCATTTTCTCTCTATTTCCTCTTCTGATAGTGAAGGCTTTTCTTGCACTGGAGCTGGGGGAACTTCTGGCTTGGCTGGTGGAAATACAACAACAAAAAAAATGTTTGGAAAAGGAAAATCAGCATTTCAGAGATGACATTCTGAGAACAGAAGTCACTAGGGCAGGTGTGTCCCTGTCCCATCCTCAGGTTCTTTGATGGGGCTTGGAGCAACCTGGGATAGGTGAAAGCTGTCCCTGCCCAGGGGGGTGGAACTGGATGAGCTTTAAGGTTCTATTCAACTCAAACCATTCTGGGATTCTGGGATTCTTTCCTGGCTACTTTTCCCCCATTAGAACTCCCAGTATTTCTGTAAGTTGACCTTGCAGGATCACAGCTGGCACAGGTCAAACACCTTCAAAGCTCAGCACGAACATTAAATAATTAAATGGGAGCTGCTGCAGCAAAGTTAAAATGTGCTGACTGAGATGGGCAGCAGCCCAAGGCAATCTCCCAAACACATCCCAAAACCCCATGGAGTGTCTAGAACATCCCAAAGCTTCAGGACAAGCCTGTGCTGTGGCAGCTGAGGTGTTTCCCTCACTGCAGCAGTTTCCAGATGTTTCCCAGGGAAGGAGCTGAGTGCTGTCCTTACTGTAAAGGTTCTGCCCCCTTAAGTGTCCACATTTTCCAACTAACAGAGCAGCCCAGGCTGGCAGGAGGGACAAGCAGGAGCTGCAGGGCTGACAAGGTGACAGACAGGTCACCCTGGTGGGTGCCACCCTCCTGCTGCACCAGGGCTGGCAACAACAAGGTGCTAAAAAGCTGCCATGCACCATCTGACCCAAATCCCTGCCCTGGGGAATGCTTGAAAAGGGCAGATATGGCATTCCTGAAGAACTGACACTGATTTGGGGACAGTGACAGGATCAAACAGGGCAGCCAATGCCATGGGTGGTGCTGTGCTGGCACCTGCAGCCCCTCAGCCCCACTGGATCCCACAGAGGAGCTGCAGAGGGGGATGATTTCCCAGGCCTGCCTGGCTCAGCTGGGTCACCCAGCCCTGGGAGGTGCATCTGTCACTGTCCTGCACAGACAGACACCTGTCCCTGCTCCTGACAGCTTCTCCTTGTGCCATCCCACACATCCAGAGGAGCCCTCACCAGGTTCCTTGGCTTTGCTCCTCTCGGCCTCGGTGCTGTTCCTGTCCATCTCCATGGCTCCTGTCAGCTGCTTCACCGTCTCCAGCATCTCCCTGCGCTGCTCCTCCTGGGCCTGGTTGTCCAGCAGCAGCTCCTTGCTGCTGCTGCCCCTCAGGAAGGTGTTGGGCCGGGCCAGGGAGGGGGGCAGAGCTTTGTCGTTCTTCTCCCTGCCCGTGCTCCCGCGACTGCCAAACCAAAACACAAAATCCAGCTCAGGGGTGAGGAGAGGGACTCCAGGGCATCACTGCAGGGAAAAACAGCCCCCAAGCCCTGCAGGATTGCTGGCTCTGTTTCTACAGAGAATTTGCAGGATTGCTGGATTGTTAACTCTGTTTCTTACAGAGAATTTGCAGGATTGCTGGATTGTTAACTCTGTTTCTTACAGAGAATTTGCAGGATTGCTGGATTGTTAACTCTGTTTCTTACAGAGAATTTGCAGGATTGCTAACTCTGTTTCTTACAGAGAATTTGCAGGATTGCTGGATTGTTAACTCTGTTTCTTACAGAGAATTTGCAGGATTGCTGGATTGTTAACTCTGTTTCTTACAGCTATACCCACAACCAAAATTAACTCAATTTCAGAGATGCACAAACACAACTACCCAGAGTGGACAGGAACAGCCAATGCTTCCTAGAGAATACATGGAAAAGCAGAGCTCTACAGCACCCATTTTATAATGGAATAGTGATTTTTATAACACTTGGACTCTGTTTCCATTTGTAATAGTGTGAGAGCTTTAGATTAGATGTAACAAAGGAATTCCTGGCTGTGAGGGTGGGCAGCCCTGGCACAGGTGCCCAGAGCAGCTGTGGGTGCCCCTGGATCCCTGGCAGTGCCCAAGGCCAGGCTGGGCAGGGCTGGGACCCCCTGGGACAGTGGGAGGTGTCCCTGCCATGGCAGGGGTGGGAATGGGTGATCTCTCAACTCTCCCCAACCCAAACCATTTTGTGATTCCATGAGAGTTGTATTTTTTACCCATTAACTGAAAAATACCTCCCAAACAGTGAAGGCTCCCAGTAACAGGTGACAATGATCTGTCCTATTAATTACTGTGTTAATGAGTAAGATGGGCAAATCGATGCCATCATGGAATAACTTCCAGGTAAGCCCGAGCTTTACTTGAAATAGGAGGGAAAACATTGGAGGCACAATGCAGGAAAACACTTCAGCAGCTTGTGTGCACTGGAAGGAAGTTCCAGTGACATTTTAACTGAACTGTACATTTATAAACCATGTCTAGAGTTAATAAATTATTGAGGGTTAATTCATGTTTCATGCTCCACGCTGGAGTGGCTGCAGCCCTGAAGGAACTGGAGTGAGAGAGAGGCTCTGCAGTTTTTTGTTGGATGTGGGAGCACGGGCAGGTCACAGCTGCTGGGAAGGGTCAGACATGGTTTAATGCTGCATTTCTGCCAGCTTTTAGCTGTGTTTATCTGGATAAATAAACCTACTGACCTGGCTGAATTCACAGCCATTAAATCCAACCTATTTATTACCACATTTTATCTGAAGAGTTTTTAATCTGTTAAACACAACCACCCTTGGCTGAAGGGTGAAGTGGAAACTAAAACATTAATCAAAATGGTTTTAAAAATTAATTCCACCTCTCTCTCCTATGATATTATAAAATACAGGCATGTTGGAAGTTAACTCAGAGTGGGAAAAGGACCCAGCCATTCCTGGAAAAGCAAGGAATTCTTTTTTTTCTGAGTGCTGGTGCAAAGGGCAGCATGAGGAGTGATGGAGTGACACTCACCTCGTTAAGGCCCTGCGAGATTCTAGTTCTGAGGATGCAGATGAGGCAGATACTGGGGACACTGGAGGCTGCAGGGCAGAAAATCTGTTCAGACTTGTGGCACTTGGTCGCAAGGAGTCTGGAGATGGTGGAGACAACACAGAGCAGAGCAACAAGGTCAGGAGCTGCTGAGAGCTCAGCCCAGCCAGGGGACAGAACTGCAGGGAAAGGCTGGGCCTGCCCCACCTCAACCCTTCCTGCCAGGAGGTCACACACAGGGGACAGAGGGGAGCCCTCACTGGGGACAGCTCTGATCCTGCCTGAGAGCAGGGACAGCACCCAGGGAAGGGCAGGGGCTGGCCCAGGGGGGTTTGGGTTGGATCAGCAAAGGCTCTCACCCAGAGGGTGCTGGCACTGCCCAGGCTGCCCAGGGCATGGGCACAGCCCTGCCAGAGCTCCAGGACAGGCTGGGATTGTTGGGGTGTCTGTGCAGGGCCAGGGGTTGGGTTTGATCCCTGTGGGTCCCTTCCAGCTCAGGACACTCCCTGGCTCTGTGAACCCCACCCAAAGGTGCTCTGGGAACCCCACCCAAAGGTGCTCTGTGAACCCCACCCAAAGGTGCTCTGGGAACCCCACCCAAAGGTGCTCTGGGAACCCCACCCAAAGGTGCTCTTCAGCAGCACAGCCAGGGTGAGGGTTACCCATCCTCACTTACCCATCTCGCTTGCCTTGGCTCCACCACTGCTGCCCTTCCCCCAGCTGCCCAACTGGGCTTTAGGCACGAGCTGAATCTTCTCATCTATTGTGGGCTGTAAAACACACCAAGAGGTCCAGTTACAAGGGCAAATCCTACACTGTAATGATAAATGGGAGATTTTTTTGGCAATAATCCCAGTCTTGTGAACAGCAAAATGCACTTCACATATTTCTGGAAGACTAAACTGTGGCCCAAGACAGGGGACACAAACAACAAAGGGCATCACAAAGAGTCTCTTCCGTCAATGAGAGATATTCACAGTGAGCAGGAGCTTCTTTTTATTGAGAATTCTGAAGCTCAAAGTGGAAAAGCTCAGTACATCCCTATCTGAAAGATGTTCAGTTTGTTTCTGATGTTTAACCCAGATTCACTGTCCATCAACTCTCCAGTCATGGCTTTGGGGGGATCTGCAGGGCACCAAACAATCCAGAGGGCAAAGGATGACAACAGATGGCAGAACTTGGAGGAAGTGGTGTCTGGCACGAAGAGAATATTGATTTTACAATGTTCAGTGGGAGAATTTATTGACAAGGAGGTTGTGACCTCGCAGATCTCAGGGGAGCTCCTCTCATTCCAAAGCAGCTGCTGTGGAACCAGCTCCATTTGTATGGAACAGAGCAGAAGGGCTTTGCCCAGGTGAGCTGTAAGCCCAGGCAGAGGGAGGCTGAACCTCTCCTGCTAATGAAGTTTTGGAAGTTCTTTTATGACTTTCAGAAGGAACAAACTGGATCTGCAGAGGGGCTGCAGTCTGTCCAGGTGCTGCTGTGCAGCTCTCCAGGAATCCAGGCACTGAGTGTAAAAATCCAGGGCGAGTGACATTAAGTGGGACAAGGGGATATTTAGGAGTCAATGGTTTATGCAAAGGCCAGACTCCTCCTTGGCAAAATAACCCAGAGCTGTTCTGAACTTCAACAAAGGAGAAATGTCCAACTTGCCCAACCTGCAGCCTGGAAAACTGTCCCAAATTCACCAGTCTAATGGTGAAATAACAGGAGGATGCTCATCTGGAGGATGAATGTGAGAGTTTATCACATACTGGGGGATGCAACCATGCCACAAAGTTGAGAAACCTCTAAAGCAGACACAGCTCCTCCCATTCTACTGGAGCACCCTGAGTCTGGAGTGCTGTTGTTGGTGACACATCAAAGTGGATGTGGCCTCCCTGTTTTACTGAGGAGCAGCATCAGAACAGGGTCTCAAGAACTTGGGGCAGCCAAGGATTTCCAGCAGGTGTTTGAGACCCCCAGGTGATGTGTTTGAGACCCCCAGGTGATGTGTTTGAGACCCATGAACATGGGGGCTGTGTTGCTGTCACACAACACCCTGGCTCACATTTTCATCACTAATAAAATGCAGATTTTCTGATTGTGAGAGCTTCTGGAGCTCAAAAGGACACTGTGAACCTGAGGAAGAAAGTCTGCACACTCCTTTCCCTCAGGACAAAGCAGGAACATCCAGAAGAAAATGCAGCTTGATTTACACCCAGTATTAACTCTGGGGATTTAAGTTTTGACCTGCACACACCATCCTGTCCTTCCTGGACTAACAGATGTTTTATTGCCCTGAAGGAGGCTGTGCTGGCACCTACCTTGGTGATTTTAAGGAACTTGGTGGGGTCCAGCACTCTGCTGTTCTTTGCCCCCTGCACAGTGTTCCAGCCGCCTTCGTCGACCCGTGGGACACCTGAGGGGACAAACAGAGCCACGTTTGGCTCAGCCCAGCCCAGCCCAGCCCAGCCCATTGCTGGGTCCTGCTTGGGAGCCTCCCTCCCTCCCCCTGCCTGCCTGTGCCCTCACACCACAGCCTGCACAGAACAGCTCTCACTCCTCCAGGGGCTGTTTTTGGAAGGGATGGCTCCTGGCTGGATTTCTCTGCATTCAGGAGCTCACAGGAGCTGGTGAGGTGAGAGCCTTCCCTGACCAGAGCCTCACTCACCCCACAATTCCTGCAGCACTTGGCTGGTCTGACACAGAGCCCCTCAGGCACTCCCAGGTCCCTCACCTTCTCCTGGTGTCACTTTTAGGATAATTAAAGTGTACATGAATTTTTTTTCCATCCTGTTTTCAAAGCACTTTCATTTGACAATCCTTAGAGAATTCCCCAATCCCTAAAGAATCCCTAAAATTAGTCTCTATGTGCCCTGCTCTGTCCCACTCTTCATTTTCCCAGTCACTCCAACTTCATCTTCAGACAGTGCCCTGAGGGCCAGGAGCAGTTTAAGGTGACACCAAGAACTCCCTCATACAGAGTCAGCACCTCATGGCTTTAACAACTGAAGACAACACGGTTACTCCTGAAATGAGATGTTTTTCTTTTGAAATGAGATGTTTTTCTCTTGAAATGAGATGTTTTTCTCTTGAAATGAGACTCTGCAGTGCATGAGAATGGATGGCAAATCTGACTCCTATATAATAACTTGTTAGAACAGATTTCTGGCAGCCTGTCACAAAATCCAACATGGTTTGTGGAATGGAATGTGTAAGCACTGTTGGCCTGTGGTTGGTTATTGTGACCCATGAGATTTGCCCCTGAAAATCCCCACAGCCAATCCATGGCAGATCTGCTCCTTTTCCAGCCTCTGCCATACCAGGCCCCAATTTCCTTTGCTCATTACACACAGGAAAAAAACCACAGATTTTTTTTCCTTTTTTGTGGGATTCCCTCTAAGGGCACTGGATGTGAAATGAGCAGCCAACTGGCTTTTACTTTACCTGGTCTCCTCTTGTCTTTGGTCATGAGTTGTTGCACCTTCCTCTGTTCTTCCTGCTCTTCAATCTTGGCTTCTTTATGGATCTGCTCGATGGTTTTGGGGCCCTGGTCTGCTCTCCGTGACACCCAGTTGCACTGGGGAAGAAACAAAAAAACCCAAATGTGCTCAGGGAAACTTCCAGGGGAGCATCAAACATGGGGAGTCTGAATATTGGGAACAAGGCCTCATCCTCCCACCCTTGCCATGCCTTGAGGGCTGGAGAAATCTGTGAGTGGACCTTATGACTGGTATGAACATATGAAATGTTAGACACATGATGGACATGTATGACACTTATGGAAGGGTATGCACATGATGGACATGTTATGGCAGGTTGGAAATATGGACTGTATGGATGTGTATGGACAGGTATGACATTAAGGACATGGTTATGGACACATGATGGACATGGTTGACAGGGTTATGGACACAGGACATGGTTATGGACACATTATGGACACATGATGGACATGGTTATGGACATGGTTATGGAATTGGGTTATGGACACAGGACATGGTTATGGACACATGATGGACACATGATGGACATGGTTATGGATGTGTTTGGACAGGATTATGACACTTAGGACAGGGTTATGGACACAGGACATGGTATGGCATGTATGGACACATGATGACATGTTATGACTTGTTAGAATTGGTTAGGACACAGGACATGGTTATGGACACATGATGATGGTTATGACATGTATGGAATTGGTTATGAAGGACATGATTTGAACAGTGGAATGTATGGACAGTATGGAAGTTATGGACACATTATGGACATGGTTATGGACACATGATGGACATGGGTATGGACATGGGTATGGACACATGATGGACATGGTTATGGACATGGTTATGGACACATGATGGACACATGATGGACATGGTTATGGACACATGATGGACATGGTTATGGACATGGTTACCCCAGCACCCCAGAGCAGAGCCTTGTACTCAGGTACAGGGACTGCAGCCAAGACCTGACTGAACTCATTAATCCCCAGCCTGCACATTCCCAGCTTCTCTTTCAAGGCTCAGAGGGAAGAGAAGAGCTGCTGTCACTCTCTGTTTGTCACTGATACTTTTTGTGGGAGCCTCTCCTCCAAGCTGGAGGGAAGAAATGAAAATAAAAAAAAAGAAGTGACTGATTTTAAATGGAGACAGTGCTTTGCACTCCAGGAATGGTGATGGCTGACACAGGGATCCTGCAGAGAGGAGCAGCTGCCACTCCAAAACCACTTTCCTTGCTTGATGTGTCTTTTCAGCCATGCAGGGCTCAGACCCCTCCAGCCCTGGAATGACCACACTGTCCCTAATCTTGCTGCAGCCTCATTACAGCTCTTGGATTAATTATCTACCTGCAGCCAAGATGGTGATTTCAGCCTCCACACAACCCAGACCAGCTCCCCTGGAGGGGAATTACAGCTGCTGGGAAGGTTTGTTCCACCCATGGTCACATCTTCACCTGCACAGTGTGGGGACCCCCTGCACCCCAGGTGTGCTGACCATGGCACCAGGACAACATGGAGACATCTCCTGGCTTTGGACAGCCAGGCCTGGGGGAGAAGGGAACAGATCTGCCCTAACATCCCACTTGAGCTGTGAATCCCTGCTCTTGCATGAGAGCTTATCCAGCCTGGATCACAAGGGAACATGCCAGACTGGCATGGGAGCTGCAGGACAGAGGGCCCCAGGGAGAGCTCAGAGCCCTTCCAGGGCCTAAAGGGGCTCCAGCAGAGCTGGAGAGGGGCTGGGGACACAGGGAATGGCTCCCACTGCCAGAGGGCAGGGTCAGATGGGATTTGGGAATTAGGAATTGTTCCCTGTGAGGGTGGGCAGGCCCTGGCACAGGTGCCCACAGCAGCTCTGGATCCCTGGCAGTGCCCAAGGCCAGGCTGGGCAGGGCTGGGAGCAGCCTGGGACAGTGGAAGTGTCCCTGCCATGGCAGGGGTGGAATGAGATGATCCTTGAGGTTCCTTCCAAGCCACACCAGCCACCCATGATTTCACACTTCTGCTCACTGGAGCTGGGACCTACCAGCCTTAGGTCTATTACATCCTGAAGCATGAACCGAATCCTTGAGGAGGTTTTCCTCTCTTTCACAATCTTCTCCATCTGATTAAAATACTGGTCCATGCGGGGCTAGACAAGAAAAACATCAGCAGCACCATCAGTTGTGGAGGAAAATGAAAACATTCCCTGGAGGGGCAGCCAGCAGGTCCTGCATTCTGGGATTTCTGTGCTGGAAACATCAGGGCTGCTCCCCAGAGAGGTGAGTGCTGGGTCCTGTACATTCCTCCAGGGTGGATCTGAGGGTGCACAGGGCAGCACCTGCAGGAGATGAGGCACAACTGTGCAGGCACACAATTCTCTGGGTTTTTAATTACATTTTCTCTGGGTTTTTAATTACACAAACCATCTACACCCTCTGCATGTACATCATAAACATTACATCCATTTAAAATATATCTCAATCTGAGCTTCCAGATTGAGCTATCAATCAAATATCTCAAATTTGGAAGACCCAAATCAGCTGTGTGCTCACCTCAGCCCAAGAAAAACTGGCTCAGGAAACAAAATGGGTACAGAACCAGCCTAAGACACATCATTCCATGGTTTATTCCCCGAGCTGAGCCAGGCCAGACTGAGCAGCAGCTCTGGGTCTCTCTGCAAGAACAGTTTAATGGCCTTGGCTGGGGGAGAAACCCCACAAACTCCTCATCCAGAAAGTTGTGATGTGGTGGAATCCCAATAGGTTCACACTAGGACATGAATTGGGATCAGGAGAGAAGCTCCTGTTAGGTCTAAATTTGGCTCACCAAGCCCTTTTCTCAAATCAGGGCCTCTGGTTGTTTCAAACAAGAGTTTCAGAGCAGTTTTTACCATGTTTCCCACTCTCTTCACTAAAAATCAGCTAAACCCTTGTCCTTGTAGTTTAAGAAACAAGAAAAAAATCCATTAAAATTTGTGTCTGGCCTTGCCTTGGAAACTTCCAGTTGTTATTTCCAAAGTTAGGCATGATGGGGAAATATTTCCAATGGACTCTGCTTAGAAGTTTTAATTAACTATGACTAACAGTTCAGCTTCAATAAAAACACATAATAAAATGTCTACCCCATTAAGAAGGATTCTGTCAGTACTGACAGAAATAACCAATCCCAAAGGCAGGACAGAGACCTCTGGAATTGCTCCCTTGCCCTGCCATGCCCCAACTCGAGGGGGCAGAACCAGCAGAGCACCAAAATGTTGCTTTTAAAGTGCTCCAAAAGACCAAAACAGCATCCAGGCCTCACCCAGCTTGGAAGTCAGACCTGGTTTTCCTCCCAAAGCACACAGAGAAACTGAATCTCACTCACAGCACAGGGCCTGCTGATAAACCCTGCTGGTTTGGTCACTGCTCACAGAACAGCCTGGGCAATTCCTTCCCCCGAGGCTCAGGGCTGAGCTGCTGCAGTCCCTGAGTGCAGAGGGAACTCCCTGCCCGGGGCAGCTGAACACAATGAGCTCCGTTTGTTCCCAGAGCCCAGTCCCACTGATTCCTGGCAAAAACCTCGAGTTGTTCATCCCAAGGCTGGTTTTTGTGAAGGAGCAGCAGAGTGTCTGTGCCAAGAGGAGCTCTTGGAGTGCTCTGTGCTGCAGATATATTTGCTGGAAAAGGGGGAGGAGGAGGCAGAACAGCTGCCACATCCCAGCACATCTGGGGACAAGGGTGACACAAAACACAGGCACCCCCAAAGCTCAGGTGGGGTTTGGACTGGTTAAGGAGGGTGCTGCAGATTTAACCTGCACAACACATTTCATGGTGGCTTTTGTAGGTAACATAAACCTCCAACTGGAAATAATAATGTTTTGGGAGCTACAAAGGAAGAGGGACATTCAGCTTGGAAAAAGGAAACGTTGAGCATTTCTGGGCTGTGTGTTTGGATAAAATCTTTGGAAATAACAACTGGAGAACACAGCTGAAAATGCTACAGAATCTATGACAGAGCAGGGAGCGAGGCCAGGTCATGACGAAACATCCACAGAGGAGTGGATGATTTCCTCATGCCATATGGAAATTCCTGAAGAAAAAACAAATCTTGAAACAAAAACACTCCACACCCATTTTTCCAGCTCTGCTCTCCCACAGAACCTCATCCCTCGCTCCCATTCCTGCCCCACCTTTGCCTTCTCAAAGTCCAGGTCCTTGCCAATGGTCGTGAGCAGGCGGCAAAGGCACTCGAGGGACTCCTCGTCGTGGTTCTTCAGCAGCTTCACCACGCAGTCGTGCATGATGGCCTCGGTCAGCATCTTCAGCTTGAAGAGCTCGCCGATGAATTTGATGTTCCCGATGGATCTCCGCCGGGCTTTGTCCTTGGCCTCCTCCAGCTCGTCGTGGAGCCGTGTCTTCTCCTCTGGCTGCAAAACAGGAAAACAGCTCTGCAAAACCACGTTCCCAATGTACAGAACTCTCTGAAAGATCCAGTTTTATGAAGAGGACCTTCGTATGAAATTAACACAAAAAAGAGGAAGCTGGCTGAGTAGCAGTCACATGTATTTGGTATGATGGGATATTTTAAAAACTCTCATCCCTTGGTCACTTTTATTATATGGGTAGATTATATATATGGATTTATGTTGGACTTGAGCTTGGGAGCAGCCACAGGTTTGGTGGTGTGGATGTTCAGCAGCTTCTGGGCATAATTCTCATATGGAGGAAGGCTAAATGACAATTATCTCCTGGTTTCCTTGTACAGGGATGAGGGAGGGCTTCAGCCTTCTGTCTCAAGTTCCATTAGGCTAAAACCTTCATGGATTTTTGTTGAAGAACTTTAGAGTTAAGCACAAGTGGTCACCTCCTCCCTCCCCTCCCTTCTGCTTTCATAGACACTGTTCCCTCTTTTACTCCTAAAGCCCAGAAAGATGCTGGGATAAAGCCACTGTCAAGGCAAGTATTTTTTATTATGCTCAGGCACAGTGACAGAATGAAAGTCTCAACCCCAAAATCCCCCTAAATTAACTGCTGTTTCAAAAGGAAATAATTTTCTGAGGGAGCTCTGAGAACTTATGGAGAAAAACACCACTTACAGTGGTGGCAGCTTCGAGTTCTTTCTGCTTCTTTTCAAAGACATCATCGTCAGCCTTGTCCTTTTCAAATTCCTTCTGGCAGCGATTTAACAGCAACTTACGGAAATTTACTGTGCTCCCAGGTTTGTCTGCCATGGGCACTTTCAGCTGGAGTGAGAAGGAAGAAAAACATCAGCAGAAATAGGGATAAACTCCACAGAGGAAGGGTCATCCATAACAATTTATTTTGCTCTTCATGTTGAGCTGTGCAGCTCCACAAGGCTGTGAAAGCAAAGCCTCACATGAGGATTTCCAGTGGAGTTTTACATTGCAGATGTAAAGCCACACTCCAAACTTGGCTGACACCACCTCTGCCCGGGGGTGAATTACATTTCCATCCATATGATCCCTTAAAAGCACCCTCTGCTTAAAAACACTCCTGTTCTCTGCTGAAGGCTTAAACCATATTCCTTCACTAGGGAAGGAGGGAAAAAGGGGCTCTTTTGTCCCAAATTCACCATCTGAGAATGATCTGTGCAAAGCCTGGCTCATCCTGGGCTCCCTTGGAGCTGACAGACACAGAAGGGTGGGCAGGCCCTGGCACAGGGTGCCCAGAGCAGCTGTGGTTGCCCACCCCAGAAGTGTCCCAGGCCAGAGCAACCTGGGATGGTGGAAGTTGTCCCTGCCCATGGCAGGGGGTGGAATGAGAACAGCTCTAAGCTCCCTTTCCTGCCTATGCTGTTCCATGCTTGTGATTCCATGAACTTCCCAGACTCATCTTGCGACCAGGTGGAGCAAGGAGTCCTCAACTCCCAACAACTGCTCCAAATCCCTCTCCCTTGGGCATGGCCAACAAAAAAACTCCACATGAATAATTCCTACTCCCACTCAGGAGCTACCACTCTGCTGTCTGCAGTTTGTGTGGCTGCCCCTGAGCCCAGGGCAGCTGCTGTGCCCTCTTACCGTCACCAGGCAGCGGCACATGTTGGCGTAGGCCACGGAGAAGCTGGGCTCGTCGATGGCCTTCTCAAAGACCAGGTCAATGACTCCCTTCAGCCTCTCCTCCGTGTCCACCGTCAGGTCTGTCACCTGCTTCATCAGCTGGTTGAACATCTGGGGCGTCAGCTTGTTCAAGATGCTTCGTACCTTGCGGAACAGCTCCTGAGGGACACAAAGGCCGCGAGCTCAGCACAGCTGGTGCAGGTGGAGCTCAGGAATGGGCCTGGATGCTTCCCACAGGGGAACGGAGACACCCTGGAGGAATGGCTGGGAAGCTGAGTGACACACCACAGGTTTCTGCACAGCCCAACCCCACTCCTCACTTGGCTACCAAAGACCAAGACTACAGGGAGTTCTGGGAACACCCAAGTGCTTTTGTTGAGTGCAACAGAGGCACAAATCCCTTCCTGTCAGAAATAATCTTTATATCAGTTTAATCCATGAGATATAAATTAACAGGGAGTGGCCTCTGTCTCCTTCAGCCAGAGGTAACCAACCTCTCCTATAATTCACTTTAGGGTACTTTATTTTTTCCTATCCAGGATGATAATGAGGTCAACAATGCCACCATTAGCTCCAAGAACAGAATTCCGGTGTCCTTCAAGACCATTCCAACTTATCCTACAAATTACAAGCTTGGCCACCACACAAACACCTCCTCCCAGAGCCAGTGCCCCGTGGAGGAGAGGAGGGGGAGAAGGAGAGAGGCAGCTCCAGACAGCACTGCTGGGCTGGGCAGCACCAACTGAGGGATTCCACAGAGGAACCTCAGCCTTGCTGAGGATCCAGGGAAGAAATGTGGTCTAAAAGGAGATGAAAACCAAGTTCTGTGCTGGGAATGTAATGCTCTTTGCTTTAGAATGGGGACAGAAATATTCCAGTAAAACAGCAGTAGGAAAGCAACCCTGGAGGAGAGGCAGGAGCTTGTCTGGTGTTCTCTGCTTAACATACAGGACTGGCATTTAAACAAGAATAAACATACAAAAAATACCATCAAGGGAGGGGAAAACTGGGATTCCAACTGGAATGCATTGCCCTTTTTCACTGTCTGACACAAGGAGGAAGCCAAATTCCCATTACCTGGGGCAGCTGCTGCACCCTCAGACCTGCTGATGCTCTCACCTGGGTTTTGACATTTTCTGGGTCCTCAGTTTGGTTTTCCCTCTTCAGGCTTGGCTTCCAGGCGTTCTCTGCCTTCTTCAGGTGCACATCCTCCTTCACACACACAGTGATGATCTTCCTGGGCTCCCTCCTCTGGCCAGGCTGAGATCTCCTCGGTCCAACATTCAACAACTAGGACAAAAACATTCCTTGTTATCTCCCACTTTGGGCTGGGTAACACATCCAGGGCAAGCACCAGCACCCACTGACGGCACTGCCGACCACCAGCACGTCCTGCTGGGACACCAGGAGTCCCTGTGACCCAGCACTGCTGCAGGCTGCTCACAGGGAACATGGAGACACCAGCACATTCCTCTGGGCAGCTCCTCCCAGCAGAGAGATGGGCTTTGACTCTGCCTACACAACTCAGCAGCACTCTGGGGGCTGCTACAGGGGGCAGAACTGACCCCAGCTGGCCAAAAATGCCTCTTGGGATCAGAAACTGCAGAACTGAGGCATCACAGCAAGGTGTGCAAGAATTCAGCCCTTACAGGTGTATTTCATGCCATCCCAAGCATTAGATAATAATAAACTGGCAGCTCTGCCAGAAATGTTGTTTTACTGGGGATTGCTTCCAACAAAGCCATTTGGAGATGGGAATTACGTAAAACACAGTGCAGGAGTATCACTGCAGCTCCTGCACTTGAAAAACATGGATCCTAACAGATATGGGACAAACTCTGGGTGGTTTCACAGCAGAAAGGGAATCAGGGTGCTTTGGAACTGCCTGAGCACCTCTGCAACCCTGTGCACTGTGATGCTCCTCCTGAACAGGCACAAGGCCTGCACAGCTGGGGAGTTTTTCACCACATGTACAAGTGGTGGGGCACAAGACACCCCCAAACCTCCTCTCCATCATCTGATTAAGGACTGAAGGTACCAGGTGCTATTGGGAGGCTGCTCTTCCCCCGTGCTCCTTCACTGGTCTGAACTCATTTATCACAAATGGCCAAGCTCAAGGTACAAATGAAAGCAGCAAAACTCCATTATCAAACCTGGTACTTCCCACAGCAGTAATTAATCTGCTCAGCAGCCACTCAGGGAAGATGGGCCATTTCAAAGACTGCTTTGTTCAACAAAGGGATTCAACAAGCATCAAAAAGGCCACTGCAGTTACTTGAAGAGCCTCAATGAATAGGAGGAAAGAGCTCTTGGCTGGTGCCTCTTATGTCATACATCAGCCACAAACCTGGATTTGTGGTTATTGAAAGGCAAAATTCCTCTCAAAGGCAGGAGGGAGTTGAAGCACTTGCCTCTGACAAGGTAAATGTGTGCAAATGAGCAGGATCACCAGCAGGGCTGGAGCTCTGGTTTGGGACAACAGCAGCAGAGGAAGATGCTGTCAGAAGACAACACCCTCACCCTGAGGAGTGACTGCTCCCATGGTGCCTGGGAGGGGGCTCCAAGGGCCAGGGTGCCACTGGGCTCCCCCCAGCTTACAGAGGTCCCTGCTCACATCCCCTGCCATGCACAGAAACAGCCCAGCAGATGATTCCAACTGCACGGGGCACAAGGCCCATGAATGCTGTAATCACAGAATCATTTATCTTGGAAAAGAGCTCCAAGATCATCAAGTCCAACCACTTGTAGCACAACCACAGCAGCTGATCATTGTTGACTCCTCACTGATCACTCCTGAGGAGTCACAGTGGAACAGGGAGCCTCTTCAGGGGTTTCTGTGTGTCAGACACCTTCCTAAAGCAGACACTGCTCCCTCCTGTGTCCCACCCTGAGCCCTGAGTGACACCAGCGTGGCTCAGCAAGGCCTGGCACAGCCCTGCCTTCGCCCAGCACCTCTGGTGTTACACAGCTCTGCTGCCCAGGCTCTGAGCACGCTGCCCACGTGCACAGAAGAGACTTCCCTGCAGCTGAAGGAGCAGACAATGGTGTCACAGACACTGACTGGGCACAGCCACGTGTGCCAGAGCTCTGCACACACCTCCTGCCCACAGCCAGCTCTGGAATCAGAGCCAGGCTGCAGTGTGCCCTGAAACCCCAAACCTTTGAGCTCATCCCCCCAGAACAGGGGCAAAGCCAAGGAGAGGTGACCTGCAGCCACCCCACGTCCTGCAGAGGCAGCTCTGGTGTGAAGGAGCCCCCAGACAGCCCAGGCTGTGACAGGCGGGCACGGAGTCGCAGAGGCGGCGCTTCCTCGGGCACGGGTCCTGTGCAGCAAACACCCACCCACCCCTGAGGGAGGAGACTCCCTGGGACAGCTGAGGGATGCACAGAGCCCCAGTGTGTCACCTGTCACCTCCTCACATCCAGCTGCCTTTGAGCCCTTTCAAGCATCAACACAACGACGATTTTCTTTGATATGGTATGTTTTTAATATCTGTGAATAAACTCAGTTCAAACTGTGTGATTAGGTTTTCAATCAGTGAATAGAAGCATCCTTTGAAGATGTAATAACAAATTAGAAGGATCTAACTTTTAAGAGAAATGGTTTAGGGGTCTGGGGTTTTTGGCTCCAGATTTCTACAGCAAGTTCAAGAGGTGCCTGAGCTCAGGCCTGGCTTCCTGTAAATAATAATGGTTCTGGAGCATGGGACAAGTACCAGGTGCTCCTGCATGAATCTGAATGACCTCTTTTCCAGAGGAAGACACAGGGAAGGAAAGCAGGAAGACAAAGGTCCAAGACTCCTGCAGAGGAGCCAAAGGCTCACAGCAGCACAGACTGGCCTGGTGCTCCCACCCAGGCTGCAAGTCATGGAAATACTTTAGAAACCATCCAAGGAATTAAGGAAGTGCTTGTCCCTCTATAAGAGGCTTTGAATGCAGACAGTGAAATTGATCTTCCATGGTGGGAGGGGTTGTTCCTCCCAGGAACAAGAACCGAGGTGATTTCAGTTTCCATCACCTCTCAGGAAGGACAAAGCCAACGCAGCCTGTGCACGGACGGACCCGCCTGCTCCAGCCCCACACCTAACCCTGCCTACAGCACAGAGCCTTCCCAGCTGCACCCTGTCCTGTGCAGCTCCACCCCACTGTCTGACACAACACCGGTTAGTGGCAGAGACAGTCATAAAAAACACGCTCAAGCAAAAAGAGGGAAACAAAGACAAAAGCCAAAGAAGCGAAACAAAAGACGCTCAACGTGCCGGAAGCGGTTAGCGCTGAGCTGCTCCACGTTACTGGGGCAAGGAAGAGGCAGTGGATGGATGGTTGATGGCATGGCCTGTGCAGAGGTGGGATGGCTGGGGACAGGCAGCACACGCAGGGGTGGCCATGCTCACGAGAGGGAACGTCTGCCCCTGCTGGGCTCAGAACCCTCTGATCCTACAACCGCCGGCGTCGAGGACAGGCTGGTTAAACCACGGCGCCTTCCAGCCCTCCTCCAGAACAAGGCAAGGAGAGGCTCTGCTCTGCAAAGGCGCAAATGTAAGATGTATGTTACGTGCTGAATGCTCCAAATGAACGGGGTAAGCGGGACTTACCTTTTCTCCCCCTTTCCACAGGTCTGCAAAGTGCAGACCCTCGCGGATCCCGCTCGGGCCAACGTCCCAGCATGCCCTCAGCTGGTGATGTCCCACCCACCACTGAAGACTGCCTAGAGGGGTACAACGCAAGTCTTGTTTCGGTTTTTTTTAAACAAGGTTGCACCTTTTTGTAAAGTTTTCTGCCAGTCGTTCTTTATCAACGGTGGGTGTTGGGGAAAAAAGGCAACTCTACAAAAAGGTGCAAAGGCTGGGGGGAGAGGGGGGGATTTGGCTTACCCCTATCGGCAGGTTCCTCAATGGTGGGTGAGGCGAGACCAAGAGAGGGCATGATGGGGGCCCGCACCGAGCCAGGGAGGGCAATCCAGGGGTGCTCTGCACTTTGCAGGCCTGCGGAGAGACAGAGAGCGACAGCGGCGTTACGCGGGCGCCGCAGGGCTCGGGACACAGCGCTGACGGGACAGGAGGCGCCGCAGTGCGGCCCAAACGCGGCAAACGCCGCCACCTCGCCGGCTTCTGCAGACCACGTGGTGCTCCAAGAGAAACTGTGGCACCCAGGCAACTCCAGGACACAGGGGTGCACCCCGGAACTGAGGCACCGGCCACGAGGCTGCTCCCAAACCAGAGCTATGACATTGACCCAAAATCGCTGGGTCTGACTCCTGGAAATCTGCACACTTGGAAGTTGGGGTGATTCAGGGAACTCTTCTGGAACCAGCAGATTTGAAAGCTCCACGATGGCTGTGTCGTTAGACACATCCAGATGGACACAGCAGAAGCAGCTCAACAGCTGAAAATCAGTGACTGCCTCTAATGGTGGCAGCATCCTCCTCCAGTGGCATTGACTGGGGGCACCTGTGCCCCAGGAAAAGACATGGCAGAGGCATGAGTGAAGAACTCACAGGGGGATTTCAGAGGGTGGGCAAAGCCAGACACAGGGAGAAGAAGGGAAAATGGAAGAAAAGCAGCGGAAAAGTGGAAAACAAGGAATGAAGTGACCAAAACAACACGTGGAAGCACAGAGAAAGCAGGAACACACAGGTGCTGGCTGTATTCTGTTTGTTAGTAAGATCTCTTTGCTCTGGGGGTGTTTTGCAGCACAGCCCCCAGGGTGACGCCGGGTCTGGTGTACGACGAACGCACGACCGCGCACGCAACTGCCGGGTCCTGGTGTGGAAACGCTTCCACCTCTCCCACAGGGAAACAGGAAGGAGACAAACCCTTCCCAAACAACAGCTCCCCATGACAAACATCCACAACCCTTCCCAATTCCCCCACGTTTTGTCCGCCAAGCAAACATCACCCCTGCATTCACCCTGACAAAACCAGAACCACCGGCGCATTGCAAGAGGCCCAAAAGCAAACATGAGTCCCACTGAGGAGGGACTTCATCAGTGTTAGGGCCAGTTTAGAAATGAGCAAGTTGGGGTAAACTCACACTTCCAGACACGTTTCTTCCCCCGGGGGCTTGCCTCCCAAAATCAGCAAAGGCTGGCGTGAAGTCGGGGCCTCGTGGCAGGATCCGGGGGTCCAGAGTCCTCAGCGGCAGCTTGGGCTGACTGACCTGTGCCACGAGCAGAGCACACACACAGCAATGCTCAGCCCATGCAATCCACACACAGCATCTGCTAAAGCATGGCAGTCATTCCTAACAGCCAAATTAACAAACTGCTCAAGTTTTAGGCATCCACGCTCGTGTGCTAAAAATAAGTATTTAATTTAAAACATCATTCATTCATAAAACATATTAATTTAAAACATATCTGTTTTAAATAGGAGACTATTGAGGAAACAGGTGGAGCTCAGAAATATTTAAAGGATTATGGAGGATAAAATCATAGTAACACGGGCCTGTCTTGGTTCAGGAGCATGAAACTCCCACCTTCCCTCAAAGCAATGGCTTTGGTGCCAACATGAGAGATGGGCAACTGAGCCCAGGAAGCTCAAACACAGAACAGTGAGAAACAGTCATGGGAAAGTAGAACGTAGATGAAATCATTTTGGCAGTAAAGCTGCATTTTACAATTTGCCTGGGTATGAAACTCAGAGCGGAAACGTTTCTGCACACCCACATCCCTGAGTCTCGAGAGTGAGGCTGTTGTGGCTCCATCAAAGCCAAGGAACTCTCCAGCTCTCAGCGAGAGCAGAACGAGGCCTCGGTGTCAGCACTCAGAAATCCCAAGTGTTTCACTCAGCCCAGACCTCCAGCTCTGAGATGAGGCTGGAGAGAAATCCCAAAACTGCCCCAGAATGGAGTTCTTAAAGATCTTTTATTAGATCAGCTTATAAATAGTGAAGAAACTGCTTCAGATCAAAAACAGTTTGCCCAAAAGCTTCTCTCTGCTTTTTAATTGATCTAATAGATCAATTAATTGATCTAACAGAAGCCACTGCCTCTCCATCCAGCCTTGCTTGGATCCTCAGCTCTTCATGGCTGGGTAATTTTAAATTTTAATAACATCCTGGTATAACTTAATCTAGATAAAGACTATCAAAATCACTTCAGTTTTTAATCATCTGTGCATATTCATCAGGCACCAACACCTCTATTTGTAGAACTTTGTGATGAGACCAACCATTCCCACTTCCCACTAAAACCTGGCATGGAAATGGATCAGGAATGAGCCACAATGGATGTTTATTTGTATCAAAACCCTGCACATACCTGTTTTATGGGCTCTCCTCTCACCTTGTCGAGCACCACGTCGCTGATGGGAGGCAGCCCCTCGGGCTTCTGGATGCAGGCAGGCATGAACTGGATGTCCAGCAGGAACTCCCGGTCGTATTGCTTCTTCCCCTCGGGGTCCAGGGGCTTCCACTGCTCTATAGGGAGAGAAATCCCTGAGAGTCACAGCAAACAAACCCCCTGCTCACCCAGATGTGGTCCTGGTAAAGCCAAAGGGATGAGGATGCTGCACCAGCCTGGGATGTTTCAATTTAATTTGATTTTCAATTTGAAGGGAAAGAGGAGGGCAATACAGGTAACATTAAAGGGACATGAACAAGAGCCAGGTCCAACCCCACCCAGGTCTGGGCACTAATTCCAGTTCTAACCCATGGATGTAACTTTGACTTCTGCTCTCCTGTGGGATATGGCAGAATGGGGACAATTCCCTGTTTCTGTGTGAAAATGCAGAAGTTAAAGGGGTTTGTCTGGTGTAAAAGGAAGTCAAACATGAAGTCAAGGAGAGCAGAGCATGGAACAAAAACACCCTCTGAAAATGTGAAACCATGAACTGTGAACAACCCAGGCTGGAGATAACAAGCAGAAATAGGAGAAGCCACAACCACAGGCCATGATCTGGGAATTACAACTTTCCACCTGTTTTACATGGGGCTTTTTGGGTGTGGAGGACCCTGCCTGGTGCAAATCACAGCATAAACCTCCAGCCACTTTAGCACAAGGAAAGTCAGCCTCTGGTGGCCTGGAGATGGGATTTTCAGCACTGGCCACGCAGTTTGTTTGAAATTAGGGAAGAAAACATGTTTTATCTGAAGGAAAACATCTGTATGAGATGCTGCCTTTGGATCTCCTTCATGCCAGGCTGCATTATTCAGCATGCATCAGCCCTTCAGGTATTTATTATTCCTTTATTTCTCTCCCTGAGCCCTGGCTTTGGATCTCTGGGATCTCACCATCTGCACCCCTGCAGAGGCCACGAGCAGGGACTTACTCCAGTGATGAGTTTTAATAACTGGGAATGAAAATAAACAGAAGTGAGTGCAAACTTCAGCTCTTTATGCAGTGACAGAGCTTCAGGATCCAGGGGTGCAGAAATGGCTTGGCTGGATCCTGGCTGCAATTCCTGGCCTGCCCACTGTACCTGTCATTTACCATGGAAAAGCTCCACCACAACAACGAGCAGTTTAGGTGTAGTTTCCTTTTCTCCTTTGGAAAGCTCTCAATGAGCTGCTTGAATGTGAAGAGCAGCTGGGCAGCATCACAGGAAGAGACAGGGATCAAACACACAATTCCTCCAAAGGCAGAAATTCCCCTTTCTCAAAAGAGCAGAGCTGAAATCGAGGACTGTTGAAGTCTGATGTGTGTTGCTTTTCCAGGGATCCATCCAACCCTTCCAGCTGAGTGAAAGGACAGCTGGACACAACTGGGATTGTTCTGACTGCAGCAGCTGATGAATTATGGATTAACTTCAGGAAGTGGCCAATGAACTGCTCAGGTACCCTGAGTGTGATGAGCTATCAAGAGGCCTCTGTGTTTTCCCCTCACAATGTAACTGTGCTGAATTCATAACACCAAAGCAATTGAGGTCTTTGTCAGAACAAAGTGATGCACAAATAACCACTGCAGTGGAGTCCCTTAATGGTGGCTCCTTGTCCACCAGGTCCTCCAGGTCCTTCCTTATTATTATTATTCTCTTTAATTTCTGGGCTCCTAAAACATTACTACTTTATTTGGTGGGAGATTCACTTGAATAAGAAATTGCTTAAAAATTGGGAGCAACAGAGAAGCTGGTCTCAAGTTCTCTCTAAATGAGGTGGATTGAGGTTCAGGTCTATAAATTACAAAACCTTCATAAATAACAAAAAAGTTAGGTCTTCATAAATAACAAAAATGCTCTGTAGATATCCTATACCCTAATCAATGGGACTGAGCTGGGCAGTGCCTGGACCAAAAACCACAAACTTTTTCTTTTCCTTACTTTTGTAGAAATCCAAAGATCCATGCAATTGTTTAGCCAGGAAATTAAATCTTTATGAACACACACATTTGTATTTAGGACCCAATGAGCACTTTCGTTTCTTATTTAACCACCTCTTATTTCAGAAGTACACTGGTTCATGTGAAATTTCTTGGATGGTTTCCAGCTGTCAATCACACAGGAATCAACTCTCTGTCATTTCCACAGTGCTGCAGCCAGCATCCAAATGCACAAAAATGTCAAGGAATTTGTGATTTTCTCTTCTCAGCGAGACAAAAACCATTTTCCCCTTGTCCTAGGGTGATGTTGTGATGCTCGTATCCCCATTTGTGTGTTCTGTTGATGCTGGATATGTTCTGTGCCTTCAAGACTGGCTCTGAAGAGCGAATGGTTTGGTTTGGTTTTGCTATCAGCTGTTCCCCCACGGCTGGTGGGACACACAGATGGGGCAGTACATGGTGCTGCTTTTGCTTTTTGCTTGGATTTTTGCTTTACTCTTGCTTTTTGCTTCTGCTCATTAGTTAGGTTAGCTAAGCAGTCTGAATTTTATTTTGGACTGTTTCTACTTTCTCTTTTTTGGACCTACTTGAACCTGCCCTGGACTGGGACCTGGGAAACACTGAGAGTTTGCACCTTGTGGCCACAGCAGCAGCTGCCCCAGCACAGGAGGAACTGATTGTTATCATCTTATTGCAAAGGTTCCATATTGTTAGAGTTTTGTACCTCCTTGATGTTTCTTGTAGGCAGCTCCTCTAAGCACTGACTCTTCCTTGTCCCTGCAGCAGCCAACTGGCTCCAGTTCCCTCAGCCAACCAATCTACTCTTTTATAACATTCTTCTTATTGGCTACAGGTGTGGCCTGTTAACATCAGGCCTGCTCCTATCCTTAATAATTGGCTCAGCTGCAACTCTTTAGGGGGTAAGATTACATTCTATACTACCTTTATTTACTGATGTTCTATCCCCCTACAACTGATAACAGAGTGACCACCCCCAAGAGAGACTTTCTGAATTTGTCATCTTTTTCAGAGCAGTGAAAGAGTGGTGTCACTTGGTATTGTTCATTTTGTGTGCTGGGGGTGCTGTGCCTGTTAAATAAACAGGTTCTGTGTGCTGGGGGTGCTGTGCCTGTTAAATAAACAGGTTCTTTCTGCTTCTCTCTGAGGAATTGGTTGGGTGGAGGGGCCATGTGGGTTTGCTTTCTGGAGGTGCCCCCTTTTGGAGGCTTTTTCCCAAATCTGCCCTAAACCAGGACACCCTTTTTCCCCCTGGAAGATCTCTGGGGGCCTGCTGGGTTGCAGATCTCGGCAGAGCTGACCCAGTGCACACCAAATCCACAGGGCTGGCCCTCGGGGTGGCAGCAGCCCTGGCAGGGGCAGGCAGAGCAGCAGCACCTACCTGGTTTGTACTGGTACAGGGTCCCCTCCGCGGGGCTCTCGGCGCAGCCGGAGGTGCCGTCGGCGCCCTCGCCCTCCGAGACGCTCTCGGCTCCGTTCCGCACCGGCTCTGCCTCCTGCTCCCCGTTCTCCTCCACAGCTTTCACTGCTTGCAGCTCTGAGGGTTCCCTCTCTGCCTCAAGCCCATGGCTCGTTTTCTCCTGCTCGGATTCAAGTACTTTGTCCCCTGAAGGTTCCTCCTCCTCCTCCTCCTTCGGCTGGAGCATGGATAGAGCAGAGGTTTTGTTACAAACACCCTGACAAATTCAGTGCACGTGGAACGGCTCTTCATGGATTCACAGGGCATTTTTGGGAGCAGCAGGAGTACAAATGCATCTTACACAGGGCTATGGAACAGCACACTGAGCCACTGGGTGATTTATCAGCTCATTCTCATGGATAACCCACTGATAATTAATGGTGCAGCTGGAGAGGCTCAGCATTGCCCATGAAATCCCCACGGGATTGGACAGACCATGAGCAATCCCAGCCTGGAAACACAACTCTGCTTTCCTCCTCTCCCACCAGCCATGAGAAAGGGGTGGTAAAGGGCACATGGGGCTTGTTTTGGGGGATTCTTCCTTTAAATGCCTGCTGCCAACTGGAGCAGATGCCACTAAGGAAGGCAGTGTGAGATCCAGCCCCAATGCCAGCATCTCAGTTTCAGGGAAAAGCATTAATAGTATCCCTGGCTGTTAATTTTAGAGCTCTCCAAGGACACAGCCTGATTGTGCATTCAGACGAGGAGGCGTCGGAATCGCTTCTCCCGGGAGAAATCCCAGCCCCTGTCAGCACTGAACAAAGGAGGAACTTCACTGAGGATGCTCTGGAGGAGGCTCCTGACCCTCTGCCTCCCTACCTGACTGCACCACATCCTAAAACGCCCTCTTGCAGATTTTTCAAGGGAATTCTCTGAAGAATTCCCCAGTGGAACTGCCAGGTGCTGCAGGAGACACAACTCCAGGGGAGGATGAAGAAAGTGTGGGGGATGAAGCTGCTGCTGCAGCCCCTTTGCTCTCCTGCTCTGCACCACATCTGGCCAACCTCAGCTTTCATCCACACACTGGGCACTCTGAACTTCCACATTTTTACTCTCTTGCTCCTTTTCTGATTGATTCTAACCCCACACTGACCCAGGATATTAAGCACAGCCCCCTGCTGCAATATCCCTACCAGAACAGCAGCAAGGGAGGTTTCTTTACTCATCTAATAATTCTTGAGGTGGTTTTGCCTGAAAACTTCAGCACTTTCCTTTGTCAGCTTCTCCATTAGTTGGTCGTGAGGAAAACTATCCTTGGCCATGATATCCCTGTGCCAAATGTCAGGATGGTGCCTGGGACCAAAATGGGGCAGTGCTGAGGATCCAAACCCACTTTTCCCTCACCCTTCACTGAAAGGGGCTCCTCAGTAATGGGAGGCTGGTGGGAGTTCAGTGGAACCTTCCAGTGGAAGGTGTCCCTTGTCATGGCAGGGGTTGGAATGAGATGAATCTTTACGGGCCCTTCCAACCCAAATCAGTCTGTGATTCTATGACTGTATTAATCATTAAATTGGGCAAACCCAAATAAAACTGAAGAACTTTTAAAGGGAGCAGTCTGACACCTGTTATCTAAAGGAATAGCAGAGTTCCTCCCCAAAACTGCCCTGGACCCTGTGGGACAATGAAAGTACAATTCCCAGAGAGGAACAGCATCTTTAAACGTGGGTAGAGCAGGACTTGGCTCCCTCTCACCTCTGTTTCTGCCTCTGTCACCTCCTCAGTGCCTTGGGGTCGCTCTTTTGGTTTCTTCCAGGTCTTTGGTGCAGTTACAGCGGTTTGGGCTGCAAGGGAAACGTGAATTTGTCACAGCCCTGAATGCACAGGGCTGGTGGGGCTGGGGGGATGAACTTCCCTCCCAGGGGCTGCTCTGAGGCACAGAACAACAAAGCAGCTCAGCCTTGTGAGGATTCAGTTTGGTTCAACCACTCTGGCTTTCAATGCAGCAATAACAATCATTAGAATGACATGAAAACACAGGAATTGCTCTACAGGTTGTTCATTCAAGCCTCAAATGGCACTTGGGGTACCAAGGAGGTCACTGCCAGCAGGACAAGGATCATGCAGGGAAAAAAACCTTCAGGAAGTCAAGTTTCTGGACAGATCAGGTGCTGGCTGGGAGACAAGGTTGTTCTCAACATATTTTTCTCAAGAATTATCATCATTATAATATTAACCATAAGCAAGCCCAAATTTCCAGGATCTCATCCAAAAGGAAAACTCCTTCAATCCTGCAGCACTGCTCTGAGCTGGATTTATATTTCAATTTAAAAGCAGGTTGTAACTCCAGCATTAATGATCTCCTTGGCCAACTGAGTCAAAGGAAACACCACAGAGTATTCCCAAGATCAGCACTGATTTACTCCAATCGTGTTTTCCCCCTAAAGGGTGGAAGAAACCACACAATATATTAAGAGGAGACAAACCCATTAATCCAATCTGCTCCTAATTTGTGGCAAATGCTCCCAGCTTAAATTCGGATCCCAGGCACACATGCCCAGTTAACAGAGTGTAAATGGGATTGATTTTGTGACTGAAGATTACTGCAAACAGATTTCCAGCTCTGCCTTTTGGTTTCCAGCAGACACTGTGGAAAAACTCAGTGTGCATTTCCTTTATGTCAATAAAGCAGAATTTTGAAAGGTTCTTCACTCTAAATTAGAAGAGTTAGTAACAGCCAGCTCATGGAAAAGAAAATATATTCCAGTGGTTATGGCAGCAAATCAAGAAAAAGGCAACACCTGATTTATGTTTCTGCCTCTCCAGGTTTCAGTGCTGGAGAAATTTCTCCAAGGAATTTCCAATTACAGCCCTTCCTAATATTCAGGGGCGAAACCAAGGCTGGGGATGATCAGTGTCCATGCACGTGGTAATTTCTGGAATTCAGCAAAGCTCAGATCTAAGACAGGCTTCCCCATTTCCCTCCATCACAAAATCTGCTAAAAATTCAGTGAAAGCTGAGCCCCTTTCCAAGGGCTGTTTCCAGCTTTGTTTGGGGATGCCACTTGCACACTCCCAGAGGTTTCTCCAAGAAGGGATTAGGCTGCAAAGCAGCAACCTCAATTTTGCTACAGCCAAGTAATTTAACTGATCAATCCCAAAGTTTTTAATCTGATAGAACTCCACTGCCCTCAAACTCAAACCATGGAAACCATCCACATAAAATAACATTTCATTTTTAAACCACACAGAAATAAACTCAGGGGTCACGGATTTGGGGCTGGCAAAGGTCTGGGGTGTTTCCTTGCTCAGCTGTCAGGATGTGAACATTACTGCTGCTCAAGTATACATTTTTTCCACCTTTTTTTGGCAAAAGTGAGCTCTGTAGAGGCTGCAGTCCTGCCAAGCCTCCTGAATGATTCTTGCCTTAAATCCCACGACTTCCATCAGCCTGGGTGTTTGTGTTGTGGAGCTGCCTGGGGTGGATCTCCAGAGATCTCTGGAGATATTGCTCAGTCTTCCCCTCTCTTAAAATAGCAGACACCAGATTTCTTTTTTTTTTTTCTGTCAAGTTCACGTTTTGAGCTGCAGGAGCTCAAAGGAGAATTTGCACTGATGTGAGTTTGGGTGCCAACCTTCCCAAACCCCAGATCCAACAATGGATATTGGTGTTATTCATCTGAAGATGGAGTTTCATCTATGAGGCTGTAGGGAAATGCAAAGTAATGTGTCCAGGGAAATACAAAGTAATGTGTCCAGTTTGGCTCTTGGAAAGGGACAACTCCAGACACTTCTGCTCTTTTCCATTTTCCTGTCCCCAAGTTGAGCAACTTCACGTTCTCTCCAACAGTTTAAGTCCTGCCCAAATGCAGGTTCATTTTTGCCACTGTTCACACTTCCAGACCTTGTTTTCAGCTCATTTCACTCCTTTGAAGAAGGGACACCAGAAACCCAACCAACACTGAGCTCTTATCAGAGCTTCCAAAGCCAAGGGAGACAACAGGAGTGACAGCACAGATTTACTTCAGGACTGGAAAGAGGAGCAAACCCTGAATTCCAGACTGCCCTGGACACCACTGCCAGCCCTGCAGGATCTGCTCAGCAGGCCCAGAGCTCCCTCAGCCATTTCCCCAGCTGTGTCACGTTCCCTGTGGAACATCTTCCCACAGATTTACCCACCCACGAGCTCACAGCCCTCAGCAGGGCACGAGGCCTCTCCCCTCTGATGTGGTGCCAACTGTGAAGCCTAAATTAATACCAGCTCTTGCATTTTTATTTTATTATCCAACATGCCATGAAAGACCAAAGCAAAGATTCACCATCGCCTTCCAGCTCGTGGAAAAGAAAATATATTCCAGTGGTTATGGCAGCAAATCAAGAAAAAGGCAACACCTGATTTATGTTTCTGCCTCTCCAGGTTTCAGTGCTGGAGAAATTTCTCCAAGGAATTTCCAGTTACAGCCCAAGTTGCTCGTTACAGACTCCTCAGCTCAGAAACTCCAGGGCTTGCCACAGCTGGGCTATTTAATACAGAAATATGTCTCATAAACGAGCTCTGCAAGAAACAGCCTTTGAATTCCTTGTGTTTTAAGTTCTTTCAGCTTCTTGTGTCCCAAGGAGCTCTGTCTGGGACACACATCAGTCTCTTGTTTTCCTCTTTGCTGCTTTTAATAGCCATGATAGAATGGTGACATCAAAGGCCTCAGGTCTGTGGTAGCACCTTCTGCAGAAATTCCACTCCACCAGCAACACTTCTCCTGTTTTGTTGCCTGGAAAGTGCTGGTCCCTCACTAAGAAATCCCAGAGTTTAATAAAAAGCAACAGTTGTTGGTGACTTTTAGCCAGGGTGATGTTTTCAGTGCAGATTGGAGCTCCCAGATCCTCTCTTGATAAGCTGTTTTTCTCCTTGTACAGCAGTGGAGCATATGAGTAGGAATTAATTACAAAGCATGTGTTCTTACCCCTTGCAGATACAGCTCTGCCTGTCCTAAAAACTTCAGGCAAGAATTCCTGAGGAGGCAGGAACACAACCTGTGCCCTGGGAATGGGGGAACCCTGTGGATGCTCAGAGCAGGAACCAGCCCTGGTACAACAGCCTGCCCTGCTCAGGGCTTTAGTGCTCTGAAACCACCAAATCTTCCCCTTTTCATCAGGACACACAACCAGGGATGCTGATGAGCAGGGAATGATGGTCCAGTCACTCACAGACAGAGACTGAAGCACCAAAGCTGCCAACTTGGCTGTGAGGGTGCTCAGAGCAGGCAGAATTCAGTGTAAAACAGCAGACACCAGATTTCTTTCTTTTTTTCTGTCAAGTTCACATTTCTGCTGCAGGAGCTCAAAGGAGAATTTGCACTGATGTGAGTTTGGGTGCCAACCTTCCCAAACCCCAAATCCAACAATGGATATTGGTGTTATTCATCTGAAGATGGAGTTTCATCTATGAGGCTGTAGGGAAATGCAAAGTAATGTGTCCAGGGAAATACAAAGTAATGTGTCCAGTTTGGCTCTTAGAAAGGGACAACTCCAGACACTTCTGCTCTTCTTTTCCATTTTCCTGTCCCCAAGTTGAGCAACTTCACGTTCTCTCCAACAGTTTAAGTCCTGCCCAAATGCAGGTTCATTTTTGCCACTGTTCACACTTCCAGGCCTTGTTTTCAGCTCATTTCACTCCTTTGAAGAAGGGACACCAGAAACCCAACCAACTCTGAGCTCTTATCACAGCTTCCAAAGCCAAGGGAGACAACAGGAGTGACAGCACAGATTTACTTCAGGACTGGAAAGAGGAGCAAACCCTGAATTCCAGACTGCCCTGGACACCACTGCCAGTGCTCCAGCAGAATCCCCTGACCCTGGAAATGTGGTGGAGACCTAATGCCAGTGAAAAGGAGGAATGGAGGCTCCCCTGGATCCCCCCAGCATTAACTCAGCTCCAGCCTCTCCCTGCAAACACTGACCAAGTCCTTTTGTGGAGCTGTAAAAAAAGAACTGCTGCAGCATAAAGATGTTTAAGGGTCTGAATGTATTTTCTATCTTGCCACAGAGCAAAAAATCCAAGTCTGGTTTCCCTGACTGCTGGACAGAAGCTGTGTCCTGTACAACTCTGCAGGAAGGGGCAAATCCTTTTGCTCATCCCCAGAAAGCTGCCACCTCCCAAAATACAGGACCCAGCCTTGGCAATGCTGCCCCAGCAGCTCGGGGAGGAGGGGATGAAGGTCTCATTCCCAAAATCAGGCAGGCCAGGTCACAGCTATGAAAAGGAGCTGCTGCAGCAATGAGATTATCCTGAAAGGTCCCAGCACTGTCCCAGCTCAGCTCCCTTTAAAGGGAAAGCAGGGCCATGATTTGTGGCCAAGCTCTGTAATAAAAACACCATTCTGCTGAAAACCCCAAAGAAATATTGCTCAAAGTCCCAGAGCTCTCAGCTACCACCATGTGCTCGAGCAGTTTCCCTTACCCCAGGTTTAATCCTAACTCCAGAGATCATAAAAAAATCTCTCAGCCTTGAGTCCAAGAAAAACACAACAATACAACCCTTTCTCCTTGCTCCTGAGGGTCAGCAGCTGGATTTTCCAATGTATATGGCAGACATGCTGCTCCTTGTTCCTGAATTAGCAGGCAGCCTCAGATGATGTTATTTCAATCTCCCTTCCTCTCTCCAAGAAAGAACTGGAAAATTATTTCTGAAAAGAAGGCTGGCAGAGAAATGCAATAGTTCAGGATCATTAAATCAGGGGTAGAGCACAAAGAACCACTTGGAGAGCTTTGTGCTTTCTTTGAAGGCCTGAGCTTTTAATAGAAATCTGAGTTTCAAGTCATCTTTTACATGACTTGAGAACTCCTTGTTTCCATGTTGCCAAAGCCAATGGCTTGGCTAATGTGTGCTCTGGAGCATAATGACATTACAGCATTAAAATTAATCTTCTGCATAATTAAAAGCCCAAACACTGTAAGTTAATTTTTTTTTAATTTAAACTACAGGCCATTACAAAGCCAGCAATAACACTACAAGCTGGAACCTGCCTGTGCAAAACCTTATTTACAGAGTCCCATTTCTCCTCTCCTTTTTAAGGAAATTAATTTGGGTTATGAAGTAGCTCAGACTGAAAGAACAACAAGTGCCACAGCAGTGAAATGACCCGAGTAAAATAAAAATAGAAGAAGATTAACAGGAAAAAATCCTCATGGTTGGTGTAGTAAAGGGATCTTTCTTCTCATCTATCTGTAGATACTGGATTTTAAAATCAGCATATTGAGCATCACACAAACATGGAACAGGGCCAACCTCAACCTTTCAATGCATTTAAGAGTAGAGCCTGAGATTTCTGAGCCCATTTCCCATCTATCAAAGAAAAAACCAAAAAAACCCTAAACAAAATGTTACTTTAAAAAAATGGAATCAACATGATCCAAATGACAACTGACTGTTTGTCCTCTTTGTCCAAGCTTCACCAAGTTCCAAGGAATTGAAATAACTGCAGAACAGGATGTAGAAAATGTGACACATGAAATGCTTTAACACTGCTTGGTGTGAAGAACGGCCCCCATTGCACCCCTCCAGCAGCAAATACAAGGAATTGATCATTTCACTTCTTTTCCACAATGTGATCTCCAGGAAGTCCTGCAAAAAAAGCCATTTTCCATAGGAAACACAGAGTGTTAAAACCACAGTGCCAAAGCAGAGATGTGGCAGGGCTGAAACCAAAGGCAGGCAACAACACTGGAGAAACAGGATGGATTTTAAAAGGCAGTTGCAGAAATTGTGATTTTAGTGAACTTTAAACTGTTAACTGCAGAATTTAAATTTAAAATTGTAAATTGTACATTTAAATTTAAAACTGTAAATTGTACATTTTGCTTACATGTGACTTTTGCAAAAGAAAACCAGAAGCATCACTAATGAAGGGTGGGCAGGTAGAGGTGGGTGACCCTGGTGGGTGACCCTGGTGTGAATTAGCTGTTTGGGTGAGTGTGAACGGTCCATTTCATTTTCCCACATCTGGGAGCACCATGACACATTTTTTCAGCAGGAAAAGACCCCACTCCAGCAGCTCTGGGGCTTCAGAGTCCCAAATCCAGAGCCACAGGCCCTTGGACCAACTGCTCACCTCAGGGGCAAGAGCAGCTGTGGGAAGTGCAGACACTTCCCTGGACACTGGGGCTTGGAGCAGCCTGGGACAGTGAAAGGTGCTCCTGCCATGGCAGGGGATGGCACTGGATGGGATTTAAGGCCCCTCCAACCCAAACCATGGATTCCATGAAGGGCAGTGTGCTCTGCACTCCCCTCCACCAGCCCTGTGCTGCCGTGACAGCACGAGCCCAGCCCAGCCTGGGACACCCGTGCAAGTCAGTGACCAATTCTGAACAACCAGGAGGGATTTCTATCCCTGCATTTCACAATCACAGCAGCCACCCAGCACCAGTGGGCTTTTTCTTCTGTAGATGGAAACAGAAATATCTATTGGAAGAAGAAAAAGCCTCTTTCCTTCATCCTGCAGTTCCCAACATGAACCCCCAGAGGCCAAGGCTTACCTGGGACAGGACTCTTGCTTGAGTTCACACTCAGAGCCTCCCGGCTCTCCTCCAGTTGCCCATCTGCTTCTGTCTCTTCCTTCCTTTCAGTTTCTTTTACCTCTTCACTAAGAGTAGTTCTTGTGCTCTCCTCTCCTTCTAAATCCCCCTGGACACCAGGGAGGGCACTGGCAGACGGGAGAGGAGGTGGAGAAGGAGCTGTAGTGGTGACAGCAGCGCTGGGGGGCAGCGGAGGGGACGGGGGCGGCGGGGTGGGCGGCGGGGTGGGCGGAGGAGAGGGAGCAGCGGCAGCAGCACCGGGAGCCGAGGGAGCGCCCTCCACCTCCGCTGGGGCGGCCTCGCTGGGCTCCACCTCCACAGCCACCGCCGCAGCCTCCTCCTGGGCCGCCTCTGCCGCGGGCTCGGCGCCGCCCGTGTCGCCGGTGAGAGCGGGCACGGCCGGCAGTGCCACCGGGGTGTCCCCGGGGGATGCTACTGCACTGCTGGGCTCCGGGCACGCCTCGGCACCCTCCTCAGCAGGAGCGGCCGCAGGCTCCGGGCAGGCTGTGGCACTGGGGGAAGGCAGCGCCTCCTCTCTGGGGAAGGCCAGTTCACATTTGTCACATTTGTCCTCCGGCTCGGCTCTGCTGGGCGCGGGGACAGCGGTGGCGGCCGCGGGGACAGCGGGGACCGGAGCGGCCGGGGCCGGTGATGGAGCACGAGGAGCTTCTGCCGGGGCTTCCACTGAGGGAGGGATCTCAGCCGTCTGCCCAGCCTGATCTTTCTTCTCCCCAGCTGGTTCTGCTCTGAGGACTGGAGAAGGTGGTTTTAATACTGGATCTGGTTTTGGCTTCTCTTCTGGGAAAGGAGAAAAAAAACCCATTATCAACAGCAAGGCAACTCCATGTCCTGCCTGGTGCCTTGGTTTCCTTGGTTGCTGTTCCTGCATTCTGCCAAGGAGCTCTGAGGAAAACACCAGAGGCCCCTGCACCTCACTGGGAATCTAAACTTGAAAATACAACCTCTGCCATCCTGAGAAGAGAAGGATCTGGAGAGACTCATTGCACCTTTCCAGTGCCTAAAGGGAGCTTATAAAGCAAGGAGGGCAACTTTTTACATGCACAAAACCTTGCAGGACAACGGGGAATGGGTTAAACTGAAAGAGGAGAGGTTTAGATTCGATGTTTGGAAGAAATGTATCAACACAACCCCCCAAATCTTGTGCAGAAAGAAGTGCCTGCACTTGTCCCATGATTAGCATCAGACCATGACCATGACACAGCTCCCAAAGCTCTGCTGCTTCCCACTCCTTTGCTCCAGAAGTATGAGCCATTATTGTTTAGGATCTTGCAGGAACACTGGACTCCTTCAGGACACGGTTACACCAGCAAAAATAATTCTGGAGAAGCCAGAAGCACAAACCTGCTCTTCAGATTAGGAAGTCATAGACCACAACCAACTGCAAATCATCAAAATTCAGGTAGAATGGAACAGGTTTGGCTCTGCTGTATTTTCATTTGGGGCTTATTCAACAGCTCAGTGGAAGGGAAAGGGTTTTTGAAGGAGAACCAAAGGGTTTTTGAAGGAGAACCCATTTGAAACTGCCTGGAGCTTCAAATCCCACCTTCAGGAACAGCTGAGCAGAAGTGAGCTCTGCCTGCAGCCCCAGCAGCCCCAGCAGCACTCCAGAGGCCCATGGCCAAAGCAGTAGTTCATCAAGCTAATGAGGCACCCAGGGACGTGGCTTTGGAGGAGGATGACAAGTGAGGAAAGAGATGGGAAAGAGTATCCCAACAGCTGATTTTGATTTTGGAGGCTCCATGGAAGGAAAAGGATGCAGGAAGTGGTTTGGAAAAAGAAAACACGTCACCTCTGATTTCTGGAACATCCTCTGCAGGAACTCCTGGAGCATTCCTGACATTTACAGCTCGCTATAAACAACTGCCTGGATATTCTCTCCCCCAGTCAAAGGAGAATGCTCAAAAAAAACCCAACAAACCCAACCAAAGGCATTTGAAATGTTAAGGAAATAATTCTGGGAGATAAAACCAGCACAAATCCACAGCTGCATTTGAAAGCAGAGGTTTAACTCCCTTCCTTCAAACCATACCTTGTCTGGCCAATGTTACATGGATACAGGTTGTGTGTGCAAAATCCCAGAGAAAAGTGATTTAAGGAGGGATTTCAGAGAATGAGGAGCAGATTTGGCTAATGGGAAGCAAATCTGAACTTGAACCCCCATCCCAGAGAAGAAATCTCCAAGTCCTGGCAGAGGAGGACTCATCCCTGCCAACTGTTACAGAGTCACATGGACAACTCACAGCTGGGGAGGGAAAACAAAAATCAACACAATTCATCCCAACTGGATCAAATCCCTCTTCCTAAACACACTGAGATCATTCCTCATGTTATATTTAGAAAGTACTTATAGGAAGTGCTGGCTATTCCAGGGGGAAAATCAAGATATATTTTTTAAAATTTCCTGATAAATACAATTTTTGCAAAATTATTTTTCCTTAAAGATTCTTTCACATACCCAGTGGGACAGACCCCACTGCTGGGTGGTCCCAGTGGCACAGACTGCCCAGGGCAGAGCACAAGGAGGAGTTCACTGGATACAGGAATTTGTTCCTGCTCTGTGGTGTTTATCTGACAATAACTGCTGGGCTCTCTGCCATTTTTCCATCCTTTGTCCCGATGCAAACACTCACGAGGTGGCACCAGGACTGACTCAGTGTCAGCACAGGGGCTTTGGAGCTTTCCACACTCCAGGCTCTGACATTCATCTGTTTTCCACAAACTATGCTGAACATTCTCCATGTCTGATACATTGCAAGATTTGGAAAGAGGTTTTAAAAGAGGATAACACTACTCCAAACATCCCTCTGAGTGGAAAAAGTGGAAAAAATGTGGGCAGCTCTGATTCCATGCAGTTCTATCCCACTGCAGCTCCTGCAGCAGCCTGGCCTGACCTGGATTCTGCAGCAGAATCCTCCTCTCTGCCAGCCTGGCTGGTATGGACACACCAGGGGCATCTCCAGGAACAGAACTTGCACCTAAATATTGTGATTCTTCAAGGTATTACAGCAGCAATTCCTGTACTTGGTCACTGCAAGTGTCCCTGCCATGGCAGTGGGGTCAGAATGGAAGGAGCTTTAAGGTCCCTCCAACCCAAACCATTCTGGGATTCTACAAAGTGGCAAAGGCTTGAATTAAAAAAAAAAAACAAAAAACCAAAAAAACAACCACAGATTTAAATAAGGCAATCCCAAATCCAGCCTAGGGAATGAGTTGCAGACCAAGCCAGCAGGTCTGCAGGTCCTGGATCCCTGGATCTGCACACAGCTCTGATCCTGACCCTGAGCCCAGCACCAGCCAGATGCTGCCAGATGTTGCCAGATGCTGCTCACTGTCAGAAGCAGCTGCACAAGCAGCCCTGGCTGTGACAGAATCACACTGAAAGCTGATTCCAAACTTCACCAGCTGCCAGCACAGGAGAGGAAGGGCATGAGGAGATCTGATCCAAGGATGGACAGGGCAGAGGGGACTTTGGAGAAACAACAGCACTGGTTTGAATGAGCACTTTGGCCACACAGCCCTCTCTGTCACTGCTTTGGGTTTGGAAACAAAAATCTCCCAATATCAAAGTGAAAAATCATTTCGATACCATGGCATATATTTCTGAACAGATGTGCCCCCCAAAAGTCATTAGTTCAGTTTAAATATCATTAGCAGGCTCTGTTAATTACTGACACCAACCCCTGCACTGCTCTGCCCCCCCAGCCATGGCTGGGTGCTATTCCAGGGCTTTCCCTGCAGTGCTTACATAAATGTGCTCTTTAGCAATTTCTGGACTGGAACAAATGTTTGACTCTTTCTGGGATGGAACAGAGATAAACACAGGGGAGCTCATCAGTGTTAAACCCCAGTCAAGCCCTGCTTTGTTTAAACCAGCCCTGTCAGAGCTGTGTAACTAAGCAAACACTTACTTCCAGTTTACTCACAGCTGCCTACAAAGGGATTAAGTTAAAGACAGAGAGAAGAGGGATAAGACTCATTTGTGGCAATCCACATTTTCATACACAGAGATGAAATACTGTGATGGAAAGTGCTGGATTTTCAGAGATCAGAGTTCAAGGAGCTCTTGGTCATATAATTTAGTGGTAGGTGACCCTGTGAGAAGCAGGGGTTGGACCTGGTGATCCTGACAGGACCCTTGTGGCTGGAGATGTTCTGACTCCATGATACTCTGAAATAAAAATCCCAGCGCTCCATAATACTCTGTACACCCTGAAATAAAAATCCCAGTATCCCATGATACTCTGGATACTCTGAAATAAAAAATCCCAGCACTCCATGATACTTTAAAATAAAAATTCCAGCACTCCATGATACCCTGAAATAAAAATCCCAGGACTCCTTGATACTTTAGGTACTCTGAAAAAAATATCCCAGGACTCCTTGATACTCTGGATACTCTGAAATAAAAAATCCCAGCACTCCATGATACTCTGAAATAAAAATCGCAGCACTCCATGATACTCTGGATATTCTGAAATAAAAATCCCAGCACTCCATGATGCTCTGTACACCCTGAAATAAAAATCCCAGTATCCCATGATACTCTGGATACTTTGAAATAAAAAATCCCAGCACTCTATCATACTTTAAAATAAAAATTCCAGCACTCCATGATACTCTGTACACCCTGAAATAAAAATCCCAGTACCCCACGATACTCTGGATACTCTGAAATAAAAAATTCCAGCACTCCATGATACTCTGTACACCCTGAAATAAAAATCCCAGTACCCCACGATACTCTGGATACTTTGAAATAAAAATCCCAGCACTCCATGAGACTCTGGATACTCTGAAATAAAAATCCCAGCACTCCATGATACTCTGGATACTTTGAAATAAAAATCCCAGCACTCCATGAGACTCTGGATACTCTGAAATAAAAAATCCCAGCACTCCATGATACTCTGGATACTCTGAAATAAAAAATCCCAGCACTCCATGATACCCTGAAATAAAAAATCCCAGCACTCCATGATACTCTGGATAGTCTGAAATAAAATCCCAGCACTCCAGGATACTCTGGATACTCTGAAATAAAAATTCCAGTGTGGGAACAGCCTGGGCCTGCTCTGTCACCTCCTGGGACAATTTCCTTGAACAGCTTTAAAAAATCTCCATTCCAATGTATATTATGGGATATCCTGAGCTGGCAGAGACCCATCAGGATCACTGAGTCCAACTCTTGGCCCTGTGCAGGGACCCCAAGGATCCCATCCTGTGCCTCAGAGCCTTGTCCAAGGAAATGGAATTTTCAGAAACTCTTTCCATCTGTGCCATTTTTACCAAAGTCAGCAAAATCTGCTGTGGGCTTTATAAGGCACTTGGCACACTAATGGGATTTTTCTTTAGTTAATGTTGCCCATTCCTGCAGGACTGGACACACAGGCAGCTCTGGGGAAGCCATATGATCCTCTGGATCTGTGCCACTGCTGGGGCTAATTATCCAAATGAGCCAAAGCCTCTCTGGCTACAGTGTTTCCCTGACAACACGCTGGCTTCTGGAGGATGGCACTTGGGTGAGAGGAGTTTCTTCCTTCTGTGTGCTCTCAAACAACATTTAGGACACAGAAGATTGAAGACAATTATTTTTAACCAGTTCCACATTAGCAAATTCCAATTAATTGCCTTAGCAACACACTTAAAATGTTCCACTGGAGGAAGAGAAGTTCCTCCCCTCCTATTTCTGCTGCCTGCTGGTCTCCCTGCCAAAAATATTCCAACTAAAACAAGAAAGGAGAGGAAAAAATAAATGATGGCAAATAGTGAGGGAGGAAATGTCCATGAACTGACCTTGTTTGGAGGCAGGGGGTGCAGTGCTGCTGGAGGGGTGGGAGCTCTCCAGGGCTGCCAACGCCGTGGGAACGGGCTCGGGGACCTGGCTGGGCACCTGCTGGGGGACAGGGACAGCACCGTGAGCCTGGGAACACCAAACAGGCAGCAAAGGCAAGGGGCAGGGGAGACAGGGGGGAGGGAGAGGAGAAACCAAAGGTGGGGAGAATAAAGAGAAAAAATAGAGAAAAGGTACACAGGTCAATAATAAATCCAAAAAGTTCATAGGAAAGGGAGGGAAAGGCAGCAGGAAAAGGGGAAGGAGATGCTCCCTGTAAGAACAGCAAGGAAGGGACAGCACAGCTCTGGTACAATGACAGCACTGTGTCATGCACAGCTCTGGCATCATGCAAGCTGTGGTATCATGCTGTGCTGTCAATGCACAGCACTGGTATCAATGCACAGCACTGGTGTCAATGCACAGCACTGGTATCAATGCACAGCTCTGGTATCAATGCACAGCTCTGGTATCAATGCTGTGCTGGCATCAATGCACAGCACTGGTGTCAATGCACAGCACTGGTATCAATGCACAGCTCTGGTGTCATGCACAGCTCTGGTATCAATGCACAGCATCTGGTATCAATGTGTCTGGTCATGCACAGCACTGGTATCAATGCACAGCACTGGCATCAATGCACAGCTCTGGTATCAATGCACAGCACTGGCATCAATGCACAGCACTGGTATCAATGCACAGCACTGGTACCAATGCACAGCTCTGGTATCAATGCACAGCTCTGGCATCAATGCACAGCTCTGGTATCAATGCTGGGCTGGTATCAATGCACAGCACTGGTACCAATGCACAGCTCTGGTATCAATGCACAGCACTGGCATCAATGCACAGCACTGGCATCAATGCACAGCACTGGCACCAATGCACTGCACTGGCCAATGCCATAATGCACACATGTCTGCTGGCGTCAATGCGCAGCACTGGTTGGTCAATGCATCAGCTGGCTGGCATCAATGCACAGCACTGGCATCAATGCACAGCTCTGGTATCAATTGGCTCATCAGCACTGGTACCAATGTGCTTTGCCCTCCCATCACCTCTCCAGGAGCTCCTCCATGCAGGACACACACCAGGGATCCTGCACCCCTCTGTGACTTCAGTTCACCTTTGGGATTTGACTCCTTTCTCCACTGCTCCATTATTTCAACCCCCTGAGAGATTCAGATCTATTGATTTATTCTGTGTATTTATCAGAGCTGATGTGTGCAGGGTGGGATGAACAGTGCACAGATGTGTCTGCACACACAGCACTCCTGATCCCAGGGGGGAAACCATCCCAGCCTGGCAGTGCTTGGATGGAAAACATCCCCAGCACCCCCTATGAGCAGCCTGGGGATGGGACCTGCAGGGCAAGAGGGAATAAAACCAGTTGGGCAGAAACCTGAGGGAGAGCAGGAGGAGCAGATTCCCCAAGAACATGGACTGGGATTTCTGCATGGAAGAACAAATCCAAAAAGCCTGCAGAGAACTGAAGGAGCCCCAGCCTGTGGCAGACACACATATTTCAGTGGTCTCCCACCAAACTCTCACTTGTGTCCCAGAAAGTTTGCTAAAATCCTTTGTATTTAGTCTCAGAATTTAAGAAGACCAAGTAAGTGCCCCAGACTCAAAGGGGAGGCAGCTGCTGGAGTGACCACAGACAGGTCACAAATTCCCCTTCAATACACATTGGGGACCAGGCACAGAAGGAAATGGGGCTAAATTTTAATTTCCAATCCCAAGTGGAAAGTCAGGCAGCTTCCTGCAGCTGTCTGCTCTCACCCAGCTCCACATCCATGAACTTCTCTGAGCAGCTACAGGAAAAGAACTTTTTAATCACCCCTGATTGCAGACAGGCTCTGAGAAATCCATGCAAAACTTATTTCCTTATAAAAGGAAATGCTCTGGCAACTTGCTTCTCTTTCTGGGACCCTGTTTTTAACTCCCATCTCCAGCTTTTTGCCTATTGCATCTGAACAGCGCAGGATAAAGAGGGAAAAAGAGAGAATTCTCTTTATTTTTCCCTATTTCAGGAAGACCAGGAAAAAGCACATCTGGAAAAATAAGAATGAAGATTTAAGTGGGGGTGAAGGGTTGAAGTTTTCTTTGGGATTGCTCCTCTTTCAGGAATGAGCCTGACAGATTGACTGGAGAATGAATGAAGGAAGAACTGCAGCCCAGCCTGCAGCCAAAGGGAAGAAGCCAAAGAAAACTCAGCTTTACAAATGAGCAGGTTTCAAGAACATTTTCCCCTCACCTTCAGTGATCAGAACTTTCCTTTTATAAGAAAATTTATGGATTAAATCAGTGTGGAGAAAGGAAACTGTGATAAGAACCAACCTAAGCAGAGCAGTGAAGAACAAACCTGTGAGGCCAGAAACTTCTTGGGTCAGGAAAGGTATTTCCTTAAGAAATGTGGAAAACATTTCTTTTGTAGGAATGATATTACAAATTAATAAATGGTCCTTATGCACTGAGCCTTGCAGCTGCAAAATGGAGCATTTAGAGAGTTTTTATGCAAAAAATCCCACTGAAAATTGCTCTCCTGATTTATGATGCTCTGGGTTATTTTACCCCTGGACACTGAGCAAACACAACTCTGACAAACTCACTGAGGCTTGGAAGAGTTTGGCCAGGAAAATAAGAGCAGTCACTCTTTAAGAAGTGATCTGTGGAAGCCAATGCTGAGGCAATACCAAAATCAGATTCTGGCCCTGGGTTTTCTTTCTCTTCCCAGCAAAAACCAGAGTGAAAACAGTGTCTGGCTAGAAATGGATAAATCATATCTCCATGTACTCCTGCTTCTCTTGCAGGAGCTTTAAAGCTCTTCACTTGCTCAAAGGCAATTAAAATACACTGCAGAGGCACTGGGAAACTCCACCTAAAGCACTTTTTGGTCAGTGCTGCTGAGTAAAAGGTGCAGGAATGGCTCAAACCATGCAGCTCATCCTGGCAGCAATGCTCATCTTCTGCACAATTCCAGTAACTTCTGATGTTAAGCACAGTTCCAACAATTTTTTGATGTTCAGCACTTAATCTACTGAGAGAAGAGGGTGCTTTGGGCTTGTGTTAGCTAAGTTTTGGTTTATTTGAGTCTGTTAATAGAGTAATTAAAATCTAAAGAAAAAAAATGGAAACTATTAGTATTACAAAAGGGTTTCTTTTCCAAATGCAGAATTTGGGACAGGGAGTGGTCTCCAGCACTTCCTGAGGATGTTTCTTCCTTTGTGTTTGTGCCATTTAAATAACGAGATAGCAGATTCAGAGAAAGAGGTTTTATTAGGATTTGCTATCATTCTAAAAATCTCATTGGGCTGGGAGTGACTTTGATGCTGCCCTGAGGCTGCACATTCACATTTTGAGTGCTCAAGCAGTGAAATCTCTCCATGAGCACTCTGGTGAGCAGAGTTTGGTCCAGGGGTGAGCAAGGTTTGGAGTGAGCAGGGTTTAATCCAGGGGGTGAGAAGGGTTTGATCCAGAGGGTCAGCAGGGTTTGGGTTCAGCAGGGTATGGGGTAAGCAGGACTTGGTCCAGAGGGGTGAGCAGGGTTTGGTCCAGAGGGTCAGCAGGGTTTGGGGTGAGCAGGATGTGGTCCAGGGGAGCGAACAGGATTTGGGGTGAGCAAGGTTTGATCCAGGGGTGAGCAGGGTTTGGGGTCAGCAGGGTTTTTCCCAGGGGGTCAGTAGGATTTGGGGTGAGCAGGATTTGGTCCAGGGGAGTGAGCAGGATTTGGGGTGAGCAAGGTTTGGGGTGAGCAGGGTTTGGGTTCAGCAGGGTTTGGTCCAGGGGGTCAGCAGGGTTTGGGGTAAGCAGGGTTTGGGTTCAGTGGAGTTTGGGATGAGCAGGGTTTGGGGGTGAGCAGGGTTTGGTCCAGGGGGTCAGTAGGATTTGGAGTGAGCAGGGTTTGGTTTAGGGGGTCAGCACGGTTTGGGGTGAGCAGGGTTTGGTTTAGGGGGTCAGCACGGTTTGGGGTGAGCAGGGTTTGGGGTGAGCAGGGTTTGGGTTCAGGGGTGAGCAGGGTTTGGGGTGAGCAAGGTTTGATCCAGGGGTGAGCAGGGTTTGGGGTGAGCAGGGTTTGGGGTGAGCAGGGTTTTGTCCCGGGAGTGAGCAGGGTTTGGGATGAGCAGGGTTTGATCCAGGGGGTCAGCAGGGTTTGGGGTGAGCAGGGTTTGGTCCAGGGGGTCAGCAGGGTTTGGGGTGAGCAGGGTTTGATCCAGGGGGTCAGCAGGGTTTGGGGTGAGCAGGACTTGGTCCAGGGGTCAGCAGGATTTGATCCAGGGGGTTGAGCAGGGTTTGGGGTGAGCAGGGTTTGGGTTCAGGGGTGAGCAGGGTTTGGGGTGAGCAGGGTTTGGGGTGAGCAGGATGTGGTCCAGGGGAGCGAGCAGGATTTGGGGTGAGCAAGGTTTGGGTTCAGGGTGTGAGCAGGATTTGGGGTGAGCAGGGTTTGGTCCAGGGGGTCAGCAGGGTTTGGGTTCAGTGGAGTTTGGGGTGAGGAGGATTTGGAGTGAGCAGGGTTTGGTTTAGGGGGTCAGCAGGGTTTGGGGTAAGCAGGGTTTGGGGGTGAGCAGGGTTTGATCCAGGGGATCAGCACGGTTTGGGGTGAGCAGTGTTTGGTCCAGGGGAGTGAGCAGGGTTTGGGGTGAGCAGGGTTTTGTCCAGGGAGTGAGCAGGGTTTGGGGGTGAGCAGGGTTTGGTCCAGGGGGTCAGCAGGGTTTGGGTTCAGCAGGGTTTGGGGTGAGCAGGGTTTTTTCCAGGGGGTCAGTAGGATTTGGAGTGAGCAGGATTTGGGGTGAGCAGGGTTTGATCCAGGGGTCAGCAGGATTTGGGGTGAGCAGGATTTGGGTTCAGGGGTGAGCAGGGTTTGGGTTCAGCAGGGTTTGGAGTGAGCAGGGTTTAATCCAGGGGGTGAGAAGGGTTTGATCCAGAGGGTCAGCAGGGTTTGGGGTGAGCAGGGTTTGGTTCAGGGGTGAGCAGGGTTTGGGTTCAGCAGGGTTTGGGGTGAGCAGGGTTTGGGTTCAGCAGGGTTTGGTCCAGGGGGTCAGTAGGATTTGGAGTGAGCAGGGTTTGGTCCAGGGGTGAGCAGGGTTTGGGGTGAGCAGGGTTTGGTTTAGGGGGTCAGCACAGTTTGGGGTGAGCAGGGTTTGGGGTGAGCAGGGTTTGGTTCAGGGTCTGGAACAAACAGCAGCAGCTCTGCTCCCCCTGCATTGTCCCAGGAGCTGCCCCAAGTCAGGAGCATCTCAGAAGTTATGGCTGAATATTGAGAATTTACTGACTGCAGCCTGTTCAAAACAGTCCCACCCCCACTAGTGCAATTCCTGTGCAGTTATTAAGGCACTATTTAATTTCACCCAAGATATTAAATGTGCTCCCAAGACTTGATTTAGAGAAGCTGTTGGGACAATAATGTTGAATTTCCTGGCTTAAGTGGGCTTAAATTTTCAGTTATGTTACACTAATGAACTTATTCTGGTGAGCCCAATTTCAGAGCTCTTCTGTGATTACCAAAAGTGGTTCTAAGCACCTCATCAAAAGGAAGGCTGGATATTAAACAATGGAATATTTGCATACCTTGGAGGAGATGATTGGACATCACTGCTGTGCTCTGCATCTAAATTACAGCTGATCACAATTCAGGCCTAGTAACCTCCTCTTGAAATACATTTATTTCCTTCTGTTTGACTTAATTGTAGTGCCTTAAAATAGATTTCAGAATGTAAGAATGATCAGGTAAGTGCCTGGATTCACTGCACTGTGCAGGGATACCATGGGAAATCCTGGCTGGTTCCAGCTCTTCCCACTTCCAAGAGGGAAGGATGGGTGGGAAGAAGAAATGGGGAGATGATCTCACCAAGGTTCCCAGGTTTGGCATCTCTGATGGAAAGGAGTTTACCTGGAGCCTGCTGCTCGTCCTGGGTGGGACCAGAGGAGAAAACCAGTGACAAAGCACAAGGTGGTGCCTTCAGGGACACAAGGATTGGCTCAGCTGGGAAAGATGAAAACTGAAACCCTGCTGGTCCCAGGGAGGGATCTCCAGGGATCTCTCTCACTTCCCCTCAGTTACATCTCCCTGCAATCCCCAGATCTCACTCCAGCACAGTGCTCCCAGACAGGGCTGTGCTCCTGCACAGGACTGGCAGCAGAAAATCCACTCCCACACAGAGAGGAAAGGAAGGTTTGAGCTCAGGAAAAGCTGTTTCACCTTAAAAAGCTGGTGACATCGACCAGGGAAGAAGGTGGAAGAAGAAGAAATCACATCCCAGCACCAGCTCTGCTCCACAGCCCAGCCTTCAGCTGGAGAACCTTCCTGACCTCTAACCAGGGACTTACAGGGGTCAGACTCAAAGGTTTATGGCAAGAAGGGATTTAAGACCTACAGAAAATGATTTGGGCTATTTATAATCTTTCTCTCACCAATAAAATGGATTGTTAAGTTTAACCACCCAGAGAACATTTGTGTGATAACTTATTACAGTTCTGTGAGAACATTCCTGAGCTCCAGATCTTCTGGTGACTCTAAAACAGCTGCACAGAGGCAGAAAGAAAAGTGAAGCAACTGAAGGTCTGTGATCAATCCCTGAGTGACATGGACTTTCCTCAGGTGCACAAGACTTAACAGAGACATCTCCTTTCCCACAGATATTTTGGCTCCTCTTTAACACTGAAAATCTACTGCTGATAGAAAACCAGGGAGGGGAAAGTCCAGCAGCACTGGGGCTCCACATCAACAAACTATGGACTGCTAAGAGTGATCCAACGTGGGAAAACACCATGGCTGAAGAATATTGCTATTTGGGAGCATGCAGGTCTCTGGGATGGTCAGAGGTGAGGCTGCAGGTGGGAGGGAGAGGTCCCAGGGAGAGCAGAGCCCGTCCTTACCTGAGGTGGAGTCGGGGTGGAGGTGGGTCTGACAATGGGGGGCGTGGGGTTCCTGCTGCCCCCTCCAGACATGATTTCTTCTGTTATGTCTTTGCCCCCCTGGTTTGGATCCCGGATTCGGATCTGCAGGATTGAAAGAATTGCATGAACAACAAAGGAATAATTCTCACAAGTGTTCTGTAACTGCTGTCCTGGTGTACACCAAAATCTCCCACCACAGCCAGCAGGAGATGCTCTGGGGTGAGCTGGTGCTCAGCAGCAGCACTGGGATGTGCCTTGTTTCCATGGCTTGGAATGCAGGGCATGTCATCCCTTCATCAACACCTAATTTAATCAAAATCTAATTGAATCATCAACCACACCAAGTTCAGTCTAAATAAGTGCACCCTGTAATGCAAAATACAGGGGGAACGTGAGTTTCCTGCAGCTGAGAACAAGTGGGAGACAGTTCAGGTACAAGCTAAGCTGGCCCAGTAGTGGAAAGGGCAGGAATGGAGAAAAGGATGTTTTTTACCCTGCAGGAAACTCCCTGACCTTGCCAGCCCACTTCTGGGAAAGGGGGAAAGCAAATCAGTCCCAAGTTCCACCAAAACAGAGGGAATCAAACAAAAATACTGAGTGGAGGAAAGGGAAACTGAAAGAACAAACTCAAGTCCTTAGAACTCTGCAGCATTTATGAAAAAATTGGGATTTTTGAGTCTCTTCACAGCACCAAAATGGGAAGAAAAAAATATTTTCCAAAATAAACCACTCCAGAACACTCAGTGAATCCTCAACTGACACTTGAGCCAATCCATGTCCCTGAGCAGGGGGAAGAGCCAGCATGTCTGGGATAATGTGAAACAGCTTTTCATCTCCAGCAGAATCTGAAAACCCTAAAGACAGAGCTCTGTGTATCTGCCCACCTTCTCCAAAGCTCTTGGCTGAACTTGAGATTAATTCCATGCAGAAATCCAAGCAAACCAAGAGACACCATCACCCCTCCCAGGGCAGGGGCTCTGCTGGAAACCTCCCTGTAATAAATTGTGCCATGGCAGGGTGGGAATGGTCCTGCAGGTCCTTCCAAGCCCTTCTGGGATTCTGAGCTATAAAATCTGCAGAAGGGCTTTGTGACTTGCCAAACTCAGTTTGGTGAATGGTGGCTTCACTCTGTTTGTGAACACACAAACACACACTGTACTCAGGGTGTTCAGTCTGGGCTTCTCTTATTTTTGATAAAACAAGGATAAATGAAATATTTTAGCAAAAAAATTGTTTTTGCTAAAATATTTCATCAACTACAGCAACAAAGACCTGAGAGTTGGCCCTTTCCTCCACCTGACCCAGAGTCAATGGCATTAAAAACAAGATTTCCCTGCCTGCAAGGGAAATTTGTAGTACTCAAATACTCAACTCGTGGTGGATGTGGGCATGTGCACATTAATGCATTTAACTTTTCTCATTTCTTCAGTTGCAACACCAATTACCAAACTGAAACAGCACATTCAGAAAGAAGCATCTTGGGCATTTAAAATGCCTTTTCTGCCTCAAAGAACTCAGCTTGGCTGGCAGGGAACTGCTTAATCCCAGCTGAGCGTGTCTGATCAGCTCTGCATTTCAATGGCATCGGGGATGTGGGCATGTCGTGTTTGGGATGCTGAAAAGAGACTCCTGGGGACTGAGGAGGTGACAAAAGAGCAGCCACCAACAAGGCCTTTCCTGCAGGCACAGCTCACACATTGTTCAGCTCTTCCGGTCTCCCAAACCAAGCGTCACCCCAGATCACCACCAAAACTCCAGAGATGCAAATATTCTGCATTTTGAGACATGTCTAAGTCCTTTCATTCTTTTCTACCCCCAGGAAACTGTTCTTTTAATGTTTCCAAAACACTCTCACACAAACACTGCTCTAATCTCCTCTTCAGTCCTTTACAAACGATTCATTCACAAGTTCAAGCCCACATCATCTTTTCCTGGTTCAACCTCACATTCACCCCACACACCTCCACTGTTCCCCACCTGTAGATGGGTTTAAATTCCATTCATCTGCCTCTCTCAAATTCCCCCCTTGAACTAGAAAGAGAGGGAATGTGCTCTCCAAACCCATATCCACTTTGATAATGTGGTCAGGCTCTTTTAAGCCTGCAAATACATCCACAACCTCCTGGTTTTCCACCTTTTTCAAGGTGTAATATTCAATAATTTCTGATTTGTTACTTTGAACTAATTCTTAACATTCTCCCAAACTGCTGAGTTCACTCATTCCCACCTGGCTTTTTGGGAGCACAGGTGAGGATTCCAGGCTTGGGCAGATCATGCTGCTTTTGTTCAAGTTTTTTTGTTCAAAACTTTTGTTCAAGTTTTCTTTTGTTCAAAAAAAACAGCAAAATTATTTTTCTTTTCGAATGGCTGAGATGTCACAAACTCAGAGTGAACAGCGCCCATAGAAAAATGGAAACCAGCACTGTGCAATGTTTAATTACACTTCATCTCTTTGGGAATGACAAATTGGTTTGGGGTGGGACAGACCTTAAAGCTCATCGTGGAGCATGGGCAGGGACATCTCCCACTGTGCCAGGCTGCTCCCAGCCCTGCCAGCCTGGCTTTGGGCACTGCCAGGGATCCAGGGCAGCCCCAGCTGTGCCAGGGCCTCCAGTGAAGATAAAGAACATTTTTCATGTCCTTGCAGCTCCCCCCAGGACAGGGTCCCCCACTCACCGTTTTCTTCTCTCTCTTGGCAGGCGGCGGCTGCTGCTGCTGCGTAGGCACAATGATGGGTGCAGACTGGTACACGGGCTGGCTGGGGTAGAAGGGTGTTCCTGGGGCACCAAGGACACAAACCAGAGGGACAAGGTCAGCTCAGGACACACAGCCAATGCCACAGGTGCAGCTGGGCACAGCTTCCAGCATCCCAGCTCCACAGCCACTGAACAGAAGCTGATGCTCCATCAAGACCAGAGATTCAGGCACCATTTCTTATTTGATTTCCATGACCCCAAATTGGCCATGTGCATCACTGGGTTTTGGGACGGCAAACTTAAATTCATTTTGCTTGGTTTTTCTTGCCAGACCATGATGCAAAAGGTACAAGGGTTGATCTTTGCTGTTTATAGCTTAGTTTTCATTATTATTTCATCTTTCCCTCTATGGTGCCAATGGTGTCTTTTCTATTGCCTATACTGGGAGCAGTAAATGCTTTAGTTGGGTGTGTTATTCTGAGCTGTGTCTGACAGGCTGTGGACACCACAGAGGCACTGCAAGAGCATCCCTGGGCTCCTCTGCCTGACAAACAGGAAGGTTTTCTGCTGGATTTGCTGCTGGTTTAGCAGGGGTTTTCTGCCTTTGTAGAGAAATTCTGTCGAACCAATACAAACAATTTGTGAGGTCAACTGCAACCTATTTGGAAGCACAACCAGAAAATTTAATTATGAGCAACATTCCCCTCATGCTGCAACACACAAAAAGCACGGCCACGGTGATGAGTGCAGAATTGCACCACTGGTCACATTCCTACAGCCAGTGTGGCTCATTATGGTTTTCTCAGTGGAATGAGAGTGGCTCAATGAATAACCAAGTGCTTTAAGACCTCACCAGAGCTCAGGGTGGCAGAGCAGAGCTGCCTCCTGCCCATGGATCAGGTGTCAGGGGAATGTGTAAGGTGCTGCTGGGTGTTCTCCCTTCCAGGCATGGATGCTGGATGAACTGAGGGCTTGCACTTGCCTCTGGCACAATCTGATCTATTCTTCAGCTGAACTAACCTCTAACTGGATATGAAAATCTGGACTGTGCCTGTAACCCAACCAGGAGGTCGCTGGATTTCAGGCAAAGGATGAAATCCAAGAAAGCAAATGAAACCAGCCCAGCACAGCCTGATTTTCAACTCCAAGGATGCATTCCTGCTGCTGAGAGCTGGAAAGCCCAGCTCAGAGCAGGCTCCCTGTCTGCATCCTCAGAGAGGGAACTCTTCTTGTGCAAGAGTTGGCATCAAAGAGCTCAAAGTGACACTCCTGGCTGGGCTGAATCCCTCAAGAAATGGCTCACTTTGAATGCCAGGGTCAGCAGAGCCACTTCAGATCTGGCCTCAAAGTCTCTATCTGCATCTCTGCAGGCTGGGAATCAAAAATTACAGCCCAGAGCAGCTGTGGCTGCCCCTGGATCCCTGGCAGTGCCCAAGGCCAGGCTGGGCAGGGCTGGGAGCACCCTGGGACAGTGGAAACTGTCCCTGCCATGGCAGGGGTGGCACTGGATGGGATTTCAGGTCCTTCCAAGCCAAACCATCCTGGGATTTGGTGATTCTGTGAACCCTGCTGATGAGCAGGTGTCCAAGCAGAGCCTGGCCAAGGTGAGGGAACAGGAGGAGCCTGGGATCCTGCAAGGTGTGAATTCCCCTCACTGGCAGCTCCTAGAAACCAGATCCAACCACATCACCTGCAGTGTGATCCCTGCTGGAGAGGCAGCTCCAGCAGAACTCAGGGAATGACTCTCCCTTTATGAAAAGTATTTTTAAAACCTAAATCCTGAAAAGAATAACTTCTGGGAAGAAACAGCTTCTGTGACAAGTCAAGTGCATTTGCCAGTGCCACACTCTCTGCTCTGCTCCCTGCCTTTGATCCCTTCCAGTTCTTCAGCACCCAAATTTATTCTCTCTCTTACCCACTGATCACTTCAATGTCTTTCCCTGTTTTGTACAGAAACTCCCTGACACCAGAGAATGATAAACTGCAAAACTGAGTTATAAAATTGCACTGTCCATCTTCACAAGTTTTGCCTTCCTCTGTATTTTCCCTCATCACCTTCTTTAGGTGTTGCCAGCTGCAATGATTTTCATGTCCAGCAGCCACACTGGCTGCAAGTCCTGTGGCTGATGGAAAAGGCACTGCCAGCAGCATTATCCATGCCTGGAATGCAGATTTAGCTCTCCCCAAACCTGGCAGCACCTGAGCATTCCCAGTCCCAAACACAGCAAGGGAGTGACAGCAGGGAAAGGTGGGAAAGTGCAGGGAAATCCCTGGTGAAACCTTCCCTGCCTGGAAAACTCTGCAGGACAGAGAGCTCTGCCTTCACCCACTGCTGCTCCACAGCTGCAGCAACCTAAAGCTGCGACTGAAGGACTTCAAGATTTTCTGCAAAAACCCAGGTGCTTCCAGGAGAGGAAAGGAGCTGGAAATGAACCTTGTCCTAATTACAGGAGTGAAGACAGATAAATGGCACCAAGCAAGCAGGAAGTAAGAAAGCAGACCTGTAACAGCACAAAAAATGAGGAATACTGGGCAATTTCCTCATCTAGTGGATCAGATTTGAAGAAGCCTTACAATATTTGTTCTATTTTCTCTAGGATCAACCACCAGGAAGTAGCTGCCCTGTAATTACCCTCTCTCCTATTCTGAAATTGCATTACCAGGTTCAAGGGCTTCATGACAACCTTTCAATAATTCCCATTACTTCCACACAGATCAGATAAATAAGAGAAGGAAAAGAGGAAAAATAAGAGACCTTTCTGAATGATGCTACAGGGTTTTTCTCTCCCTCCAAAGGGATCTCCGTGTGAAGAGCAAACTGCAATTCTGCCAAGGGAGCAGGGCTGTTACTGGGCAGCCTGAAGGGAATCAGTCACTCCAAGGCTCCAAAATTCCAACAGAGAATTCCCATGGGAGCCTGAGAATATCTCTGCCCCCACCAGGCTGCAGAATGGGAGTGGGCAGGGAGCAGTGAGTGAACAAATGCATGAAAAGGCCAAGTTTTGGCCTCTGCAGGAGTTACAGACTGGACTAAATTATCTTGGCAGCATCAATCCAGGGAAAAACCCACATGGCTGGTTCTTATCCCCCAGCACACACCCAACAAGAAGCACTGGGCTAAGAACTGTTAACTGCAGTTTACTGGCAATGCCAGGCATGGCACAGTGAAAACCAGCACTGCCAAATGTACCCACAATACCTGAACAAATAATAATGATTGAGCAGGGACCAAGAACCAGCCCCAGTGCTGGCCACAGGTGATCCTGGGCAGCTGCAGCTTCTCCTGACACACTCACACAAACAACACTCTGGGATTTTTCAGGAGTGAATAATCAGAGCTGTGACACCACCAAATTTAGCAGCTATTTGAAGTTCAAACAAATGCTAATCCAGCTTGTTATTCTAAATCTTCAGCTTGACAACAGAAAAACACAGCAAGAACAGACTGTAAGCAGTCTCCAAGCAGAACTCACCGTAGGCATTGGGGAATTCTCCAGGACCTGGGCCTGGGTAGAAGGGTCCTGGTCCTGGTGGCTGCACAGGATATTGCTGTGGTGGCCCGACGTAGGGAGGGCCACTGTGACGATACTGGGGGGACAGAAACAGCCATCAGTCACTGCACAGGGACAGAAACAGCCATCAGTCACTGCACAGGGACAGAAACAGCCATCAGTCACTGCACAGGGATTGGGGGGACAGAAACAGCCATCAGTCACTGCACAGGGACAGAGACAGCCATCAGTCACTGCACAGGATCAGAAACAGCCATCAGTCACTGCACAGGGATTGGGGGACAGAAACAGCCATCAGTCACTGCACAGGGACTGGGGGGACAGAGACAGCCATCAGTCACTGCACAGGGACTGGGGGGACAGAGACAGCCATCAGTCACTGCACAGGGACTGGGGGGACAGAGACAGCCATCAGTCACTGCACAGGGAATGGGGGGACAGAAACAGCCATCAGTCACTGCACAGGATCAGAAACAGCCATCAGTCACTGCACAGGGACAGAGACAGCCATCAGTCACTGCACAGGGACAGAAACAGCCATCAGTCACTGCACAGGGATTGGGGGGACAGAAACAGCCATCAGTCACTGCACAGGGATTGGGGGGACAGAAACAGCCATCAGTCACTGCACAGGGACAGAAACAGCCATCAGTCACTGCACAGGGACAGAGACAGCCATCAGTCACTGCACAGGGAATGGGGGGACAGAAACAGCCATCAGTCACTGCACAGGGACAGAGACAGCCATCAGTCACTGCACAGGGACAGAAACAGCCATCAGTCACTGCACAGGGACAGAAACAGCCATCAGTCACTGCACAGGATCAGAAACAGCCATCAGTCACTGCACAGGGACAGAGACAGCCATCAGTCACTGCACAGGATCAGAGACAGCCATCAGTCACTGCACAAGGACTGGGGCAAGCTGTAACTGAGCCCCCTGACCAACAGGCATCTGGTTAATGACAGCTTTGGGCAGCACAGAATTATGAATTGTTAAGGTTGGAAAAGATCTTTAAGATCGCTGAGTGCAACCATCAACCAGCAGCACCAAGGTCACCACTGACCATGTCCCCATGTCCCCAGGGATGGGAACTGCAGCACTGCCCCAAACATCCTCTGCCAGTGCCTGACCATCCTTTCCATGAAGGAATTTTCCCTAATATCCACCTAAACATCGCCAAATGTTAGTGCCAAAAGTAAGGTAAAGCCAAGGCAGGGAGGACACAGGAGCTGAGGTAGAACAGAGCCCCTGCCCTGATTGCAACACTGTTATGAGTTCCTGCTCAAGGTTCCGGAGTGCCTGTGGATCTATTAAGTCAAATCAGATATTTTTAAAGCACTAAATATTTAGTCCAATATTTCAATGTCCAATATTGGACTAGATTTAGTCTGATGTCCAAGACACTGGTTTCTTCTGTGTTTGAGGGAGGCCTGAAAGAGCTGAGTGGTTCCTACTGCCTCCATGCAGAAAAACAAATACTTGATATAGAGAAAGGACAGAGGCTGAACCACAAAATCCTGGAATCGTTTAGGCTGGAAAAGCCCCCTACAATCATCAAGTCCAACTGTTCCCCTAAACCTTGTCCCCAGATCCACATCCACACGTTTCTTCAACACCTCCAGGGATGCTGGCTCCACCTGGGCAGCCTCTGCAATGCCCCATCATGAAGGAACTTTTCCCAATATCTAATCTGCCCTGGCACATGATATTCAACTACCAGCCTGATTTCACAGACACATCCCACACCCTCCTGAGACAACCCCATGGATCAAACACTGCTCTGCAGCTCCTCAGGTCTAGATTAAGTCAAATTAGGTGTTTTTAAAGCACTAAATATTTAAATGTCCAAGACACTGGTTTCTTCTGTGTTTGAGGGAGGCCTGAAAGAGCTGAGTGGTTCCTACTGCCTCCATACAGAAGAACAAATACCTCATACAGAGAAAGGACAGAGGCTGAACCACAGAATCCTGCAATCACTAAGGCTGGAAAAGCCCCCTACAATCACCAAGTTCAGCTGTTCCCCTAAACCTTGTCCCCAGATCCACATCCACACGTTTCTTCAACCCTTCCAGGGATGCTGGCTCCACCTGGGCAGCCCCATCATGAAGGAACTTTTCCCAATATCTAATCTAGACCTTCCCTGGCACATGATATTCAACCACCAGCCTGATTTCACAGACACATCCCACACCCTCCTGAGACAACCCCATGGATCAAACACTGCTGTGCAGCTCCTCAGGGGCCTGGTGCTGGATTTACCTGTGGGATACAGTACTGGGGGCCCTGAGGCATGGGGTAGGGCATTGGCAGGTGGTTCACCATCATGATGTGCTGGTTGGTTTGGTACACGGCAGTCGGGGTCTGCGCTCCGGGACGGATGGAGGGGTTGCTGTTCTGGATGGTGGCTCTTGGAGGCTGGATCTGAGGCCTCTGAAAAAACTAGGAGAGGGAAGGGAGAGAGGAGAGAAAACAAAGAATTGGTCAGACTTCCTGGGATACAACTGGAAATATCCTGACAATATTAGAGTTATGGTGTTAGTTTCCAGGGGTTGCCACACTTGCAGAAAACTGCAGGACAGTCCTTGTTTCTCTGTGAACAGCAGGGCCATCTCTGGCTTTCTATTTTACAAGGTACAAACAGGCAAGAAACTTTACAAACTAAGAATTATTAGTTTGTATGCCCTGAATTTTACAGCTGAACCTTCACAGCCAACTTAAAAAAAATGAACTTGTCTCGTTTTCTTTTTATAAGGTGGGCTGGCTGCTAAAAACCCACCTTTATAAATGGCCCAGGGAAATAAAACATCAAGGCAACTGTTCCAATTTATCTCCAGAAGAGCTAAAAATCCTGAATTTCACAGAGGAACCTCGTGCCTGTCCTTCACATCCAGGTCACCTGTCCTGCCCTGTTTTCCAAAGGGTGGCAACCAGGGTGGTCCCAAAGCCTGGCACCACACTGGCATAAGGTGCTGCCCTGGCAGATGGGCCAGGCCCAGGCAGCCAAGCAAGCCCTGGCAGAGACCCATGCCCACCCTCCTGTGCTGGGAGCAGGCCTGGGATGGGCACTGGGCTGGATCTGCCCCTGGGATGGGCACTGGGCTGCAGGCCCTGGCTCTGCCCCTGGGATGGGCACTGGGTTGGCTCTGGCTCTGGGATGGGCACTGGGCTGGCTCTGGCTCTGCCCCCAGGATGGGCATTGGGCTGGCTCTGGCTCTGGGATGGGCACTGGGCTGGCTCTGCCCCCCAGGATGGGCATGGGGCTGGCTCTGCCTCTGGGATGGGCACTGGGCTGGCTCTGCCCCCAGGATGGGCACTGGGCTGGCCCTGTCTCTGCCCCAGGATGGGCACTGGGCTGGCTCTGGCTCTGCCCCTGGGATGGGCACAGGGCTGGATCTGCCCCTGGGATGGGCACACAGGGCTGGCTCTGCCCCCAGGATGGGCACTGGGCTGGCTCTGCATCCTGGGATGGGCACTGGGCTGCAGCCCTAGCTCTGCCCCTGGGATGGGCACTGGGCTGGCTCTGGCTCTGCCCTCAGGATGGGCACTGGGCTGGCTCTGCCCCAGGGATGGGCACTGGGATGGGCACTGGGCTGGCTCTGGCTCTGCCCTCAGGATGGGCACTGGGCTGGCTCTGCCCCCCAGGATGGGCACTGGGCTGGCTCTGCCCCCAGGATGGGCACTGGGATGGGCACTGGGCTGGCTCTGGCTCTGGGATGGGCACTGGGCTGGCTCTGGCTCTGGGATGGGCACTGGGCTGCAGCCCTAGCTCTGCCCCCCAGGATGGGCTCTGGGATGGGCACTGGGCTGGCTCTGCCCCCGTGATGGGCACTGGGATGGGCACAGGGCTGGCTCTGGCTCTGCCCCCGGGATGGGCACTGCTGGCCCTGGCTCTGAGCCCCCAGGATGGGCACTGGGATGGGCACTGGGATGGGAACTGGGCTGCAGCCCTAGCTCTGCCCCCCAGGATGGGCACTGGGCTGGCTCTGCCCCCAGGATGGGCACTGCTGGCCCTGGCTCTGAGTTCCCGTGATGGGCACTGGGCTGGGCACTGGGATGGGCACAGGGCTGGCTCTGGCTCTGCCCCCGGGATGGGCACTGCTGGCCCTGGCTCTGAGCCCCCAGGATGGGCACTGGGATGGGCACTGGGATGGGCACTGCTGGCCCTGGCTCTGAGTTCCCGTGATGGGCATTGGGATGGGCACTGGGATGGGCACTGGGCTGGAGCCTTAGCTCTGCCCCCCAGGATGGGCACTGGGATGGGCACTGGGCTGGCTCTGCCCCCAAGATGGGCACTGCTGGCCCTGGCTCTGAGCTCCCAGGATGGGCACTGGGATGGGCACTGCTGGCCCTGGCTCTGGGCTCCCAGCCCAGCAGGTGAGGGGAGCACTGCACACCGAGGCATTCACTGACAGAGAGTGACCAGGTGGGAGACACTGATGCCATGCAGAACCAGGAGTTGGAGTTACCTGTATAGGTCTGAATCCTCCCTTCAATAACGAAGCAAGAAAGCAGCAGGAAACAGAAAGAAAGCCAATGGAACAGCTTACAGATCAACAGGAAGGAATAGGATCCACATGCACCCTAAATGCACACAGCTGCAGGCAGATTCTGCCCTGCTCTCACTCAGCCCTTCACAAACAGCCAGGAAAAGACCCTGAGTGGCACCATGGACTCTGCTGCCAGAACTCTCCTAGGAAAGTTTCACATCCAAGTATAAAATATTAAAAAAAAAAAAAAAAACAAACAAAAAACCCAATCAAACCATGATTTACTGCATGAAATGTGACATTACAGAAAGACTTTGTGTTTACTCTGTTCCTAAAACATCAAATATTTCTCCTTCTGGTCTCTTTCAGCGCAGAAACCCCAGCTCCAATCATGGATTTCTCTCCTTTTCTGCACCAAGACTGGGAGGGGAAGAAATGCCACATATTGAACTGTTCAGTAAAAAGTAATTATAATAATTAGGCCAGCACACATCCCACTGAATCCTGCTGGCTGCTGTGCAGTGATGTGCTACAGGCAGTAACTGTGCCAGGAGGAGTGAGAAAAGAAGAGAGGGGAATGAAGGGATGAGCTGGGATCATCCACCCCAGGTTTGGGAAGGAAGGGGTGATGTCTCTGTCCTCAACATGACAACGAGCTTAAAATGGCCATTCTGCTGCTGCTGAAGCCTTCATGGCACCTGAGCTGTTCCCCACAGCAAACAATCTCTCTGGGGAAGCCCTGGGTGACCCTTTCAGATAAGCAGACATTGTTAGGGTGAGCACAATGATTTATGCCCAGCCCTGTCAGCCTGGATAAGGAGCTGTCCCCAGCAGGCTGGAAGGGTGACCTGAACCAGGAGGAGAGAACTGTTTGGGGAGGAAAGTTTGGAAGTGAGGGTGGAGAAAGCAAATGAGAAGAACAAGAGCCCACCATGGTCCTGCTGTGATAAATCCTGTGTGTGAGATGTGGGGGAGATGCAGAAGTGTGCCATGAACCAAGTCAGGCACTGAATTTATGGTGAGAATCACCAGAGTTTGTGATTTTTCGATATCCAAAGACACCAAAAAGTGTGAATATCGAAGGAAGGGGACCAGGACACCAGTTGGTTCATCACAGGCCTTTCAGGTCCGGTCCGGTCCCGGTCCCTCAGGCCTTTCTGGTCCAGTTTATTAAAGAAAGTATCAAACACTTATACAGCAAATAATAAGCTTATGAATATTCTGTAAGCCAAGCAATCTATTGGTTAAACTATAGCATTAACTCATCCTCATTCCTTAGGGGTTACATCTCTCTTTTCTCATGTCTTTTTCACTGTTATTATACCACAGCTAGGCCCAAGGACACTGCTATCTGTGCAGGTGCAGGACTTGGAATTAGCCATGGTTTTGTATTTGTCCAGTCCTTAGCAGCTAAATTCCCAACATGTGAAAGTCTTTCTTTTTTTACTGTGATTCACTGAGTAATGGTCATTTTTAAGCTGCAAGCATGTTGCAGATATGTCTCACTGAGGAAGGGTTGGAAAAACTGAATAAGCCCCACACAGGTGTGTTTATGCAGAGTGAGACCTCTCTCTATCAACAGCAGCTCCATCCACAGGGCAGTGCAGGGAAACCCCAGTGGCAGAGATGGGGAGGCTGCACCCATGGAATGTGCTGCTGCACCCATGGAATGTGCTGCTGCACCCATGGAATGTGCTGCTGCACCCACAGAGCCTGCAGGGAGCACCCAGGGGACACTCCCAGCACCGGGAGCCCCCTGGGCAAGGGCAGCTGCTCCCTGAGGCTCCCAAGGGACAGAGCCCGGGGCTCCTCCCCTGCAAACCTCCTGCCACCCCCCTGCCATCTTCCCTTCAGTCACTGCTCTCACACCCCAACCCTGCCAAATCCTTTCATTTACCATCATCTTCTTCATTTTCTTCCCCAATCACTCCGTGCCCAGAGTAATAAAATCAATGATCAATGTACCACCAAGGAAAAGCAGAGCTCCAGTGTCACAGAAATCTTTTATGAAAAATCCTTTCCTTAGGATTTTTCCTCCTGAGAAGCTGAGAGGCCTCAAGAACAAAATGTAAACAATGATTATCTGCTGCTGTGGAATGCAACAGGTGCATCTGGGATTGGTCTCATGTGGTTGTTTCTAATTAATGGCCAATCACAGTCAGCTGGCTCGGACTCTCTGAGCCACAAGCTTTTGTTATGATTCTTTCTTTTTCTATTCTTAGCCAACCTTCTGATTAAATCCTTTCTTCTATTCTTTTAGTATAGTTTTAATATAATATATATCATAAAATAATAAATCAAGCCTTCTAAAACATGGAGTCAGATCCTCATCTCTTCCCTCATCCTCAGAGCCCCAGCCCCCTCAGATCTCCCAGCTCTGCTTTTCATGGCTTTGCCACGAGCTCTGTATTTCCAGGCCATGGCTCCCAGTGCCAGGAGTGCTCCCTTGGACCCCAAATCTGCACCAAAATAGAAATTTGGGCTAAGAGCCTGAGAACAAACCTATGCTAAGCTCAGCCTGGCAAACAGGGGCATTCATCTATTTTTTCCCTATTTTTGGATGTTGTGATGGGTCCATGGAGCCTGGGGGGAAGTTTGGAGAATGGAAGCAAAAAAGAAAGTTCAAGTTGTCACCCAAGCTCTGCACTTCACTCAAGCTTCTCATGCCCCTGTTATTGATTTTTAGTTTTCTGGTGCCACCAGGCCCCAGCCTTTGGTGGGATAACCTGAGCCTGGCCTGGGGCAGGGAGGAGGTGCCTGCATGGACAGTGCAGCAGGAACTGAGGAGCTGCAGCCCTGAGATGGGAAGATCAGAGAATTGTGGAATTGTTTAGCTTGGAAAAACCCTCTAAGATCATTAAGTCCATCCCTAACCCATGTTCCAACATGCACACATTGTCTGAACACTTGCAGTGATGCTGACTCCACCTCTTCCAGTGCCTGAGCACCTTCTCTATGAAGAGATTTTCCCAATATCCCAAAACTCCCTTGGTGCAGCTTGAGGCCATTTCCCCTTGTGCTGTGCCTCCTCCAGCAGCAGGAGCTGCAGCACAAACCCCCAGGTCCTGCTCCCCCAGCTCTTCTGGCTGGCTCAAGGCAAAGCTTGTTTTGCTTCCTTCCCCTCTGACTCCCTCTGTTTTATCATTTACTAAATCATAAAATGAAGGGAAAAAGCCCCTTTTGGTATTGAGATGTGGCAGCTCCTTCACACACTCAGGGATGCAGACAGGGAAGTGACTGCAGCAGTTTCCCATCACTTTCTGACTTGAAATACCCCAAAAAAAGCTACAAAATGCTCACCTGGGTCAGTCAGGGAGTGAATTCCCAACCTCTCCAAGTCCCAAAGCTTTTCCACAGCAGCATCCAGCCAAGCCCATTCTCCTGCACCAGCTACACCCAGAGAACTCAAGCAAGCTAAAACTGGAATAAACTCCACCAGCAACCTCAAGTGAGAGCTGAGCCATGAGCAGCAAACCCATCTCAAACACAGCTCAAGTCAAAAGGAAACAACCACATTTCAATTTGGATTTCTGATTTCTGTTTCTAATCACACCAGCCTCTTCTGAGCACCCATTTCTAAAATAAAACCCACACTCCCCAAGTCACTTCATAAGTGAAGGGGCTTTAGGCAGATTCAAATGTAAGAAAAATTTGCATTTTGGAGCTCAGGTTAGAAGACAACTGCTGTTCTCAAGTGTGCTTTGTGAGGATCAGAAGCAACAAAGTGACTCCACAGCCTCACTCAGAAAGAAAAACCAGAGAAAAGTCTGTGCAGGAAGTGGGAAATGGAGCAGCAATTCCAGCAGGGAATAGCTCCATGTGCCACAGCACTTGGGGAAAAAGCACAAGCTGACAGTGTATTCCAAAATCCTGCCCAAAACACTTTGAGGGGCTGTTTTCTGTCTCCTATAAAGTGAGGGTTTCCTGCAGATTCTCAGTGTGTGATCTCAGAATCAGGGATTTCTGATGCACACTTAACTTCCAGTCAGAACTGCTGCAATGATTTCATTTCCCTTCAGCCACTATTGGTAACACCCCCAATCTTTGCTATTCTCTCTCTCACAGAGGGGTCACATTTCCCTCAGCATTAACTGGCTCCAACTCCCACTGTCACTGTCCAAATCCAGGCATTTCCATCCAGGAAAAACCCTGCTCATAAAGCTGGCAGTCAACTTCAGGTGCTTAAATCATGCTCATTTGAGGACCTTAAAGATCTAATAATTACAGGCAGTTACACTGAAGAACAATCCATTATTTGCCTGAAGGAGACCCAGAATCAATACAAGGCACAAGTTAATAAAAGCTGGGATGGACACAGGGAATTGCAAACCCCACAGTGCTGCTGCTGCCTTCAAAGGGAAGGTGGAGTTGCTGCAGTAAATATTAGCCCTGCTGAGGCCAATTTACTTATTTAGCATTTTCTAGCTTATGAATCTCAGTCTCAAAGCTCTCAGCTTGTGTTACACAGTTTAACCAAATTTAAAAACTCTCCTGTGAGGATAATTATTTCTGTTGGTCTCGAGCACCCTGTGAGTGCTGGGTTTAGGATGAAATTCTCCCACAGCTGTGACTCTCCTGCACATGGCAGGGGTCAAAATCCCTGTCTGCACCCCCAGTCCACACCATGGGTGTTTTGGGTTAAAGCAAACAAACAGCTCATCCACAGCCCAGGTGTCTCTGTGCCTGTCCTGGTGCAGCACATGACAGATGCAACTGGGAATAAAGCTTGGAATATTTTCCTAATGGTGACAGCTTCTCACAGATCATTATAAGCAGATTCAAATGTAACAGAGACAAAAATCTAACTGTGATAAAATCAGGAAAATACTTGGGATTTACAGGCACAGCAAGGGCAGAGCCATAACTGGGTCCAAAGGAAAGTTTTGGATCCCATTCTGACAGACTGGTGGCCAAGTCCCACCAGTAAAGCTCCAGTAATGGGAATTCATGGGAATCTTTCCTCCAAGGCTGTGCTGCCTCAAGACTCATGGGCCAAAACCTGCTTAAAGAAAGCTCAGTAAATTTTAGGAGAGCATGAAATGGCTCCCAGTGAACCCATCCCTTAGGAATGACCCATGAAGGAACTGAGGAGCTGCAGAGCAGGAATGCACTCTGCATTGTGCAGTGCAAACACTGACCCTGAAATTCAGTCAACAACAAAAGCATCTAAACAAGATCCTGATGCCCCATCGTTGCCCAGGCTCCCCCTGCAAACATTCCTGTCACAGAAATCACTGTCCCAAAGGTCCCATGCCACCTTTGCCTGTGAGCCCACAGCTGCTATGGCCCATTCTACTCCTTACACTCCTTTTGCTGCCCTGCTCTGGAAGGTTCCAGCTCCCCTGCTGCCCCCTGAGCTGGGAGGAACAAGGATCATGGGGATTTTGGGGCTGTGCCCACCCAACACTTACCCCACACTGCTCATCCCAGCGTTCAACTGCTCAGGAACACGACTGCAGTGAGAACACAATAATTCCCTGGAACAAACCTTCCATGCCTCAAGCCCCTGTCCTGACACCGCAGGATTAATGGGATTTTCTTTTTTCTATTAACTTGTGGAAGCAACCTCTTGTCTCTTCCAAGCCAAAAGAACTCTGGGAGAGCTTCCCTGCCTTGTCCTGCCTCTCCTCCTCCTTCCCACCAGCAATGCCACCTCTGCTCCCTCAAAACCTACAAGAAGCATCAAAATCAGTTCCCAAGGATAAGTGTTTTGGGAAAGAGGAGTGTAGGAGCTGAAGAAAAGACAATTCCAGACAGCCTGACTAGGACAGCCAGGCCTGTGCATCGGTCCTGGCACTGGAGAAGTCCCAGCTCTGCCACCCCTGAGTTCCACAAGCCACAGCCATTCCTAAATCTCCTTCTGAATAATGAGGTGGCTCCTCACAAAGTCCAAGTGGTGCAACAGGAACACTAAAAGTTTCCCACAGGTCTGGCTTTTGTGGGCTAAGTGAAAAGGACACTGAGCAATGCCATGGTGACAGATAACCAGGTGTATCACACAACAAAGGGAAGTTGTTTGCTTTGCTCCAAGGTGACATCTTCAGGAAACTGAAACCACTGACTCGTGTGGGGAACACTCAGAACACGTTTTTAGTGATGTGAGAAGGCAAGGGAAGCCCACACACCGCTGGCAATGGCTCCCAGAGGTTCTCCTGCCCTGGGCTGTGGGTGGTTGGTGGCAGCGGTGACCCAGGGGACATCAGTGTCACTCAGGGTGCAGGTGGCTGTTAGCAGGGTTAGGCACGTGCCAGGAGCTGCTGCAGGGCTGCTTCCTCCTCTGAGTTAGTGAGTGAGACACCTCCACCCCCACCCCCCAGGCAATTAGTGCAGGGTGATAACAAGGGGCAGGTACTGTACCTGGTGATGGGCAGGTCGAGGCCCCGCTGCAAACTGAGGGAAGGCGGGAGAAACAAACACAAAAGGAAAGGCACAAAGAGTCAGAAACACCACAACGAACCAAAATGTCACACTCTATGCAAAAATAAACCCACAGAAAATAAAAGAACAACGACACAGTCAAAAGCTTTGCTGCAGGACAGCGACACACAGGGGCTGAGGTGTCACGATGGACATTGCTGGGGGCACTGTGCTGGCAGCTGGACAAACAGCCAAAGCTGCCCCGCATCCTAAAGGCACTCAGGGATGCTGGCACTCCTTATCCTGCCCAGGAGGAACACACCAAACCAAAAACCAACTGAGAACCAGCAGCAGTGGAGATTCTGAACCGGTTGAGGTGGAGAGCAATGGTCAGAGCAGCTGGGCTGGAGCAGAGGATGGAGCCCCATGGCTGGGAGGAGCGAGGGAGGGACAGGGACATCCCTGCACAGGGACAAATCTGCACGGGGACATCTCTGCACGGGGACATCCTGACCAGGGACACCCCTGCACAGGGACATCCCTGCACAGGTACAAATCTGCACATGGACATTGCTGCAAAAGGACAAATCTGCTAAGGGACATCCCTGCAGAGGGACAAATCTGCACAGGGACATCCCTGCACAGAGATACCTCCACACAGGGACATCTCTGCACAGGGACATCCCTGCAAAAGGGACAAATGTGCACAGGGACATGCCAGGTAGAGACACCCCTGCACGGGGACATCCCAGCACGGGGACCTCTGCACAGGGACAAATCTGCAAAGGGACATCCTGCATCTCTGCACAGGGACATCCCAGGATAGAGATACCCCTGCATGGGGACATCCCTGCACAGGGACATCCTGACCAGGGACATCCCTGCACAGGGACATCCTGACCAGGGACATCTCTGCACAGGGACATCCCTGAGAGGCAAAGAGCAGCCACTCCTGGCACGGCCACCCCTGCCACTGCATTTCCAGCTAACTCCTCACTGGGGTCACAGCACAGCCCCTGTGAGGGGTGGCATGTGTCACCTCTCTGAGAGCCAAGGCCCAGCCCATGCCAGCCTGGCTGGACAACAGCAGGTCCTGGGTCCCAGCCCTGAGCTCGGGTCACTGAATCACCTCCCACTCACTTGGGCCACAAGCAGAGGAAAATAACCCCAATTTAACATGCTCAGCTGACATTAAAAGCATTTCCCAAGAAGGAACTGATTGTTAAAATAGAAATAAAAATGAATGCAAGAAATGGAAAATATAAATAAAGATGACAAGGTATACCCACTTCCAGAGCTGAGTTAGGTGTTGAAACCCATAATTCTCAGGGTTAGAGCAGAGAATTCTACTGAAAAGAGCTCCAATAATTAACTGCAGTGACCACAGCTACATCCATAGTGGATTTTAGCCACCACGTGCTGTGATGGCTCAGCACAGCCACCTCTGCTCACACTCAGGGGCTCATTGTGCTTTACTTTCTGCCTCAAAACAGTGATCAAAACTGGGTACTAATTAGTGACTTTCTTAATAAGTTTATTTTCTCTATGGAAAAGTGGGCCTGGGCTCACTTGCAGCCCTTACAGCTCCTCTAATGCCATCAAACATGAAGCAAAGCATAAATATTGACTGGTCCATTTGATCTTTTCCTTTATAAATTGCCTGGATTTCAAGATTTCCAAGAACTACTCTGCTAATCCTGGCGTTTATATATTCCTTCTACCTTCACCTCATGGTGGCACTTGGTGACACTTGGATGAAAGTCATAAAAACCTTCAGAAATGAGTAAATATGGACACACAGACTGATCCTGGGACAAGAGTTTATTAAGAATGACCTGCACTGGTTCACCAAATAGTTTTCTCACCCTGGAAATTTTTCCCTAAGCTTTACAATGAAGAGTAAAAAAGCAAAGCATGGTCACCCAGTGGAACTAAAAAGCTGTAATTTTTATTTTAATGAAACAGAAGAACTCAGAGCCTCTTGGCATTCTCCCAGTGGCTCTGTGGATGAGGAGAAGCAGGTACCTGGATGAGTCTCCAGAGATAAAAGCACTTCAAGTCCTTATTTTCTCCTAAACCAGCTCAAATATCTTGTGTTTGGGAAAAGGGACTAAAGGGCTGAGCCTTTCCATAGGTTCTGTGTTAGACACCAATGAAAGAAAACAGCCAAAAAGAGAATGCTGGGATGCAGAAAACTTGAACTGCTCCACTTCAGGGCCAAGGCACCTCTCTGATCCCTGTTGCACAGAAAAGATTTGTTCTCACTGCACCTAAAACAAGAGCTGGATGTTTGTATCTGAAGAAGCCAAAGTTTATTCCATGGTGGAAAGTAATGTGTGTTACAAGAAATAAAATAAAAGCTCCAAGTTAGTGAAAAATGCCCTCATCTATTTTGCACTGGTCACCACTGGCTCTTGATTTGAAATTTTTTTTAAATAATTCTTTTTGATAGGAATTATTCCTGTTAATAGCTGTAAGCAACAGAACAAACTGTAGCAGTCACCGATGGCTTAAAAGAGACACTTTGGGTTGTTTTTTCTCTGTCTGATGAAGACAGTAGATAGGAAAACCTTACAAATCCTGGGTGCAACTTCCCTGCCCCATGGCCCCCTCCCTACAGTCCTGCTCCATGGACTCAGACTCAGGAATGTTCTCTCCCTGCAGATGTTGGGCTGGCACACCTCACCCCTCCTGGAGCTATCATTTTTTGGCAGAAGTCTTAAAATTGGACAGTTTGTGTTGAGATGGGGGCTGGCATGGCCAAGAGCTACTGGGGAATTTTCAGCAGTGCTGAAGGACCCGGATTTTGTTTTCCTTGCCCAGCTGGAGCTTTGCAATTCTGGCTGTGGGAGCAAACACAGATTGCAAAGGCAGCTGTGCTGGGGGAGCAGAAAAACTGAGCTCTGCAGCCCAAAAGGCCTGAGTTTTGCACTCCCAAAATCCTGAGCTCTGAACCCCAAAATCCTGAGCTCTGCACCCCAAAGGCCTGAGCTCTGCACCCCAAAATCCTGAGCTCTGAACCCCAAAATCCTGAGCTCTGCACCCCAAAGGCCTGAGCTCTGCACCCCAAAGGCCTGAGCTCTGCATCCCCAAAATCCTCAGCTCTGCATCCCCAAAGGCCTGAGCTCTGCACTCACCAAAAGCCTGAGCTCTGCATCCCCAAAATCCTGAGCTCTGCACTCCCAAAATCCTGAGCTCTGAACCCCAAAATCCTGAGCTCTGAACCCCAAAATCCTCAGCTCTGCACCCCCAAAGGCTCCTGGATGCAGAGCAGGATGGAGGAAGCTCTGCCTCTGGATCAGCCCTGCCTGCCCACTCAGCTGTGCCAGAGCACAGCAGGAACCCAGGGATGGCACAGCCACCCTCCTCATCCCCTCCTCACCAAATGGGTTAAAAAAGAAACTGAACAAAATAAGAATTAAATTACAAAGAAATAAATCAAGCAAAGAACCAAATGCAGGAGTAGCTCAGGCCTGGGCTAGTCTTGCATTTGCTTTGGGGTGGGAGGTGGAATGAGATGTGATGGGTGGGAGCAGCTTTTAGTCATGGGGTGAGATGGGCACTAGCAGAGCACATGGCAAAACCTGCACACAGGAGAGCTCAGAGCAATACAAACAAGGTGCAGATAAATTCTTCCTTGGGACCTCCTCAGTTATGGGGCCAAATTTGACATTTACTGGCCAAATTTCCTGCAGATTCTCTCTCTGCTGAGTGACACAGCCCAGGGGGCCCTGTCTCTGTCCTACCCCAGGTCAGACCCCTCTGTGGTTCAGCTTTGGGCCCTTGTGGCACCACCTCACCTGGCAGAGGCTGCCACGGCAGCTCGTGCTTTCAGCAAAGAAGCAAAACCAGTGCATTTCTGTAGCCAACAAAAAAAGGATGTGGTAAAAAAATATATATAATAAAGAAAGGAAGAAGAAATAAAAACAGTGCCGTGGGCACAATTGCCTGCAAGAAGGAGTACAGTTTGTTATATTGCTTACAATGCAGTATTTTATCCAGCCTCTTCCAGCCAGGGACCTGTAAACCGGACTCTGTTCCAAAACCTTCCTCCTCTTCCAGTTTTCTGTGCAATGTATTGGCACTGTTCTGCTGGGCTGTCAAAAAAACTGGTTTAGAGATGCAGCTCTTCAGTCAAGTTTTTGCTCCAGTTCTAACCACACCAGCTTAGCTGTGCTTTGCAACAATTAAAGAGAAAGATGATTATACTTACTGAGGAAAGAGCTTTAGCAGCAGTGTCCTGCATTACTGATCAGAATGGGGCACTGAGGACAAATTCCCAGCTGGGCACATCAAAGAACTTCAAAGTCAGCATTACCTGGCATCAGCAGAGATTGAGGGGCCTCAGAACAAACCCTGGCATGTCCTGGAGGGGAAACCTCCAGAGCTGGGCAAGTGCCCAGTGATGCTGCAGGTTTGGGGATCCTTGCCCTGGGTTTATCTGTATTTATATCTGTTTTGTGGACAAACTCCTCTGTCTCAGAGGCTTCAGGAGTGTTTGCCTTACTCTAAAGAGAGAAGAGTGCTGGGAAGGCACCAGGGGTTAGGGGCAGCCTGAAGGTGTCCTGACACAGAGGGGCAGGAGGTGCAGATGCTGCTCCCCAGCTGGCAGAGCCCTGAGATGTGCTGATGGGAAGCCACCATGCCTCCAGAAGCTGGGCAAAGCCTCTGATGCCCTAGCAGGGTCCTCTAACATCATGTGGAGCTGTGCTACAAGCAGAGAATCCCCAGGTGTGGGGAACTGAAGTCCTACAACAGCAGAGCAGTATCACAATAAACACCCACCCCCAAAAAACAGACTGTGAAGGATGATCAAACCTAAAGCTGGATGAACAGGGGGCTCAGCACAAAAAGATCTGAGTGCACAGAAGCTCTAGATTACATGTGAGCACCTCCAGGGTTAGAACTGATCAGTGGCACTGATTTGGGAGCAAAGCCCAGAGGCCACTGGAGAGCGAGCGCTGCTGCAGAGAACTGCTTGTGTTTGATCTCTGGTCTATCCCTGCACAAAACACATCCTTAAAGAAAAAAATAAAAAGGAAAAAAAAAGAAGAAAAGAGAAAGATTCTGGCAATGAACCTGAACTCTATAATGAAGTGAACCTGAAAGCATCTAGGCTAAAAATAAATGGTGTTATTTGAAGGTAGATGAGAATCCCTCCATTGCTTCTTTAGGAACCTCAGAAGGAAAATTATCCTACCAGGATAGTGTCTGAAAAAACTCAACCAAGGTTTGCCATTCAGGATGTGCTTCCAGGTCAGTAAAATGGGCTTTGCAGAGAACCAGCCCTGTGCTACAGACACACACAGACAGAGAAACACAGAGCAAGGAGGAGAGAGCAGGATGGGGCAGCGTGGGCTCCTTACCGGCGAGCGGGTCTGAGGCTGAGTGTTCATTGTTTGAGGGGCTTGAGGGTACACCAGCGTGGTGGGAGCTGCATTCTGTCCTGAGGGATAAGGAGCCTGCCAGGGAACAAGAAAAGCCAAGTGAGTGGATCCAATGATTCATCCCAAAAAGCAGGAACAGAACACCTTATCAACTGGAGGGACTGACATGGAGATAAAGATGAAAAGATTGCAAGAGAGAAACCATCTCTGTCGAGGAGCAATTCATCAACACTGCCTCTCATGGGAGCAGCTTGTAGAGCCACTAGCTCCACTAGTAAGTAACAGCTCCAGTAGTAATTATTAGTCAGAGTTTACTACTATTTTAAAAGTCAGAGTTTGCTGCGATTTATCACCTGAGTGATATTTATCACCTCCCCAAGTGCTGCAGGGGGAAACAACCCAGGAGACACATGGGTGTCACCAAAACCCTGTGTGTCCAAAGGCATGGCCACCTGTTTCCAAAAGCCCCCCTGAACCAGCTTCCAAGGACAGCCAGACCTGCAGATGATGCCAATAAATCCTCCAAAATCAGGCAAACAGCAAGAAACAACCTTGAGTGTGTTTAACAGAAGCTGCTGCTGCATTAAAGCATTTCCAGTGCAATGGAACAGCCCAAAACCATCCCAGATGGGAGGCAGGCCATGGCTACAGCTCTGCACATTTTTCCTACTTCCACCCATTTCCATGGGCTGTAACAATTTATCCCACCAGATGCTCTCCCCAAGTGTTATTTGCCCAAAGTAACAATAAACTGGAGCTCTGCTGATGACGCATTTTAATGAGACATTTAGAAATAACTTTTCAGAGCGCCTTTTTCTTTATTCTTTTTGAACAAAACCATTATAATTTACATTATCATTTTAAAAAATCATTTATTATTGTAATGGCACAAAAACCAGCCACCAGCCTGCAACAGCCTTTGCTCTCAAGAACCACGGGATGGTGGAATTGGTAATGTTGGAAAAGCTCTCTGAGATCTTCAACTGTTCCCCAGCAGTGCCACCACTAAATGTCCTCAAGAGCCACAGCTACACATCTTTTAAATCCCCCCAGGGATGGGGACTCCACCACTGCCCTGGGCAGTCTGTGGACTGGATAACCCCTTCCATGCAGGAATTTTCCCAATATCCCAATGATGTAACTTTGAGGCCGTTCCCTCTCTCCTGTCCCTGTTCCCTGAGCACAGCCCGACCCCTGGGCTGTCCCCTCCTGTCAGGGTTGTGCAGAGCCACAAGGGCCCCCTGAGCCTCCTTTGCTCCAGGCTGAGCCCCTGCCCAGCTCCCTCAGCCTCTCCTGGGGCTCCAGCCCCTTCCAAACTCCATTCCCAGCCCTGGACATGCTCAGCCCCTCCAGGTCCTTCTTTCCACGAGGGCTCAGCACAGGGGCCTGGCCCTGCCCTGGGCCTGTGCCCACAAGGAGCAAAGCCAGGAGCAGTAAAATATCAAATAAATCCCCTCAATTCCAGCCTCGGGAGCTGATGGGAGCACTGTGCTCTCTGCAGAACACGAGGCTCCCTCCACACGTAGGGACCTTGGCAGAATAACAAAAACCAACCCTTGACACCATCACACACGAACCCCTCCCTGCCACCCCAACCTCTGCAGGATCCACAGAATTCCTGGCACTGCTGAGGGGATTCCAGCTGCCCCCACTGAACTTTTGATAGGAAAAATCTCCTTTTGTGTTTAAATAGATGGGAAAAGCAGCTCCTCAGCCCAGCTGCAGTGAGGTGAGTGAGCAGCACTCCCTGCCCAGCTCCCTCAGCCTCTCCTGGTGCTCCAGCCCCTTCCCAGCTCCATTCCCAGCCCTGGACATGCTCAGCCCCTCCAGGTCCTTCCTGTCCTGAGGCTCCCAGAGCTGCCCCAGCACTGGAGATGCCCCAGAAATGCCAGCACAGTTTGCATTGTCTCTTTTTTTCTGCTTTTTCATCCCTGGATTAATCACCTGCTGATTAAAGTGCAACACAAGGTAAATGAAAATATAGCTCAGAAACAATCCAACCAGGAATTCCCTGGTCTCAAGGAAGAAAAAAAAAAAGGAAAAATACAACAAATACAACAAACACCCCTTCCAAAAACATGGTAGAGGGGATGAGGAGAACAAACACAGCCCAAAAATGCCCCATCCCAAAATCCAGCTGCTGCAACACCTTCTATTCCTACTGTGGAACTGCTTTTTAAAAAGCAAAACTTAGACAGCTCCACACACACATGAGGACACTGCTCCTACCACACAACTTAACCAGGCAGGACCCTCTATCAGCTTCTGCCTCATTTTCACAGCTTTTTGGGTCAAAATGATGATAAAATGTGAGTCTCCAAGTACATCACCAGGCCTTTACTGTGTTCCAAACACACTGGGCAGGGTGTTTAGCTGGACAATGCTGTTCTGGAGGAGTTTAAACCATTACAGCAGCACAGCCTCTGCTTCAAGAGCAGTGAAATGCTTCGTTCAGCTCCCTCCTCTCAAATGCTCTGTCCTGTCCCTCCTCTCCAGGAGCTCCCTGATCCAATCCACTCCAGCCAGCCCTTCCCTCCCTTTTCACCACTGCCAAAACCTAATTAATGTAAACAACTAAATGGAAAGAAGCCTTCAATTTTTGGTTTTTTGAGATGTCAGATGCAGCATCAACTCTTTTCCCCTTTTATTTATGAGTGATTCTGCTGGAGCTGGTGGTGTCAGTGTCATTCCAGAATGAATAACCCAAAGCTAAGGAGAAGTGGGGAACTTTTCACCCACAACCTGCAGAAGCTCTCCTGCCTTTGTAGCATCCTGCTGCTGACTTTCTGCATTGGGATCTCTGCCCAATGTGAGGTTAAAGCTTTTTCCACAGGTCCAGATTGTCCGGTTTTCGGCTGTTTGGATGGCCTGGAAAGGCCCGGGGTGGCCTTGGGGCAGCCCGCGTTCCAAAGGATGAGAAGAGGCTTCAGTTCTTTTCTCGGTCTCGGTGTTTATTAATTGTTTATCTAAAAGATTTTCTCTCGGCCCGACAGAGCTCTGCTCAGCAGCCAGCCATGAGCACACTCCCCCCCCCTCCGGGCGGTCACCTATCTTTATACTCAAAGTTATGTATACAATATTTATCATTTTTCCCCAATACCTTTCACCCTTATTAACCAGTGCACCTTTAGTAATGACCAATCCCAAAGTGCCACCATCACCACAGAAGATGGAGGAGAAGAAGAAGAAGAAGAAGGACAGGACACGCCCCAATTCCTCCATCTTACTTCTCTAAACCCCCCTGTTCATAAATCCTAAACCCTGTGTTTCACTCTCTAATTAACTAATCCCTTCACCATTCACCCCGGTGAAACCCTCCTATCCTCATACAGGTGTCGTCTCCTGTGTAGGATCAAAGTCCAGCCACCAGACACTTCTGGAACATTCCAGGACTCCCGAGCCCCCCAAGGGTGGTCTCGGTGACCCCTCAGTCCTGAGGTGCTGAGATCCCACACAGATGCTGCTGTTCCTATCATGGAATCATGGAAGGGTTTGGGATGGGAGGGATTTCAATCATCCCCATCCAGTGCCACCCCTGCCATGGCAGGGACACCTTCCACTGTCCCAGGGTGCTCCAAGCCCATCCAGCCTGGCCTTGGGCACTGCCAGGGATCCAGGGGCAGCCCCAGCTGCTCTGGGCACCTGTGCCAAGGCATTTCTTCCTAATATCCAACCTAGACCTACTCCCTTTTAGTTTAAAGCCATTCCCCCTTGTATCTCTCCCACCAGCCAGCAGTGAGCACACAGGGCTGGGGATTTCTCTGCATTTCTCTTCACAGACAAAAGCAAGGCACAACTTCCCAAAGATTTTCTCGACCTCAGAGAAAAAACTCCAATTCTTATCTCATTTACTGCCCCTGTGTTTTAAAAGAAATAAAATACGTTGCAGAAAATTATTTACCTAAAAGAATTTAATTATTTACTTAATTAAATTCTAGTGTGTTTTAATTCATTGATCAATTAAATCCACGTGTGTGTCTATCAGCTAACAGTCAGGAAATTCTGTACACTGAAGTTAAATTAAATGCTTAAGCAAGTTCAGTTAAATGTAGTGTAATATAGTGTAATAAAGTAATTAATTAGCCTTCTGATTATCAATGGAGTCAGATGTGTCATTTCTCCCTGCCACAGGGGTCACTTGCTTTTACTACAGGTGACAGTGCTGGGAAATATTATAAATAAATTATAGCAATAAATGCTCCAGTTGATCGCTGGCTCCTTGTGCCTCCAGCTCCACAGGAGATGAGACCTCATCCCAAACTGCTGCTCCCACAGCAACAAGAGAAGGAAATATCTCCTATTCTTCCCCATCTTTAGGCTCATGAAAACATTTCCTTCAGGCTTAAAGTGCATGTGACAGAGCAGAGCTCTGCTATCACTCCATCAGGTGTCTGATCCTGCCCCAAAGTCTGTACCCACCTCCAAAACAGCCCCACTTTCTTTGAATCACCCAAGCCAAAGGAGGTGTGAGAACAGCTGCATTTAGAACAGGAGAAGGGAGCACAGCCACCACTAAGCCTAAAAATCCTCTGAGTTTTAGAAGCAAAACTATGAAAGAGGTATTTGGAAACACAGTGCCACAATGACAGTGTGACACTGTGACACAATCCAGGGTTAAACTTGCTTTAGCACTTCAACCCTACTAGCATGAAGGTATAAATAAAAGAAAAAACCATAAAAGGCTTAACCAGAGGCCAGAGAAGAGTTTCTGCTATGAAGGTGTCATCAACCAAGGCACTTTTGGACAGATGGCTCCCATGAGTGCGAGGTCACAAGTGAGGAACAAGTGCAACACAAACCCCACTGAAGACCACAAACATCAGCTAAATAAATGTGTTTTACAACTATTGCACAACAAGAAATGTCTCTGTTTCACATTTCCAACCAGAGGGATGTTGCCTTAGTTGGTATTTGTGTTAAAACCATAACAGGGGGAAGAAAAGGGAGGGAAAAGTGGTTTATAAATTTCTGCAGGTATTAACTTCACATCGGCTGTGGGAGCCTAAATAAACTATCAAAGATCCAACAGAATAAATCACAGCACTCTGCTGCTTTCATACACATCAGCTGATTAAAGCATTGCATCTCTTCCTCTGCCAAAGGACTTTTTTCTGTGCCAAGCAGCTAAATGGGTACAGAAAGTGATGTGGTCACGTGCAGCCACACAGTGCACCAGCGCTGGACTGAGGGAATGAAGAGATCAGCGAGGAAATGCTCCAAAAATCCCCTAAATAAACCCCCACGGAGGGGAAGGCAGGGAAGCAAGTACTGCTCTGCAGACAAATGTTGGTTCTGAAGCATCTAAAGGCTGGAATGAATCCCTGAAGTTCAAACAGCTGCTGGGAGAGGACAGAGCGCTGCTGAGCTGCTCCACTTGCAGACTGAGCAATTTGCTTCCCTTAAAGCTCTCACCTTCCTGATTTTATGTTTCAGCTGTGGCTGTTCAGGGGAGGAAGGTGATAATAGCTGAGTGTTTATGTATTCCCACAACTTGCTGGGAAAATCCTTTCTCTGGACTCTTTCCACCTCGAGCTGCTGCCTGTGCTAAGCAAGGAAAAATCATCACTATCAACAAAACAACTGAAAAAAGAGTTATTCTTAGCTCAGGCCCGAGCTGGTTAATAAACACTGAGCCTGCAGTGTAACATGACTCCCTTGGGACTGCCTGTCCTGGGAATAAACAGGCAAAGTACACACATCAGGCTCAAAAGGGCTGAGTCACCCAGCTCTGCCTCTGGAAAAACCTTTTGGGAACAAAACCCTTCCAGCCCCAGGCAGGAAAGTGTCCCTTGCTGAGCTGCGGTTGGCTTGGCTGGAAGGGGTTAATCCCTGGGGCAGATTCCCGAATCCTCCCGGCTCAGGGAAGGCTGCTGGGTCTAAATTTACTGAAGTTACACACGAGGAGAGGAGGAGAACTGGACCCGCGGCTCCAGCACATGACCGTGACTCAGGAGCTGCGCGGCCCTGCCAGCGCCGTGACCTTGGCAGGAAACCTCTGAATTCCCGGTCCAAAACCTTCAAATTCCCAGTCCTAAATCTCTGAATTCCCAGCTCCAAACCTTCAAATTCCCAGTTCCAAATCTCTGCATTCCCAGTCCCAAACCTTCAAATTCCCAGCTTCAAACCTCTCAATTCCCAGTTTCAAACCTCTCAATCCCCAGTCCTAAACCTCTGAATTCCCAGCTCCAAACCTCTGAATTCCCAGTCCTAAATCTCTGAATTCCCAGCTCCAAACCTTCAAATTCCCAGTTCTGAACCTCTGCATACCCAGTCCCAAACCTCTGGATTCCCAGCTCCAAACCTTCAAATTCCCAGTCCCAAAACTCTGAAATCCCAGCATCTCCCAGTTCCAAACCTTCAAATTTCCAGTCATCTCCCAGTTCCAAAATGGAACTGGGATTCTGAATGGACTCTGAATTCCTAGTCCCAAACCCTGAATTCCCAATTGCAAACCCCTGAATTCCCACTTTCAAACCCCTGAATTCCTAGTCACCTCCGAGTTCCAAACCCCTGAATTTCCAGTCCCAAACCTTCACATTCTCAGTCACTTCCCAGCCCCAAAGCTTCACATTCCCAGTTCCAAACCTCTCCATTCCCAGTCCCAAACCTTCAATTCCCATGCTAAACCTCTGAATTTCCAGTTCCAAAACTTCAAATTCCCAGGCCTAAACCTCTCCATTCCCAGTTCCAAACCTCTCCATTCCCAGTTCCAAACCTTCAAATTCCCAGTCCTAAACCTCTGAATTCCCAGTTCCAAACCTTCAAATTCCCAGTTCCAAAACTTCAAATTCCCAGTCCTAAACCTCTCCATTCCCAGTTCCAAATCCTCAAATTCAGTTCCAAACCTCTCCATTCCCAGCTCCAAACCTGTGAATTCCCAGTCCTAAATCTCTGAATTCCCAGCTTTAAACCTCTCCATTCCCAGTTCCAAACCTTCAAATTCCCAGTCCTAAACCTCTCCATTCCCAGTTCCAAACCTCTACATTCCCCTCCTAAACCTCTGAATTCCCAGTTCCAAAACTTCAAATTCCCATTCTAAACCTCTGAATTCTCAGCTTCAAACCTCTCCATTCCCAGTTCCAAACCTTCAAATTCCCAGTCCCAAATCCTCACATTCCCAGTTCCAAACCTCTACATTCCCCTCCTAAACCTCTGAATTCCCAGTTCCAAATCTCTGAATTCCCAGCCCCAACCCTTCAAATTCCCAGTTCCAAACCTTCAAATTCCCAAACCTAAACCTCTGAATTCCCAGTTCCAAACCTTCAAATTCCCAGTCCTAAACCTCTGAATTCCCAGTCCCAAACCCCTGAATTCCCAGTCCCAAAGCTTCACATTCCCAGTCACTTCCCAGCCCCATGGCCACGGCTCCAGCTCCCCTGCACATCTCTTACATCTCATGTATCCCTGCACTGCTGATGGAGAGCACCCAGCTAAAAACTCACCCAAGTGCCACCACACACATTTTCAAAATATCTTCTTATTATTTAATGTCAAGACATAAAGCACCAAAAACATTCCCTGTCTGGAAAGAGGATAAAACTTAAAGAGATCCATCTATTTCCCCAAACAACACAACACCTCAGCTCACCCCCATTTCTCCTGCATAAAACCTGCACTGGTCTGTTCCCAAACCACTCCCTGACCTGTTTAAATGCTAAATATTGATTTAAATCCCCCAGCTGGGCACTCAGAGGCACAGTCAGTGCTCTTCATACTGTACCTTAGAAGGGCTCTGTCCCTAGATTTATAAATTCTTCCTCACACAAGCCCCTAAGACCAAAGGCAGCTGCCCCTGGAGCCAATACAGGAGGGGGAGGCCATTGCTCAGGAGGGGGAATCTCCTCTTATCCCCTTTTTTAACAACCAGACTTGGTTTTCCTTCCAACTGCTGAAAAACTTTCATTGAGGAAAACCACAAAGGGAGCAAGCAGAGCAGCTGTGTTGATGCCCCAGCCCTTGAGGCAGAGTTTTCCCCTGGGTCCCTGGCCCGGACAGCAGGAATTTGGCCTCAGACACAGGTGAAGAAATCCCCCCCAGCAGCACAAACTTCATTTTAGTCCCAAGTGTGGACTGATGGTGACAGCAAGGATGTGGCTTTTAATTGTGAATCATCATTTCTTTGTGGAGATGGGCAGGCTCTGCCCTCCCACAGCCCCAAATCCAATCACTGTGACAACTCAATCACTGCAAGCCAAACAACTGCAACCCTCCAACCAGGGAAATCTCTGGGCATTCGGCTCTGGGAAAGTAAGAGGATTATAATTTAAACCCTGGCTCTTCATTTCTCCCTAATGAACTCCCTGCAGGCACTGCAGGCTGGAACAGCAGCTCCTCAGGCTGCTCCTCCTCACTCCCACCCAGCACCTTCATTTCCCCCAAGCTCTGGCTTCTGCATGCCCTGGATTCTGAGAAAGGTGCATCAGCACAAACTCAGTGCCAGGGGAAGAGCTTTCCCCACAGCTGCTCCCCTTCCTGCCAAAATGCACAGAACCTCTGCAAACTGAAGGTTACAGAGAGGTTTCACATTTGATGTGATGTGAAAAGCTGTGTGAACAGAGAGACCAGCCTGAGCCAGAGCATCCCAGCAGAGCCCAAATCTCCTCCTCCCACAGCCACTGGCCAATGGCAGGAGGCTCCTCTCCCATCCAGGGGCTGCCTTGGGAGCTCAGCAGCACCCAGGGAAGTTCCTGCCACACTCCCAGGGGCTGCAGCAGAGATCACTGAGCACAGGGCACAGCAGCTTTTGGCCTAAAATCAGCATTTAGGGACAAAATAAACCACTCTGCACTATGTCACTGAGCTCTGGAGATGCCAGGATCTCAGGTAGCTCCAGCATCTGACCACAAACAGGGCACTGCTCACTCCTGCTCCTGAATGTCACCATTATCTTGGCAACCACAAACTCACTTTTTTCCCTCCCTGGTGTGCCCTGCACTCAGCAGAACAGGCTTGGAAGCTGCTGGCAGGAAAAAGAGTATCTGTAACATACAGATCTGCAAATATTACAGATGATGGTGGAGAGATCTGGATTATTAAATTTATTCATTACAGCTTTTTTTCTACAGCATCCCCTCAAACAATGCATAAAGCATATTCTCCCACTATTGCTGTGAATTATTCCAGCTTTAAAAATAGCACAACAAATGATTAAACCACTAAACAAGGACAATTCCCCTCTAAATGCTCCCAGTTTGCCTTTCATTATTACAATGATATTTCAGTGATCATCACACACACTCCCAGATGCCTCTGCTTGAACACAAGTCCCCACTCACAGCCATGTGTTCAAATATGCAGTTTTAGGTACCCATCACACCAGGGATGCCACATTTTTTAAGCAGCTCATTTGCAAATTATCCAGAATTACTGAAATCAGCTCATCCTCACCAGGGCAAAGCTGCAAAACAAAAATATGCAGCAGTTCTACTCTGCTGCCTCTCCAAGCCAGGGCTGCTCCCCTGCAGGGTGCAGCAGCACCTGAGAAACGCTGTTTTCCTGCTTATAATACCTGGAATATTCAAAACTTCATTAAAATGACTGGCAAAAGGACTAGAGCTCTTCTCTGCCACCAAACAAATTGTGCAGATGAAGAGTTCCACATACAAACCAGGATGAACACACTTCCAGTGCAAACACTCTGCTCCTGATGGAGGGGCTGGGATGGCACCAGGGTGGGACTTGGCCAAATCTCTGCACATTGGATTTACTGGGAGGTTTTGAGGTTTAGATTTGGGTGGAGGCACATAATAAACAGGAGCTGTGAGTGTTCAGTGAGTTTATTTAAATATGTAGGCTTTTTCTAAAGCTATTTCCTCAAAATGCCAGGACTCAGCTCCAGGTGTTTTGCCTGATTTTAGGACTTTAACGAATTGCAGACAAGTAGAAAATGCAGAGAAGTAGCTGGCACCCTCACTGCCCTTCTCCTGAAAAGTACAGTTTTATTCCCTCTTTTTCCATAAGCCCAGCCACCAGGGAATTCCTCTTGTTGGTAAATAATAACATTTTAGTGGAAGGTGTCCCCATGGCAGGGGGTGGAACAAGATGAGCTTTAAGGTCCCTCCCAACCAAACCCAGTCTGGGATTCTGTGATTAAGCTCAGCCTTTAAAAGTCTACAAATATCCTGGGCCAGGAGGAATTACTGCTCTCTCTCCCCTTTTTCCTCTGCAGGAGTTTGTCTCAGGATACATCACCAGTGTCATCACCTGCACAGCACAATTTGTAACAATCTTTTTTATGGCTTTCCATCTTTTCACCCCACATATCTGAGTAGGCAAAGGAGGAAGGCACAGGGAAGCTGAGCCCCAGGAACACCCACAGAGCTACAGGCACTTCTCCTTCTTCAATGTGGATAATGGGATTGTCTCCAAGGCAAGATGGTGAAGGAACAGTCTGCTGTTCCCTGGACAAGGGACCACAGGGACACAAAATGCACGTTCCTGACCTGTTGGAGAAAGTCCTGAGGAGCCCATGGAGACACCCCAGGGCTGGAGCCAGGCTGGGAGAGCTCACCTGGAGAGGCTCCAGGGTGAGCTCAGAGCCTTTGCAGGGCCTGAAGGGGCTCCAGGAGAGCTGGAGAGGGGCTGGGGACAGGGATGGAGGGACAGGACACAGGGAATGGCTCCCACTGCCAGAGGGCAGGGATGGATGGGACATTGGGAATTAGGAATTGTTCCTGGGAGGGTGGGCAGGCCCTGGCACAGGTGCCCAGAGCAGCTCTGGATCCCTGGCAGTGCCCAAGGCCAGGCTGGGAGCACCTGGGGCAGTGGGAGGGGTGGGACTGGATGAGCTTAAAGCTCATCCTTTAAGGCAGCAGAGTAGAACTGCTGCATATTTTTGTTTTGCAGCTTTGCCCTGGTGAGGATGAGCTGATTTCAGTAATTCTGGATAATTTGCAAATGAGCTGCTTAAAAAATGTGGCATCCCTGGTGTGATGGGTACCTAAAACTGCATATTTGAACACATGGCTGTGAGTGGGGACTTGTGTTCAAGCAGAGGCATCTGAGAGTGTGTGTGATGATCACTGAAATATCATTGTAATAAAGGAGTCCCTTTAAGGTCCCTCCAGCCCAAACCATTCTGGGTTTCAGCGATTTTCTCCTCAGCTCCACTGACTGTTTGTGTCCCTCAGCAGTGCAAGGACAGGATCCTCCTCCCCTTCCCAGCACTGCTCCAGCCTGGGAGCCCACACTGAGGACCTGCAGTGCAAGCCCAAAGCAGGGATTCTGAGCCATGGGGGTGGACAGAGGTCCTGCTGGTGGCTGCTCCCTCCCAAAGCCATTTTTAAATCCACCAGCATGGAATCTGCTGTTACTGAAGGTGTGAGGCCATGGATAATGTCACAGGAAAACATTCCAGAACATCTGGGAACTCTGCCATGGCTTCATGTGGCTCCTTCCTGAGGCTCTGCCCTGGCTCACAGCCTGGGGTGATCTGCTAAAGACCATTATGTAAATTAAGGAAATTGGCATTTTCTGTATTAAAGGTACTCAAAACTATGGAGTGTACGTGTGTGCTGAGGGCAGAAATTCCAACATCCCCACTGCTGAAAGCAGAGCTGGGACTGTCTGCAGAAACACCCTTGAGCTCACAGAGTGCCTCTCACCTGCTCCATAAAACTGCCTCCCATTTTAACAAAACACACTTTGAGGACAGTAATTGTTCCCAGGAACACAACCCCAACCAGCCAAGACCCTATTCCACATCAAAACCTATTCCACATCAGCAGCTTTGCAGCTTTCCTCCTATTTTCTACCAAAAGCCAACAACTCCAAAAATGTGTCCTCTGATATCTCAGAGTTCCCTCTCCAGCTGATCCAGCTCAGAGCAGGCACCTGGTGACCCCAGGTCTCCCAACCTTCACTGTGTGAGGGCAGCAAGCAGATAAAAATCAAAGTTTTCCTCAATTCCACTGAAGCCCAGAAACACCCTCCATATAAAGTGTCTGAATTTGCACAAAATTAAAACAAGTTAATAAATTCTGGGTTTCTAATGGCACCACAAGGAGGGATCTGTGGGGAACACAGGCACATCCCTTCCAGGCTGCAGAGTGGAATTAAGGCTCCAACACCTCTGTTGTTTCAATGGAAAGCAGCACAGAGAGCTCAGCTGGCAGGAGAAGCAGGCTGCTCATGGATTCAAACCTCACCTCTGCAATGTGGCCTCCCTGCTGCAGCTTCAGTGGCTCCAGAGGTTATTCCTCTGTTTCCCAGTCTGACACCACAGCTAACAGGGCTCCATCTCCCTGGTTGCTCTGGCTGCAGGGGTATTTTATGCCCTCTATGCTCACAAAACACAGGCTGTGTAAAGCCCTGACTTTTGTGCTGACTCTGGTGCTTCACTGAACACATGGTGTTTGTTTAAAAACTCTGTATTTTCTGGAGCATGCAAGAAAACATCCATTAAATTGCAGGGAACAGAAGGTACTGTTACACAAGGAATTCCAGAATTGAAGTTATTAAATGCAAGAAAATGGCAAATTGCCTCGTATTGTTTTGTCTTCTTATATGATGAATAAAAATGTGGCTCAACAAGTGGCTAAGTCTGAAAAGCACCAAAATAAAGCCCAGGGCACGTGACTGTGAGAACAGAAAATACACGTGGAGGAGTCCTGAAGAAAGGGATCTGGAGAATTTTGAAACAGCTACAGAGAAGTTTGATTTTCTATTAAAAATGCTGTTTAATTCCACCCCAAAGCAAGTTTCTGGCAAGTTCAGGAGTGCTTTTGATTCCCAATAATCTGACAGGCCAAACAAAGGCGCTTCCGCCCGTGCAGCAGCCAGGAGGGGCCGTGGGGCCAAGACACCCACAGAGAGATTTCCCTTCCAAAGCCCTGCTGGCCAGGCTGGAAGGGCCAGGAGCACTCAGAGCCAGGGCACGGCTGCTCCAGAGAGGAAAAGCTCAAACAGCAGCAGGAAAACATTTCCCTCCCCACTGGGCAAAGCAGAGCGCCTGGAGAGGGATTAAACACCTCTGAGAGCAGGAATTCCTCACAGTGCCAGGGCAAGGGAAAGGCTTCCAGTGCCTTTGGATGGGGGGTTGGAATGGAATCCTTCCCTGGCAGGGTGGGCAGGCCCTGGCACAGGGTGCCCAGAGCAGCTCTGGATCCCTGGAGGTGCCCAAGGCCAGGCTGGACAGGGCTGGGAACACCTGGGACAGGGGAAGGTGTCCCTGCCATGGCAGGGGTGGGATGGGATGAGATTCAAATCCTTCCCAATTCAAACCCTCCTGGGATTCTGTAACAGCATTCCAGGAGGCAGATGGGGGTGGGTCTAAAGGCAGAGCTAGTGAGGAGGGATGGAATGGAATAGTGCAGAAGGTACCCTCACACCTGAGGAGGTGCAGCTGCATCAATCACTGCAGATCAGGAACAGCCCTGCCCTTAATACACCACAGCTGTGTCCAGTGAGGAGAGGAGTGCCACAAAGACAGGGTTAGCTGGGGCTGAGAGCTGGAGTTTGTTGGCTGTGCTGTGAAGGAGGAGTCAGTGCTGTGAGGAGAAACCCATCAGAACTCACCCAGGAGGCATGGAAGATTTACAATAAGGTGACAACAACCTAGTCCCAACTAGACTCAGTATTTGTAATCTGTACTGTACAGATACTCAGTATCTGTAATCTTTTCTTTGCACATGTACATGATAAAATTGTGATGGCTCTTCCTTTCTTTCCTAGCTAGAAAAAAATAAATTAAAGCTCTTCCTGTCCTTCCTAAGTGCACAAATACTACAACTAATTCATACATCCCCCCTACATTGCACCTTATGAAAGCCAACTGCTTCCAAGGTTAAATAATTAAAATAAATGGTGTTAATCTGCATGTGAAGCTGCATTATGCCTTCCCAACTGTCCCTTCCTGCAGCTCTCACCCCCAGATGCTGTCCCAAATTAGAAGACCCCCATGAAGCCCAGCATCCCCACACAAAAGCCCCCTGAAGACCAAAGGCACTGAGACACAAGACATGTTTGATGTTTCCAGCCAGACTTAACTTAATGAGTTAAAAAGCACAGTAATGAACCAAAAATAATGAAATACATTCTCAGAGGAAATATTCCCAGCATTATTAACCCAATCAAAAACCTCCTAATCCTATTACAAACCAGAGGCTTCAGCTGCACTTCCAGCAGGTCTTGAACACAAAGGCCAAAAGGAGATTACACTTCTGGATTTATCAGCTATTAAATAACTCACAGTTTCAAATCTCCACCTGCAGTCACATATTCCTGCAAGCTTGGAATTTGCAAAATGCACTGGAAATGTGCTGGGATGGAGCCTGACCCGGATGTACAGAAGGAAGCACAAGGAAAGAAGTAAGAAAATTTTTTTTCTGACTAGTCAAACTCTTAACTGGTCAGGAAAAAATCCATTATTAGATATTAATCTGGTTATTTAGGTAGGTTTACTATTCACACTATCAGGAGTTGAGTTTAAATTTGCCTTATTCTCATTACCTGGAATGGACAGCACATCCAAGAAACTGCAATCTGCTGCTTGCAGGAGCAGCACAAACAGGAAACATTTTCCCTCAGCTGGTCCAGCACCAACTTCTTCATTTATACAAAGAGAGTTCAACCTTTCATTCTGTGTCTACATCACAAATAAACTCCCTGACTACCAAATACAAAATTTCTGGGATTCTGGGTGGGTTTAACCAGCAGGGAATTGGTGATAACAGCTCCTTACACAGAACAAGGAGGTTCCTACACAGGGAAATTCTCTGGGGGAAGAGCTCCCTGCAAAGCTTAGAGATCCACTGGGATCAAGGGATCCACAGTGATGCTCCTGAGCACAGAAAATGATGGACAGGGAGTTTATCTGAATGAGCCAATAAAACTGGGAGCCCCTTGTGCCCCAGGGGCAGAGGAAGTTTATTACCTGGTTTTATGTGATTTCCTTCTGGCAAAGCACATGTGAACACAAATAATGAGGAATCATGGACCTGGAAGGGACCCATCAAACCCAACCCCTGGCCCTGGCACAGACACCCCAACATTCCCAGCCTGTCCTGGAGCTCTGGCAGGGCTGTGCCCATTCCCTGGGCAGCCTGGGCAGTGCCAGCACCCTCTGGGGAAGAGCCTTTGCTGATCTCCAGCCTGACACAGCTCCAGCCCTTCCCTGGGGTCCTGTCCCTGCTCACTGAGTTCAATGTGTAGCAAGCAGACTCCACAGGCAGCTGCCTCCAACACAAGAAGAGAACAAGGAGTAACAATCCCCACGTCCCAGGGCACCTGACTGACCCCAGGGTACCACTGGGTGAGGTTACAATTAAATTACATCCCTCCTTCTGTTACAATCCCTTAATAAACATTCCTTAATTAAAAGCATCTCAAATTGGGCTGCAGAAGATGCAAGCAGTGAATAAACATCATGGTTCTAACAGGATTATTCCAGCTCTTGTAGAAAGGATCCAAGATCATAAAAGAGGGGCTTGGGGATTGCCTAATAAACATGCCACAGATGGCAGGCAGACTTGCTTCCTGGCACACATTCCCAGACCTGAAGGTACTGAGGAATGTCTCCCTGCTATTACAAACACTAATTCAACGATGGTGACATTTTTGAGGAGCAGAATGAGACCACAAAACTCTCTTCACTTCAGGCACAGAACCAGATGGTAACAAGTTTCAGCTGGTACAATCTGTTCTGGATTTCAATCAGCCACCTAAAAGTCAAGGTCTCCGTGCACCAAGATGCAGAGAATTCAGCCCTCTGTTCACTTGGGTGTGTCTCCACCTTTTCAGGAGCAGGTGAGGGATGTCCACAACCACAGCAGCTCCAGAGGAAGGTCCCCATCAGTGCTGTGGGATCCCCTGCTCCCTGGAGCTCCAGCATTCCAGCCCATCCCAAGAGGCAGCCGTGGGCAGGCAGCACCAATCTGCTCAGTGCACAGCGTGTTCCTAATGAGAGCTGGAGCTGTCCCTGACTAGAGAGGAAATTCCTGGCAATTTGTTCCAAGTGTGGTCACTTGATGCTTCCAAACTGTGGCCCTGCACTAAGAGAATCCCTCAGCATCCCACTGGAGCTGAGGCAGAGAAAGCCAAGAGTCTTTTCCAAACCATTCGCCCTCACATGCCAGAACCCACTGCACTTGTTCCTTGGGATCCTCCAAAACACCCCCAGGTCACAGAGGGGTGAAACTGCCTTCTCCTGTGCCCTGAGCTCTCACACTGCCTCTGCAGGAGCCCTCTCCTCCTCTGTTCACCCCATGCACAGAGGGAAGCTCCTTCCTGCTGCTCCCAGCCCAGCTGCCCTGGCATTGCTCTGCTTTCCCATTATCCCATCCTGCCACGGCTGCCCCATCCATCAGTGTCAGGCACTGGGATGGGGCAGATTCACAGCATTTCAGCTGCTCTGTGAGGGGCTCTGGGAATGCTCAGCCTGCTCTGGATTCTCCATCCATCATGGGATGGGGCCTGACTGTCAATCCAGGCCCTACCTGAGCTCTGGGAGCCACATCCAAGGAGGAGCTGCTCTGCTCCTTTCCCCATGGCTTCTCCTTTCCTCCCCAGTTGTGTCAACCCAGCCCCTTCTGCAGCCTCCAGCCAGGAGCAGAGGCAGAGGGGCTGTGCCCCTCCTCTCCCTGTCAGAACGAGGGAAAAACACGCAAAACCCACCAGGAATATGAAATTTTATGTGCTTGGGGCCACATCTGGCCATAACATCACTGCAGCAGCATGTGCTGCACACTCCCCTGTGCCAGAGCTCAGCACTATGACTTCAAGGCCCTGGAATCTGGGAAGCAGAGATGCTGCAAAGATGGGGGTGTGGGACTGCTGCACGTGGCTGCCAAGGCCTCCTCAGTGTGCTGCACAAACTAACCCTGAAGGGCAGCAAAGTGCTGGAGGTGTCCCTTGGGAAAGCCTCAGGGCAGGTGGAGCAGGAGCCCTGCTCTTGTTTTGGCTGCCTCAGATGGAAATGGTGGAGGGGAAAGAGAAAGGGCCACCCAACCACAGCACCACAGACCCAGCTGCTTCTGTCTGTTTAGATAAAGCTAAAGGAAACCAAACAAAGCTCCAACCTTCACTTGTACCTGACTTCTCAGGTTAAATACCCCATACATTCCCTGATCCCACTGGGCACAATGCTGTCATCTCATCACACACAAACTTCCTCCTGGAGCTCCAGCAAGTGACAGCAATTCCTTTTATAACTTACTAGAATTCAAGATATTACTGCACCTAATGTGCTGGGACAGGCAGCTCTGGAGCAGCCAGGACAGTCAGGGGTCACTGGCAGAACCAAAGCATTTGTTAAATCACCTTCTCCTTCAGAGCATGGCTTCTGCCAAGGGTGCAGGGGCTGGAGGAGCCACAGGGGAGCCCTCACTGGGGACAGCTCTGATCCTGCCTGAGAGCAGGGACAGCACCCAGGGAAGGGCAGGGGCTGGCCCAGGGGGGTTTGGGTTGGATCAGCAAAGGCTCTCACCCAGAGGGTGCTGGCACTGCCCAGGCTGCCCAGGGAATGGGCACAGCCCTGCCAGAGCTCCAGGACAGGCTGGGATTGTTGGGGTGTCTGTGCAGGGCCGGGGGTTGGGTTTGATCCCTGTGGGTCCCTTCCAGCTCAGGACATTCCCTGGTTCTGTGAGATGCCCTCAAGAAGCTCCAGAGCCTGAGGAGATGCTGAGGTCCCAGCTGGGAACAGCAAGGACAGACTGTGCTGAGCACTCAGAGCTGCCCCACCACAGCAACACAAATTCCATCTCTGCCCAAACCCCATTTAGCACCAGATGCCATCCAAAGCCTCAAACACTCACCAGTATTTTCACTCACTACTGCCTCAGGAGCAGTCCCTACCTTGGAAAGACTCACTCTGATGAGTATTTATTAACTCAGGAGTCTGATGGAGAAATCAATGACCCTTAATCAGACTCTAATTCAAACAAAGTAGTCTTGTCCTTATCTTTTATGCACAAACACCCCCTTGCTATGTTAGGCATGACTGGACAAAGGCAAAGACAACCTTTGCTCAGTGTTCAATCATCAACACAGCATGAGTGGGTAAAATACAGTTATTTGTGCTTTATTGCTGTTAAAGGAATTAATAATAACACATTCATCTGAGTCCCATGTCAGCCTGGGTCCCTTTATCTCTAAAGGGAAACAGCAGGATTGAAGGTGCCCAAGAATCAGACAAAATTACTCAAAAATTACTCTCTCATCGCTTTCTAAAAGAAAGCAAATGAATGAAAACATGATGGAAATTCACAAACTACAAGAGGTTTGGAAATAGGAAACTTCCATTCACCTCTTTCTTAACACAAGCACCAGGTTGTTCCTGGAAGCCCAGGGGAGACAAATCACACATGAATGGACAGGTTAAACTTCCATCCAAATCTCCCTTTAACTTGGGAATTTCTTACTATAGCAAAACACAGAAACTCAACTCCTGACAGGGGTCCAAGTGAGATACACAGAAAAATATTCAGAATATAAATTTACCCAAATCTCTAATAGTTCAGGGGTACAGAAAACTGTCCCTGGGAACAGATTATTCTATAAAGCTTTGATTCCCAAGTGCAGACACCTGCATTTGGCTCTTCACATTATCCACCTGCCTGGAGATCTGGCACAGAGCCCACTCTCTATGGATGCACTGACTCCATGGAAAATATTAAGGGAAGAAGAGAAATCCCTTGATTACAGCAGATTTAAAGAGGCTGCCCAGAATGTTCTCTTCTTCCCCTCTCCTCTGCCACATGAGTAGCTTCCTGTGCTGATGAGGTTTACCAGGAAGGAATGTTTTGATCCATGACAAAATCCAGGCAGCACCTGAGGGTTTGCTCTGCAGCCCTGCTGTGCCCTCCCTGTTCCCTCAGCCCAGAGCCTTTACTCCCTGCAGCTGGAGGGCAAGAACAGCCCCACCAGCACCACTGCAGCCTCTGCTGTGCCAGCCATGGAGGATGAGCATCTGCACACCCCAAACACAACCTGAGTTTGTGCCCCATCATCTGTGCTTTATCTGGAGTGGGCATCATTCATGTGAAATGTTCCTTTCCTGATGTTTCCAGGCATCTCCTGCTCTGGGAGGGTGTGGGGGCCTGAATATATGTTGTATTGTAAGACCTGTGTGGGTCCGAGTTGCTCCAAACGAGCTGCAGCTGCAGGGTCCTTAGTTGGGCAGCAGCTGTAGCTCATGAAGGTAACTGAAATAAATAGGGGTGGGTTGAGAGCCCAAGAGGAGCCCCTGAGAAGACAGGAAGGACTGTGCTGCAGAGAAGGGAGAAGAGCCCCAGCAGCGAGGCAAGAACAACACTGCAGTGAGGATTACAACAACTGGTGCCCCGTGTGAGGAAGAACATGCAGCCAAACATCGAGAGAAGGTATGGAATCCCCCGGACAGCCGAGAGCTGTGGCAGCCTGAGAGCTGGGACTGTAGAATATAATATGGCCTTTGAATTAAGGAGCTGTAGCAGCAGAAAGCTGTAAGAATATGGCCTTTAAGGAAAAGAGCCTTGGAACATCTAAGGACAGCCGAGAGCTGTGGCAGCCTGAGAGCTGGGACTGTATAGGGATATGTATATATTCTATGTATGTATCTAAGGACAGCCGAGAGCTGTGGCAGCCTGAGAGCTGGGACTGTATAGGGATATGTATATATTCTATGTATGTATCTAAAGACAGCCGAGAGCTGTGGCAGCCTGAGAGCTGGGACTGTATGTGTATTGTAATTGTATAGTTGTTAAAAGAAAAGGGGGGAAATGTGGGGGCCTGAATATATGTTGTATTGTAAGACCTGTGTGGGTCCGAGTTGCTCCAAACGAGCTGCAGCTGCAGGGTCCTTAGTTGGGCAGCAGCTGTAGCTCGTGAAGGTAACTGAGATAAATAGGGGTGGGTTGAGAGCCCAAGAGGAGCCCCTGAGAAGACAGGAAGGACTGAGCTGCAGAGAATGGAGAAGAGCCCCAGCAGAGAGGCGAGAACAACACTGCAGCGAAGATTACAACAACTGGTGCCCCGTGTGAGGAAGAACACGCAGCCAAACATCGAGAGAAGGTATGGAATCCCCTGGACAGCTGAGAGCTGTGGCAGCCTGAGAGCTGGGACTGTAGAATATAATATGGCCTTTGAATTAAGGAGCTGTAGCAGCAGAAAGCTGTAAGAATATGGCCTTTAAGGAAAAGAGCCTTGGAACATCTAAGGACAGCTGAGAGCTGTGGCAGCCTGAGAGCTGGGACTGTATAGGGATATGTATATATTCTATGTATGTATCTAAGGACAGCCGAGAGCTGTGGCAGCCTGAGAGCTGGGACTGTATGTGTATTGTAATTGTATAGTTGTTAAAAGAAAAGGGGGGAAATGTGGGGGCCTGAATATATGTTGTATTGTAAGACCTGTGTGGGTCCGAGTTGCTCCAAACGAGCTGCAGCTGCAGGGTCCTTCGTTGGGCAGCAGCTGTAGCTCGTGAAGGTAACTGAGATAAATAGGGGTGGGTTGAGAGCCCAAGAGGAGCCCCTGAGAAGACAGGAAGGACTGAGCTACAGAGAATGGAGAAGAGCCCCAGCAGAGAGGCGAGAACAACACTGCAGCAAAGATTACAACAGGAGGGCAGCTGCACGTTAATGTTTTGGGGGATCAGATCCACCTCTCCCCATTCCCAACCCACCCTCAGCCTCTCATCCTGCTCCTCTTCCTCAGAACAAACCCACTCTCCTTAACAGCTGACCTTCTCAGGCCTTCCTGCTTGATCCACACAAGTTATTGGGATATAAATCCATCAAGAGCAGAGGGAACACCAGGCTTTCCCCGAGCTCACACCTCACTCCTTACACATCCCCCTTTCCCCATCCCAGTATCTTTTATCTCCCTTTTTCTCAGCCCATTACCTGCCTCTTTTTCCCCTCTCCTTTTTCAGATAAGCTTCTCCACTCTCAAGTCAGCCCTGCAGAATGTTTATCTAATAGAGGCCACAAAGAGACCAATTTATTCCACATATCTCACTAAACTCTATTTCTCCATTCTTATTTTAACTCCCATTTATCTCCTCTTCTGGACTTTTCTGTAAGCAGCCCTTTGTCTCATCTCTTTTATGAGAAATCATTTGTGCAACTCGTTTTCCTGACCCATTTCCTAGAATTACAGAACTGCACCATCTTGTACAAAACTGCAACATCTTGATATCCCCTTGGAAAATCCACAAGTCAGGACAGAGGGCACTTTTAGGGTGTTTAACCTGGAAGTCAGGCCATGCCCCAAAATGCCTGACCCAACAGCAAAACACATTCCTCCTCATCCATGGTTATTTTCTCTAATTTTTCAAGTTGTTTTTAGTTTCTGTTACAAACTCTAGGAGGAACTAATGCCTATACAAAAAAAAATATTCAGAATATAAATGAAAATACAAGTAAGGCCTGCAAACTTGTATTTCATTTATAAATACCAATTTAAATCCCGATATAAATTTAATTTATAAATTGGTATAAATTTACCAATATAAATTTAATTTATAAATACCAATTGGTATATATATATATATATATATATGAAAATACAAGTAAGGCCTGCAAACTTGTATTTCATTTATAAATACCAATTTAAATCCCAATATAAATTTAATTTATAAATTGGTGTAAATATAAATAAATTTACCAATATAAATTTAATTTATAAATACCAATTGGTATACATATATATGTATGTATGAAAATACAAGTAAGGCCTGCAAACTTGTATTTCATTTATAAATACCAATTTAAATCCCAATATAAATTTAATTTATAAATTGGTATAAATATAAATAAATTGGTATAAATTTACCAATATAAATTTAATTTATATATACCAATTGATATACATACATATATATATATATATATATATATATATGAAAATACAAGTAAGGCCTGTAAACTCGTATTTCATTTATAAATACCAATTTAAATCCCAATATAAATTTAATTTATAAATACCAATTGGGGTGTATATATATATATATGAAAATACAAGTAAGGCCTGCAAACTTGTATTTCATTTATAAATAATAATTTATACATTAATTATTTAAATACCAATATCAATTGGTATTTAAACACCATTTTCATTTAATTTATAAATAGTCAAATACCAATATCAATTTAATTTATAAATTGGTGTAAATATAAATAAATTGGTATAAATTTACCAATATAAATTTAATTTATATATACCAATTGATATACATACATACATATATATATGTATATGAAAATACAAGTTTGGCCTGTAAACTTGTATTTCATTTATAAATACCAATTTAAATCCCAATATAAATTTAATTTATAAATTGGTATAAATATAAATAAATTGGTATCAATTTACCAATATTAATTTAATTTATAAATACCAATTGGTATATATATATATATGTATGAAAATACAAGTAAGGCCTGCAAACTTGTATTTCATTTATAAATACCAATTTAAATCCCAATATAAATTTAATTTATAAATTGGTGTAAATATAAATAAATTTACCAATATAAATTGAATTTATAGCTACCAATTGATATACATATATATATATATGTATGAAAATACAAGTATGGCCTGCAAACTTGTATTTTATTTATAAATACCAATTTAAATCCCAATATAAATTTAATTTATAAATTGGTATAAATATAAATAAATTGGTATAAATTTACCAATATAAATTGAATTTATAGCTACCAATTGATAGTATCGGTGTGTTAATCTAAGTGTTGCTGATGGGTCACTGCAAGGTCCATGCCACACCCTTAATTCACTTTGTTCCTCCACTGGTCCCAGACATCATAAATGAGTTTTTTGCTGAGCAGAGAAGCTGAGGATGGTGCAGGAGGGGAGGGGGAGCTGCCAATGCTCTGCTCCAAGGCCAGGTCTTACCTGTGAGAGCCCAGGGGACGATGCATGTCCCGGTGGCGTTGCAGCAAGGTTTGGGTGTCCCTTATTTATTTCATGTGCAGTGTAAGGGGATGGGGCAGGAGGACCCGGTTGTCTTGCTACTTGTGTTACCTGTGTGGAGATAAACTGTTAGTAAAACATTACATTAGTAATCAGTCTGCAGAGACTCCGTTGTACATATCTAGAGAAACAAAAGAATATTTACTTGTCGAAGTGAAGCACTGCACAAGTTATTTAACTGTTTATGGGATTCAGGAAAATGAATCACTGCAGTCACTGGTGGAAATGTGTGGAATCCCTCTGCCTTTAAGCCTGGAACCTTTATTCCCTCCATGAGAAGCCATATAAAAAAATATTGGGATTTTGCAAGGAGATTGTCTTGGTTTGATACACATTACCAGCAACAAAATAAGGGAGAAATTTTCATATTCCCCTCCAAAAAAGGAAAAATAAATGACTGCAAAGAGGCCATGGTATCTGCAGGGCTTGCCACAAGCAAAGACTCAAACAGCAAAGCAAATCTTGCATATGTTTATCTCCTTTCTCAACTTCTATTAAAAATGCTCAACAAAACACATTAAGCAAAGTATTAGAAAAATGTTTTTATGGCACACAAATATTTACCTCACGTTACTATCCCCACTATGGAACTGTTTTAAATATATTTTAGAGTGGCTATAGTGAAAAAAAAGGGGAATCAAAGGAAAAAAAAGAGTCACACAACTATTGGGTGACACCTCCAGCTGTTCAACACAATTAAATTTTGGCCTAGTGGGTTAAAATGCACACTACTGAAATTCAGCATTTGCTTCTCACTGGCCTTTTCTCATTTATTTGTTTGCTGAAAAGCACCACTTCATAATGGAATGGTTTGGGTTGCAAAGGACCTTAAATCCATCCAGTGCCACCCGTGGCATGGCAGGGACACCTCCCAGCCCTGCCCAGCCTGGCCTGGGCACTGCCAGGGATCCAGGGGCACCCTCACAGGGGAGGATTTATCCAATATCCCATCTGACACTGCCCAGTGTGAGCTGAGGGCACCTGAAGCCCACAGAGGTCACTGGCACTGCACAGCCCAACGTGTGCATGAATGTCCCCAGCAGGGTGAAGAAGGCAGAAGGAAATTCCTGGCTCTTTTAATGAGTATTAGCTCCAAGAGAGCAGAAGTCACAGAGTTCACCACTTAAGTGCTTTTTCCAAGTCACTTTATTGCACCCAGAGCGTCATTCCAGCTCCTAAAGCACCACAGCAGCTGCGCCAGCCCCGAAATCCCAGGAAATCACAACATGCAACAGCTCCAGGGCTTGGGAAGGGGCCAGGAGCCTTCACTGAGGGAAGATTTACAGCCCCTGAGTGCTCATCAGAGGAAAGGGTGGGTCAGGCACAGAACCTCATCCTGTGTCCCCAACTGGATCCTTCCCTTTGCCAGGATGAATCATCTCTTTTTCGGGCTGATCTCTCTTGGCAGGTGTGCGCACGCAGCCCCGGCTGGATCAGAGCCAGCCTCACACACAGCTCCAGAAAACTTTCCACAGCCCATCCCTGAGAAAATGAAAGTCTGTCCCATGACTCCTGTGTCAACCCTGAGAGAGCTGGCGTGTCAGTCAGGCAGCACCCGGTGCTGGGGAGGGACTCTGGGCTGGGATGGAAATCAAATCATGCAGCCAGGAGGGGGAGGAAGCACAGGCAACCCAAAACACAAGGAAATAATGGGAAATAATTCCTATAAACAGCCTCAGAGGCAGGCTGTGCCCCTGCTCCTCACCATTCTCCTCCAATGGCACTTCTTGGGGGAAACTTTGGTTATAGAGGTTATTTTGTGACAGCTGTGGGACTTCAAGCACTGTGAGTTTTCACCTCCCTGCTCTCAGCAGTGCAAACACTGAGCTGTCCAAAATCCTCTGACCCAACAGCAGCCAAGCCCACACAGGGCTTTGCCAATGGGGACAGGAGCACTACCAATACCCCAGGTCACTGTGAGCACTCAGCAGTTCTCCTCCTCTTCAGAAATTACAACATGCCAATAGAATTGTGGAATAGAATCCCAGAATCACCAAGGTTGGAAAGCCCTCCAATATCTAATCCAATCTAGTTCAACCATAAAGCCAGCACTGCCAGGCCCACCCCTAAACCACATTCCCAAGTGCCAAATCCCCACATCTGAACACTTCCAGGGGTGGTGACTCCAGTGGGGAAAATACCTAAGCTGGAGGTTACTGAAAGACATCAAGAAATGCTCTCGTGATTGGATCTGAAATCTGAAAAGCTGAAATCTGAAAAGCTGAACTGAGAGGAAAACTGCAGCTGCTTGAACGAGTCCATGAGATGCCCTCATGCAGGGCAGCAGACACATGACAGACACAGGTCTGGACCTACTAAAATTGGCTCGAAAGCCTAATGAAGGCAGCAGAACAATTATAAAATTGTACCAGTTTGATAGTTTGGCAACAGCTCACTTGGAGAGTACCCCATAGGAGCCTACCACTGATTTTCCAGGACCTCCTAAGTTTAGCCAAGTCTAGCTCAGTGCACCCAAACCAAGGACTGGTGTTTGTTCCAGAAGGAAAAGCGCAGAGAGCCTTTCTCAGCAGCTACAGCAATGTTGGTATTTTCACACCTTCCTCTTCCTACAACAAAATATTTAAAATAAACTGAATTTTAAGACACTGATTTTAATGTAAACAGGTAGTAAAGGAAGACAAACTTGCTGAATTTGTGTGTTTTCTTCAGTAATTTTTAACAAAGGTAAAAGGTAGAGACTGTCTAAGCTCATCACTCCTGGGGTATCTGCCCCCATAGAGCTCAGGGTGTGGTTTGCTGTTTCTTAATGGTCTGAGATTACTATGGAAGCAAATATCCTCCTTAAATCTATAGGTTAAGTTATTCTCCTAAATATGGATGTTCAAAATTACATATTAATTTGTTAGGGCATCACCTTCTATTTTCCCTGAGTAGCAAGAACTAATTTTAGTTTTCCAGAAGCCTTAATCCTGTATTTTAAAGGAAAAAGGTAATGAAATACAAAAATAAAAAACTCAGTCTGGAATTCTTCTTTTCTTTCTGAGCTCTTTTACACCTTTTGGGTTTAGCATCTCATACAAGTTTGGGATAACTCTTCACCCTGGTTTCCCTGTGGCTGCCCCATCTGTGAAGTGTCCAAGGCCAGGTTGGACAGGGCTTGGAGCAGCCTGGGATAACTGAGGGTGTCCCTGCCATGGCAGAGTGGCACTGGATGGGCTTTAAGGACCTTTCCAACCCAAACCACTCCATGATTCCAGGCAGGAGCAGGATGAGGCACTGAGCTTCCCTCCTGCACATCCCACAGCCTCGGCCTCCTGACCCAGATCCCTCCTTGGAGCACAGGGAGGCTGGAGCAGCTAATCCCCCCTAATCCCTTTTCTACAGGATTCCCTTCACTGCAGGAAGATCCCTTCAAAGGACACGAACCATGGAACCTCTGCTGGCTGTGAAACACTCGGGGGGACCAAGGGGTGCCCCAGGACAGAAACAACCAAACACCCCAAGAGTCAATGGGAGTCAACCCTCAGTCCTTGAAAATCTGGGACAGGGAGTGTCAGGGGTAGGACAGTTGGGACAGATGGAGATGAGAGATCTCTGCAGCCAGGGCTGGAACTTGGGGTTCATTGCACAGGGCCAAGTGCAGGGACCTGCTGGGAGCTGCCAAACACAGCTGGAGCAGGGCTGGGAGAGGAGAGGGGGAGAGAGGATGAGAGGGTGAGAGAGCAAAAGCAAAAAGCATACGAGAGTTCCCGTTCCAATACAATAAATCTTCTGCGCTGAATATTCTGATTCTCACTAACCAATCTAGTACAACATACAAATCCTACAGCATTTCCATACAGCCTATAAGAATCATTACATCACCATAGTGTGCTACATTTTAAACCCTAAAAACTCCTCTTTGGGCCCCTTCTGCCAAGCTGCAGGGTCTGCTCTGCCCCTTGGGCCTGTCTGCAAGCAGAGGGTGTTGTTCCATCAAAAGGGGATCACCTTCAGCAGCCACACCATTGTTTTCTAATTGTTCAATAACTAAGGGATCTCAAAGCTTGCTTTCATTTCAATCTCACTTATAGTTTCCATATTCTCAAAATTCTTTGCCAGGCAATCCTATTTATAAGGCTTTCCTGTTTCATCTTCCCCAACAGCCCCACTGCCTTCTCTGTCCCCAGCTGGAGTGAGCTGGGCACCCTGGCATGACAGGACCCTGAGGACAGGCACTAATGGATGCCTTCAATGAGTGCTGGGCCCTGCCCCAGGCTGCACCTGCCAGGTGACTTCTCCCCACACAAACACACCTTGTGTTGTTAACACTCACTCCCAACCAGTTCTCATCCACAGGTCATTCACAGAAGCACAGAATGGTTTGGGTTGGAAGGGACTTTAACTCATCCCATTATTCCATGGGCAGGAGCACCTTCCACTGGAGGCTGCTCCTCAGCTCATTAGAGTTTATCCCAGAGTAGTTCTGGTCCAAGCTTCAGCACTTCCAATCACAACATGCTACCAAAGCAGCTACAAACCTCCACCACAACCTGCCAAAACCAGTTATTTGTGCAAAGACAGGATGTCCATGAGCACCATTATTCTTCTTATCCAGTTCCTTGTGCTGAATCTGAAGAGCATTTCTGCTTCTGCTCCTTAACCTCATTTCCCACAGATCCAGCCCCATTCCCCTGGGCACAGGGCAGGGGTGCCTGGTGGGATTTACACTCACCTTTTGTGCAGTTCCCTTCCTCTTAGAGGTCTACACTTTTCCAAAAAACTCTCTTGAATATATTTCTTTGAAATAATTTACAACAAAATCAGAATTTCATTCTTATGCCCCTTCTAAACTCTGCAGGTTTTGGATCTTTCAGAGGCCACACAAGTAACCACCCTCATTTCTTGCAGTGTGGAGGATTTGGAAAAAGCAAGCAAGAAGCAGTTTACAGACAGCCCCCAAACCTTTATGACCAAAAGCAGCTCTGCAATAGAGCATTCTCCATTATTGATGAGGGAAAATTATTATTACAAGGTTAGTTCATGGAAATAATTATTTCCAATTGTGGTTTGCTTTCATATAATTTTACTGCTGGATTTATTTATTAAAAAACCCAAACCAACAACCCACTCAGTATAACATATCACAATAAATAAATAAAGATGACTTATGATGAATTTAGGTGGGTTTGGTTTTAATACCAGCATGGATTCCTTGATAATGAGATTCTACCAAAGCCTTGTTGTGAAGTTTGAGCATCTCCAAGTTCTCACACAAACTTCATCCCACTTGGGCTCTTCCTCACCTCCTACCTCTGTCCTACAGGAAAATTTGTTCCTCAGATTTAGTTTCATTATTGGGGCTCACACTGGAAGCCACATGATTTAATTTCATTATTGGGGCTCACACTGGAAGCCACATGATTTAATTTCATTATTGGGGCTCACACTGGAAGCCACATGATTTAATTTCATTATTGGGGCTCACAGTGGAAGCCACATGATTCAGTTTCATTATTGGGGCTCACAGTGGAAGCCACATGATTCAGTTTCATTATTGGGGCTCACAGTGGAAGCCACATGATTCAGTTTCATTATTGGGGCTCACAGTGGAAGCCACATGATTCAGTTTCATTATTGGGCTCACAGTGGAAGCACATGATTCAGTTCATATTGGGGCTCACAGTAGAAGCCACATGATTCAGTTTCATTATTGGGGCTCACAGTGGAAGCCACATGATTTAATTTCATTATTGGGGCTACAGTAAAGCACATGATTCAGTTTTATTATTGGGGCTCACAGTGAAAGCCACATGATTCAGTTTCATTATTGGGGCTCATACTGGAAGCCACATGATTTAGTTTCATTATTGGGGCTCACAGTGGAAGCCACATGATTCAGTTTCATTATTGGGGCTCACAGTGGAAGCCACATGATTTTCCATCTCCATTTTTGTAGCTGTGGTGGGAAAAAAAGAGCTCTGGAATGTGCAGCCAAGGTCCTGATAATGCATGTGGAAAGGCATAGAAAGGATAATTGAATTATTTTTTATCTAACTAAAACTGGGGGTTCATCTGTGGGTTGCCCATATCTCAAGTGATTTCTGCTCCCACCCCACACACAATGTAGGGGAACAACATGGGGGCAGCTCAGAGTCACCACGTGGTGCTTCTGGACCCCAAAATTCTTCCCACACCATCTGGAAAAACATCTCTGGGAGTGATGATCCATAATCCACGTGGAATCCCACAGAGGATGTGCAAGCAAATAAACCACTGATGGGAAAAAGCAGCCCCTGGGTACTGAGGATGCACTTGAAGATCTTGGAGGCTTTTTCCAACTTTCAAGGTTCTGTGATCTCACAGTGCTCTTCAAAATGTCTGTTTAATGCAGAGCCAGGCCTCAAACACATGGTGCTGCTCCTTGTGTAACAAACCACTGAGACCTTTCATGAATGAATTTGTCAAGGCACTCCCATCATGTGTTTTTTCCACCCCAATTCATTTTTCCCTGGACTCCCTCTGAATCTGAAATCTGCCTGGGGCTTCAAATGGAAGCCTGAAAAGAACCCAGCCGAGAAATTTCTCTCCTTTCCCCAAAACATGAAATTTTCTCTCAAACTTTTGCATTCTTAGATCCTGGAACTGAGATATTTCCAGCCCTGTCTTCTATTCCTGTAACATAGCAAGGAGTGATATTTTTCCACACTGAAAAGCTATTTTAGGTCATTCTTCACAGTTACTTTTCTATTTTACATTAATTTAAATTTTTACAGTCATATTTTCCCCACAGGCATCTGCATTATATCTTGGGAGGAAAGAAATGAAAAAAAATAACCTTCTTTAAAGGACTTCAGATATTTTTAAAGTGTTTTTTAAGTGTTGCATGGGGTATATAAAAGATAATACAAACTGAATTATTTATTAGAAGTGTTTGTGCATTTATGTTCACAGAATGGTTTGGGTTGGAAGGGACTTTAAAAGTTCATTTTGTTCCATGGCAGGGACACCTTTAACTGTCCAGGGTGCTCCAAGCCCTGCCCAGCCTGGCCTTGGGCACTGCCAGGGGTCCAGGGGCAGCCACAGCTGTGCCAGGGCCTGCCCACCCTCACAGGGAAGGATTTCTTCAGAATTTGTTCCTCTGGCACACAAACATTTCTGTATCAGGTATTGGAGCAGAGGCTGCCCAAAGCCTGCAGCTGGGGTTTGTGGATTCACTGCTGTCAACGCCTCAAACCTCAGAACCTTCAACCCTTGTGAGCTGTGTCCCACCCATTCCACCTTCCCTGCATGGGAATCCACAGCCACCAGAGCCTCCAAATATTCACAAATAAACACCCCTGGGTCCTTCTGCCCCTACAGCCACCTGAGCTGCTGCATTTCCAGACCAATGGCAGCACTTTTACCCTTAATCCTGCCCAGAGCCCAGCAGAGGAGGCAGCACAGAACTCCTCCACAACCCAAAAAATCTGTAACAAAACTTCTCAGTTTTGTTACAGATTCAATGTTTGAGCACCAAAGACAATAAAAAGCTGCTTGATGGGATTATGCTGGGAAGAGCCCAGCCCTGACCTTCTCAACACCTCAGCAGGGAGGCCCTGGGCTGTCACTGTGGCAGGGGACAGGGACAGCCAGGGCCACCTCCAGGGCAGCAGAACCAGCAACAGGATCTGGTCCCTCTGGTGCCCAGGCTGCTCATTCACCCTACAGCTCTTTTTGCCTTTTTTAATGACAGCAAGAATTCATCACCACTATCACTGACCCATCATAGAAAGGTTTGGGTTGGGAGGATGTGAATCCTCCTCATCCAGTCCCACCCCTGCCATGGCAGGGCCACCTCCCACTGTCCCAGGCTGCTCCAAACCCTGCCCAGCCTGGCCTTGGGCACTGCCAGGGCTCCAGGGGCACCCACAGCCCCAGCCCCAGGTGCCCAAGCCAAAAACCCCATCCCCAGTCACTCCTGCAAACAGAGAAGGAGAAAACCTTGCACAGCAGCTTATGTTTTTCTATAAGCAGCTTATGTTTCTGTAAAAAACGTGGTGAATTTATCCCATCTACAGCTTTTCTTCCTGTTTTCCAAATAATTAAAAGAGCAGCTTAAAAGCAGGGTTTTTTGGCATTAAAATATTTGCACTATCCCAACCAGAAAAGCAAAATATGACTTTCCCAGGGCTGTGCTGATTAAGCAAAGCTTATAAATAACCCTGGGCTTCCAGCTATTGCCATTGGAAAAAAAGAAATGGATAAAAGGAAAAGACCATCATGTTCACAAATAAACATGACTGTTTTTAAGCTAAATTTCTACAATAATCAATACTATACATTAGCAATCATCTAGGACAGCAAGCCAAAGGCACCTATCCCAAATATTCTATTTACTATCAAAATATTTCTTCCTCTGTTCAATGGAATTTTTCACGTGAAAACAAATCTTTCTTGATTATTTTTCTCATAAGAAGGTGTTAGAAATGTGAAGCCACTAGTACACAAAAAATTAATCAGACTGTGAGATGCATGGGAAGGGAAAGAGATGGAGTCACCAAAGTGAAAATATGGCCAAAACTGTCATTCCAGTGACACTCTCCAATATTCTGAATAAAACCAGACACTTAAAAACAGCAATGGACCCACAAGTCTTTCAAAGATTTCTCCCATCTTGCTCCTATGCAACTAAAAAGGTTCTTCATAAAATGACAGAATTATTAAGGTTGGAAAAGACCTCCAAGATCAAGCCCAATGTTCTCCCATATCCCAATGCCCACAGGTGCCACATCCACCCATCTTTTGAGCCCTTGAAGGGATGTGACTCCACCACTGCCCTGGGCAGCCTGTGCCAATGTCTGAGCACGCTTTCAGCAAAGAGATTTTCCCAACATCAGTGTGGGAGGTTCCCATGGCACAACTTGAGGCTGTGTCCCCTTGTCCTGTCCTTGTTCCCTGGAGCAGAGCCCGACTTCCCCCTGGCTGCACTCTGGAGAGCCACAAGTCCTCCTTTCTTTCCTTACTCACATGCCACCAAATTTGAGCTCCATTTATTTCAGGGTCAGAGGAAGCTGTATTTTCTCTGCTGGCTGATTTCTGGCTGCCCTGGGGTTGTGCCCAGCCCTGAGCCCACCCTGCCCAGCCCCTGGGTACTCACAGTGCTGTACACAGCCGAGACGGTCGGAGTGAAGATCCGATCCTCCAGGGGCTGCTGGACAGGACCTCGGGGGATTCTGCAACACAGCCAGTCAAGGAAAGCAGCGTGGCAGGCAGGGGACCCCTCCAGGGACACCCCACCCTGGGGGCACAGCCTGGCAGCTCCAGCCCCTCGGGGTGTGCCAGGCTCCAGAGGCAGCTGTCCCACCCTGGCAACGAGGCAAGCAACGCAAACTCCAATCATCCACACAACCTTGGGGCAAACTCCAGTAATGCCCAAAACCTTGGGGCAAACTCCAATCGTCCCCAAAACCTCGGGGCAAACTCCAATCGTCCCCAAAACCTCGGGGCAAACTCCAGTAATGCCCAAAACCTCGGGGCAAACTCCAGTAATGCCCAAAACCTCGGGGCAAACTCCAATCATCCCCAAGCAACCTCGGGGCAAACTCCAGTAATGCCCAAAACCTCGGGACAAACTCCAGTAATGCCCAAAACCTCGGGGCAAACTCCAATCGTCCCCGAGACCTCGGGGCAAACTCCAATCGTCCCGAGACCTCGGGGCAAACTCCAATCGTCCCCGAGACCTGGGGCAAACTCCAATCGTCCCCGAGACCTCGGGGCAAACTCCAATCGTCCCGAGACCTCGGGGCAAACTCCAATCGTCCCCGAGACCTCGGGGCAAACTCCAATCGTCCCGAGACCTCGGGGCAAACTCCAATCGTCCCCGAGACCTCGGGGCAAACTCCAATCGTCCCCGAGGTCTCGGGGCAAACTCCAATCGTCCCCGAGGTCTCGGGGCAAACTCCAATCGTCCCCGAGACCTCGGGGCAAACTCCAATCGTCCCCGAGACCTCGGGGCAAACTCCAATCGTCCCCAAGACCTCGGGGCAAACTCCAATCGTCCCCAAGACCTCGGGGCAAACTCCAACAATCCCCACGACCTCGGGGCAAACTCCAATCGTCCCCAAAAAACTCCAATCGTCCCCAAAACCTCGGGGCAAACTCCAGTAATCCACAAGACCTTGGGGCAAACTCCAATCGTCCACACAACCTCGGGGCAAACTCCAACAATCCCCAAAACCTTGGGGCAAACTCCAATAACGCGCAAAACCTTGGGGCAAACTCCAACAATCCCCACGACCTCGGGGCAAACTCCAGTAATCCACAAGACCTCGGGGCAAACTCCAATAATCCACAAAACCTCGGGGCAAACTCCAGTAATCCACAAGACCTCGGGGCAAACTCCAGTAATCCCCAAAACCTCGGGGCAAACTCCAATCGTCCCCAAAACCTCGGGGCAAACTCCAATCGTCCCCAAAACCTTGGGGCAAACTCCAATCGTCCCCAAAACCTTGGGCCTGTCCAGAGCATCCCCCCCCCCAGCTCTGCTTCTGTTTGAAAGGGAAAAAGCCCCGGAGGCACCAGCCCTGAGCATTCAGAGCAAACCCCGCAGATCAGCAGGGCACTGTGGACAATGGCAGCTCCTGTTCTGCCAAGCACGCAGCAATCCTGCTGCAATTGTTCCCTTGTTTGCCTCTCCTCACCCAGTGACTCCTTTTCCTCATCCACCCACCAAAAGAAAGGGATGGGAGGTTTCCAGGAGCTGCCTTTAAGTCACCCTGCAGCAAATTGCAAGAGTTTTCTTAATTGTAAAGGCAGGGGAAAAAAAGGGAAAAAACCTATGCAGAAAAACCCCACAACAGAATCTGGTTTATTTGTGGAATAAAACAGGGATGCAGGGATCCAAAAGAATAAAAAAGCCTGAGTTGGGTAACACCTTGTGGCCTCACACAGATTCAGACAATACCCAATGCCTGCTCTCACAGAAAAGGCACTTGCTGAAAAGTTTTCCCAAATGCCAAAATCAGATTTCACCTTTTTGCTGTTTGTATTTTACACACCAAAATTTCACGGGAAATGAGAACAGCTGGATTGACTGAGGTTCTTGTACACATGGAAGGACACAGACTTCACATGTTAATATACTTAAAAAGAAAACAGAGTCATTAAAACACTTCTTAATTATATTCTAACATGGAAAAACACATTACTAAATTATATTCTGAGCCCAGATTAGTTTGAGTCGACATTTCAAGAGACTCTTTGCACCCCAAGTTTGATCCCCACATTAAAGCTGCTGCCCAAAGCTTTGCAGGGACCACAGTGACAGGACAGACCCTGCTGGTGCTGACACAACTCAACAGCCACCCCAAGCTCCACAACCACAACTATTCCCCTAAAAATGGACCAAATGTTAAGGCTGAAGTAGAGACTGCTCAGACACAACCTGCTCTGCCCCTGCAGCAGAACCAGCAACAGGATCTGGTCCCTCTGGTGCCCAGGCTGCTCATTCACCCTACAGCTCTTTTTGCCTTTTGTAATGATGGCAAGAATTCATCAGCAGGGTCTAAAGCTCATCTGCACTTACCAGCTCAGGCCCAAGTGGTGTCATTTGATAAACAGAGAGGTTTTTAAAAATCAAATGGGATTTAAAACCCTGACTCAGCCAAACAACAGTAAGATTTGTCACAAGGATCTTGCATTCACCCCCAAGTTTTGGAAAATAACAACAAAAAAGCCAAAATCTGGGACAGAAGGATTAAACCACACTGGAAGATGGAATGAAAACTCAGATTTCCTGCTGTCCCTATGGCAGGGATGACAGCCCAAGGCCTGGGATGGAGCTGCCCCCCTTGTGTCACAGCTGAGATTTCCCTTCTCCAGGCACTCCTGACAATTCACTGAAGCAATCTCTGCTTCAAAAGGGATCATTCCTGAGTTTGGAAAAACGGTTTCATCCCTGACAAGGTTGGGATTTATTTTCTTATTTTAGAACTTATATAAGTCAGGAGGAAATAATCTCCTTTGAGCAGAGCAACTGCTCTTTTTGCACCCAGGAAGAGCAGCCTGGAGGAAGGAGCAGTTTGGATGGATTTGCAGAGTTTGGAGTCACTGTTTAAAATCACTCCTAGGAAGGGAAGATTCTCATCAGATCCAGAAGAAACCTTTTAAGCCCTTTTTGCAAAAGGACACAAGACTGGTAGGAACAAAATGCCTCCAATTCCAGTAAGCCTTAATGAAATAATGGTTGGAGAAAGTGATTATTTCCAGCATTTTACTTGTGGCATCCACAGATTGACTCTCTGCAGGAAGCTGGGCAAGTGGAAAGGCTCCTGCTTCCCTGAGAGGAGCTGAACTAGTGGAGATATTCCCTGGAAAGAGCTGGGCAAGTGGAAAGGCTTCTGCTTCCCTGAGAGGAGCTGGACCAGTGAGAGATTCCAGCTTCCCTGACAGGAGCTGGGCAAGTGGAAAGGCTCCTGGTTCCCACCAAGCCTCTTGGAGCTTGGTGGAAATCACCCCTTCCCTCTCCCTCCTGCCAAAGGAGCCTGTCCTGGGATCACAGCTACTGTTGCTGGGGGAGAAGCGAGCCAGGGTGACAGCAAAGCTCATCACAACTTGTTCCAGGAAAGGGTGAAGTGACAGCATGGATACTCCAGCAAGGGAGGTGAATGGGTCAGGGCAGGCAGGTGGGAAGCAGAACCTCATCCAGCAGCATCAATCCATCCACACCTACAGCACCCTCAGGGCACTCACTCATCTGCTCTCACACACAGAATTTGGTGTCACTGGGGCTGCACATCCCAAAATGCAGCACAAGCCTCGGGATTGCTGCCCTCAGGCTGCCCCAGCACAGGCAGGTGAGTGCAGGAGGGAGAGCCCAGCCCAGCCCTGCTGCAGTGCTGGATTCAGCACAGCCAGGAGCACCAGAACAGCCCCGAGTAATTCAGGCAGCTCTTTTGTGTTACTACCCTGCTGTGCTGACATCCAATTCAGGAGCATCCTGTGCCCTTCCTCCCCCTCCTCTTCCCCAAATCCTGCCACCCACATCACTGATTTGGGCAACTCTGCTCCAAAATCATCCAGGAGGGTGGGAAGGGAGAGGGAGTGGAGGAAAAGCAAAGAAAATCCAAACCTCACACAGTTTTCACAGCTCCTTCCACAGGGAGAAGAGACGAGGAGAGCAATGAAGCAGAAAAGCAGGAGCAAGGAGAGCCTGTTAAATCCAAGAACCTCTTAAAGCACCATCAGCTGGTAAAGTGGAGCTGCAGCCTCTGCTCTGCTGGTGTCAGGCTGAATGAGTCCTCAGAGCTCTCCCTGCTCCATCAGCATCACTCCAGGATCTGGAGAGGGATGGAAACCCTGCCAGTACCAGCGCTGGATCCTCCTCATCGCTGTGCAGGGCTCATTAACTCATGAAATATAGATCTAAAATCTCACCTAAGTGAGATACTTCGGGCAGATTCATAAATGCAGGCACAGATGCAATGGGTGTTCCACCTAGTCCCCATCTGGCTGCAGCAGTGATTACAAGCTGGGGAATTCAGGAGCTATTAGAGACCCAGTGGGAGAAGGAATGCTGGCTGGAAACCACACAGAATTTTTCTGGAAACCAAAAATCTCCCTAAAAAGAGGAGGATCTCTGTTAATTAGACAGCCACGGCCACGCTCCGAGGAGAGGGGAATATGTGACTGCTCTGTAAAGTGATTAAGGAAAAAAAATCCAGCCTGGAGCTGCAGGAGCAATCAGTGACACTGCCAAATGCTGAGTGAAATGACAGTCAGCAGGAATTCCTTGCAGAAATCTCCTCCTCCTATCACATTTCTCTGCTTGTTCCAATCACACTACAGAACTGTGATTCTGCGAGATTTCTGTGCTGTTACACACCAAAACCAGCAGGAATTTGTACAGCTTTCTCTGCTCCACCGAGATTGCAGGAAGATAGAGAGAACATTATTCCATTTGCTCCCAAAATGGATTCATTTTCTCTCAAATGGTGCTTTTCACCTCAGCTCATTTCAGCAACTAGCAACCATTTTACCCCAAGCTCCACTGACCTCTCCTCCCCTTCCAGCTGAGGAAGCACCTCTTCCCAGAATAGAAACACCCACAGTACTCACAGGCACCTATGCAAACACCTTACCCAAACCATTCCAGAACTCCTGATTTTCATCCCTGCCCAGAAATGGAGCCAGTCTCCCACTGATTTCCCCAGGGTTATGTAATCCCCACACGTATCCCCACTTGTACTGAAACTGTGCATTAAAAATCCCAAGGAAAAACCGTCAAGCAAGATTACAGAAGGGCAAGAAACCACAAAGAATCTGAGCGTTTCTTTCAGCTTTTTGGAGCAAGGAATCTATAAAACCCAAGCATGCATGGATGTGACAGCAGGGAGCTTTCCAGGAGTGTGTTTCTCCTCTGCAGCCTCTCCTCTATTCACCATACAATTAAAATGCAGGAGGTGAACATCCCAACAGCAGCAACACTTCATTGAACCAGCTGGGTAATCAAGGCTCTGAAAAGGTTCAAAGGGAAAAGCTCTGCCAGTCACAGCAGCTGGAACTTCCCTGGCATCACCTCATCCTTCCCAGCTCCACCATTCTCCACTTGCAGGGCCAAGACTTTTGTACGGCACAGTCAGTCCTACCTGGCAGGGAGCTCCAGCAGGGAGATCCAGGGAGCTCTGGCAAGGAGATCCCAGAGAGCTCCAGCAGTGCAATCCCAGAGAGTCCTGTCAGTGAGATCCCAAAAAAGCTCTATCAATGAGATCCCAGAGAGCTCTGACAGTGAGATCCCGGAGAGTCCTGTCAGAGAGATTCTGGAGAGCTCTGTCAGTGAGATCCTGGGAGCTCCCAAAAAGCTCTATCAATGAGATCCCAGAGAGCTCTGGCAGGGGGATCCCAGAGAGCTCCAGCAGTGAAATCCCAGAGAGTCCTGTCAGTGAGATTCCAGAGAGCTCTGTCAGTGAGATCCTGGGAGATCCCAAAAAAGCTCTATCAGGGAGATCCTGGAGAGCTCTGGCAGTGAGATCCCGGAGAGTCCTGTCAGTGAGGTGTGGCAGTGAAATCCCAGAGAGCTCTGGCAGTGAGATCAGGGAGCTCTGTAGCTCTGTTAGTGAGATCCAGAGAGCTCTGGCCGTGAAATCCCAGAGAGCTCTAGCAATGCAATCATAGAGATCTGGCAGTAAGATCCCAGAGAGCTCTGCCCGTGAGCCAGCTCAGTGCCGCGTCCTCTCCCTGCATCCATCAGCAAAGCCCATGGCTGCATCCCCTCACAGCCTCATCATCCCCTCACTCACAGCCACATCCCCTCACAGCCTCATCACCCCCTCACAGCCTCATCACCCCCTCACTCACAGCCACATCATCCCCTCACAGCCACATCCCCTCCGTGCCACGCCGGGCTGGCTCCGGAGCTCTCCCTGCCCATCCCCGCCCGAGCTCTTAAAGCGGCAGCGCTGGGGGAGCTCCGCGGGTTCGGTACCGAGCGCTGCCATCGCCGCTCCCCGAGCTCCGGGCTGTGCCACGAGGAGCAGGGATGGGAGCAGCATCCTGACCCACGAGGAGCAGGGATGGGAGCAGCATCCTGACCCACGAGGAGCAGGGATGGGAGCAGCATCCTGACCCACGAGGAGCAGGGATGGGAGCAGCATCCTGACCCACGAGGAGCAGGGATGGCAGCAGCATCCTGACCCACGAGGAGCAGGGATGGGAGCAGCATCCTGACCCACGAGGAGCAGGGATGGCAGCAGCATCCTGACCCACGAGGAGCAGGGATGGGAGCAGCATCCTGCTCCTCTCAGCAAGCTGATGGGGGATAATAATCAAGCCAAGCTTGTAAAGGAAAGGGTAAAGGAGAAAGATGAACTCCCCCACAGCACAGAGCGGTTTGGAAAGCTGCACGGCAATGAATGAGGAGATCAGAAAGCATCAGTGCTTCCTATCAGGAGAATTAAATCTCAGCACAAACTCCTCAGCAGGAAATTTTGCAGCTTGTTTTCCCTCAGCTTTCATCTTGCTGCTCCCAAATGTAGCACCACAAACTCCTTTACTTAGCAACTACTTCAGCAATCAATTTTCTCTTCAAAATCAATCCCTCGTTTGACAGATCACGTTTCAGAAGCCTGAGGAAGGAATGCTGGCAAAGCAAACTACAGCCTTTAGAAGACAAAACAACAACAAAATCCCAAAGCAAACTCCACCAAGTGACACGTTACCGGGGAAAAATTAAAATATATAACACCAAAACAGTGTCATCATCTCTCCATACTGAAATGTGACAACCAAACTGACTTCTTCCAAGGAAAAATAAAATAAAAAATTCAGGTTACAAAGCAAGTAACTCCAAACTTAGGGAAAGGCAGGATTGATGTTGCCTGGGTGACCATAATTCAATCCTCCTGTGTATCTGCAGAATCCAGCCCATTATTATAGAGGCCCACACTGATTTCCCCCTCCCTGTCACCTCCACGTTTTCAGCTCTTACAGGACTTGAGCACCCTGACCCTTCACAGCCGAGCTGCTCTTGCTCATAACAGATGAGAGATAATTCATATTACAAAAATCAAGACCAACATAACTCAAGGAAAACATTTGAAGACCCCGCCTAATAAAATGCTGACCCTCCCTAACCATTCCTTGCTTCCATCCAACAACATATCCCATCTCCCTTCCTTGCAGAGATCATGTTTTACTTTAGGATGTGTTTGGGTGGGGTTTTTTGTCTGTTCAGGGTTTTTTTTGCTAGTGGATTCCCGACAAGGGGATCAGGCTGAGTCTAAAGGAATGAGGTGGCCTCTGTATGAAAAGTGCTTTTATTTCCGTTTTCTCAGCTGGATGCAACTGCTCTTGCACAATGTGATGGGATGTCAAAACAAAGCACAACTCTGAGCCCTGACTGTACCACAGGTCAAGCTCCAGTGGGGCACTGGTGTTTCAATGTTTGGTGTTTCTTGTTACTATACCAGGGAAAAACAAATACAATTTTTGCTGGCACAAGCACTCAGGAATATGGTCACAGTTAAGAGCTGCAGGTGAGGAATTCCTTAAAAGCCCATGGCAGCTTTACACCAATAATTAATTCTGATCTAAGGACTATTTCTGGCAAGTCAAATGTTTTAAAAACAAAGGAATGCAATAAAAAGTGTTTGCAAAGTGGCAAAAATGGGGTTCATGGTTTAAAAGTACCAAGATTTTTAATAGAGCAGTACATCACCCCTGTCAAGAGATGCAAACCTTCAGGGTCTGCCACTTTCCAGAACGACTTATCCCCAGAAGGATCTGATGGCAAAAGCCATTATTAAGCTTGTTTCAACATTTTATGGCCCAGTATAAAGCTCCTTAGTGCCACATGTGTAGTCAATGTTCACAGCCCAGCTGCCATTTATCAGACATATAAATTTTAAGTGGATCAATGAAGTGTTTGTACAAACAACCTCTTTAATCCTTCATGTGTATTAAACTGCATCACTGAACTCTCTTTAAATTCCTGTTTATGGGCTATTTTATACTTGGAACAAAACCTTAAATAAGGTATTTATCTTCTCCTTTTGTATCAGAAATGTACTTACATAAATATTGTTGATGTTTCACCACTCCTTTATTGCCCCGTTCAAAATCCCTGACTGCAGGACCTGTTTCTTGCTCCCCAACTGAACTCTGAGATGATAACTGGAAGTTATCATCCTGTCCATCCCTCTGCATTAAGTGCTCCTCATTAAATCATCCTCCCCAAGCTCTGGCTGGATCCAAATGTTACAGTGAGGCTTTCCCTGCTTATCCCAGTGTTCATTTAGAGCATTCCATGCTCTAAATGAACACTCTCCTCGTAACAAAACTTGCCTCAAAACACATCTTGAGCTTTTTACCTAATTATGTATCATTAATCTCAGCATCAGCTTCCAAATAATCCCAAGCACTGCCTTTCCCTGCTGTCTGCCCCACAATGCACAGAGCTGGATGGGAACAGGAGGGCTTTCCAAAGAGAAGGGGCACACAAATCCCCACGAACCTCAAAGCCTGCTGGAAAAGCTTTCCAGGGCTGAAAACTGCAGCTTGGAAGGAAAATGTGACCTTCAAAAGCTGGCTGAACAGTGTGCTGTCCCTCTGCTGCTGCTCAGAGTCCTGCCCCTCTCCCTCTGGGAGTCCCACCACATTTTGGGCATCTGTGGATGTGGGCATTGGCACGTCCAGGTCAGGCAGAGCCCACCTGGCACATCCCCAGCCCTTCTGTCAGAGCAGCCACAGCCACAGTGCACGTCCTGTTTGCACCCCAGCACGTCTCCAAGTCCTCCAACTCACATCCCTTTAAATGTCCATTCCACAGAACAGCCCAGGATGCCAGAGGGGGTTGGGTTCTGAGGGTCCTCACAGCCCACCCAGTCCCACCCCTGCCATGGGCACGGACACCTCCCACTACCCCAGGTCACCCCCAAGCCCTGTCCAGCCTGGCCTTGGACACTTCCAGGGGTGAAGCAGCCACAGCTGTTCTGGGCACCCTGCCCACCCTCACAAGGAAGTTTCTGCCCAGTATCCATCTATCCCTGCCCTCTGGCAGTGGGAAGCCATTCCCCTTTGTCCTGTAAAAAAAGCCCCTTTCCCTTCATCCCTTCCCTTCCATCTTTGGTCCATGTGTGATAATCTCACAGTCAAACCAAATGGGAATGCCAAAGGAAAGCTGGGGGCTAGGGGGAAGGTAACAGAACAAAAAAATCCCTTTGTTGCAAATTATCTGTATTCCCAGCATCCCACTGACTCCATGATGCTTTCAAACACAAACCAGCAATATTGGGAGCACCAGCTGCAATAGTTCCACCTGCAGACAAGCACCTAATTAGCCAGAGCTCATTACTTTCAGGCTCAGTTTTGCATCTCTAAATTACCAGCAGAGACAGCTCACTGGCACTCAATCACCCCAGACCTCACCTCACCCCAGGGGCTGCCAGGACCCACCCTCCAGCCAGGCACAAACCCCAATCAATTCTCCTGCCCCATACAAATGTGTTTCTAAGGGCAACCTGATTTTGTTGGTTCATCTCTGTCTCCCTCCACTGCAACCTCAGCATGGAGGCAAAGTGGCAATTTTCAGCTGAGACCTGGAGAGGTTGTTTGGGGTGGAAGAAACTGTGTCCAGACCCTGGGATTCAACTTGAGGTTGGTGAGGGGACGGGTCTGGAGGTGACACACAGAATATTTCTGTAACTCTGAACTTTGAGGTGTGTTTTCAATGCTCCCAGAAGTGTTCACAGCACAGCCTGAATAAGGTTAAATTAACATTTCAACCCAGCTGTGAAATATTAGTAATTACCAAAATAAAGCCACAGAGGCTCTGTGGGTCGTACCTGTGCCAGCTCAGGTAACAAAGTGAATGATGTGCCAGGAGAGCATCTCTTGCAACCTCAGCATGGAGGCAAAGTGGCAATTTTCAGCTGAGACCTGGAGAGGTTGTTTGGGATGGAAGAAACTGTGTCCAAACCCTGGGATTCTCCTTGAGGTGGGTGGGGGACGGGTCTGGAGGTGACACACAGAATATTTCTGTAACTCTGAACTTTGAGGTGTGTTTTCAACGCTCCCAGAAGTGTTCACAGCACAGTCTGAATAAGGTTAAATTAACATTTCAACCCAGCTGTGAACTATTAGTAATTACCCAAATAAAGCCATGGGTTGTGCCTGTGCCAGCTCAGGTAACAAGGTGAACAATGTGCCAGGAGAGCATCTCTTGCTCAGCTACAGACAACTTCTCACCAGCTGACTAGTCCTCCTTCTTCCATATCTTTCAATTCACATTTTATTCTCAAAATATATGGACTCTTCTAAGAAATGAAAAAGTCAATATATCTCATCAGCTCCCTTCAGCTGGAAATCATGGCATTGCCACGGAGAGGCAACAGCATCACGGGGAATGTGCCAATGAAGCCTTAAAATTGCATTAATTTTAGGAGGGTTATTTATGATTGTACTTGTCCATGTTAATTGAAACTCCCATTAGGCTGCAGAAAACAGGCAATGCTCAGGAGCCTGGAGCAGCCCTGTTTGTGTTCCAACAGACCCTGCTGCTCTGAGTGATTCCTCACAGATCTCCAGCCACAACCCCAGGACAGGCACCTTATAAAGAGCCCAAAATATTAGGGGGGGAAAAAAACTCAACAAGGTGAGCTCTGGAGACTCCAGCTGAATTCTGGAGAATTGTCTCTAAGTTACAGAGGACTGTGGTGAGCCAACATCCCATGGAGAAATTCCAGATGAGGCCTGAACTCCAAAATGCACCCAATAAATTGGCAGCAGAGCTGTGTTCCACCAGCAGCACACACACCCAGCCAGCTCAGAACAGCCACAAAAACAGCCCTGAACTCCCAGGCAGGGCAATGCCAGGGCTCATGCTATGAGATACAGGGCTAAATACCTCCTAAAATTCCATGGAATGATTATGGATCTCTGCTGCTCTCAGCAGTGATGAAGCTTTTCTTTGCTTTCTGCCCAAGGAAATGGGAATTCCCAAGGCATGGGAATGACGGATTTTGGTGCTGCTGCTTTTTACATCCATCTATTAAAGGCAAACCTGGATTTTTGTTTGTCATTTTAAGGTCTACACCAAGACATCATTTCTTTACTTCTTAAAACAAGTACCAAGTGACCAAAACACAGAGTGAGAGCAGTCAGAGTGTGTTTGTAACGCTCGTACAATGTGTAAATGCACCTTTACAGGTGATTCACAGGCATATAAAGCAGGGACAGGATTTAATCAGAGGTTTGATGGGACTGGAGAAGGAGGAGCAGGTACCCTCAGGAAGGAGCTGAGCAGTGCTGTGCCATAACCATGTTTGTACCCAAGCAATGCTCTGACTCGAGCCACAAGGGGGTTTTTGAAGATGCTGTTCCCCACACCCATGTGCATCTCTTCTAGCAGCAGCTCACTCATCTGGAAGCACAAGGGATAAAAAGACCTCAGCGAGATAAAGGTAAAAACAAACAGCTTTTAGTTTTGCCCTTCCCAATTACAGAAGAGCCACCAAGCCACCCGTGGTGCACCATCCCTGACCACACTAGCAATGAACAATCTGAAGGCTGCAAATACAGATACAAATGTTAAAACCATCCAAACTGAGCGAGTATCAGGCTTTCAGCTGACCAGAGACAGTGACATCTCTTCTACAATGATTCTCATGGTTGGCAGCAGCTGCTGAATCACTTTCTGTGCTCAGAGAAGACCCAAACATCTGCACATTCCCAAAGGCAGGAGGGCTCCTGTAGGAAATGCTGGAGGGGCAGCAGTTCCTGGCTCGGCTGCTCCAGACAGGGCTTGGAGACACCTGGGACAGTGCAAGGTGTCCCTGCCCGTGGCAGGGGGTGGCACTGGATGAGATTTCAGGTCCCTCCCAGCCCAAACTATTCTGGGCTTCTATATAACCCATGAACTTGATTTAAACAGGAGAAACCTTCATGATTCCTGATGAAGAAGCTTTTCCAGACATTCTCACATCCCAAAATAATTAGTATTTTAGTGGCAGTTCACAAGCCTAAATAGCTCAGCTGCTTCTTTTAATTAGAAGATTTTTATGCAACTATTGCACCCCTGCTATTCCCTGAAATGAGACAAAGCTCTGAAGCTCCCCTGCCACTGAAATACTTATTTTGTGGCCCTGACAAAAATAAAATCCCCTTTAGTGTCAGCCAACAGACTGCCTATCTCTACAACACCACCTCACCCTGCTGCCCTTCCAACACAAAAAAAAATCTCATCTGTCTACTCAAGTAAAATGAATGTAATAAATAATATTAATTCTAATATCAACAACAGCAATAATAAGAATAATTTATTGTTCAAGTGACTGAAGTCAGTGTCTGTTACTATTTTACATGGCTCTGACATTGCACATCTCATGCTTTCAAAACACAAGGGACAATCCTGGATCAGAACCAGAAAAAGCTGCAAAAAGCCCAAGTCCTCCATCCTGCAACTCCTCCATCCATCCATGCCTGGGTGGCCAGGTAGGGAAAGAAACAGAGACTTCCAAGGTGCTGCCAGCTGTGGGTCTAAAAGCTTCCCCTTGCACCCTGCACCTCCACGGAGGGTTTAGAAACCTTCTGGAGCACTGTTAATTAGAGGGGCAAGGGGAAATGATTCCAGCTCATGGGGTGGCCCCAGTGTCCATGGGGAAAGGGAAGAAAACCAAGGCATGGTTCCCTGAGGGTGGAATGCTTCCCCTGCCCCTGCCACAGGTCAGCTTCCATGGCATCCTAAACCTACCTCACTGCCAAACATTGGCACCCACAGCTTCTGCCAGCTCCCTCAGCAGGGAAAGTTCCTCAGAAAGCACTAAGGATCACAAGATTCCTTGGAGAACCAGCTCAGCCTGGTGATTCAAGAGAAAACTATTTTTTTTCCCTTGGCTGGGTGAAGTTTTCCATGGATTCTGTGAGCTGATTGAAATCACCAAACGCTCACATGATCATCACATCTGAGACCAGGGTGCAGCCAGCCCAGTCAGCAAAGGCAGATCCACCCTTCCCACTGCATCCCTGATGCCAAGATGAAACCACATCCATGAAAGCACCCCCAGAAGATCCCAAACCCACCCTGTGAACCAGAGGCTGGGGCCTTTCTCAGCAGGGCAGAGCTCCCTGTCCTGCTCTGGGGCTTTGCCTCCTTTGCATTCCAATGGAGGGACTGGCTATGGCCCTTCCTACACACCAGCTCCTCCCTTCTCCTGTGTTTCCACACCTCCACTACAGTCCTGCTGGAGCCAGGACACTGCCCTGAGGGGCCAAAGCAGATTTTGAGTCTATGAGAAAAGGAAGTAAAGCAATGGGCATGTTCACAGCAGCTGGAGTCACAAGGAGCCCTGTGATTCTGCAGGATTATTTTAGTCCTTCATGTGAGATGGCAGGGAGGTGAATCTTGGTAGGATGTGGCTCATTCCTGAGGGATGGGGTCTGTCTAGGTGAAGGGAAGTGGTGCAGAGCAAATGAGCAAGAACCAGCACAGACACCACAAGGACCACTCGAGCCTCAAGGCACCTCAGGCCTCAGGACAGGACACAAAACTTGGCATGCATTTCCCAAAGAACAAACAAGGACATGGGGAAAGCAACACTTGATCTGAGTACACATTTCCCACTGCTTCCTTTAACACTGACATTGTTCTCTATGCTACCACCTGATTTGAAATCTTTAATTCTTTAACGAGCAGTTCATTTCAGTGCCATTAGTTCATTAGCCCACTGAAGCTCTCAGATGTTTCACACACCACCTTGAACGTGTCAGCTCTTGCCTCCTCTGGAAAGACACTTTGGGAAGGGCACCCTTCCACCTGGAGCTGTGTCCAGCAGAGCACAGCCCCATCCCTTTCTGTGGAACAGCTCCAAACCCTGCAGCTCCACCCCTGCAAATGCCCCAGTATTGTTTAAAGCCATCAGCTGAATGCTACAGTCACAAGCCGAGCTGCCATGGGTATTTGGGATCTGTCCCTGCACAGCCCCTGCCCAAACAGCAGTGCAGGATGACCCAAGTGATGACTGAAACACAGGAGAGGGTTTGGAAGGGAGAATTCCCAGGGAAGACAAGTTTATGCAGGGGTCAGGCTGCAATTCCACATCATCTGCCAGGTGAGGGGCTTTAAAAGGTTCATTTTTGTGGTTTAGGGAGTCAGCACTGTGGGGAAGGAGATCAGCACTGGAACAGGGAGGGAAGAGAGATCACAGACAAGGTCCAGCCTGCAGCTCATGATTTATCCCAGCTCCCACCTCTCAGTGCTCTGTGGGAACACTATTTATAGCAAGTGACACTGAATGGAGCACTGAGCACTGATTTACATCCAGGGAATCTTCAATGGACACGACAAGCAAAAACCAGTCAAGAGTAGAAAAAAGTAAAATCAAGGAATCTACCATTGAAATCTATGCTTGAAGGTCTTGTAATTGAAGGTTTGGGGCATTCCCAGCTGGCACAAGGAGCTACAGGGCACTTGTCTCTATGTAGGCAGTTCCCTCCAGCCATCTGGAGACTTCAAAGCAGAAGGGAGGAGAGGGAGGAGGTGACCACTTGTGCTTAACTCTAAAGTTCTTCAACAAAAATCCATGAAGGTTTTAGCCTAATGGAACTTGAGACAGAAGGCTGAAGCCCTCCCTCATCCCTGTACAAGGAAACCAGGAGATAATTGTCATTTAGCCTTCCTCCATATGAGAATTATGCCCAGAAGCTGCTGAACATCCACACCACCAAACCTGTGGCTGCTCCCAAGCTCAAGTCCAACATAAATCCATATATATAATCTACCTATATAATAAAAGTGACCAAGGGATGAGAGCTGTTAAAATATATCATAATACCAAATATATGTGGCTGCTACTCAGCCAGCTTCCTCTTTTTTGTGTTAATTTCATATGAAGGTCCTCAGAGGAAGCAATGCTGGTATTGGAGGACAAGCTGCTTATTAAGGAAGGAGTTTCCAGCTTGTGCTACTTCAGTGCAGGAAGTTTTCTGGCACAGCTTGAGAAAGAGCAATTTAGCAGCAGCTTGTGCAAGTGGCTGCACTCTGCTCTAAACTGATGAAGGTCTGGTGTTATCTGGGACACTGGGCCCATGCTGAGGGGGTCCCTCGAGGTGGGAGCCAGCTCAGGATCCCAAGGAGCAGCTCTAACACAAGGGGAAGCCATCAGGACAGGGGTAATTACACCAGGACTCCCTCACAGAGCCACAGAAATAGGGACAAAGATCTCCAGGAAACATTCTGTGCTGTTTGTCCTCAGTAACCACATCCATCACTACAGGGGTCAGGCACACAGGTATTTACAGCATCCATGCTGGAGGTGGAAGGTTTATACCTATTCTATTGGAGATATTAAAGCCTCTTAAATTCAGGAACAATTAAAGAATCCCCATGCTGCACAGCAAAAAATACAGAGTGATGTAGATTTTTAAGCAGATTTAACTGAAAACAATCTTCCTGGATGCCCCAAGCACCACATGTGGCTTTTCCAACAGTTATCACATCCCTATCAGCATAAAGAGCTCTCATTCTCTAATCCTCCATAATGCTTCAAGACCAAAAGTATCCTGCCCTTCCCTTTTCTCCTGAGTCATCTCATTCCTCATGCTCCTCTATTTTCCCAGCAAATGCCAAGGTCACTGAGATTTTCCTGGACAAGCAGTGTCATTTGATGGCACAAGAAGTGAGGTGGAAGAAGCGCTTACGCAAGCGCGTGGCTTTAACGTAAGCCAGGAGTATCCGAGGTCAGCGCTCACCTGGGCAGCACAAACACAGCCCTGATGTTCCAGGGCAGGAAAAGCTTCTCTGAAACACAGCAGCCCAGTGCCCCCCCATTCCCAGTGCAGTTATGCTGCTGCTACCAGTAAAGCAACTTTCTATTTCCCTAGACACTGCTGAAGTGTATTCCTTAAATATTGTACAGGAACAGCAGTTATGCTGCTGTACTAGTAAAGCAACTTCCCATTTCCTTCCCTATACATTGCTGAAGAATATTCCTTAAATATTGTACAGGAACAGCACTTATGCTGCTGTACTAGTAAAGCAACTTCCCATTTCCTTCCCTATACATTGCTGAAGTGTATTCCTTAAATATTGTAGTTATGCTGCTGCTACCAGTAAAGCAACTTCCCATTTCCCTATACATTGCTGAAGAATATTCCTTAAATATTGTAGTTATGCTGCTGCTATCAGTAAAGCAACTTTCTATTTCCCTAGACACTGCTGAAGAATATTCCTTAAATATTGTACAGGAACAGCACTTATGCTGCTGTACTAGTAAAGCAACTTCCCATTTCCCTATACATTGCTGAAGTATATTCCTTAAATATTGTACAGGAACAGCACTTATGCTGCTGTACTAGTAAAGCAACTTTCCACCTCCCTAGACATTGCTGAAGTATATTCCTTAAATATTGTAGAGCATTTATACATTTTGGATCCAAGTTTGGACAAAGTCCCACCTCTATATTTGCATTATAACCAATAAAAGGGATGGATTTATGAATTTTCCATCTGTGATTAAAACATAATATTCTTTAAAAAAAATAAAATAGGGGCTAATCACGAATAGCTGCAGCAGTTTTGCCCCAGTTCTGCCAGCAGAAGTTGCACTAACCATATCCTGGGATTGATGTGCAATTCTGTACCTGTTATGTAACATCAGCTGACATTTCCTGCAATTGGTGCTGAGGATGGGCACAGTCAGACCTGCACCCCTGAATGCTCCAATCCTCCAAAATCATCACATTTTTAGCAACATATTATCAGAATGCAGAAAAGCCCCCAAAACCTAACTCCCTCAAAGCCAGGTAAATTCACATTTAATCTAAAGCACTCTGGGGTCTCCTTGGCTGAGTTTGTTTACTTTAAAAAGGAATTTTTAAGGACCTGTAGACAAGGAGTTTGCAAAACTGCAGAGATAACTGAGTTTTCCTTTCAGGAAAAAGAGAAAACAGATGCTGTAAAATTCCAAAGCATCCAAGCCCAGCTAACCCACAGAGCTCTTCAGAGACCATCCCCATTAATTAAAGTGTGCTGAGCTGAGCTGTTCACAACTTCTCACACACCTTCACAAATGGATTCATTGCAATACAGACAATGATAGAATCATTTATAGTAAATACACGTGTGATTTCAAGTAAATGTCCAAATTTTTATAAACCACACACACTACCTGTGGATTTGTGTGAGGTTTCTTAGAGTCATGGATCAGAGTTTGCTTGAGAAGTTGCTTCTCCAGTTAAGTGGAATATTAAGTATGCTGCCTCTCCATATTTTAAATATAACAAGTGTTTGCATCCATGCCCTGTAATGTGTTCCTCCATATTTCAGAGCACAGAGCCAAGAGAAAGCATTTTGCAAGGTCAGCTATTTCATCAGCCATGCTCACTTTTACATAACACACTTTTTTCCCTTTCATCCCATGGGTTATTAATCTTTCCCCTATTCCGATACAACCAACGGCGCTCTTCAAGGGGAAACCCAACTGGAAATCCCCAGCAGGAGCTCCACATCTTGAATTCCAATTCATTTAATCACACTTGCTGTAGCCTGAAGTGCCCAGCCTTGGCTACATAAAAAGGCTTTTTCCTCTGGCTGTTGAAGTGGACGCTTCCATTTGGGTTGATTCACACCCAACATGCCCAGACACACTCCTGAACCACCACGGTGACCTGGTGTAAAAACAAGAAATCAAAAAGCTTTAGGGAGAGCAAGTGAGGATCTGTGCACAGATAAAGGGCAGGGGAGGCTGTTCTCCAAGCAGGAGCTGCTCAGCCCGGTGGGGAAATGCAATCCTGACCTGTACCTTGCAGTGACAGAGCCCTGGGGCAGTGGGAAGCACACCGTGGTTTGTAGGGCAGGGGGGAAAGCCCACATGGCTGCTTGAAGGACATCCCTGCCACAGGTGAGGTGACACTGAAGGACCATCCCTGACACAGGTGAGGTGACACTGAAGGACATCCCTGACACAGGTGAGGTGAGGTGACACTGAAGGACCATCCCTGCCACAGGTGAGGTGACACTGAAGGACATCCCTGACACAGGTCAGGTGACACTGAAGGACATCCCTGCCACAGGTGAGGTGACACTGAAGGACCATCCCTGACACAGGTCAGGTGAGCTGAGCTGCTGCCATGGCACCCAAGGAAAAGCCAACACTATAAACACTGGCTGACATGTACCATGGCAAATCCCAAAGCAACCCATGCATGATCCCACAGACAGCAGGGAGTCACCTTCTGCTATTTACTAAAGAATAAATTCCCTGTTATGACAAAAAGATCCTGAAAAGACAGATACCTAAGGACCCCCTCCACATCGTGACACTACCCAAGGACGAGGTGTGTACAGGGATTTGGGAGCAATCCCATGGAACGTGGCAATGCTTTGTAACCTGAATTAAAATCCTCAGCTCTGAGCCTGGCACTTACACACTCTGCAGGGTGAATAACCAGCAGCACTAACGACTCCTTGCTCATCCCCAGGGGCAGAAGAGCCCAGGGGGATCCTGCCTGCCTTCCCCTCATGGCCTGGGGCCTCCCAGCAGCTGAATGAGGCGCTCCTGACCCAGCTTCCGGGCCTCAGGCTCTCAATGCCTCCATTGAGCAGGGACAGCTGACTCGCTCTTTCTCTGGAGAGATGGGGGTGAGGGCAGAGCATAAGAAATGGATATTTATGGCATTTGGGAAGAAAAAAAATGTGGGGTTCTAAACCCCTCAAAAGCTTTTGAAATGCAGTAGCTACTTAGCTGCCAGATATTCCTGAATTGTGGTTCTCTACCCCACTCCCTGCACTGATTTTGGTATGAGGTCATGACAAATCATCTGTATCCCCACAGATTAAATCTCCATGTTCCTATTTCCAATGATGTTCAGACTTTCAAAGGGAAAAAACAACCATGTAAACAGACCTCAAGAGGACAAATACCTGAAACAGAACCATGTGCACTGAAAGTACTGTGACAACTAGGAAGAAGGTGTGAAAAAGCAGGTTAGTGCTGATTGCCCAGTAGAAGAGCTGGAGCTGAAAACTCACTGATGGGAAGGGAAGTTAAGGAAGAGAATGGAAGGACCCAAACAAAAAGGAGTCGATCCAATTCCTTCAAAGCCCAGCAGTGTGTGAATGTGGCCATGCTCAGTACTAACCCCACAGTAAAACAAAGGAGCAGCTCCTCTTGTCACAGTCTGACTCATCTCCTGCATTCCATGTCAGGGAAACAGCAAAGCTTCCTCCAAGATCAGAAAGGAATCACTGCCCCAGCTCCCGTGGTGTTTTCACTGCCCCCCAGTCAATCAGACACATTGAACACTCCGGGTTCTCGTGCCAGGGCAGCTGAGCCACTGTAACAGGCATGCACTGGGATTTTGTGTTTCTGGACAGCAAAGGCTTAAGGGACTAAAACAGGGACTGTGCCTTCCCATGGCTGACAGAGGGACAAACTCACAGCTCAGAGGATCAAGCATCACAAGTGTGGTCAAGACCCCTCCTAACTCAGCTGCATCAATCCCATCCCAGAGCTGCCTCCTACCTCTGCACTCTAACACTCCCACTGTAATTAATTATCTGATTTAAGAGTTCCAGCCTGATGGTTCTGCATTACAAAAATCTCTCTTTACTCCAACCTAATCACACTGAGGCTGAGCTCTGGTGTGTTAAAGTCTGGAAGTGCAGCCATGTCTGTCTGAGCACAGCACATGCCTGTGGAAATCACCACAAAAATGCAGCACTCCAGCATCAAAGACAGGAAAAGATGAGCAGTGAAAAGGTCACCCAAGGTCAAAGCCAACACCAGGGCTGCTAAACCCAAGGTTTTTATTAGAAGAAACCTTCCTGAAAGACTTGCAGAGGAAGGTAGCAGATTTCCTCCCAAGAAAGAAAACCAAGACCTGAAAATCTGCATTTCAGCAGGCAGAACAAGGGCATTGGGTGGATTTGTGCCACAGGTGATGCTGAACCACACTTGGTTTGGGTGGCTTTGTGGGTAGGGGGGATTAGAAGAGCATTCCTTGCTTCAGTCAGGGCTATGTGAGCCAAAGCCCAGCTCATTTGGTCCAGCCCCGAGGTCTAAACCCTCTTCCACTGAACCAAGAAGTGTTTTACTCACTGAAGATGCCAAGGACACAACTGATTTTTACTTTGTTGGGTAAGTTTGGGCATAAATTTTAAATAAACTATTAAGAAAAGACAGTTTGAGTGTCATCTCATGGACACATCTCACACTTTTTAAGCAAAGCAAAGGCCCCAAGGGCTTCAGATTCATTTCCCTTTTGATTTACAAGCCCCTACATTTATTAGCCTTCTGGACATGTGGTGAGGCCCATCCTTCATACAGGGAACTGGAAAGAATTCAGACAAGGCTTCAGCTAAAGTTCACACTCCCCCTATAGGGCTCCACTGCCACACAGGGATTTTACCCCAGGCACTGACTTCCAAAGCTAAAAAATCCAAAAAAGCCAGAACCAGGCTCCCTGACAAGAATAACAGAATTAAGACAATGCTCACCAAGGCATGAGGAGTGTTTGCACTGCGTGGTCGACCGGTTGTGAAGTTGTTTCTGCATAAATAATCCCTTCTGAGTAATTAATGAAATATCAGTGCCTTTTTTGGTCACAGAATCCCAGAACGGTGTGGGTTGGAAGGGCTCTTAAAGCTCATCCTGTTCCACCCCTGCATGGGCAGGAACAGCTCCCACTGTCCCAGGCTGCTCCAAGCCCTGTCCCACCAGGGCCCAGGGAATTCACTCCAGGATGGAGCACACTGCAATCCCACAGACCCACACCCCTCCAGACAGGTGGCAAAGAAACACCAACCTAGGGGGCTCTCCCACCTTCCATCCCCACATTGCTGTATCTAAGTTGGTTTGATTTATTTAAGGCTATGGATCTTCAAGCCTTCAAGTTGTTAAAAATAAGTGCACTCAAGGATGGGTACTTTCTATTGGTGAGGCACGAGCTGGCTGAGGGGGAGGGATGAGCAGTCGTGGCTGGGGTTACTTTTTCCAGTTTGAAAGTGTGTGCTCAGCACCCATCTATTGAAAAGTTTAAGCCATTCTCTATTTGGTGAAGAAAAAAGAAAAAAATCAGTCATGCTCTCTTGATAAGGATTTCCTCCGTGACTGATTCAGGCCCCTCCATGTGTCTGAACATTGGTTTTCTCCCTGTTTGTCACATATTCACTATGGAGGGTTCTGCTGTCCTTTGAAAGGTGCAGAGATACAGCCTCACTTCTCCCTGCTCCACAATTCATCTTCCAGTCAGGGCAATGGTAACCAAAGATGACACAGCTTTACATGCTATTAAAAATTGGTTCAGAACACCAAAACCCCAACTATTTCTAGAAAAACCAGCTTCACTGAGGTGCTTTGAATCCTGCAACAGCCTTTGTGGTCATCTCTCAACTGCTGACACTACCTGACTTGCACAATCAAACTCATCCCTGTCCTGTTCTCCCAGTTTGTTTCACCCAACAGTGCATTTGACTTTGGGGCACAACCCCTCCAAAAGCTGCCCACCTTAAGGATAAGAAACAACCATTCTCCCTTCATTCTCACCCCCAGCAGCATTTGGATTTTTGCATGCCTGCTACACATCAGTCCTCTCCATCAGCTGCTTCCTAGCAGTTTATTTCCAGGAATCAATTCCATAGTGATGTCTCATAGAGATTAGAGAGCACCTACCAGCACCTTTCAGGTTTATTAGCATGGAATTGGAAAAGCAGCTTTGCTTTTGGTCTTCTCCAAGGTAGGAAATGCTGACCTAGGAGATTCTCCCACCTTCCACGCCCATGTGGCTGCATCTATCTAAAGTTGGTTTAATTTATTTAAGACTCTGGATCTTCAAGCCTTAAAGCCACTAAAATCAGAGTCAGTCTGGGGTGATGCTGAGCGAGTTCCCAACTGTTGCACAGCACCTCCCAACTCAGCAGAGCAGCTGTTTCAGTAAGGGCTTACGTCTTCAGCTGCCTAATGCAGTAACAAAATTAACCAGGACAACATGGAGCCTAATCCAGCAGGGTGGGGGAAAGCCAGTTAGTGCTCCCAGGGCTGCAACAGGCGCTGCCCCGCCACGCTCGGGCACGGATTTGTCAGGATCTGTTTACACAATCCACTTTTCCCTGCGAAAGGCATGAAAGAAAATACTCTGCGGAGAATCTAAGAGGCAACATGTTCTCTCTGCAGCTTTCTGCAACTTTTCCTGCAAACTGAGCAAACAAAATGAATTCAGAACTATCAGTGCTGCTGCGGAGCTGCATGAACAATGAGCGTGAGGCTGCCTGGAGAGAAAGCGGGGACTGAGCGCATTAACAAAAGCCCAGAGCGCGCTGGCTGTGCCCAAAGCCCGGCCTGAAAGGCTCCTTTGTCTCTCTGGTCAATGCAAAGCCATTCAGCAGCCCGTAGACAGCAGAAAGAAAGTGAGGGTGGGAGGAAGAAGAGTTCTGTCTCTTTAGGGGATGTCTCCTCAGCTGCCAGGCTGTGAGGCAGAGCAGGGACTTGCATGGAGCTCCAAGCACCCACAACCCTGGCACTGGGCACACCAAGTGCCCACTGAGGGCATGCTCTGCTCACACCCAGCCTCCCTCCACCAAGGGACACACATTCCAGCAACTGGACAGCTAGTCCCCAAAAAGCCTCCAAGTGCAATATAAATAGTAAGCTATAGAAAATAACCCCCTGTTTCTGAGTCTGCTGGCTTTTCTGCAATCCCTTCCTCCCAACAATGAGCTATTGTTCCACTCCTGGGACTGAGGAAATGTTTGTGTTCCTTCTCAGAGTCCTTTACATTTAGAGACCTGCTCCTCGTTTCAGCATCATTCCCCAGTGGGCTAAAAGCACCTGGTCTTTCACAGTTCAAGAGAAAACACATCCAGTATTGACTCCATCAAACAGAACTAACACCCCCTTCCTCATTTTCTTAGTGCTACCATAAAACTCAGCAGAGTTCAGCAGCAAATCAAAATATCTAGAAATGATCAAAGGAGGAGGGTCCCAGCTGGTACTGGTGTCCCATTTAAACACGTGTGACCAGTAGTCTGAAATGCAGAGTGATAAAGGTGAGCACCAGCTCCAAGGGTCTGATGCTTGCTGGGCATGTTTCTCCTCACAGATGTTGAAAGAAGGATACACACACTCCTCACCTTGGCCACACAGCCACCAGCACCAGGAAGGTCCATAAGGCAAGATCTTCCATGTGGGGGGAGATGTGGCCATCACAGACCTTTTTGTAGCCCACATGTCCCAAGGAACACAAATACTCTGCTGTAAAAACCCAAAGTCATGAATTCATGCTGGGCTGCTCCTCTTCTCCCCCAAACTGGGCTCTTGCTGCACATGGGAGCCTCTGAGCAAAAAGCAAAGTTTGAACCCTCTGTGCTTCAGCAGAGCCAAGGTTTTGACACAAACACAGACTCTAGGAACAGATTTCTGCAAGGAGTCTCACCCATGTTCACAAGAAACATTTAAGTGAGCAAAACCAACAAAGTGTCTATTTCCACTGCTTTAATATTTATCCATCTCTCCAGACCAGGCTCATCCTGCCCTAACCAGGGAGCTCCTGCATGTTCCACACACAGCACACACAAACTGCCTCCATTTCCCTCAGCAGCCTGTCTTGGGATAACCACACAAAAGGCAAAGCTGGCTAAATCCTGTCCTTTTGCACCACCCCATGAGCTAATCCATATGCTGCCTTTAAACACTTCACTTTCAGGGACTCCACATCTATTTTTGGAGACGGCCAAGGGGCAGGATATTTCTTTATACAAAGAAACAAGCTAATTTATTTTTGCCTAAAACACAAGGGTTTCTTAATTGCAATCACAGGAACAACTTCTGCAAGAATAGCTTGTAAAGATTAAAACTTTTTTCCCCCCCTGTGTTGTAGCTGAACTAAAAAGGAGGAAAACCCCACCATAAGCAGAGTTTTAATTAAACTGATTGACAGCCCATTCACACGGGCCACAGCTTGCTCAGGATGTCTTTTCCTTTCAGGATTTTTCAATATAGAGAAGCCTCCTGCTCTTCACCATTGAGATAAAGATCTTTTAAAGGTGCTCATCTGTTGCCTCATTGGAAAATGAAGGAAGATCTCATTAAAAACAGCCAGATGTGCAAGAAAAGTTACTGTTCTGGGAAATGCACTCAGAGGGACCAAGCCTGGAGTCATATCCAAACACAGCCCTGGCAGCACAAAGAGGCATTTCACACACACACATGCTCACATACACACTCCTGCACTGTCTCTTCCTCCAATGCAGGAATATTTTTTTTGCCTTTGTTTCCTCACTGGTGGGGAATGACAATACAGAGTAGGCATCTTGTAAAGAGGGGAAGAGGAACTGACAAACCATGTGAACAGCCATGGCTGCTGCAGAAGTGAGAATTTACAGCAGCACATCTTTTATTTTTCCCTTTTTTTTGGTCAAGTCCAATACTCTCAAGTCCAATTCTCAGAACACCCTCAAAAGCGAGAAAGAATAAAGAAGCAGAGAAAAAATACAAAGTTATCCTTGGGGTAGAAAAAAAAGTGATTCCTGTGCTTGTCCTGTGCAGGGTCAGGAGCTGGACTTGATGATCCTTGGGAGGCCCTTCAAACTCAGGATATTCCATGATGATCTGGCATAAAATCAGGTAATTCTTTGTGCACTCAAAACTCCTGTGAAGGCAGCAGCTGCTACAATACACAAGCCTGGAACCAAAGCCTAAAGAAATGTGGAAATAGAGAATAAACAAAGAAAAAAATCCCTAAAACACCTATTGCTGATTGGCAATGACTTGGGCTTCCACTGGCAGCTCTGGCATGATGAACAGCAATGGGATATAAATAGGAAATTCCTTTTCACCTTCCTAAGGTAGAGCTGCTGTGCTGGTCATTGAGAACAAACCCAGAGAGTCAGTTGTACTTATTTATATTTCAAATCACAACATGCACCACACAGCATTAAATAACATTAAATAATAACTCCTTACTCCAAAGCTTCAGTGTTTGCACCATAGATAAGAGAACATCAATAATGTGTAGCAAAGTACACCCTGTTTCCAGATAAAGCAAGATGAATTTGTTCTACTTAATTCTGCTCTGTACAGTCCAGATAACACAAGTTTTGAGATGCAATTATGAAGCACCAGCATTTAAAATCAATCTATGATAAAAGTTAATATAACAACCAAAGGAAAAAAAAAAAAAAACAACAGTTCTCAGATACACTACATTGTACAGGAGAACTCCAAGATGCTGCTTAAACCTGAAAATTCATGTGGAACAAAATGAGGACTTAAGAAAAGCCACACAAAAACCTCATTAAGGTTATTAGGGCCACTAGAAGAGCTCCAAGTGGAGATGCCACTGAGCAGGTGGATTTAAATCCCAACTGTTGGGCTTTCCTGCTTTCAGTACAAACATTGCAGCCAACACTCCAGGCATGAACAGGCTTAAAGGGACACAAGCAAAATGTGTGAACCAAATGAGCTTCTTCAAAGCATCATCTGAAGAGATTTCCTGGCTTTATGTTCCTTGCTTTCACTGAGTGGTGAACTGCAAAGAGGGTGATGTGTGTTTTGGGTACAGAGATACCACAATCTCTGTTCACTGATCTCACCCCATTTCTCAGGTGCCTGAGTAAACTCTGAGATTGGGATGATGATAAAATATTGTCCTGTCCCCTGGCACCATGCAAAGTGACTCCAGAAGCTGTGCTTTTCCCATGGGAATCCAAGCCTGCCCTCTGATCCTACTGCTCCTAAAGCTCTCAACAGGCAGCACACCTGAGGCCTCGAGAGAGGATTTCCCTCATGGGGAACTTCACAGCCTGTGATTGCACTGACCCACAAACCCAAACCTACAAAGGGACATCCTGGGCATTGCAAAGGCAAGGCCAGCCTGGGAATAATGCAGAAAAAAGTCACAATTCCAGCTGACAGATGAACAACTGCTTGCTTGAGGGCACCACGTGATGAACCATGCAAGCTTTGGCCTTTTCTGCCCACTGCCACTGAAGGCTGCAAAGGGAAATCGATATTATTACTAGACACAAGCAAAATGACAATATCATGCAACACCTGCAGCTGATCTTTACTTTTCAGTCCCTGGAAACACTATTGTGTCACAATTCCCTTGTATCTAAGACAAATTTAGCAAGACAGCTGCTCTGATTCTCTCTGGAGTCAGGACGTGTCAAGAAAGTGAGGAAGCTCCTTTAAAATAATCCTGATTCATTCACCTCCCATGCAAGTGACCCCACTTTCTTCCACTCAATCCTTCTGCAGCCTGGCTTCTCTGGAACAGCAACAAACAGCAAACAGCCTCAGCAGCTTCACAGAACCACAGACTGGTTTGGGTTGGGAGGGACCTTAAAAACCATCCAGTCCCATCTCCCCAGGGCTGTTCGTTCCCACCTCTCCCAGCCTATCACTGTCTCATTTAATCCAGATCAACTTCCCGCTTTCCTGAGCTGAAGATAGAAAGTTACAGCAAAGAAACAGCTTTGTTCTCACCTTTAAGCAAGGGAAAATGAAACACCCAGACAAAGCTCAGTTACAGCACCCTGCAAGGTGACAAAGGAGGCACCACAGAGGGCCAAGGCCTCGAGCTGGACAAGACCCCCTTCCCTTGTGGCACCACCAAAAAAACCAACACGGGGAAAAGGTTCAGGACCTCACACTATGACACCAATGGCAACAAGGGCAGAGCCTAAACTAAAGGGATCAAAAGGTGAGGTTTAGTGCCTCACCAAGTGTTTCTGAGAATCATGGAACACCCTGAGCTGGAAGGGACCCACAGGGATCAAACCCAACCCCTGGCCCTGCACAGACACCCCAACAATCCCAGCCTGTCCTGGAGCTCTGGCAGGGCTGTGCCCATTCCCTGGGCAGCCTGGGCAGTGCCAGCACCCTCTGGGTGAGAGCCTTTGCTGATCCAACCCAAACCCCCCTGGCACAGTCCCTGCCCTTCCCTGGGTGCTGTCCCTGCTCTCAGGCAGGATCAGAGCTGTGCTCCACTGCCCCTTGGGAGGAAGGCAAATACAAAAGGAGGTAAAGTCCCTCCATCAATAGCAGCTCCATGTTTTTACTGCTATATCTGAGGTGTATTTTGGGTGACAACACTCAGTGCTGCAGTGGAATCCCCTTGCTCTGATTTGCCAAGCTTTGTCACAACACGTTTATTATGGGATGTGTTAAGGGAATGAAGCTGCCAGTACCAAACTGGAGCAGATCCTCTCTGTCCAACATCCTTTGGATCACTCTGCCTTCAGAGCCATGGTATGGAAAACCTGGGGAGCAGCACATCCCCATCCCCACCTAAAAATAACTGCATTCCAGGAGTGACAGTCAATTCTAACTCCAGTACTCAATCTTGATTAAATCTAACGTTCAGTATATTTCTTAATCAACTTGCCTCCAGTGACTACCTTAAGGTTAATCTCTCAAAGCCTTTTTCAGGGGAGAGAAGATTCTTCTACCATCTGAACACACCAAGGAGCAGGTAGAACATGAAAATGATTATCCACAAAGCTTGTTCTTTCCAAAAATATTTGGCAAAGCACTGGGGTTTTTTTGTCTGTTTCATATAAACACGATGTAAAACGAAGTTAAAACAAAGTCTCAAAAATGCCCTTCAGCATTTAAAAAGGATCCAAACTCAGAGGAAAGAAAGCATTGTGAACGAGGCATGGTGCAGTAAAAAATAAGTCCTTTGGATACTTTTAACTGCATTTATTTTTGTGATTAACTTCAACAGAAGGGAAAATAAATCCACTACCTAACAGAGAGGTATCTTTGCACTGCTTTCCTTGATGGAGTTCTCCTAGAAAGAGGAGACTTTTTTTTGCTTCCAAGCATTTGGTAAGTGATAAAAACCATATTTCTGTATGGAACAGTTCAGCAGGGGAATGGTGTGCCAGCTGCCAGAGCCCTGAGCACCTCTGCACACTGCAAACCTCCCTCTGCAGACCATGGAATGCAAAGGGGCTGCCAAAAGCCCTCCAGCTGCTCAGGAAGGCATTTCTGCCCCAGCTGATAACGCTCCCCACAAAGGCAACCACACCCAGCCCTGGCCTGGCAGCTCAAGAGTCCTCCCTGAGCCTGACAGAAAATGATCCTTGCTGGAAACACTTAAATGTGGAAGTGAACAATCAGGGAATCCCAGAATGGTTTGAGTGGGAAGCAACCCTAAAGCTCATTCCACCCCCTGCCATAGGCAAGGACACCTTCCATGATGCCAGGCTGCTCCCAGCCCTGCCCAGCCTGGCCTTGGGCACTGCCAGGGATCCAGGGGCAGCCACAGCTGCTCTGGGCACTGCAGAAGGGTTGGGAGAAAAACAGATGTGCTAGGAAAAGTTCCTGGGTCACTTTTCCAAGCAAAGCCACCAACCAAATTTCAACCATCCCTGGGAAAATGGAAGATCCTCATCCCAGATGCTGGTCAGAACCACCACTCCTAGAGAATGAGAAGGAATTTTCAGAGTGAAGAAACCACATTGTTCAAGAAATGAGGGGAAAGCAGGAATCTCTAACAGGATGCATTCAAAAAGAAACATCACACACACCAAACCCCCAGGCAGGGCCAAGGAAGGGCCAGGGGAGACAGAGGCAGATCTGACATGAGGCAATGTCAGAGCCACAACTTGTGATGATAATTTCCTTTATTGAATTTTCAAGCAGGAAAAAAAAAGCAACAGTAGTAGTCTCACACTGAACAGCAGCTAAACAAGGCTAAGACTGAGCAAACCTCCTGGTAGATGCTGCAAAAATACCCAAAGCAAGGCTGTGAGCAAGCTGCCTTGATGGAGATGACAAGGAGTGACTGGGAGGAGACAGCCAGGGAGGAGAAGGCTCTGATCTCCTGTCTGGCCAGACACACACACCAGCCCACTCCTTTCTGGAGTAACTTTGGCTTTTGGTCTATTCCAAAAGCAACAGCAATGGTTCCTCAGCTGTTCTCTGCACTTTTGGCTGCATCAGATGCTTGTGCACATCTAGTCTGGCAGGAAAAAAGATTTTTTTAATAAAATGCCACAGAGCAGACAACACAGCTGAAGCCACACCCATCTTCCTCCTTTCCCACTCTGAAATGCAACTGCAGATACAACAGTTATTTTTAAATACTCCTGAATTTCAATCATTGAGCTTAAAGAAATTCACATCAAACAGCCAAAGCAGGCACTATGTGACACAAACTGAATCACAATCCAATGAAAACAAAGGTGCCCAAATTCAGTGTGGCTGTCCCCTGACCAGCAGCTGAAACAGCAGTTTCTGGCCTGATAGCAGCTCAGGGAGAGGGAGGCAAGCTGATAACCACACACTGGGCTGGGAAGCACAGAGCCACTGCAGCAGGGGACATAAACTGGGAAACAGCCCAGTCCCAACAGGAAGAGAAAATTGGGATTGTTTGGGGCTGCTTCCTTCAGAGCAGTTACTTAACACACACACACAGTTATTTCTATTTGCCCTGTGCACACATAACCAGGTAAGAGCATTAAAACCACAAGAGCCAAAGCAGACAGGTGACATAACTGAAAAGGCACAAGCAGGGGAAGGCAGGGCAGGAGGAAAAGGATCCCATTGCAGAGAAAGATTCACAAGCTTTTATTCAGCTTACAGCCTGGACTAAACCTCTGTGGGTATGACAGGCTACCTTCCCTCACGCTGAACTCACCAAGTAAAACCTACCAGCTCTGGCTTCCCCTCAGTGCCAGCAGTTCCTGCAGCTGGGGCACCTTGTTACACCACAGAAAGAAAGTTCCCACCCAGACATGAGCCCTGCAGTGCTCATTCATGGCAACTTTCACCAGGAGTCTGAATTGCTGTGAAGCACTAAAAACCACCTGACTTTTTGTTTCCTGTGCATGCCATTACCACAGAACTGCCCCTGCCCACTCACCTCAAACTCTGTGCCCCAAAATCACAAATAAACCACTCCAGCTTTGCAGGCTTTACCCCCCAGATGTCTCTGCCCCTGCTTGTGTCCTGGGGACCCTGCAGCAGCATCCATCTATTTCTGAGCCAGGCTCTCCATGTGGATGATAAGCAGGAATATCAAACAGCCTGGTATTTTACTGTCCCATTCACTCAGCTGTGTTTCCTGTGGTGTCCCCAACACTTCACACTGTGACCTCATGGGGAAATGCAATGCTCTGCTGGTCACCCTGTTGTGGTGACAGCAGTGTTGTCATCCAGAATGATGGTGCTCCCATCAGCTGAGCAAGGAATTCTGGAAGGATGATTCTCCAGAATGTTGATGTTCATTTCCATTCCCAGTGCTGTAACTCCTCGTGGTTTTTGGCCCATAATCTTTATTTCACCAGTTTATCAACATGAAACGAAATCCTAAGTCCCTTCTTGCCACATGCAGAGTTTATGGCTTCCCCTGAACTAAAATTCTGTGTCATACAAAATGAAATCCAGGGAAAGCTGGCATCCAGGGAGGGCAGAGCATCCTACACAGCTGCACAAAAACCAAATTCACAGAGGGCTGTTGGTAGGATGAGAGCCCTGAGTCTCCTCAGTTCAACCCTCTGTAACTCCAATTTCCCCTCCTAAGGAATCTGAGGGGCACACTTCACACACACCTGTGCAGGGCAAGCCAAGAAAGAGTAACAGCAATGATACATTCGCCCCACCTGGGTCTGGAGATGAGCAGTAAATTACTCTCTGAGCATTTCCCATTCAAAGAAATCCTGGTTTACTTCCATTGGCTCACCCAGGTCAGATGGGCTTGGAGCACCCTGGTCCAGTGAAAGCTGTCCCTGCCCATGGCAGGGGGTGGGACAGGATGAGCTTTAGGGGCTGAGCTTTGGGGTCCCTCCCAACCCAAACCATTCTGGGATTCTACAGATTCAGGCCACAAACAGGGACAGAACACAGAGGGAAGGCTGCAGCTGCTGAGGTGATGCCACACAGAACCAACACAGAGGCAGCAGTCAGTGAAGATGTACCTGATGCACTGTCCCACATGGGAAAGGAAAGGAAACTGCAGGACCTGTCCCTGCTGCACCACCACAGCTCCTTTCCTGAGGAGCACAAACCCCAGCTGTGCTGATCTCAGACTGCAGTACCCCCACAGCCAAGCAGGGCTTTAAGATTGAGCTTTCCACCTACAAACACTTGGATTTCATCACCACCTTAAGCACAGACAGGGAAGCCCTGAGGACTGGCCCCAAACAATCCCAGTGCTATTTTAGCAGCCTTTTCTCAAATTAACCATAGTTAAGACCAACACTGTGGATGGGAAGAATAACAGAAGTATTTTTCCTTTAAATGCTAATGTTTAGGAACACTGCAGAACAGGAATGGATCAAATCAAACATTTTGGATATCCCTAGCACCTCTGACATTATCAGGGGCTGCAGTGCAATCTGGCTCCCCAAACTGGTTGGAACAAATTTCATCTTCCTCCTTTTTCCCCACAACCCAGAGACATTTCAGACCCAGCCAATGTGGATGATGCAGATCTTTTGTCTCCCATTCCTAAGCACAACATCATAAAAGCAAAGATGGAGCTAGACCACAAGAAAAAGCAATCCAAGCCTGAGGAGTGAATTCTCCTCCTTTGAGGGAATATTTGCAACTCTCCTCCCAGTGGTGGAAGCTCAGCAGACTTTTCCAAAAGCTTCCAAAGCATCAGTGACCTTTAGGAGTTTTAGCTCAACCAGTGAGACCTCAAACTCCCTGATGGAGACCAAGAGCTATCCCTGCTTTCAACACTTCCAAGCCTGGCTGCATTCTTCCCCCAAAAACTCCTTTCAAACAACAAGACAGAGCTGACCTGAAACAGAGTCCCAGCTCTCCCCACTCTGTGTCTGTCCTGCTCTCCTGTTTTATTTTTTATTGCTGTGCTCCAGCTCTTTTCTCCACACCCTTCCCAGGTTGATTAATACTCATCCTGGAGCATCAGATGTCTGGTAATTCAAGCTTTTACAGCGCTCCACACCACAACTCTCTGTAAGGCTCACACATTTCACCAGAAAGCTTTTTGCTGACTGTTCCCACTCCTGACATCCTGGATGACATTCTGGACAGGGGTCCTGGCTATAAAACTCTCATTTTTTCACCTGCCAGGATGGGAATTTGGTGACAGCACAATTCATTCATTTATTTAATGCTCCTAACATCAGTGTGAGTGGATGAAATGTGCTTTGGCTGCAGCAAGGCAGGGAGGGGCTGTGCCAAGGGCCAATTGTTTTGGTGACTGCTGGCAATGCCAGGTACTGCTGGCACCTCCATGAGATGGGGTACCTGGGGCAAAATGGGAATTATTTTTTATGGTGCACAACCTCACAACCAAATATCAAAATATTGAAGAGTTTATCTGGGCAAATGAACTTTTTCAAAATTGAAAAAGTGTTTTGGAAAGGTATACAATGCAATTAAGGCAAACAGCTTAAATTCATTGAAACTTAGGCTTTGTGATATTTGCAGATCAGCAAAAATTAGGTCTTTTTTTCTTTTTGAAGAGACAGACATAAAGGCACTTTGAAATCAAGTTTAAAACACAACACTGGAGGAAAACATAAAACTCAAGCTGGACAGGTTGACAGCTGAATTATTTGCATTCACAACTCTAAAATACAAAACACAGAGCCCAGAAACACTGAATATTTGGAGAAAGACTGTCCAGTGACAAGTATTTATAACTGTGTGAGCACTAGTGGGAAAGGGTGATACAAACTGAAGCTGGTTTCATATTATACAGAGCAAGTAGAACTCAAGATGCCTCACCAGCTCAAGAAATACTACATCCAAAAGCACCTTCCAAATGAGCCTTGCTAAAGCTGCTGCAATCCCCTTCCCAGCACACTGCAGAGTTCAAGGTGCACCATGAATTTCACATTAAAAGTCACAAGAAGCAGGCTTTAAATGTTTCTTTGGTTTCAGTTCTTGAATTCCCCCCAAACAACTGGCAGAGGTTGCTCACCCTCAACTCCAAGAACCCTGCTGAGTTCCCTTTCCAACATAAAACATTGAGTCAGCCCAGTGATTCAGCTGCACATTGCAAAACCCAGGGTCCACTATGGAGCTTGTACATCACCCCAAACAGAGATTCAAGACTCCCAGAAAGTCTTCAGGCCAGATTTCAGTCTGAATTTCACATCAGACCTGACAGATGTGTGGAAGATCTCGTGGCAGCTCCAGGACAGAAGGGCTGGGTCTCACCCCTCAGTAGAAATGCACTGGGTGTTTTTTACAAGGTCCTTTCCTCAGGATGCTCAGGAGCCTTCCCAAGAACAGAGGTGACTAAAAAAAACAAAGCTGAAAGGAGCATCACTAAAAAAGTCTTTCCCTTTGATGCACACAGAAAGAGCCTCCTGCTTGGTCTGAAAGACCAAAGACTTCTCTCATTTTTGCCTTTTGGCAAGAGAACAAACTAAGCCCAGGAAAAGCCAGTTTCAAGACACAGTAACTTCTATGACTTATTAATAACACATAAAAGAGGGAAATCAGTTTTCAGACCACCATTAGCAAAGCCACAGCACCAGCTGAAATGGATTTTCACCCATCACCAGTGACACAGACACTGCAATCAGACTCCTCTGACTGCTCCAACTCAGTAACTCACAGTCACCCTCACGTGTAAACCAAACCACACAGCCATCATCTGACAACCCCAAACAGAGCAGCCCTGCAACATTTATCAGCTTCCACCTTCCAAAAGCTCTCTAAACTTAGGAAAATCTGTATTTATTAAGACCTTTAACTGCAATAATTCCTCCTTGCTTAGTGTTTTCACAGCAACAAGAGCAAACTCCAAGGCTGGCAGGGAAATTTCTGTTCCCTCCCCTGCTACAAGCTTTGTGCTCCCAACTTTTCCAGCTATTCCTGTGCAGATACTCCTACCCCAGAGCATGGGAGCCTCATTCCTGCTGAGCTCAAGCACTTGGAAAGGAGCAGCTGCTCGTGCACCTTGACAAGTCCTAACCCATTCAACACTCCAAGAGACTCAGAGAGAGATACCAGGACTGGCTGAGGATGGGATAAGTTTTATTTCCAAGACATTCTGGAAGCCACTTGGATTTTTTTTCAAGCCTATCTAAAGCTCTACAAATATTTCAACTCTCATGTAGATAAAGGAAACACCAAGTTGTTACAATCAACAGCCAAAACATCTTATTTTTGGTGGCAGAATTGATTTAAACCTGATACAATCTTGGTGTGGGGAAGTTTGTCCTTTTCTCTCCACCTCAGCTACACAGCAAACAAAGGCAAAAAACAACTCCTCAGGTACAACAGAAATACAGAGCATGTAATTTTCCTTTCAGGAAAGAAAAAAAAAATAATCATGCTGTCCCATTAACCTAGTTCCATGCCCAGCAGCAATTTGACTCAAGTCCCATCAGCAACAGCGTGCCATCACCTATTCCAAAAAGAGGGAGTGCGCCCTGGGACACCTTCCAAAGGTAAAGAATAAACCAGAGCAATAACATGCACCAGAAAATTTCACTAGCCTAAAAGCTGATTTTGCTCTCCTCCCTTGGATCCTTTTCTTTTTTAAGAACACATTCTATTTTCCTCTTCCAGCTGTTCCACATCATCAGCTCCTGTTTGGGAGTCCAGGGTTTGGGAAGGGAGGTTGTACAGAGAAGTGCTTGAAACTGCAGCAAGTGTAAAACAGCACTGTGAGTGTCTCATCAACTGCATTCCCTTAAAAAACAAGAAGAAAAATTCATTTCCCCTGGTTCCTCCAGAGCACAGGGCACACAACTCCTCCCCCCACATGTTCATGCCTTGGAACAAACACCAGTTTTCTCTTCCCCACTCATTCCAGAAAAGCTTTTGCAATTGCCAGCAACCACATTCAAGTCACAGCTAAAGTTTCCTACCAAAGCAATGCCTGTAAAACAGTGATACCCCATCTGTAATTCCCCAGAGTAAAAATTCCAGCAACTCTAATCATATTAGTGGATTTACACACAACTAAAGTTGACAGTTGACTAGCCCTGAAATTACTGGATTAGGGGGAAAAGAAAATATAGGTTACCCCTGCCTTCTAAAGGGAGATCTTCACTGCTAACTCCCACTACTAAACAAAAGTAAAGCAAATGCACCAGCTCAACACATCCCAAAGTTTGCTAACAGAAAAGCCTTTCAGTCTGAAAATGATGGACAAAATCCATCACAGATAAAATAAAAACCAGATTAAAATCCTTCTACATCCCAACATCTAAAAGGAAAGTTATTTATTCTGAGTCTCCTGTTACTCTCTCAACAACTTCTGACACAAACTCTGCTCCCAAATCAGAGCTGCTCATTAAATACACATATATTTAAATGGATAAAGCAACCCTCACCCAGACTTCTGCCACAGAATATACAAAATCATGTCCTTGGATATGAAAAGAAAATAAGCCACTTGAAATCACATTTTTAGAATTATTTTCTCCAAGAGATTTCACCACAAAAATCTTACAAAGCTGGTAAAGCGACATATCTGCGCTCTAACGGATTAACTTTTGTCATTAAATAAATTAAAGCTACTGCTGCTTGAAAGAACACTGAGATGTGCCAAGGCTGGGGAACATCAACAGGGGAGATGGCAGAGAGGGCTTAAGGCATTTTATTTTTTGGCAACACACTCCCCAATCCGTGCTCGTTCCTCCCCTGCAGAGGAGCAGGGAAAGTCTCTTCTCCAACTCTCCTGCTCCAACCCTCCCCAGATGTTTGATCTCCACAGCTCCAACACTTCCAAACAGAAACACTTCCCAGGCAACACCTCTGCCCCCTTCCCTTCATCCAGCTGAGATCTCAGAGCATTCCCTCCTAAACTCAGAAACAGAGAGCAAGGGACACCCCTGATCTCAGCCTGGTCCCTCCTCTCACCATTCCTTCCCTTTGGGGACCATAATGCTCCTGACACTTTCCTCACACATGGCTGTTGTATTCATATTGTTGTTATCACAATTCTAGAGTCCCATACCTTCTGAGTGGTTTTCTCACAGCAGTGTTGCTCCTGCTTCTCCATCAGGGCTCCTCCAAGGCTCTCCCTGACCAGCCAGCCCACCCCCTTTTATCCCAGTTATCTTCATTAGCCACAGCTGCCACCCAATTAACAACATCACAGCTGCAGCCCATCAAGAACAACTAGGACTGGGGCAAGGCCACTCATACAATACATAGATTTTACTGAGACTCATAGGCCACTTATACCATACATAGATTTTACTGAGACTCACGGGCCACTCATACCATACATAGATTTTACTGAGATTCATAGGCCACTCATACAATACATATATTTTACTGAGACTCATAGACCACTTATACCATACATATATTTTACTGAGACTCATAGACCACTTATACAATACATAGATTTTACTGAGACTCATAGACCACTTATACCATACATAGATTTTACTGAGACTCACAGGCCACTCATACAATACATAGATTTTACTGAGACTCATAGGCCACTCATACAATATAGATATTTTACTGAGACTCATAGGCCACTTATACAATATAGATATTTTACTGAGACTCATGGGCCACTCATACAATACATAGATTTTACTGAGACTCATAGACCACTTATACCATACATATATTTTACTGAGACTCATAGGCCACTCATACAATACATATATTTTACTGAGACTCATAGGCCACTCATACAATACATAGATTTTACTAGGACTCCTACTATACGTGGCTGCCACTGGCATCTGGCAGAGGTTTCCAGCTGTGCTCCAGCCCATGTCAAAGCTGCACAGGGAGTGCTCCACACCAGAGCCACCACCACACTCTTCAAGCTGACTTTTGTGCCTAAATCCCTTGTCCTCAACTCCAAACTCATCAACAAACTCCAGAGAGCACAGAGCTGCTCCCACTTCCCTTTGAGTGGGAAAACACCACTCAAATTGGAAGTAAAGGAAGGAGGATGGCATTGGCTCCAAATTTCCAGAGGGGATCACAGCAACCCAGAGATCCCAACCCTTCAGTGCACGCTGCAGATTCTCAGCTGAGCAAAATTATTGGGCACTTTCTCCTCCAGCTCAGCTCTTGGTTCATGGAGAGACAACAGAGAACCCCATGCACCCAGTCCTCCTCAAGAATCTTGATTTAACCAGATCTCCAAGGCAGGCCTTGCATCCCAACGCTGGGCAAGCACTGCCAGGAACTCACCCTGACTTCCCACACAGCCTCAGCCATTCCTCAGTGCCATACTGTATTTTCTGCTCTCCTCCTGGGCCTTGGGGAAGCTCCTTGCATCCAGAAGATGCCACCCAGCACAGCACTTCCTGAAAGGGACTACAGCACAGTTAGCTGAACAATGCAGGAAAAACTGAAACTAAATGACTGAGGCAATGTTAGTAAAACACACATTTCCTTGCACAGCAATGATGGAATTCACAGAGGTCAGTCCCCCAAACAACAATCCTTCCTCTCTGCTTCTCGGAAAAGGAATTAACAAGGAGGAAGAAGAGAAAAAAAAAATAATTAGTAACAGTCTGTTGACACCCACCCTGAGCCTGCCACAACCTGCAGTAGCCTGAGGAACACCCAATTTTTCAGAGATGCCCAATCCCATATGGAAGCAGCCAGATTAAAGTCAAGTTTACTGGTGCCTGCACATCAACAACCAGGAACTCCCTCCAAACGTGAGGAAGTTGGGAAAAGAAAACAAAACCCTCCTGACAGCAGCCCTGAGCTGCAGACAGCCCTGATTGGGCCCTGACTGAACCATTAACCAGTGTCACATTAACCAGCAGCTGGAGATGTCACCCCAGGTGCCATCCATCAACCTGGCTGTCCCTTACAAGCCAATGTTTCCAGGTCTAGGCTGGGAAGAAACTGGTGACCTGATTATATTGATCCACAAAATTCATTCACAGCACAGGGGCTTTTAAAAGAACAGCTTCATGTAAGACACACAAAAATACTTCATTTCTAAGTGGGAGAGTAAAGAACAGGGTGGAGTGTGACATGTGTCAGAAGTGCCACTGAGGTAAAACCACAAAGAGCCACAGAGCCCTTGCAGCACCTTCGTTCCTGCACCTTTTTATGGAAGAAGTCTCACTCCAACTTCACTGGAACTTCTCCTGCAGAGGCAGTCTGGCAGTCAAAGCCAAGGAGAGCAGATTGGGATTTACTTTTTATAAAATCCCTTCTGTGTCACTTCACCCTCGCTTGTCCTTTCCACCCAAACAAGGGTCAGACTCCAGCTGAAGGGTTTATCCATACTGACAACTTCTGAGCACAATTTCTGCCTGAAATCAGGTTTGGCTGAGTACTCACCACCACCAGAGCCACAGAATTATCCCAACTTACTTTTACACAGGAAATTTAACTTCTTAAAGCCACTGTGTTAAGGAAATTCCTCACAAGTCTGTCTTGTCTTACAGCAGCTCCAATAACTTCCTATTTAGCAGGAAACAGAATGAATCTCACATCCACACATTTCTGCTCTTCATGTCCATCACTTTCCAGCTTCTCTTTCTCTCAAAAAATATTATTTTCTAAAAAAATATCTTTTTTTCCCCTCTGTATTTTAATTTTCCCTCCCTCATGCCTCGTTACATGCACATGCTGAACACTTCTCTCTCACACAATTTTGATTTTTTTCCAATTACACAGATATCGTTTAATTTCATGATACATGAAGTCTGAAACCACAGGTATTTCCAAAGTTACAAAGTTCACCAGTAAGAAACTGCTTTGGTTTAAAAAGCCCAAGTCAGAGAGAAACCTGCAACTCTTTTATCTGCTGTGAGGTAACAGTGGCTCAACAGTTGTATCAAAACACAGAGAAAAAAAAAGAAACCAAAGAGGGCTAAAAATAAGGCTGAACTCAGATGACCCCCTGCACTCCAGTAAATCAGGGATGAACTCTCCTCTCCCAGCCTCACTCAGAGCAGCACTGAGAGGTAACAGCTTTTGTTTATAATCAAACACAGGTTTTGGTGGAGGATAAAACAGCCAGGGCACCTGAATAAGCAGCAAAAATAAAGTGTTTGGATATATTGCAAGCACAGATCAGTAGTTCAGGAGTTAAGCACAGAGATATCGGTCAAACACAATGTTTTCAACACAGGCATGTCTAGAAATAAAAATGAAACTGTGTCATTTGAACCTCCCTACTTTTATAACACCAAATTGTGATTTCCATCTAACACTTCTCCCTCTCTCTGTCCCTGCTGGTCAGTTGGGTCCCCAGGACAGGACACACAGCAGCCCCACTCCTCCAGGAGCTCCTCCAGCCTTTCCAAGCCCTTTTGCTTTTAGGCTGTGCTCAGAATAAACCCAAACTTCATCTTTCATGTGCTCCATGCAACACTCACCAAAAGGAACAGCCACAACAGCACAGCCCCCGTTGGACCCAGCAGGGTCCCCCCAGCAACACCCAGAGAATAAAATGCTTCGGACAGCCCAGGCAAACTGCAAACTTCAACTCTCAGGGCACCCAAGTGCCACCTTCCCAAGCAAAAAGCCCCTTCCCAGCCAAACCAACACCGGCCGGCATTCCCACTCCAACTCTTGGAACATCCCTCAAAACCGAAGCAAATTCTCCCAGAGCAACAGTTTTACTCACCACCAACCCCGCTGACTCTACTGACAGCACCTTCCTACTTTTTATATTCCTAAAGCACCGGTTGGAATTAGGGAATGCCACAAATCAGGCAAAAATCAGCCAGCAAAGAGAACGTCCAGGGGTTTTCACTTGACCCAAACAAATCCCTAACGTCAACAGTCTCATGATTTAAGCAACGAATTTGTTGTCATGGCAGGGGTGATTCTTGCCGGAAGTTCAAGAAAACAATGGACCTAAACTGGTTATAAAAGAGCCGGGTTTTCCCACCTCCAAAATGAAAGTGAGAGCAGGAAAATGCTCATACACAGGGAACACAGTTCTGAGAGCACAGAAAACCACCCTGCGCTTCCACCTTAAAAATCCAACACACCGCCAAACATTAACAGCAAAACACACTCCCGGCCGTCCCTGCACCATTCCCGGCTAACACAGCACGGAGATATTTCACAAAGTGTGTTTTTCTCGTCACACTCCCCCCAAAAACTCCAGGGAGAGAACAGCCAGTTTGCCACGGGATGCTGTCGGACGCTGCAAACAAAACCTCAGGCCGGCAGGCACTTTCCTGCTGATCCCTGCAGTATTTCCCTCCTGACTCGGGGCCTACTCGCAGCACAGAACCCAAGACCTTTAAAAAACACTCGCAGCCCCCGCCGGCCTCTCTTTGTAGCAGCGGCCGCTTTTGCTGGGGGGATTTTGGGGAGTGGGAGCCTCCTCCTCTTCCTCCCCATCACGCGTGGCCTGCCAGGGAAAGCTGCTCAGTGAAACGTTCCGCCTGAGATTTAATCCCACCGGCCAAGTAGGAAAAAATGAAATAAAATAAAATAAATTACATGAAAATCGTCCCCAGATGTAAATAATAATAATAATAAAAAAAAAACCCTGGGTTTAAATTCGCCTGGAAAAACAACAAAACCAAAGCACTTACCTGGGCAGGACCAGAAGCAAAACTGAAGAACGATTTATAATTAAAAGTTTACCCTTGGGGTCACCGCTGCTTTGGGGGAGGGGGAAAAGGGACCCCCTGGAAAGGGCTGACCCTCCAAACCAGCCCACAGGGGAGGCACAGGGCCCCCCTTCCCCGGCGCCATCCCAGCAGGTGCAGCCCCCCTTCGCAGGGGGCCCCACACACAAACAGCCACACAAAAAAGAGCCGGGACCCCTCAACAACCCCCGCCTCACACACCCCCCGGCTCCGGGAGGCCCCGCGACCCCCAACCCTCCCCCGGGCTGGGGGGCCCCGCGACCCCTCACCGCCCACCGCCCCCAGGCCTGGGGGCTCCCCGCAGCCCTCACCCTCCCGGCTCCGCTCGCTGTGGGCAGGGGGAGTCACCCCCGAGCCCCCGGGGCAAAGGATACTGTTGGGGCGGCTGTGGCGGCAAGGCCCTGATGTTGGGGTGAGGCGCCGGCGCCGGGTGAGGGGGAGCCGGGGGGGGAGGCGGCCCCGCCGCCGCCCCGCTCCCGGGGCCGGTCCCCGCCGCCGCCGCCGCGCCGGGTTTCAAAGCCGCCTTCTGCGGTAAACTCATGGCCAAGCGCAGCCACCACCCCGCGGCGGGGAGCGGGGCCGGGGGGAGCCGCGGAGCGGGCCGGGGGAGAGCCGGGGCAGCGCGGCGGGCCGGCACCGGCGCCGGTCTCCGTGACAACGCGCCTCCCGGAGGGCTCGGGAGAGGGGCCGGCGGGGAGGGAGGGAGGGAGGGGAGGGAGGGAGGGAAGGGGGGGCGGCTCAGGCCGCGCTGCTCATGAGCCGGCGGCGGCGGGGGGTCGCGGTCGCCCTCGCCGGGGGCAGCGGAGCCGTTCGCGGCGGCGGCTCGGGGGCGATGCCGGCGGATTTTCCTCACTGGAGTAGCGGAGCATCAAACATGGCGCTGCGGCCGCCTCCAGCTGTCCGGCCGGGCGGGCGCTCGGGCGCCTTCGGGCCGCTCCGGAGCCGCTCGGCCCAGAGCCGATCGGCGACCTTCGGCTCTTTCCGGAGTCGCTCGGCCCACCTCTGATCGGCAACCTTCGGCTCTTTCCGGAATCGCTCGTCAGCTAGCGCCGCTCGGTAAACCTCGGGTTCTTCCGGAAAGGCTTTCGCGCGCGCAAGCGCCTTGCCCTGTACCCCCTCCCTCCCCTCTCGGCCCAGCACCTCCCGTGACCCCCGCGCTCGGTAAACTTCGGCTATTTCCGGAAGACGAGGGCGTGAGACAGGTCGGGAAGCTTCGGAAGGGCTCGGAAAAGGGAATCCCGCCCCGCTCGTAGCTCTTCGGAGCTTCTCGGCGATTTTCGGAATCCCTCGGGATCGGCGCGGGCGCAGCTTCGAGCACACTCGGCTCTGCTCGGAGAGACTTCGGCAGTGCTTGAGGGTGAGGGATTGGCCCGAGGCTGTCAGTGGCCCTCTGGGGTCCCTCAGCAGCCACCCCACTGAGGGCTTCCCCTGCCCCAAAACTCACCCCCAGCCCCAATTCCTGGCGTCTGAAGGGGCTGGAAGGGGCAGCACCGCAGCCCCCCCGAGGCATCGTGAGGGCCGGCAGCCCTGAATGCAACATGGAAGCCTGGGACCCCCTTGGCTGTGAGGGGTCCCACAGTATCCATATCCACCCTACCGCGGGCCTGAGGAAGGGACTTACCTAAAAAACCTCACCCCCAGCTCTGTTACCAGCCCTACAGCTCGCAGGCCCAATTCCGAGCTCCTGGGGCAGCTGACTGTGGCCCCTCATGAGGGCAGAGAGTCCTGAGGGTGACAGGGTGGCTGTGAGGGACCCGAGGACCCCCAAGGCAGCCCACATGTGGCAATGGGGTCCCTCCAGACCTGCCCTTGTGGGCAGACGTGTCCACCTGACCCCATGGTCATACCAAGCCATTACCCTCCCAGGGTAGCCCCACCATCACCACCACATTCACCATTTCACACCTAACCTGCAGAACCCTCCTCACGGCCACCACCTGAGCTTGGCAGCGGCTGAGGTGGTTTGTACCATCTCATGGAGATAAAAGGCACCTCAGAACAGATTCCGGCAGCTGCCAGATTGTCCTGACTTGTCCTGCCCCGCTGCTGGCTGCTGAGGGCTCATTCCAACCCTCTGGCACCTTCCAGCGTTCCTGCAGCGCCGCACGTCCCAGGGAGACGCTCCCAGCGCCTTCCCTGTGCCCACAGGTATTGCTGCCCCAGCCACCAGCCTGGGGTGCTGCTCTAGGAAACCTTCCCAGAGCTGATTTGTGTCCCCTCTGCTGCAAATTCTGAGCAGCTGCAAGTTTAGGAGGAAGATAATGCTTTATTTCAATCACAAATAAACCCTTAAATGTGAAAAGCTTCTTTTGCTGAAGTGAACAGCTCTCATGGTGGTGTATTCAGGCATCTGGAGAGTAGCTGGTACAACCACAAGCTGAGAGGAGAGGTCTTGTGCACTAAGGAAATCTGAGAAGCCTCATCCATCCTTGTCTGTGCAATGGCCCTGTTTATATGCAGAGAAGTAATTTTGAATATTAAATATAAATCACAATGGGGTTGTGCAGGACAGGTTTGGGACACCTAAGGATCGCAGTGGGTCCAGAAGCTCTCCCTCCTCTGAGCTGTGTTCTCAGGAGGAAAACTGGGAGCTGCCACACAGGTCTCCATTAAAAGCAGCCCTGCAACTAGAATACTTTATCACTTACTCACATGCTACCCGGAGGGCACAGCCACCTCCTGCAGTGCCAGCAGGCATTAGTGCAGCAGGGGAAGGTGAGCATGTGCTGCTCAGTGTCCCTTTCTGTGCTCTTTGTTCAGCGTGGGGTAAGGGAAATACCTGGGAGGAGGTGAGCTCGTACATACCTCACACTGCCTGTGGGAAATGGGGGGAAATAGCAAACACTGAGATTTCTTGTTGAGGGGGAAAGAGCCCAACCAAGCCCTGCCAGCCTGTAAAGAAGTCCTGACTTCAGAATATTTCTATCTAAACCCAGGAACAAATATTTAGAGGGGACTGTGGCTGTTTTTTTCTGAATGAGTTTTCCTCAGCAGCCTTCAGCCTGCCACATTAAATAATTCCCCACCAGGAAAACTGAAGAGAGAAATAAGGAGCACCAAAAAGAAAGGCCAAGTACTCCTCCACTCCTCAAAAATGGGAGTCAAAGGAGGAACTTGTCTCATGGTATGGGATTTGCCCAGGTACTAATAGATGTACCAGCATCCCAGAGAGAGCTGCTGTGTTCACAGCACACCTCTCCTGCTGGGAAGACAATTCTGGTAAAGATTTGGCTGTTATTATTTGGAGGGTGCAAGCAGAGCTGTGAGTTCTGGGGGTTGGTGCCATTCCATGACCACCTCCTGGCACAGCCCCTCTCCAGCTACCCCCCTTTGCATGGAAGGAAATTCATCTCAAAAGCAAATTGACATCCATGGCTGCCTCTGTTCTACAGAAATAGCTGCCTGTAAACACAGCTGCAAAAGAGCTTCCCAACTCCAGGATCTTTGCATATAACACTTTTTGCCTGTTTAGAAAGGAAAAAAATGGCATTTTCACCATATTGTCTGCTGAAGCTCCCAAAATGTGCTGGCCAGGCGAAGGAGCCAGGCTTCCAGCTCTGCCTAAAGCCCTTCCAGAGTCAAAGTCTCTCTCCAGCCATGTTTTCCCCTTCTTTTTATTTTTTCCTGAGAAGAAAAAGCAGATATGTCTCCCTTCTACCTTATGTAGGATGATTTGGCCAACAAATCCTGCAGATTTTGGAGCCTGAGCGAGTTCCAGCTGGATTCACACCCTTCTTGCCGCCTCTCCATTTTGCTTTTCCTCCTCTTTTCCCTGCTAGCACCTGGGAACCGATGTGTCACCGTGGGCAGCTGGAGCCTGCAGTGCTGAGCTCCTGTTTCAGAGCATCACCAGCCCTTTTTCCAGCCCCACAGTGTCTCCTGTACCTGCCACAGCAGAGACACAAACCCCAGCACAGAGTGCAGTGGGACTGCTGGAGCTGTTGGTGAACTTCAGAAAACACAGGAGTGGGGTATCCCCTGAAGGGATGCTCGTGAAGAGAAGAGCATAAAGTGAGAAAAGGGTAAAGCACAAAGCCTGGGAGTGAGTGAGGAGATACAGCCTTGTTAACTCAGCTTGGCTCTGAGTGAAATGAGCAGGTCCCAGCTGCAAGGTAGGATTTAGAACCTGCTCCCCACCTCCCACTCCCCATCCTCCTGCCTTCAGGAAGGTATGGCTTGTTCAGGGGAGATTTTGGCCCTAAAATCTGGTTGTTCCACTAGGTAACCTCAGTACTGTTGTGATGTGTCTGGGGTCAGATCCTACCTGCAGGGAACAAAGCAGGAAGGAGAGGGGCAGTTCAGATGGTTGGGTTCAGCCTCTCACCAGCCTTCTTGGCCCCACCAAACCTATGAACAGCCCTCATCTCCAGCTCTGTTTGTAGGCTCCAGCATGCTCCAGGTGCCTGCTTTCACCCAGCACAGCACAGCAGCACCTCCCTCTTTTGGCTTCTCCTGCTTTTCCCGCACTGTTCCTCTTCCAACACCCTCCAGACAAAAAAAAAACACCCAACCTAAAAAACAAAAAGAAAAACAAAAAGGTCCTGCTTGGAGCTTTCCCCATTCTTCCCCCTACCTGGGCTCAGCCCTCAGCAAACAACGACTCAGCCCTCCAGGGCACAGCTGAGCGCACAATAAAGCGAATACCACCCAGGACCAGGCAAGCCCACACCAGGAGCTGGCACAGAGTGGGATGATTCACTCCTGCCCGCTCTCCCTGTGCCCGCAGCCTCCCAGGGAGGAGAACTCCCCCAGCTGCACCCAGCACGGGCAGCCTTGACCACAGTGTCCCCCACCACAACACAGCTCATGGTCACCTTCAGAGTCCTTCCTGCCCTGGGGCTGTCCCTGACCACGGTGTCCCCCACCACAACACAGCTCATGGTCACCTTCAGAGTCCTTCCTGCCCTGACCACGGTGTCCCCCACCACAACACAGCTCATGGTCACCCTCAAAGTCCTTCCTAACCCTGAGCCATCACCTGCATGGTCCCTCCCTGCAAGTAAATCCCAGAGAGCCAAAGTGTTTCCTGTTTGGATGGTTAAACCACTTCTAACAGCATCTCCATGTGACGCCTGTGCTCCCTTCCTTGCTGCTTTGCAGCTGGGAAAACACCCTCTCACCCAGCCCCGCTCTATTCTCTTTGCCTTACGCCCACGCTGTTCTTCTCTTTCCCTAGGAATGCAGGTATTCCACCACAATTCAAACACGTGGAGCCACATCCAGACCCAACCAGGGCTCGGGTAACATCGCAGGTTCCTGCCAGCCCAGCCCTGGATGTGCAGCAGCGATTCTCTCGGCTCCACCGCCCTCTGCGGGTTTGCGCCATTTCCAGGCGGATCTCAGGGAAAACAACGGCGGCCACGGCCGCTCTCAGCGCTGCAGGAAGCCGAGGGCCTCACACCGAGTGTGCAAGCAGAAAGTGAGTGCTATTACTGCATTTCCATTCCATCTGGGTGAGAAAACACGGTAAAAACAGTCAGAGATGTATTTTAATGTCTTATTTATGCAACATCCATGTCCCCAGCTCACTGCTGGCTCAGTCCTGCCCGTGCCAGCAGCAGAAACACTTCGTATTCTAAAAAGTTTGCTACAAATGGGCTGCAGCCTCCTAGTTTTGCCCCAAATCCAGCCCCCGATAACAAACCCGTCCCCTCATCTGCTAATAACCCCAACACACCCCCCATAACAAGTCCCACCACCACAACCAACCCTATCCCAAGACCATAACCAACAACACCCCACCTACCCCAAGCTTCCAGATAAGGATTCACCACCAATGACACTGAATAAACACTACCAACATCCCCCCTAAATAAACTATAACCAGTACCAAAGCACCAACAATTCCTAGGTTAAATAGCAAAGGAGTACCCAGCCCTTGGTGTGGTTAATGACCATCAGCCCTGCCAGGGGTGAGGCTTACAGGGAGCCTGCAGTCTAGGTCCTGCCTTGCATTTTTTGGGCAAGCCTGATGAAGCCATGGAGCATCTGCTCAGAGTGAATGTTGGCCTGTTATGGACCTGGCAGCATCCCACCAGCATCACCAAGCCATAAATAAGGGAGTTTGGAGGGAAACCTGCACAGGGCCTGTGCCGCTGGATCCAACCGCAGCCCAGCCAGCCAAAAACTCACCCAGAAGGAAGGAAAAGCATCTGGGAAAGACCTCCCTGCCAGGGAGCTGTGTGGGGCCGTGCCATAGAGATGGAAAGCAAAGAGCCACCTGCAGTGAGAGTGAGGTTTTGGGGCAAAAATCCCCTGGATTTAGCCTCCAAGAGAGGCATAGGTCACCAAGCACAGGCTAGGAAAAGGCTCAATGGCTCCGTTTTGTCAGCATGGGACAGTCTCAGTGGTGTAGACAGGGAGAAGAGCACAAATAAATGGATGCAGACCCTCCTGCTATAAGAAAATTCAAGTCATGATCAGCTCCAAATCCAGTAAAAAGTATTTATTATTTCAATTACAATAAGCCTCACGCGTAGGGTGAAAAAATAGTTACAAAAACCCAGCCCCTTCCATCCCTCCCTTTACATATAAATATTAAAAATCCCTCTAGGTCTCTGCTTTGTCTAGAGCAAGAAGACAACACACAGCACCTGAGCTCCTGTCAGTGCTTTCCCCTCAAAACAGGTATTAAAAACATCCCTTAAAAAAGTCCCTCAGCCCCATCCTGATCACTTCTCACACTGGTGCCAAAGCAGCTGTGGAGGGACAGAGCTCTGGGGGCACGTGGTGCTTTTGGGGCTTGCAGTTTCCCAGGCAGAGGGCAGGCTCGGCATGAGAGAAGCAGCGGCAGGAACCGCCTGCACTTGTCTGGGAAGCTTTAGGGCCAGGAAATCCTGGCTGGCCTGGCTTCAGAGGAGAGAGGAGGGAGAACAGGATGCTTCATCCACCCCATCACCACCTTGGTTACATCTTTGGTTACGTCAATTTTTCCCTTTACGCTCTGAAATTAAAGCTAATCCCAGGAGCTGCAGCATCCCAGCACAGCCTCTGTGACTTGCAGCATCCTCCAGCCCTGTCCCCAGGCCTGCGTCCCTAATTTTCCCATCAGCATCCTCTAAGGATAGTCCCTCCCAGAGAAATACAGGATTCAAGACTGGAAAAATATCCACAGCCCTACCCAGCTTCCCTTGCCAAGGGACTGTCACCACAGGGTGCTGCACCTACGGCTGCACTAAGTAAAAAAAAAATTAATAAATATACTAATCTTTTACTAAAAAAAGGCTTTTAAATGCATTTTCCCTGAAAATTTCCAGTGTATTCCACAACACATGAAAAAAATATACGTATTTCCCCCCCCCCCCAAAAAAATATATCTTAAAATACTTTCCACCCTCGTGTGCGCATCTTTGGAGAGAAGGTGGTACAGCAGGTGTATTTAGACACGCAGACAAACCTGCCACTGCTGGGGGTTCCCTTTATCACCTCCAAAACAGAGGGGTTTTCCATGTGGTGGGTCAGGCTGGAGCGCTGTGTGTGTAAATACAGGCAGTGCCCACAGATGCCCGTGCCTCGGCACATGGCCCGGTCATGGTGGCAAAGAAGAGACCCCCAAACCAAAGTCATGTCACCAACAAGCAGAGGATGAGGAGTTTTCACAGTGGATTGAACCTCGGACAAAGCCGGGGCACAGACACTGCTCCGGCTGAAGAGTCGGGCTCTCTGTGGCATGGAGAAGTGGTTTGAGCCTCAAAGGACTGGGGAAGCCCAGCTGTTGGCAGAGGACAAAGCAACCAGCCGCCGGCTCCCTGGGGCACCCGGCCATCACCAGACTTCACACTTCTTGAGGGGGTTCATGGGGGAGCCCGGGGGGCAGCTGAAGTGCTCGGCGAACTCCCGGGAGTTGGAGACGGTGCCGATGACGCGGAAGCGCGAGGGGCTGTGGGGGTCGGTGATGAGCCCCTCGTGCGAGCTCTCTGGGGTGCGAACTGAGCACCACACCTGCAAATGGAGGGCAAGGGGCCTGAGTACTGACACCCATCAGTGCTGAATCCAACCTCTCTGCCTGCATGATGGGGGCCGAGGCAGCTCGAGCTGCAGTTCTGTCTTCCTTTGTAACCAGCACCACCCCAATCTCATTCTCCATCCACTACATGAAGGACTCTGTTTTGCCATCACACCCTCCCAATCCCATCTGGGCATACTCCACCTCCAAAAATCTGTGTGCCCACCCTCCCAAGGTAACCACATGTACCTGTGCAAAGCCAACGAAGAAGAGCTGGTAGTTGGTGAGGCCAAGAGTTGGGAGTGTTTCTTCATCTCCATTCTTTTTCAGCCAGTTTTGATATGCCTGAAAACCAGGGAGCACAGTGGGCTCGGGAGACAACACAAATCCCACCACACCACGTCCCCCTTTGAATCTCCCCAGCCCCGTGGTCCTACCCGGTAGGCAGCCTTGAGGCCCCCGTTGTCGGCGATGTTCTCCCCAAGGGTGTGCTTGCCATTGACTGCCTCACCGTTGACAGTGTAGTTGCCATACTGCTCCACCATGCACGCTGTCTGATGCTTGAAGGCCTCCACGGAGGAATTCTTCCACCAGGGACGTAGGTTGCCGTCTTTGTCGTATTCCCGGCCTGCAAAAACACAGTGGATTCTTCATCTCATACTGGCCACCCCTCCAGCTGCCCACCCACCCGGCCATGGTCATACCTTGGTCATCGAAGGCATGTGTCAACTCATGGCCCACCACCACGCCAATCCCACCAAAATTCAGGGACCTGCAGGAGGGTAATGCAGAGATTAACAAAGCAGCTTTTGCTCTCCACAGCCATGAAACTTAGGCAGAGATTTGGATATAGAAGGAAAGCTGGGAATTCTGTTTTCCCATGAGTCTTACTTGGGGGATGCACGGGTGTAAAAGGGGGCCTGGAGGATGCCAGCAGGGAAGACAATCTCGTTCTTGGTGGGAGAGTAATATGCGTTGACCGTCGGAGGTGTCATGCTCCACCTGCAGGAACACAAACATGGCCATCATGGCAACACAAGCCATCACCAGTGTTTGCTCCAACAACATCCACTTTTGTTGCAAAGCCGTTATCCTAAATTTATCTCCTCAAAACCAGCACAGGCTGGTGGACACTAAATCCCAGTGCTCCAGATATGCTGACATTCCCCATTGAGTACAACAGGGAAGTGGAGCAGAGGACTTACTGGTCCCGGTTTGGTGGTTTCCGGAGCTGGTCAGCCGTGACCCTGGCTGAGAAGTTGTAAAACTGCATGACATTCTCAAAATAGAGGTCGGACACGGCCTCGTACTGCAAAAGAACAAGGCGTGAGTGGTGTGTGGTGATCGCCCAGCCCCACTCCTCCCTTCACAGTCATGTCTGAGCCTCCAGAGCCAGCAGAGTTATGGCTTCTCCTGTTTCACCTCCTCTCCAACATCTGTAGAGTCTCTGGAGGGAAATGAATCACCCTTATGGAAAACAGCTCCTCCTTTTCCCAGGCAGGGATCCCAAGAGCCCCAGCCACCCCAGGACTGGCCCACAGCTCTCTGAGAAGTCCCAAGAGAAGGGCCAAGGACATCAGTGAGACTCTTCTGGAGGAAACCTGGGGTTCAAGGCTGCCCCGAGGCCATGGTGATACAGACACATCCTGTACCTCCTACAGAAAACCCAGGGGACATATCTGACCTACTCACGTCATTAAACACTTTATCCAGCTCCTTGGGGTCCATGATGAATTTGGGATAGCCAATCATGTTGTAGATGGCATCTGCCTGGAGGGTGACAAGGACCAGAGTGCTCTCAGTGCCAGAGATGGAGGACAGGCTCGCCCCGTTACGCCATCCTCCACCTTCATCCTCTCCCCAGCGCAGCCACCAGCGCCTCACCTTCTCTTTGGCTGATTTCCTCGTCTCCTCATCCATCCACTGCAGGGTCTCCAGGCTTTCCTCGAAGGCAGTTTTAATCTCTGCAATCATTTCCTCCGCCTAGACAAAACAAGGCAGCACAGCGTCAGTCCAAAGAGCTGGCTTCCTGTCCCAGAGAGGTCAAGGACCTTCACACCACAGGGAAGAAGTGGCTGGGAGGCCAAGACAACACATGGTGAAAAGCCCGGCATGCGGAGATGCACAGTGAATGCAACACAGTGGACAGAGAAACTCCTTTCCCACCCACAGTGGACAGGGAAACATTGTCTGCCCCAACAGTTCCACCACTGTAGAGGCTTTCCCAGCACCAGGACTCGCACGCTGCTGCCTTGGGGACGTACCACCTGCTTGCTGTCCTCAGCAAAGGTGGCCTTGACAAACATGGCCCCCAGAGCGAAGCCCAGGTTGTTGTCCGTGTCACTGATGCAAAACTTCCAGCGTGGGAGGCAGCTCTGCATGGGACAGGAGGTGGTCATCAGTGGTGGCACAGAACAAAGCCCTCCACATTCCCACCCCTCGCTCCACCTGGCCCATCCAACCCTCTGCCACCCCAAAAGCTGCCCCACATCTCTACTGTTTGGATGCCACATGAGAGGGCCTTGGGATAAAAAGCCATCACCATTTTAATGGTGATTCAGGGGCACTGAGGACTTCACCCTCACCTTCTTCGTCCCATACATCACTTCCATGAATTTTTCCTCGGCATCCCGGAAGCGCTGGTCAAGGAGAGGGCTGGTTTTCCTCACCAGGTTCCAGATCATGTAGTTGTTGAGGAGACTATGGTGAGAGGGGGTGAGTAGGCAGCAGCACATTCCTGCCCACCCTGGGTACCCAGGTCTCTGTACAGGCAGGGGGTTCTCACCACTTATCCGTGGCCAGGATGAGGTCAGAGACCTGCTCCAGGTACTCCTTGGCATAGACCACAACGGGCTCTGACTCGTTGAGCTCCACAGGGTAGAAGACCGTGGAGAGGAAGGGCATCCAGTCCACAGCTGGTGCCAGCTCCTGCAAAAGCCACAGCGCTGCTATGGACCTAAAAACCATCACAGGGGGTGGCAGCTGCTTCTTGAGCTGGAATTGGCTGCATCAATCCCCATTTGATGAATTCAGCTGATTTTGCAGAGGCCAGTTCCTCTAACAGCAGCACCCTTGAAAGGTTGAAGGGGAGTAAACAATTTCCTCCCACAAAGAAGGAAAAGAAAGTGGGGTGGGTGTCAGAGATGTTGACACAAGTTACAGCCCCTCTCGGGACACTGGGAGGTGACCAGGCTGACGTCCAAGGGCAGCAGTCCCAGGAGGACATAAGTGCTGCAGTAAGACAGCTGCTGGCCCCAGGGGTGGTCCAGAGGCTGGGAGGAAGGGTCAGGGTAGGATTTCCCCAAGGAGGACGTGGGCCAAGCTATTGCACAAGAGCTTCCCAGGCTGTGTCAGCTGGTGTCAGGATTCCCAGAGGAGCTGCGTCACCTCCACCCATCCACGCCAGAATGGGGAACCACACAACCACAGCAGAATGGGGAAGCTCACCAGCTCCATCCCTACCTTCAGTTCTCCTGCTGTCATTTTATGGTAGATGACCTCCTCATCCCGGTGCTTCTCCTGCGGGATGGTGATATTGGCCAAGGCCGTCTCAAAATCCAGGATCTGCTGCATCTGCTGCCGCGTTGCCTCCTCATCGCTGCCTCCCAGGAACATCCCCAGCTGCACCATGTAGTTCAGGTACCCGGCGAGCACCTGCATGGTCGGACAGGTGGGATCAGCACAGCAGGTTCACCCACCCATAGCATCCCCCAGCCAACCCACATTTCCCCTGACACCCTCACCTTCTCGTTCTCAGTCTTGTTCAGGTAGTAATCCCGTGATGGCAGGCCCAGCCCTGACTGATCCACCTGGATGACGTTGCTGTTGGAGTTCTTGGAGTCGGCGCTGACGTAGACGGAAAAGAAGGGCGAGGTGCGATAGTGCGCCGTCACCTCCCGCAGCGTCTCGTTGAAGTTGTCACCGGCACAGGTACCTGTGATGTTCCAGCCACCCAGCTGGGGACAGACACCAAACAACATTTGAGTAACAAACAACCACCTGAAATTGCTTCAATATCCCCTCAATATCCACCCTGGGGGGAAACATCCTGCAAGGGGCCTAAAAAGCCCCATTATAGGATTATAAATCCCTGCCTCTGCCTGCTCGACCTGGGGGATGCTCTTCTGCAGGAAGCGCCAAGAATGGAGTATGGAGGGTGCTGGGACTGCCCATGACTGAGCTTTTCCCCCCATTTTGCAGCGGGAAGATGGCTTTTCCACAAGGACTGGGACAAACCTTTTGGATGAGTTCCATGAGCGGGGTGGCACGCAGCTCCTCGATCTTGCTCTCATTCATGCAGGCCTGGTAATAGCGCTGTGCCTTGCGCTCTGCCTCGCTGGACACATTGGCCGTGGTGTTTTCTGTGGGAGGTACCCAGGGGGAATCACATGGGGCTCCAGGGATGGGCATCTGCTGGACCCAGAAGGATTCAGCCCCATTCTGGGCAAGGCCAGGCTCCAGAAAGGCGCCAAGGATTGTCCCAGTAGTCCCCACCATGCCCCCAAGGCATCCCATTGGCCCCATCCCTTCCTGGCCTCCTGCCCCCCCTTCTCCTTTCCCACCCACAGTGACTGCTCCAACTCTTTGGGGACAAAAGATAAAGAAAGAAAAAACAAAGAGCATTTTTATTTTTCCAGCAGCTCTGATATTCCCAGCATCATCCAGCCTCGGGTGCTGCCCTCGCCTCTGTGCTGGTGCCCCCCAGACCTATATTATTTATTCCTGCAAAAAGGAACAATAAACCCATTTTTCTCCTCTGCCTCCAAAACCTTCCTTTCATCTCCCCAGCTAAAATTCTACTTTCCCAGAGGGTTTTTGGGTTTTTTTTTAATTTATTTTCCTGATGACACAGCTTGCACCTTTGGCTTCCCAGCTGTGTGGTTTTATTAACTAAAGGTCCCTCAGCTCCAAGGAATTCAAGGAAATGCCGACCGCGACCACTTGGCTGGAGGCCCAGTCTCTTCTCCCGGTAAAACCAGCGCCAGATTTCTGCGGGAAAAGCCAGGGACGAAGCTGTTCCCGCGCCACCCCCTTTCTCTCTAAAGACAACACTCTTCCCAAACCTTCTCTTTCCAGATAATCAGCCCTGGCGCAGTGGAAAGTGCTGATAAGGAGCCAGTTGTTTGCTCAAAGCTTGAACAAACCGTCCCCGCCGGTTGCTGGGATAAGCTGCTCTGCTTCGGCGTTCGCACGCAGAGCCTGAGCCCAGGACCCTCCCTTTGCTGGGGGAGTTTTGGCCCCCCAAAAATGGCCATACTGGCAGCCAGCCCCCCAAAAGGCTACTCACGAAGGCTGGAAGTTATAGCACAGGAAAAATACATGTCCTTGGGGTGATACTGGGGCACTACAGCCTCTGGATGCAGTCTGGAATGCACATCCTGAATTTCAGAGCTCCTGGGAATGCCACCATGGGGTTTACAGAGCAGAGGCTTTTTCCCTACTCAGCACCACAGACTAGCAACACCACAGTCAAAAATCTCAGGGCCATCTAGGAGAGCAAACACAGCCAGGATCCCTTTCTCAATGTCCTCACAGCACACATGTCACAGACTGGTTTGATGCTGGAGTTCAGTTCCAAACTCAAATTTCCATGCAGATGTTTTTGGCATCCCTGGGACCCACTGGGGCCCCTGAGCATTGCGGGGTCCCACTGCTCCCACACACTCACCCAGCAGGTGCTTCATGATGGCCTGGTTGTGCTCCCAGAGGTTGTTGAAGGTGCCCCAGCGTGAGTGACCATCAGGGAGGGGGTTGGCCTTGATCCAGCCCCCGCAGGCATAGCTGAAGAAATCCTCGCAGGGATTCACCGTGCGGTCCAGCGAGCTGAGGATGGAGCTGGTGATGGAGATGCAGGCTTCTGACAGGCACACAGCAGGTGGCCCTGGGGGACAGGGACAGCTTCAGCTCCTCTGCTGCAGCAGAATGAGCAGCACCACAGAGCATCCTGCCCCCTGAGCTGAAGGATGCAGGCAAATACCCCACCTGGTTCCTGAGCATCCCACCTTGTACCTTACCACCATGCTCTATAGCAAGCAATATGGACTGGCATGCTGACCTATGCCTGAGCATCCTGCCCTATCATCCTATCCCAGGGCAAGCATCTCATCTTATGCCCAAAGATCCTGCCCAGTGCCCTGTCATTTACCCTGGGGTGAAGGATGCAGAGAAATGTCATTATAGGACACGAAAGAACACAAGTGCACACCGCTGTTCTCAAGGTGAAGAAAAAAGGGAAGTTTATGTTCTGACTCCAACATTTATAGTTTTCCAAGAGTGACAGTGGATTGGAGGGTGACAGTGCCACCTCTCCAATGACACTGGACAGACTGTTAGTCTGTTAACTTTCTCTTCTTTTATAAAGGAATGCAAAACAATGAGTTATTTACAGAAAGTGTGTGAGAAAGTTCACTACAAGATGTCAACATCAGGAGGCTTAGAAAATCGTAAAAAATCAAGCAACAGAGAAACAGCCCAGCCTGTGCTCAGCCATCAAGTTCCAGGATAAAAGATCAGAGAAACACCTTATCCTGCATCTGAGCATCTCGCCCTGGGGTGAAGGGGTGCAGGTAACCATTCTGTCTTGAGCCCAAAGATCCCACCCCACACCTGAACATCCTGTTTGATACCCAAGAATCCTGTCCTGAGCTGAGGAGTGCAGCTAAGCATCCCACCCTTGCACCAAATATCGCATTCTGGGAACTCCCCAGCAACCCACTCTGGTCAAGGGGGCAGGGTCCCTGCGCAGCTGTTTGCTCAAAGCTTGAACAAACCATCCCTGCTGTTGCTCGGATAAGCTGCTCTGCTTGGTGTTCACAGGCAGAGACTAAACCCAAGATCCTCCCTTCCCTGGGCGTTCTGGCCCCCAAAAAATGAGCAAAGGACTTACTGGCTCTGTACTGGAAGATGAGTCCCAGCAGACAGGCCACGAGCAGCACGGCCAGCACCCCCAGCAGAACCAGCAGCTGCTTCTCAGCACGCGTGCGCTCGGCCCAGCAGCCCCGGCTGCCCCGCGAGCCGCGGAAGTTCACCTGCGGGAACAGCAGCGTCGTCTCCCCGCTGGCAGAGAAACTCACTGACACAGCCCCCATTTTGCTCCCCACAGCCCACAGCAGAAATTTAGCCCCGGCGAGGGATCCGTCATGGATTGGGCTGGGAAAGGCAGCAGCTGCCTTCCAGAAACAGGGCAGGAAGGGCGGCACAATGGCAGGAAAGGGAGCGGGACGAGCGCTTTGGAGGGCTCACCTGCTGTCCCGTGCCACCCTGAACCCCTCCTCGAGCACAGCGTAACCCCACGGCTGTCCCCGTCCCTGCTGCCAGCACTGGGACAGGGTGGGGGCTGCATCACAAAATGCCTCAACAGGATACTCCCACTCAGCCAAAAACATCCCCAGGAAACATCTCGATGTGACGGCAAGCGGAGACGGCCCCGCCGGGAAAACTAAAAACACATTTGGGGCAGAAACCACCATTCTAGAGACTGATGGAGCTGGGACTGGGGCCAGGACAGAGAGGGTCTCTCCAGACCTGGACCTTTCCCGGTGAGGCTGGACACTGGCACTGGTGGAGTTTTTTCTTGCCACCCTCAGCCCTCTTTAAGCTGCTTTCCCACTGCTCAGGGAGGAATTAACCTAATCCCCTTTTGTGTGGGGACAAAACTCCCAGTGCTTGGATAATTGCTCACCCCAGCCATGCTGGGAAGGGGTTTGGCAGCAGAAAAGCTGGGAGGTGGAGTGTTGAATCAGTGCAGGCAGGATATGGCCCTGCTGGCTCCCTGTGCCAGAAGGGGAGCGAAGGGCAGCAGTGGCAGGAGCCAACATGGCTCTGCCCACACTGGACTTTACTCCCCAGATATTGGTCAAAGGTAGAAAACCCTTCTGCACCCTTTTGCTGCTTGCCAGGACACAAAATCCCCTTTTTCCTCCCTAAAAGACACATGAAGCCATACCTGAAAGCCATTGGGGTATCCATCACTGTCACCAAGGGACTCCAGGGGGTCTTCATCATCCAGCGTTGCCCGCTTGTAGGTCGACATCTGCACAGGGAGATCAGCAACAGAGTTGCTCAGTGGCCTCGGAATGAGGAAAAGATGAAGGAGAAGGAAGGTTTACACACCTTCCAAAGCCACCTCCTCCTTCAGGGAGCAAAATCCCGAATGGCTCAGAGGTAGTAAAGCACTGCACAAACGCCGGAGGATGGTTATGGAAAGCAAAGAGGGCCGGAGCCAAGAGCTGAGCAAAGCCCGAACCCGCCTCACTTTCCCCCGGGGCCGCGTTGTGCAACCTCCCCTTCAGCCTGGAATAAATCCGGATCCACCTCCGCCCTGCAGCGGGGAGAGCGACCCCCCTGTGCCAGGGCACCCCGGAGTGCCAGGCACCTGGGCAAGGCTGGCAGCAGGGAAAATGGCTTTTCTCCCCGACACTCCCGGCTCTATGAACCCCGCGCACCGTGAAACACCCGGACACGTCCCTGCGAGCACCCAAAAGCGACAGCACCAGGAATTTCAGCTGCGGACTGGCTCCCTCCCGGCGCCGTGTCCCCCGGGCATTATCTTGTGCCTGTGCCCGGCTCTTATCTCATCCCCGGCAGAAAAACAAGGAAAACCTCACGGGTTGGCAGCCGGCCCTTATCGTGCCGCCGCCGCTGTTTCCTTCCCCCTGGCACTGCCCTGCCATCCAGCCAGATTGTCTCCCGATGGAGCAAACAACGCTCCACTCCCCACCGAGGGGCTGGGCACCCCAAAATCCACCCTGACCCTGCCACCGATAGGCAGAACAGCACCACTCACAGCCCTTCACCCGCAATCAGTGCAGGCAGGGGATTTAAACCCCATCTGGACGTCCCCATCCCGCTGCCATCAATCCCAAAGGGATGAGCTGATCCAAACCCCGCACAGCCGTGCCTCAGTTTCTCCAGGCAGAATGAAAGCACCGGTTCTCAGCCTTGTTTCCAACAGCAGCATTCCCAAAACTCCCTTAGCACATTTAATAGCAAGTCTGATCCTCTCCCCGAATCCCAAATCCCAGCCTCAGTTTAATTAACCACAAAACCCACCTGGGGAAGAAAAAGGGTTAAAACAAAGAGGTGGTTTCCCTCCTCGGTTGTACCGAAATCTCTGCTTGTAGCTCCAAAATCTCCCCTGGGCGCCCGCCTGGAGCCTGAGAACCGTGAGGCAAAAGAGCCTCAACTGCAAGATTTTATCGTGGGGAAAATCTCTGTTTAGATCCTATTTTTTCCCACCCCTTTCACTTTTTTCCACCTATTTTAGTACTTCGCACATGGCTGGAATTGGCAGCTCCGGGCACAAATCCCCGCTCACGCAGGGGAGGGGGGGAATCCATGAAGCCCCCACGGCTCTGCAACACCAAATTCCTGGAATCCCAGCTTTCACTCCATTTCCTGAGGAAATGCAATCTTTTTTTCCCCTCAGCGATCCCCCACCCCGCCTACCCTAGCCTGAAAACAAGGAAAAAGACCAAAACAAGAATCCCTTTCTGTTCTCCTTTCACAAGAGATGTGCTGGCTCAACCCTGTACCAGCCATCAGAGAATCAAAACTGAGCCCGAGTTCCCCAAAACACCCCCGAGAGGCACTAGGGTCGACCCCCAGCAACCTTAATTTGAGGGGAAATCGGGCCCGGGAGGTATTTTTAACACCCATATCCTTCATATTGTGGCCATAGCAGCACCTCGGGGTGCTCCTCATCCTCTCCAGCAGGTGAAGCAGGAGCACCCCTTTTTTTGGGGTAGCTTTTGTCATACACCTCCCCCCTCCAAGCCTTTATTTGCTTCAATCCGAATAAAAATCCATTCTCCCCGCTCCAACAGGGTGGGGGACACCCACACTTTACCCCCCGTGCAAGGGATTTTCACTCTCTTTACAACTTATAAAAATCTTATAAAAATCAGCATTAAATAATGGTTTTACCCCAGATCGCTCCTCCGCTCTATAAACAATAAGCCCCACGTGCTCGGAGCTCGCACACCCCCAGGAAGGCCCGGGGGGCTCCCGGTTCTGCCCCGCTGGGGGAGCCCCGCTCCGGTACCGGGCACCCCGAGCCTCCGCCGGCTGCTTTCAATTCCCGTCCGGGCGCCATTTCGGAGCAAGCGCGGCCACGATCGCCATGGCGATTCCTCGCCTCCCTGCAGCCCCTCCAGCTCCACAACTCCCCCCTGAGCCCCCCGAGCCACCCCCGCGCCCCCAAAGCCCCGCCTGGCAAAGCGGTGCCCACCCGCCCCACCCCCGGCACCCATGGGTGCCCCCGCACCTCGGCAGCCCGCAGCCAGCGCCCAGCGAGGCTCAGCTTTGCTAATTAGGATGTCCGGGGGTAATTAGCAACTCCTGGGGTGTCGGTGTTAATCAGGGGTGCTGGGAAAGTGTTTTGGGGGAGCCCCCTGTTTTGTAGGGAGCCCTGAGTGTAGATAAAGTAATTTTTTGAGAAAAGCTTTAAAAGCAGCAAAAAAAGGGTTAAACCTAAAAAATAATAAAAAAAAATAGGGAGGAGTACAACCCAGTTTGGGGGTGTTCGCAAACAGCCCCACAAAAGTGGGTTCAGTTGGGTGGGGGGCGCCCCCCTCTCTCGGCAGAGGGAAACACGGAGCAAACCCCCGCGAGTTTGGGTCAAGAGTGGATTTGGGGTCGGCGGGGGGTTGAGGGGGCACCCAGAGGGGAGCACCCACTTTGGGGTCTCCGCCTGGCGACCCCCCTGGCCACAAAGAAAAAGGGGCGGGGGGGCTCGAGTGGGGCACCCAGGGGTGCTCGGGGGTGCACCGGGGGTCCCTGGGGGTGTCTTGGGGGGTCCCTTGGGATGCAATGGGGGATCCCTTAAGGGTCCAATGAGGGTCTCACGGAGTCCCTCCGGGGTCCAAAGGGGGTCCCCCGCGATGCAATGGGGGGTTCCTATGGGGTTCCAAAGAGCATCCCACGGGAGATGCATCACCCGGCGCCCCGCTTCGGCCGAGCGGCCCCCACTCAGCCACCCCCAGATCTGGGGGTGTCGCCGGGCCCCCCCACTCACCATGGCCGTCACCCCACTCCCGCCGGCCCCGGCCCCGATGGGGCGAGCGCCCGTTGAGCCCCGGCACCGCTCGTGACGCCGCCGCGGCCTAGCGAGGGTGGCGAGGGTGACGAGCAAAGGATGTACCTGGGATGGGAAACCAATGGGGCCGCGGAGGGACGGGCTTCCCGCACGCCTCCTTTAACTCTTTCGGGGGGCCCCGAGCCCCGTTTGGGGGGCCCCGCGTGCCCCGGCGCTGCCGGCAGCATCCCCCATCGGCAGCCCCGGCTCCATGGCCGGAGGGGATGTGGCGTCCCGGGGCGGGCGTGCAAGGCGCGATCCCGGCGGCGGCCGCTTGTGCAAGGGCGAAAGAAAGCACGTGGGGCCGCGGGGAGAGCGCTCGGGGCCGCGGGGCAGAGCACGGGGCTCCGGCCGCGGGAGCGCGCCCGTGCGAACGCGCGTGGCCGAGGGAGCGGGGCCACCGACGGGCACGCGCGTGGTCGTGCAAGAGCGCGCGTGTGCTGCTTGCACGCCCGCAGCTGCGCCCACTCGTGCACGCCCGCGGCTGGAAAGCACGGGTGGGTGCAGCTTTCCCCACGCCGAAAAGCACCGGCGCCTGCCCGGCCGTGGGGACAGGGATGGGGACACGCGGTGCCACCTCCGCCCCCTGCGCTGAGCACTGACGCGCTCATCGCACCCACGGGGCTGCAAATCGCTTCTGCTGGGCTGCCTAAGGGCCGGGGGGTGCTGAGGGGTGAAGAGAGGGTGGGAAGGGGTAAGGGGAGAGGGTTCCGCAAGGCGCCGTGTCCGTCCCCTGGCATCGCGGCCGTGTTGGGGCTCCCCCGGTTGCACCCCGAGGCTCCCGGGGAGCGATTTTTGGGCTGAGACCGCCACCTTCTGGGAGGTCACGGACGGCTCTGCGGGTCACGGAGCCCCCCGGGCCCACGGCACGGGGAAACTGAGGCAGGGCTGGGAGTCACCCCCGCCCTCGTCACCACGCCGTGTTTATTGTGGGGCCGACAGCAATGCCGCGGGATCCCACCAGGGATCTCTCGTGGGCTGCTGCAGGAGCCCGTGCGGGGAAACTGAGGCAGGGAGACCCCATTCATCTCCATCACCCCCACCCCAACCCCTCGCTGGTGCAGCTAGAATAGTTTGGGTGAAAATAATGCAAAATCCGGCAAAGCACACATCCACCCCGCCAAGAGGCACCCCAAACTCCCGCGTGTGAAGAGGGGGAGGGTTGCTCAGCACTTGTAGCCAGGCTTGGTGCTCCCCAGTCCTCCCAGTCCTCCCAGTATAACCCGGCAGAGGGCACCAGTAAGCCCAGTTGTGGCCTTTTCTCCTCCCGCCCCCCCTTGCTGGCAGCAGGGGGAGGGTGGAGGAAGGGGAGGAGGAGGAGGAGGCGAAGGCCGGGTGCGGGGGGATTTAAGGGCTCGCGGTCCCCCCGGCCCGGCCTCCTCCCGCCGCCCAGAGGGACGTGGGTGTAGGGACCCAAGTTAGTGCGGGTACGAGTGTGACAGCCCCCACCCCCGGTAAGGAGCCCCGGGGGCACCGCTGCCATCCCGGGGCACGGAGGGAGGCTCTCCGGGGAGGGGGCGTGCGGCGGAGGGGAGGGGATGTGCGGGTGATGGGGACAGAGAGTGCCATGGGGACACGGGAGCGTGGTGGGGACAACGGGGACACGGAGATGCTACAGGGACCTGGGTGTGCAACAGGGACACAGACATGCAGTGGGGCCACAGCGTGTGGCGGGCACAAAGCCACGGGATGGGGACACGGGTGTGCAGCGAGGACATGGATGTGTCATGGGACACGGTCATGTGGGGACGTGGGTGCACAGCAGGGACAGAAATGCAACTGAGACGCAGGTGTGTGATAGGGATGGGGACAGGGGTGTGGGATGGGGACATTAGGGACATGGCACACACACAGGGGACGTGGTGGGGACACGGGTGTGTGATGGGACTGGAGATGTGATGTGGAGACATGGATGTGGCATGGGAACACAGAGGTGACAGGGACACATGAGAGGTGCACAAGAGCATGATGGGGACACGGGCATGGAAGGGGACCACACATGTGATGGGGACATGGCCATGTGATGGGGACCTCACTGTGCCACAGGGGCCATCCGTTGGTGACAGTGAGGTGACACCTCATGGAACTGATGGCCAGTGAGGCGCGGGGTGGGGGGTGCTGGCATGTCCCCAGGGGCGTCACATCGGAGGGGACATTTCTTTCCGTCCTCGCTTGGCTGACCCCAGGGCAAAGTTCTCAGCGGGGAAACTGAGGCACAAGCGGGTGCCACCCTCTTTGCAGCTCTCTCCTGGCAGCACCCGCTCAGCACCGCAGGATGAAGGCTCTGCTCGTCCTCCTCCTCCTCGCCCAGCTCTGCTCGGCATCGCTGGTCCCGGGTAGGTGAGGTTTGGGGGGACAGCCCCCCAAAAGCTGTGCTGTGGGGTGCTATGAGCCCGTTCCCCCACAGAGAGGGAGAAGGACCCCGAGTACTGGCGGCGGCAGGCACAGGAGACCTTGAGGAACGCGCTGCGGCTCCAGCGCCTCAACCAGAACGTGGCCAAGAACCTCATCCTGTTCCTGGGGGACGGTGAGATGGGAGGGCAGCACCCACCCCGGGGCGGTGCATGAAGTGGGGGGATAAAGTGGGTGCTGGGATAAACTGAGGCTTTGGCACATTGGGTGTTGTGGAAAAATCGGTGCTGTGGTGAGTTGTGTTCTGGGATAAACTGGGATTTCTGTAAGTTGGGTGCTGGTGTGAACAGGGTTTTTAAAAAGATCTGTTCTGGGGTGAACTGGGTGCTGCAACGAACTGGATTTACAAAAAAATGGGTGCTATGGTAAATTGAGTTTACAGTAAACTCAATTTATTTTGTGGGTGCTGGATAAACTGGATTTGCAAAAAATATTGGTTGCTGCAATTAGTTTGGGTTTGTGTTAAGGTGGGTGCTGGGGTAAACTGGGTGCTGGTATGAACTGGATTTAGAGTAAGTTGAGTGCTGCAATAAGCTGGGTTTGCAATGAATATTGGGTGCCAGGGTGAACTGGGTTGCAAAAAAATGGGTGCTGGCATGAGCTGGGTGCTGCAATGAACTGGGATTGCAGTAACCTGGTGCAGGGATAAACTGAACTGGCAAAGAATTGGGTGCTCAGGTAAATTGGTTTTGCCATCATTTGAATGCTGGCATAAACTGGGATTACAATGAAGTGGGTGCTGGGATAAACCGTGTGCTGGAATGAATTGGATTTGCAAAAAGTCGGGTGTTGCAATAAACTGGGAGCTGGGATAAACTTGCTTTGCAATGAGAAGTGGCTACTGGGATAAACTGGGAGCTGGGATAAACTGGCTGCACAATAAACTGGGCTTGCAAAAATTGGTTGCTGCGATGAGCTGAGCGATGGGATAAACTGGACATCAGGCTGAGTGGAGATGAGCGGGGTTCGCGCGGGGTTTGCGCGGCTGACACTGTCCCGCAGGCATGGGCGTCTCCACGGTCACGGCCGCCCGCATCCTCAAAGGGCAGCTGCACGGGCAGGGCGAGGAGAGCCTGCTGGAGATGGACAAGTTCCCCTTCGTGGCCCTGGCCAAGGTGAGCCCCCACGGGGACGCGGCACCCACCGCAAGGCCACGGGCGGGAGGCATCGACCGAGCTGAAATTAGGTCAGGGGCGGGCGAAGGCAGCTGGCTCCGGTGCCCGCTGGCCGTGCCAGGGGCCGGCCGTGGGAACGGGGAGGGGACAGGAGGAGCCCGCCGGCTGCGGGACGCCACCACGGGACCCCCCTGCTTCTTGCCGGGCTCGTTTTGCTGAACAAAACATTTTAAAATAATAATTAAATTGGAAGCCAGCAGCCACCTCAGCTCACCCCGTGGGGATGCCCGTGGCAGTGGCTTCCATCTCCTTGCCAAAAGATGGACTGAAAAAAGGCTAAAAGCAGCAAAATGCAGTGAGGGGGGGATGTGCCTCCACGGTGGAGGGAGCAGGGGTGAAACGGGGGGCAAAGGGCAAAAAGAGGGGACACAGGTGGGATGGGGGTCTGGTGCAGCCAAACAGCTCAGGGAGGGAAGCCCCAGGGTGGGAATGGTGCTGTCAGTGGCACTGGGGGTGTTGAACACAATGATGGTGGTGATAACGACGGGGTTTATCCATCTCCCACCTTCCAGACCTACAACACCAACGCCCAGGTGCCCGACAGCGCAGGCACGGCCACTGCCTACCTCTGCGGTGTCAAAGCCAACGAGGGGACACTGGGGGTCAGCGCCGGCGTCACCCGGGACCGCTGCAACACCACCAAGGGCCAGGAGGTGACCTCCATCCTCCGCTGGGCCAAGGAGGCAGGTGAGGGACGGAGACACTCCTGGGCAGGAGCTCCAGCGGGCGGTTTGGGGGTGTTCTCACCGTTATCCCCTGAACTGGTGGTGCAGGCAAAGCCGTGGGCATCGTCACCACCACGCGCGTGACCCACGCCACGCCCAGCGCCGCCTACGCCCACTCTGCCAACCGCGACTGGTACTCGGATGGGGAGATGCCCCCGGACGCCCTGGAGGGGGGCTGCAAGGACATCGCCCGGCAGCTGGTGGAGAACATCCCTGACATCGAGGTAGGGATCAGGACACCAGGAATGTGCCCTACAGGCAGGGGGATGGGACCAGGACAGCTGGGGTGCGGGTTGGAGCCACCCAAGGGTGGGGACAGGGCTGTGGATAGATGTGGGACCAGGACCACCAGTGGCTGAAGAGCCAGGATTCCCAGGAGATGCTGGGTTGGAACCACCACTGGTTGAAGAGCCAGGACTCCCAGGAGATGCTGGGCTGGAACCACCACTGGTTGAAGAGCCAGGATTCCCAGGAGATGCTGGGTTGGAACCACCAGTGGTTGAAGAGCCAGGACTCCCAGGAGATGCTGGGTTGGAACCACCAAGGGGTGCAGGGTCAGGACTGTGAGTGGGTACAAGACAAGCCCCACCCCTGCAAATGTGAGGCTGAGAGCAGCCATGGTTGCAGAACCAGGGTTGTGGGTGGATATGGGGCCAGGACCACCAATGGGTGCAAAGCTGGAACCTCAATACAATGGTAGGCTGGGACCACCCATGGATGCAGAACCAGGACCACCCATGGGTACAGAGTTGGGACCCTCATCAAATATGGGACCAGGACCACCATAGATGCGATACCAGCACTTTCAGGTGGACATGGGGACCAGGAAATTCAGACATAGATTTTGGAACATAAGCACCTGTAGGATCAAGCCCCACAAATCCATCTTAGCCTCCTCCCTTCCCATACTTCCCAGACCCAAAATTCTTCCTTTTTCCCCAAGTTCTGCTCCTTACTGTGGATTTATGCAGAAATTCAGCACTGTAAATAAATCTTCTTCTGTCCTTCAAAATAGCCCCAAAGCAAAACATCCCAGCCTGTTATTTAGCTCTTTAATAGCCTCTTTTGCTGTGTTTTTTTCCCTTTAATATAATTTTAACTCTGTCCCAGGCTGGAAATAATTATATAGTGGGGAAAAGACTTTTTTTCCCTTCTTTTTTGTTAATAATTTTGGCGTTGGTGTTTTGCAGCTTTATAATTCACCTTCTACACAGAGAAAGGGGGAAAAAATACAAAAAAACCATAAAATCTCTGCTTGGTTATAAATAACAGAGGCCAAATAAATCAGGCTCCAAAGCAAACAGGGAGAGCCGCGGGATGGGGCTCCATCCCAGCGGGTTCATGTGGGGATCCCAATGTGGAGCATCCTTCCCACAGATTGGGGAAAAAATATTCAAAAAGCCAAATCCCTGCTGGAAATGGTTATTTTTGTCCTGGGTTTTAATTAATAGGGAGATATTCGGAGTTATTTTGAGCGAGGTGAAATTCCTCGGGTGTTTTTGCCCACAACTGCAGGGCTTTCCTGGACATCCCACTCCGCCCCTTTGGGGTCTTCCTCTATTAAACTCCAGCTGGAGGGGGAGATTAAAAATAATTTTAAAATATTTAAAACTACATTTCCACCCCTCTTTTGCAGGTGATCCTGGGTGGAGGGCGGAAATATATGTACCCCAGAAATGCCAGTGATGTGGAGTATCCCCACGAGGAGAAGCAGCGGGGCACCCGCCTGGACGGCCGGAACCTGGTGCAGGCGTGGCGGGAGGCCAAGCCCCGCGGCAAGGTGACAGGGACTCTGGGGTTGGGGTGCACACACATCACCCCCCTGTAACCCTGCAGAGCCATTCCTAGGGCTGGAATACCTTGGGGAGCATCCCAGGGATGGCAGAAGCAATGGAGAGGTGACAATGCCTGTCCCCTGTCCCCAGGTTGCTGAGTACGTGTGGCACCGGCGAGGGCTGCTGGCGCTCAACCTCACCCGTGTTGACTTCCTGCTGGGTGAGTCCCTGCACCCACGGGTGCCCTGGCATCAGCTGGGTGCTTTAGGGGGACCCCTGTCCTGTCCTGGGCTGCTGGGGCAGCTGCAGTGGGCAGTTATCCTCCAAGGGATGGTGGTGCCCTGTCCTGGACGTGCTGGTAGCCCCCAAACATGGTTCTATTCCCTTGGGGATGCTGGTACCCCCCAAACGATCCTGTTACCTCCCCTGGGGATGCTGATACCCCAAAGGGATGCTGTTACACCCCCAAGGGTGTTGCTCCTGCTGCCACCTCCCAAAGAGGCTGCAATTTCCCTGGAAATGCTGGTGCCCCATCCTGGTGTGCCCTCAAGGATGTGCTGCCCACCAAAGACAATGTTACACCCCCAAAGATGCTGCTGCTCCCACCCTGGGACACATCTCCCTCCTAGGGATGCAGTTCTTTTGTCAGCAGTGAAATTCCCATCCCAACTGGAATGTGGAATCCAGCAGGGCAGGAGGAAGGAAGGGCTGGGATTGTCCGGCTTCTATCTAATCTTCCTGAATCCAGCGGTGTGTGAAACACTTGAGTCAGCACAAGGAGCAGGATTTGGCCCCCCTTTTTTCTTTTGGTGGAAAAGGATGTCTCCAGCAGTGTCCCTGTCCCCAGGCCTCTTCGAGCCAGGGGACATGATGTACGAGCTGGACAGGAACAACGATACAGACCCGTCCCTCAGCGAGATGGTGTCCGTGGCCATCAGGATGCTCCAGAAAAACCCCCGAGGGTTCTTCCTGCTGGTTGAAGGTGGGGGAGTTCGTGGGGGTGCAGAAATGGGGGACAATGGGGGTGCAAAAATGGGGGGATTCTATAAAAGAAGAGTGCAAGAGGAGAAGAAAATGGGTGATAGAGATACAAAAAGGAGAGGAAAAAGGGGGTGATGGGGTGCAAAAGAGGGTGCAAAAAGGTGGGGAATTGGATGAAGGGGAGGTACAAAAAGTGAGGATGGGAAGATGGACAAGGATGATAAAGGGAGTGATGAAAGAACAAAAACAGGGATTTAAGGTGCTGGTGCATAAAGGGAGGATAACAGGGAGATGAGAGTGCAGAAAAAGGGGATGACAGGGAGGAAGGATAAAGGGGTGGTGGGGGACACACAAGTGACAGATAAAGGGGATATGGGGGGATGCAAAAAGAGGGGTAACAGGGGCAGTGAAGGTGCAAAAAAGGGAAGGATAAAAGCGGTGAAGGTGGAGTGCTAAAACAGATAGAGGGTAGGGGGATGAGAAGGAGGCATCAAGGGGCTGGCATGCAAGAGGGAGGGTGTGGGATGTAAAAAGGGGGGATAAATGGGGTGAGGAGAGGACACAGGAAGGGAATAAAGGGGTTTGCAAGGCTGGGAAGAGGAGGGCAATGCCGAGCGGTGCCCGGTTCCGCAGGCGGCCGCATCGACCACGGGCACCACGAGGGGAAGGCGAAGCAGGCGCTGCACGAGGCCGTGGAGCTGGACAGGGCCATCGGGCTGGCCACGCGCCTCACGTCCACCCAGGACACGCTCAGCGTCGTCACCGCCGACCACTCACACGTGTTCACCTTCGGAGGCTACACCCCCCGAGGGAACCCCATCTTTGGTGAGCCCTGCCCGGCCAGGGCGCTGGGGACAGCTGGGGGACAGCTGGGGGACACACCAGGGACAGATTGGGAATAACCCAGGGACAGCTCGGGGACACTCCACAGACAGCTGGGGGACACCCTGGGGACAGCTCGGAGACAGCCCAGAGACACCTTTGGGACAGCTGAGAGACACACTGGGGACAGCCTGGGGACACCCCAGGGACAGCTGGGGGACACCCGGGGGACAACCTGGAGATACCCCAGGGACAGCTTGGGGACACCCCAGGGACAGCTGGGGCACATCCTGGGGACAGCTGGGGGGACACCATGGGGTCACTGTGGGGAAAGCTTGGGGACACCATGGGGACTGCTGATGGACACCCTGAGGACAGCTGGGGCACACCCTGGGGACAGCTGGGGGGACACCATGGGGACACTGGGGGGACACCATGGGGACTGCTGAGGGACACCCTGAGGACAACTCAGGGACACCCTGGGGACAGCTTGGGGACGCTGTGGGGACTGCTGAGGGACACTGTTAGGACAGCTGGGGGACACCCCAGGGACAGCTGGGGGACACTCTGGGAACAATTTGGGGACACCCTGGGGACAGCTGGGGAACACCCCGGGGACACCCTGGGGACAGCTGGGGTACAACCCAGGGACAGCTGGGGGACACCATGGGGGGATCCCGTCCTGCTGACCGTGCGCCACCACCAGGTCTGGCCCCGATGCAGAGCGACGTGGATCGCAAACCCTTCACCTCCATCCTCTACGGCAACGGCCCCGGCTATAAAATCGTGGCAGGCGAGCGGGAAAACGTCTCTGCCGTGGATTTCGGTGCGTAAACCCCTTGAAAATCAGCCCAGCTTGGGCCAAAACGAGCTGGGTTCTTAAACAATTCTCACTTCTGCTGGGTTCTTAAACGATTCTCACTTGTGCCCGCAGCCCACGCTGACTACCAGGCGCAGTCGGCCGTGCCGCTGCGGCAGGAGACCCACGGCGGCGAGGACGTGGCCGTGTTCGCCCGCGGGCCCATGGCCCACCTGCTGCACGGCGTGCACGAGCAGAACTACATCCCCCACGCCATGGCCTACGCCGCCTGCATCGGCTCCAACCGAGGCCACTGCAACGCTGCTGCCCACCCCGCCACCCCGCTCCTCCTGCCCTTCCTCGGCCTCCTCCTCCTCCTCCTCCTCTGCTAAAGTGCCTCTCGCAAATCACCGAGGGGGGATTTATTTTTAATTCATCCCCCCTTTTTATTTTTCTGTGGACAGCAGCGCCCGGGAAAGAGGAGAGAGAGAGAACAGAGAGACTCAGCGGAGCAAAAGCAGCCGCCGGTGGTTTGGTGCTGGGAGCTGCCTCTGTAAATACATGGTTCCTTCCCTATAATTAGCAGCGTTCCCTGGCCTATCCCAAACCCACTGCGGGATTTGGGATGGCAGCTGGAGCCTCGGCGGATAAAACCCCCTCTTTGAGAGAAACGCCGTGGGGCTGGGTCCCAAAATGCCTCTGTGGTCCCTTGGCTGAGGACTGACCCTGGTGCCCAGCTCGTCACATGCGTGGAGGAGCCAGGGACCACACGAAGATGGGAAAAAAAATTAACTCATCGGGTTAATTTGTCCCTAAACTTGGGTTTTGTTGTCTCCTCAGTGATTTATTTTGCTTTAAAATTCTTGGGGTTAAAGCAATTTGCTGCCCCGGGAGGGATTTGGGAGGGGCTGGGATTGTGGAAGGGGGGTAAAGGCTGCAAAGCTGGATGTGAGGGGTGGGACGCCCTTGGGCATGCCCTCTTCTTTGGGGCGAGGTAATTAGGGGGATAATTAGTGGGTGGGGTCACAAGGGGAAAGGGTTTGTGCAGCTGGAGGGGGGCTGGGAGCGACACTGGGTGGGCAAAGGGTGCTGGGAGGGGGCAAATGTCACTGTGCTTGTGCCAATGTCACCGTGCAAGTGGGCAACAGTGCCTTGCACACGCAAATGTCACTGTGCTTGTGCCAGTGTCACCGCGCAAGTGGGTAACAGTGCCTTGCACACGTAAATGTCGCCGTGCCAGTGCCACTGTGCCCTTGCAGACACCGCCTGAGCCGAGCAAAAGGTGCCCTCTGTGTGTGCAAATGTCACCGAGATGTCACTGTGCCTAGTGCCCTGCACACGTGCAGATGTCACCATGTACAAGAGGCACCGTGCACGTGTGACTGTCACTGTGAGTGACACACAGTGAAAATGTGCAGTGCAAACACGTGCCCGAGTGCCTGGGCTTGTGCAAATGACCCCTGGCACGGGCAGAGGTCCCACGGTGCCCCTGAGCTCCTGTGCTTGTGCAGATGGCTGGGAAAACACTGCCCTGCCTCCTCCAAATCCCCCCCAAAGCCCCTGAACCCCTCCCTCATTTTTCATTCATTCACCAGTTTTATAATTAAAGGCTCAGTTCCTCATTAACCAGGATCCTGCAGAGCGGGTGGAGGTGCTGACCCCAGCAGGGCTGGATTTGGGGGGTTCTGACCCAGGCAGGGCTGGAGTTGGGGGTCTCTAACCCTGGCAGGGCAGGATTTGGGGGATTCTGACCTCAGCAGGGCAGGATTTGGGCGGCTCTGACCCCAGTAGGGTTGGATTTTGGGGGCGCTAACCCTGGCAGGGCAGGATTTGGGGGGCTCTGACCCTGGCAGAGCAGGATTTGGGGGGCTTTAATCCCAGCAGGGCTGGATTTGGGGGAGCTCTGACTAGGATTTGGGGGTCTCTAACCCCATCAGAACAGGATTAGTGGGGCTCTGACCCTGGCAGGGCTGGATTGGGGGGGGTCTCTGACCCCATCAGAAGAGGATTTGGGGGGCTCTAATCCCATCAGAACAGGATTTGGGGGGCTCTGACCCTGCAGGGTAAGATTTGGGGGGCTCTAACCCCATCAGGGCAGGATTTGGGGGTCTCTGACCCCCCCTTTGCCCCCCAGGCAGTGCCAGCTCCCGAGCGGGGCCGGCTGCTGGCGCTTCCCAGAACCCGGGCTATGTTTAACCACTCCCGGGGTGCCGCGTGGTTTTTGGGGGTTCGGGGGGGTGGGAACCACTCTGCCTTGGCCGGGGGGTTGGCAGGGCGCCGCTGGCCACGGGGCCGTGGCCAAAAGCTGCTCCTGACGCCGGGCTGACCAGCAGAGCTGAAAGAGGCACCGGGGAGGGGGGCTGAGGGCACTGCCTGGCACATTTTGGGGTACTCACAGCACCCCAAAAAGAGGCACCATCAAAGGAAGGCTTTGCTGCTGTGAAACCCCAATATTTGGCTAAATGTCTCCCCAAAATGAGTGTTTTTACTGATGTTTGGGGTTTTGGGGATATTGGAGACGCCCCCCAGTGTAGCGATAAATAAACCTTTATTTTATACAGGACTCACGGGAAACACAAACACAGTTTTGGGAGGGTGTGAAAAAATATTCCTCCCCCTTCCCCCCAGTTCCAGCCTCCGGCACATTCCGGAACTTTTGTCCCTTAAAATAAAGGGGGGGAGAGGGAGCTCCACTTTGGGGTTACCCTGGATTTGAGTCCCCTCTGTTTTTTTTAGGGGAGGGGATGATGCTGGGGTTGGACCCACTCCTCATTTTGGGGTCACGGCAGAGGGGGGGCCCCTTTGTGGTGCATCACCCCCTCACCCAAAGGGTTTTTGGGGTGACAGAGATTGTCTGGAGTGGGGAGGGGGGGGGGCACATCCCCATTTTTGTTGGGGGTCCCCCCCCCAAGTCCTGCACCGGGGACGATGGCTTCAGCTCCTGGCACGGGGGTGGCACACAGAGGGGGGTGAAGCAGTGACACCCCCGCAGGTGGGGGGGTGACTATGAGCCCTGTGGGAGGGACATCAGTGGGGGCGCCCCACGGTGGGCACCCCCACTCTGCACGGGTGGAGGGGGCAAAGCCTCACCGGGTTCTGGGGGGGCTGCTCCAGCTGGATTTTGATCTCAGGGCAGGGGGAGTCAGGCGGGCGGCGGCCTGGGGCAAAGGGGGGGACCGTGAGCACCCCGAGGGTCCCCCAGCCCTGCAGTGCCCCGATCCGGGGGTGCTGGGCTACCTGGGGGGGTCCCGGGGGGCTCATCCGGCCAGGGGGTGTCCGTGAAGGCGTCGCGGTGGCTCCCCGAGGGCGAGCGGCTCTCCTGAGGGGGCACAGGGGGTCAGGGGGTGCTGCCCACCCCAAAGTGCCCCCCCGGACCCCACCCCGGGCTCCCCGTACCCGTCCCGGCTCGCCGGGCTCCTCCGCGGCGCTGCCGAAGCTGCTGGCGCTGGAGGAGGAGCGGGAGAAATCCGGCGGCTCCGGCTTCTCGGCCCTGCCAGGGACAGTCCCCACGGCCAGGGACGGTCCCCAAGGCCACAACAGGCTGGCACCGCGCCTCGTGGCCACCACCGTGGCCCCGCTGCGATGCTGTGCTGGCCCCGGGACACCCTGTCCCCACACCACCCCGGCCGGGACACTGCATCCTCATGTCACCCTGGCCCCGGCATGTCCCATCCCTGTGGCACCCTGTCCCCACCCCATCCCATCCCAGCCCTGGGAGGTGCCAGCCCCGTGCAATCCTGTCCCCATGTCCCTTGTGTCCCTGTGCCACCCACCTTCATGCCAACCTGCATGCAAGCTACCCGAGTGCCACCCCGCAGCCCCCTGCCACCTTGTCCCTGCGACATACGGACCCGGTGCCACTCAGCCCCTGGGTGAGCCTGTCCCTGTGACACCTTGTCCCTCTGGTGTTCCCATGCTGCCCTGTGCCAGCCATCCTGGTGCCACCTTGTCCCTGTGCCACCCCACCCCGCCGCCACTCTGTCCCTCTGCATTCCTTTGCTGTCCCATCCCTCCGGTCCCTGTGTCACCTTCACTTGTCCCAGTGCCCATCTTTGTGCCACCCCATCCTGGTGCCACCCCGTCCTTGAGCTGCGCCATCGCAGCGTCCTCCAGTCCCCGTGTCACCTGGTGCTGGAGTCACCCCATCCTGGTGCCACCCTGTCCCGTTGCCACACCATCCCAGTGTCCTCCAGTCCCCAAACATTCCCCCCCCCAGTGCCCTCCTGTCCCCGTGTCCCCATCCCGGTGCCAGCCCCGGGACCTGTCGGGGTTCCGGCGGCTCTCGGGGGAGCTGTGTGTGGAGCTGGAGCCGTCGGCGGCTGCGGGGCCGTCCCTGCGGGGAGGCGACGGCAGTGAGGTGACAGCGGGAGGTGACAGCGGGAGGTGACAGCGGGAGGGGACAGCGGCGGGGCCGGTACCGGGCTCACCTGCCGGCCGGCGCCTCCTGGATGCTCTCGATGCCGATGGCGCTGGAGCGGCGGGAGCCGAGGGGGCCGGGCCGCCGCCGTGACGGGCTCTTCCCGGGCACCAGCAGCGCCTGCGGGGCGCCGTTAGCCGAGGGGACACCGGGGACCGGGGGGACACCGGGGGGGGGACAGCGAGGTACCGGTACCCACCTCTTCCACCGAGCCCAGCCCGATGGCGCTGCCGCGGCGTCCCCGACGGCTCCCGGGCACCAGCAGCGACTGAGGGCGGCAGCGGGTCAGTGACCGGGGACACGGGGCGCGGGGAATCGGGTACCGGGGGGGAAACGGGCACCGGAGGGGGAACCGGACACGGTGGGGAACCGGGTACCGGGAGGGGAAACTGGGTACTGAGGGGGAACCGGGAACCGGGGGCTGAACCGAGTAACGGGAGGGTACTGGGGGGCACTGGGCACCGGGGGGTATCAGTCACCGGGGGAAGCCGGGTACCGAGATGGAACCGGGTACCGAGATGGAACCGGGTACCGGGAGTGGAACCGGGTACCGGGGGGCGGAGCCAAAGGTGAGATAGGAGGGGCCTGTAGTAAGGGGCGGGGCTTAAGACGCGGGGCGCGACCAGCAATTTGGGCGGGGCTTGTGCCGATGAAGGGGCGTGGCCCACATGGGCGTGGCTTCTAGAGGATCGGGGCGGGGCTTGCGGTCACGGAGCGGTTGTCGTCCGTGAGGGGGCGGGACCCAGGGTGTGGGCGTGGCCGCAGCCACACCCCGGCAGATCGGCTGCGCGCGCAGGGGGCGGGGCCAAGGCCCAGGGCGTGGTCACAGTAAAGAGGAGTGGTCAATACAGGGGCGTGGTCAGTGCCGGAGGCATGTCCTGGGTGGGGACCTGGGGAGGGAACCCGGGGAGGGAACCCGGCTCCGCAGCGCTGCGTGAGGGACTGCGGGACCCCCGCGCCCACCTTGAAGGACTCGAAGAAGCCCGGGGCGGCGCCGCCGTTGTCGGGGCGCTCATCGTCGGGGCTGAGCCCCAGCATGGCCTGGCTGCGCGCCTGCAGCTCCTCGTGCAGCGTCTCCAGCAGCGCCGCCCGCGTCCGCTCCTGCGCGCCAGCCCCGCACTGCTGCGCCCACGCGAGACCACCCGGCCCGCACACAGACCCGTACCCAGCCCCGCATCCACCCCCGCACCCACCACGCATCTAACTCCGCACACAGCCCCGCATCCACCTCCGCACCCAGCCCTGCATCCACCTCCGCACCCAACCAGCACCCAGCCTCGCACTGCTGCGCCCACGCGAGACCACCCGGCCCGCACAAAACCCGCATCCACCCCCACCCAGCCTGCACCCAGCCCCGCATCCACCCCCGTACCCAGCCCACACCCAGCCCGCACTGCTGTGTCGTTCCAGACGCCCACCCCCACACCACTCAGCCTCCACCCACGCAGGACCAGCACCCACCCTGCTGCACCCACGCGACGCCGCCCGCAGCGCCCCCCACCCATCGCTGCCACCCACCCCTGCCCTGCTGCACCCACGCGAGCTCATCCCACGCCGCACGGCTGCACCCACGCGGGGCCGCCCCCCGCAACCCCCTCCCCACGGCTCTGCTGCTCCCCCCCATGAGACACCCCCTACTCGGGCACCACCGCCCTGCCCAGACGGGGACCCAGCCCCTGCCCACCCACGCTGTGTGCGGGCCCACAGCGGGCACGGCACCCACGGCACCCACATCCACCGCCCCGTGCTGCCCCACGGCGTGCCCAGCCCCTCTGGGTGCCCCCAGTGCCCTCATCCCCGTGCCCGCAGCCCCGTGCCCACACCCTGTGCCCGCACCTCCAGCTTGGCGAACTTCTCGGCGCGGTAGCAGGCGTACTCGGCGTTGATGAGCTTGGTCAGCAGGAACTCCTGGAACTCGGGGCCCTGCGGGGTGCGGGCGGCCCGGGGACACCGTGGGTGGGTGGGTGGGTGGGTGAGGGTCCCCAGGGGCTCCCCAGTGGCACCCACGGGCTCTCACCTTCCTGAAGACAGCGGGGTCGGGCAGCGGCGGGCCGAAGAAGGGCACATCGTCACGGGCGGTGACGGAGACCTGCGGCGGGTGAGGGGGTGACGGGGACACCCCGCGGCCCCCACGGGCACGGGGACACTGAGGCACGGGGGGTACCTTGTAGAGGGTGCCCTGGGCGCCGCCCTGCTCCAGCTGCACCACCACGAAGGCGTGCAGGAAGTTGGAGGCGATCATGTCGGGGACGAACGGGGTGTTCTCGTCCTGGAAGACGATGGCCACGATGTCGTTGCCGATGTGGCGCTTCCGCTGCAGCTGTGGGGACAGGTGGGGTGCCGAGGGACACGGGGGGACACAGCAGGACACGAGGGACAGAGGGTGGTCACACCAGGGGCATCAAAGGAATGAAAGCCCCTGTGCCCCATAGATGCACCCCAGCTCCCATGGGTGCTCCACCAGCCCTCTGCATCCCACAGCTCCTTCCTAGCACCCGTGGGTGCTTTAACAGCCCTCTGCATCCCAAAGATGCTTCCCCACACCCATGAGTGCCCTGCCATCTCCTGGGCCCCACAGATACCCACACCACCCATGGTGACCCACGAGTCCCCTCCATTCCATGGGACATCCCCACAGCCCTTCCACCCCACAGAAACGCCCCAGGACCACCTCCCACCCCCTGCTCTCAAGCATCCAAGTGTCCCCCGCTCCTTTCACCCCCCATGGGTGCCCACCTGCTGGGCGTCCCCCTCGGTGTAGGGCAGCTTGGTGGAGACGTGGAACATGATCTCCTTGTCACGGAAGTGGCAATAGACGGACTCGCTGCCCGTCTGCCCGTGGGTCACATCCAGCCCCCCTCGGAACCTGCGTGGGTGAGTGGGTGGGTGAGACAGCACCCTGACCCAGCGGGTCCTTCCCCACCAGGCGTCCCCTCACGCACCCCTTGAAGTCCCGCAGCTGCACCCGCTGGCCCAGCACGTCCAGGAACTCGGCGAAGGCCGGGCTCTCCTCCGTGGTGCCGAAAAGCTCCTCCTCGGAGGTCTGCGAGGGTGGGGATGGGCGCCAGCACCCACCCAGGGACTCCCCCCGCCCCGACCCCCGCCCACCCCGCCCCGTACCTGCCCCAGTTTTTGGTAGATGACCCCAAATTTGAAGTGGTTGCTGAGCACGTGCTCATCGAAGGCGAGGATGAGGCGGGATGCCTGCGGGGTGGGGAGGGGTCAGAAGGTGGGGAGGGGCACCCAGGGGTGCCCAGGTGCCCCTTCCCTGCAGCCCGTTCACCTTGGGATAGAGCACGGGGTAGAAGCGATCCACGTTGACGTCCTCGCACACCAGCTGTGGGAAGGAGAGAGGGGAGCTGCCTGGGGGGGCCCGGGGCTGGGGGGCACCCATGGGTGCTGCTAGGGGGTGGCTGCACCCACCTTGGCCATCTGCACCACGTTGGGGAACTCGGCCAGGCAGGAGATGGGCACCACATCGTGCAGGGTGCGGGCACGGGTGCTGCAGGGCGAGGAGGGCGTCAGGGCAGCCCCCAGGCCCGGCAGCTCCCATGGGTGCCTCCCCAGCCCCGCTCACCGCAGCAGCAGGTGGAGCTGCTCCTGCTCGTCGTACTTGAGCGAGAACACCAGGTGTCCCAGCGCCGGGTCCAGGGAGTAGTAGTTGAAATGCTCCTGGGGGAAGGAGCCAAGGGCGCTCAGGATGGGGGCACTCATGCCATGGGACACCCGTGTCCATGAACACCCATGGGACACCCAGGCCCATGAGCACCCACACCCATGGGACACCCGTGTCCATGAGCACCCACAGCCATGGGATACCCATGTCCATGAGCATCCAAATCTGTAGGACGCCCATGCCCATGAGCGCCCACATCCGTGGGACATCCAGACCCATGAGCACCCATGGGACAACTGTGTCCATGGGATACCCACATCCAAAAGCACCCATCCCATCCCATCCCATCCCATCCCATCCCATCCCATCCCATCCCATCCCATCCCATCTCCATGGAGAACTGTGTCCATGAGCACCTGTACCCACAGGTACCACCTATGGGGCACCTGCCCTCAGTGACCCTCACACCCCTTGGGGCATCCAGGTCCTATGGACACACAAACTTATGGAGCCCCCATGTCCATGGGCACCTGTGCCAGGGGCTCTCCTGCCCACGGAGACCCAACACCCACCTCCTCACCACCCAACCCATGCCCACAAGCAGCCACATGCCGAAGCCCCTGTGTTCATGAGGTCTCCATGTCCTTCCATTCCCATGGAGAGCCCACCCCAAGCACTGTTGCCATGCCCACATCCACGAGCCCCCCTGTCCATGGCCCATGGGGCTCCCACCCCCATGGACACCACACCCACGTCCAGGAACACCCGAACTTATGGGGTCTCCAAGCTCCTGCTCATCCACACCTATGGGACATTCCCCAGCCCAGAGCCCCAGGGCCTCACCTTGCCCAGGAAGTGCTTGCGGTAGATCTTGGCCGTGTGGTTGCCCTCCAGCTTTGCCCGGGTGCCGGGCACGGGCGTGGGGGGCGAGTCGGGGGCCCCGCTCAGCTGGTGGTTGGTGCCCTCAATCCAGTAACCCCCGAACTGCGGCAGGAGGATGAGGGGGAACGGCCCCTCCCGGCCCAGCACCTGCGCCCACAGCCTTGGTGGGTGCTTTGGGCACCCCACCAGCCCAGCCCAGCCTGGCACTGCCCCTCAGCCCCTCAGCCCCCTGCCCTACCTCGTGCACGCTGGGGTAGGGGATGTAATCCTCCTCCGTCTGCAAGACACGGAGCGGTGACGGCCACTGTGGGCACTGGGATGGGTGATGCCCATGGTGGCACCCCAGGGCGCTGCTGGCCGTGTGCCCCCCGTGCCAACAACACCTACCTTGAGAGGCGGGGGGATGGCATGGCGCTGCTGGGCCATCCTGCTGCCCTGCCGAGAGAGGGGCTCTGGGTGCCTGTCTGCCCGCCTTGGGTGGGCACCCACGGGTGGGGGGCACCCTCGGGTGTTACCTGGGGGTCGGGAGGTGCTGCTGGCTGGAGACGTGTCTAGGTGGTGTGAGGGCGTCCAGGGGGTCCCATGGCGCTCCCTGGGGACACGAGAGCTCCCCCAGAGCCCCTCTCGGGGACGCTCGGCCAGCAGCGCTACCCCTGGAGCCAACTGCTGATGGCAGCGAGCCAAGTGCCACCCTGCGGGTGCCGGGGCCAGCGGGGCGGGGGCGGCGGGGCGAGGTCACCGCGTGGGGACCCCCCGACACCCCCAGCCCCACCCCCCCCACCCCCGGAGGGCGCCCTCTGCCGGCGGGAGGCGGCGGCGCGGGGCAGCACCACGGACAGCGCCGGGACCCCGCGACAGTGGCACCGGCACCGGGGGGTGGCACCGACACCGGGAAAGTGGCACCGAGCCCGGGAGGTGGCACCGACCCCAGAATGTGGCACCGACCCCACGACAGTGGCACCGACCCCAGGAGGTGGCACCGACACCGCGACAGTGGTACTGACAATGTGAGATGGCCCCAACCTCGAGAAAGTGGCACCGACCCCAGGAGATGGCACCGGCCCCTGGAGGTGACACCGACCCCGAGAAAGTGGCACTGACACCGTGAGGTGTCACCACCCCATGAGGTGTCACCGACCCCGTGCCCGTGTCACCCACCCTGTGAGATGTGATCACGCCCGCGCCAGTGTCACTGACCCCGAGCCAGTGCCACCAACCCCTCGTGGAACTGTCACTGGCGCGGTGCAAGCACGGTCATTGCCGTGCCAGTGCCACCGACCCCCTGCCCAGGCTCTCTCCCGGTGCAGGTGCGATCATTCCCGTGCCGGTGTCACCGGCCCCGTGCAAATGTCGCTGTCCCCATGACAATGTGACCGCTCTCGTGCAAACGCCACCGGCCCCATGCAAATGGCCCTGTCCCCATCAAACACAGCCCCGGTGCAAGTGTGACCCGGCCCTGTGCAAACACAATGACGTGCAAGCGCGTCCCTGGTGCGAAAGGGACCCTCGTGCAAGTGTCACCGTCCCCGTGCAAACAGGACATTGGTGCAAGTGTCACCGTCCCCGTGCAAACAGGACATTGGTGCAAATGTCACCGTCCCCGTGCAAACAGGACATCGGTGCCAATGTCCCCGTGCCCGTGCACAGCCAGCCCCAGCACAGCAGGTGTGCCCCGTCCCTGTGCAAACACACCCGCAGCCAAGCCCGGCCCGGCGCAGGTGGGACCCGGCCCCGTGCAAGGTGTGACCCGCTGTCCCCGTGCCAATGCGACATCGCCACCCGGCCCCGTGCGCCCCCCGGGCCGCTGCGTGACCCCGCGGGGCTGGGGGCGACCCTGGGGGGGTCCCCCATCGCTCCCCCCCACCCACGGGGGGGTCCGGCCCGGGAGGGGGAGGGAGCACCGGGGGGAGATGTTCGAGATGTGGGGGGGGAGATTGGGTTTTGGGGGACACGGGAGTCAGAATGGGGAGACTGGAACAGGGGGAGGAGGCGATGGGGGGCAAAGAGGGGGGCAGGATTTGGGGTACCCGGGAGGGGGGGCAGGTTGGGTGGGGGGCAAGTTGTGGGGTGTAATTATGGAGGGGACATTTGGGGGGTCAATGGGGGGCTCCTCCCGCCGCCCCCGCCCCCAGCCCGGCTCTTTTCCCCCAGGCCCGGAGCGTTCCCCCCCATCCCCTCCCCCGGTACCGGCAGCGCTGAAGGTCACGGGCGGACGGAGCCCCCGGTGCGGCGGCGGGGATGGGGGCACATCCCCATTGGGGATCCCCGGGGGCACCGCGCTGCCCGCGCCCCGCAGGGCGGCACTTACCGGGGGCGGCGGGGCCGGGCGGTCCCGGAGCGGGGCCGGTACCGAGCGGAGCCGAGCGGGGCCCCGGCGCTCGCTGCCACCGCGCAGCGTCACGTGCGGCGGGGCGGGGCGGCCCCTCCGGGGGCGGCGGGACCGGGAGCCGGTACCGGGAACCGGCACCGCACCGGGGAACGGCCACGGGCACCGGGAGCGAACCGCCGGCCACGGGCACCGGGAAACGGCACCGGGAACTGAGATCCGGAGCTGGGGATCCCCCGCTCCATCCCTGATGTCACCCCCGGGGTGTCCCCTCCTTCCCCAGCGCCCCGGGCCCCGCACACCGGGGGACCCCTAAACGTGTCCCTGTCCCCCTAAACGTGTCCCTGTCCCCCCGGGTCCATCCCCATCCCCCTGCCCGCGGTTGGCACCCGGGTACCGCTCTGCCCATCACCCACATCCCCCCCAAATTCGGCTCATGGGGCTCCCCCTCCGTCTCTCCCCAGCACCCAGAGCGGGCTCCCCCCATCCCCTCTTCCCACCCCTGGCTCCTGGCAGACCCCGCTCATCCATAACCCCCCCTCCCTGGGACTCAGGGACCCCCAGCTCCATCCCCGGTGCCCAAACCCCTCCTCTCCCTCCCCGGTACCCCAAGAACCCCCCCTCCATCCTTAATTCCCCATTCCTGGCTCCCAGAGTACCCCCCAACCTTAACCCCTCATCTCCCACACAGGGTGGCCCCTATCCCTACCTGGGATCCCCACCCATAGCCCCCCACACCCACAGCCCCCCAGCTCCCACCCCATCCCTAATTCCCATCCCCAGACCCCAGGGCCTCTCTTCTCCCCCCACCTCCAGCACCCATTTGCCTCCCCAGGGGCTCAGGGACCCCCCCAGGTGGGCACAGGGGTTGATGTGACACAGCCAGGGCCACCAAATGCTGTCCCCGAGCTCCATAAAACCCACTGCAAAGGAGGGGGGGGGATTCCTGCTCCAGCAGGGTCCCTCTTGCAGCTCCAAGCGGGATTTATGGCATTAATCACCTCCACCTTGCTCCAGCACCCCGGGCCCACGTGTCTGCACTGCAACGAGGCTGCCACAGCTCCAATGACAACTTTAATCCGATAATATTTGCAAATAACAGACAAACCAGGAATGGGGCCTTGGCTCACACCTTGCGCCTGCATCCTCCGGCGCTGCCGGAACCGCCACAGCCCTCAACGCCCCACGGGGCTCCTTCCCACCACAGGGTGAGCTCAAGGGAGAGACTTTTTTATATATAACATTAAAAAAATTAACAGCAACTTGAAAAGATGGAATTTTCCAAGGAATATGTACACAAGCGAGTGCTTCAGGTTGGGAAGAAAAGCCTCCTGTGGCTTTGGCATGGGATTTGCCATGTCTGTAGCTTGGGAAAGAATCCACGGGTTCAAACTGCCCCAAAATAGCACTTTTTAGGAAATTTAGAGCCCCTCAAATGCTGCTGTTTCACCCTCAAACCCAGCAGGGGCAAGGGAGGAAGGCGCTGGGCAAAGAGCAGATGGAATTCTTTGCATAAAACACTGGAAACAGAACACTGGAAATCAAAGCTAGTGGGGTTTTGGGCATGGGATTTGTGGCCCACATCCTCTTCTTGCAGCCCAAATTCCTGCAAACCTTGAAAAAATAAAGCTGATGTGATCTCTGCATTGTATTTTTCTGCAGAAACAAAGGAAAAGCTTGGAAAGGAAGAGGATCTCTAATGAAGAGATCTCTTGGCAGTGCCCAGTGTGGATCAGTCTGGAAGTGGGATACTATTTCCTGCTAAATATTAAAGTGGAGAAAAGTTTTCTGGGAGATGTTAAAAAAAGGAAAAAAAAAAAAAAAAAAAGAAAAGAAATTAGTGCATTGCTGAAAAATGAGGAGAGAGGAGTAACAAAACCTCTTCCCATGGGAAACCCAGCACCCACCTGCAGCCCCTGGCCAGCTCTGACTGCCCTGAGCCAGGAACGCTCCCAGCAGCGCCAGACTGGAGGAAAATGTTCTCCAGAATCATGAAAATATCCCAAATTTCTAAAAAACCCCCCAGTCCCCAGAGCCCAGGTGGTTACAGGATTGTCCAAGGCGTGGAGGTGACAGCGAAGGATGCGGAGAGGGGGCGGCTCCCAGGCCTGGCAGGGCTTGGGAGCCAAATCCCAGCTTCCATTCTGGGTTAGGAAAATGAAGTTTGGCTGTCTGAGAGCGCCAGACATTCCTCATGAAGTCACAATTCCTGTGCTTCCATGCTGGACTGAAAGGGTGGGAGTGGATCAAAGGCAGGATTATCCTAAAGAGTTCCTGCCGAGGGATCAGGGTGGGCTGGAGCTACTGCAGCACCAGCCCTGTGCCACACACACCAATGCTGCTGCTCAACTTCCCAACCTTCCTGTTCTTTGTTAAATAAACCCGGGAACGTTGTCCTGAAGCAGGATGTCCTTCAGTGCAATCTGCTTTGACATAAGGCATTTGTTTTGTTTTTTTTTTTTTTGGGGGGGAGCAAACGTCTCACGATGGATTTTTGCCTTCTGGAAGAGTCAAAAAGTACTGTATCCACCTGGTTTTATTCTTTTAATGCCCTACCATGTGACAAATCCTCTTCCCTTCTGGTGGCTCCTCCTTGGAAAACCATCAGTGGCCAAGCAAACCAGTCCCTGGGAAGGAAAGAGCACCAGCAGATGAGGAGGGGAAGGGGATGGGGTGGGATTCATGTGAGGGGACTCAAAGGGGAAAAAACACCTGGACTCACCTTTAAATCCCTCTTCAGGCATACAAACTGATGGAGAGGGAAGGAAGGCATTAGAAGCGGCACAATCCCCACGTTCCACCTTCCCAAGCCCATCCTCGGGCAGCCCTTCCCCACCCCGCTCACCGTGCATGACGTCGTCCATGGCCGCGTAATCCGCGATGGGCTCGTCAGCCTGGGGAGGGAAGGACAGGGAATGGACCAGGACAGAAATCAGGGAATGATCCAGGGACAGGGACAGGGAATGAACCAGGGAATGGACCAGGACAGAAATCAGGGAATGAACCAGGGAATGGACCAGGGAATGATCCAGGACAGAAATCAGGGAATGAACCAGGACAGGGACAGGGAATGAACCAGGACAGAAATCAGGGAATGAACCAGGGAATGATCCAGGGAATGATCCAGGACAGGGACAGGGAATGAACCAGGGAATGATCCAGGACAGAAATCAGGGAATGAACCAGGGAATGATCCAGGGAATGGACCAGGGAATGAACCAGGACAGAAATCAGGGAATGATCCAGGGAATGAACCAGGACAGAAATCAGGGAATGAACCAGGGAATGAACCAGGGAATGGACCAGGGAATGAACCAGGACAGAAATCAGGGAATGATCCAGGGACAGGGAATGATCCAGGGAATGAACCAGGACAGAAATCAGGGAATGAACCAGGACAGGGACAGGGAATGAACCAGGAAATGATCCAGGGAATGAACCAGGAAATCACAGCCCTGCTCAGGACTGGAGCAGGGAATGAACCCACACAGAAATCAGGGGATGAACCAGCACCAGGACAGGGCAGGGAATGAACCAGGACAGAAATCCAGGGAATGAACCAGCACAGAGATCCAGGTATTGGAATAAGCAACATCCAGGGAATAAACCAGCACAGAAAGCAGGGAAAGAACCAGCACAGAAATCAGGGAATGAACCAGCACAGGGATCCAGGGAATGAACCAGCACAGGGATCCAGGGAATGAACCAGCACAGAAATCAGGGAATGAACCAGCACCAGGACAGAAATCAGGGAATGAACCAGCACAGGGATCCAGGGAATGAACCAGCACAGGGATCCAGGGAATGAACCAGCACAGGGATCCAGGGAATCACAGCTCTGCTCAGGACAGAGCAGGGAACAGCTCTGCTGCCCAAACACTGGGAGCTCCATGCAAGGACTCACTCCCCAGTTCAGCTGTTTTGGGCTGGTACCCACAGCAGCTCTATCAGCTACAAAGCAGTCTTGGAAATAAAAGAAGGGGGGCTTTTCTCCTCCAAAACAAAGATAAAAAGGATTTACCTCCTTCAAAACAAATAAAATTAAGGATACTCCTCCTCCAAAACAAGAATAATGAGGATTTTCCTCCCTAGCATAAAAAATTAAGGCTTTTCCTCCTCCAAAACAAAAGGATATTCCTCTTCCAAAACAAAACAAAAAAAAAATTAAGGATCTTCCTCCTCCAAAACAAAAAACCAAACCAAAAAAACCCTCAAACAAGGATATTCCTGCTCTGAAAGGATATTCCTCCTCTGAAACAAAATAACGATTTTTCTTCTCCAAAACAAAAACCAATAGGGATTTTCCTTATTGTTAAAAAAAAAAAAATTAAGGATTTTCCTTCCCTAAAACTAAAAAATTAAGGATTTTCCTTCCCTAAAACTAAAAATATTAAGGACTTTCTCCTCCAGAACAAAAAACCAAACGAAAAAACCCCCAAACACCCAAGGATATTCCTCCTCTGAAACAAAATAAGGAGTTTTCTTCTCCAAAACAAAAACCAATAGGGATTTTCCTTATTGTTAAAAAAAAAATAAAAAATTAAGGATTTTACTTCCCTAAAACTAAAAAAATGAAGGATTTCCTCCTCCAGAACAAAAAACCAAACCAAAAAAAACCCCAAACACCCAAGGATATTCCTTCTTCTGAAACAAAATAAGGAGTTTTCTTCTCCAAAACAAAAACCAATAGGGATTTTCCTTATTGTTAAAAAAAAAAAATTAAGGATTTTCCTTCCCTAAAACTAAAAAAATTAAGGATTTCCTCCTCCAGAACAAAAAACCAAACCAAAAAAAAACCCAAACACCCAAGGATATTCCTCCTCTGAAACAAAATAAGGAGTTTTCTTCTCCAAAACAAAAGGGATTTTCCTTATTGTTAAAAAAAAAATTAAGGATTTTCCTTCCCTAAAACTAAAAAAAATTAAGGATTTCCTCCTCCAGAACAAAAACCTCTCAAACACCCAAGGATATTCCTCCTCTGAAACAAAATAAGGATTTTTCTTCTCCAAAACAAAAACCAATAGGGATTTTCCTTATTGTTAAAAAAAAAAAAACAACGGATTTTCCTTCCCTAAAACTAAAAATATTAAGGACTTTCTCCTCCAGAACAAAAAACCAAACGAAAAAACCCCCAAACACCCAAGGATATTCCTTCTCTGAAACAAAATAAGGAGTTTTCTTCTCCAAAACAAAAGGGATTTTCCTTATTGTTAAAAAAAAAAAAATTAAGGATTTTCCTTCCCTAAAACTAAAAAAATTAAGGATTTCCTCCTCCAGAACAAAAACCTCTCAAACACCCAAGGATATTCCTCCTCTGAAACAAAATAAGGAGTTTTCTTCTCCAAAACAAAAGGGATTTTCCTCCCGTAGGACAAAAAAAATTAAGGATTCTGCTCCTCCTCCAAGGAGCTGGCTCCCCTGTCCCCATTTGCACAGCCCTGGGGTACCTTGAGCAGGATGACAGACTCGGGGATGACTCCCAGGCTGCCCAGCGTGGCCGTGTCATCACTCAGCATCTTCCCATCCAGGGACAGGTTCTGGTCGAAGGGGGCCACGGAGAAGGCGTGCATGATCTGGGGACACAGGGACACCTCACCCTGCAGCTGCTGCACCTCCCAGCCCAGCACCCACCCCTGGCACAACCCAGCACAACCCTCTGGGTGTCCAGAGTTGCCAATGAACACTGGGGATTTGATTGTGACCCCTGGAGCAAGTTGCCAGCTTTGTGTGAGGGCCTGAAAGTCACAGAAGTTTAAATATTATAATAACAAAATGATCGCAGGGTGAAAATGTAGATTTTAGGATTTTTGGTATGGGGGTTATGGTTAAGATGGAGGAACTTGGGTGTGTCCAGCCTTTCTTCTTCTTCTTGTTCTCCATTTTCTGCAGTGATGTTGGCACTTTGGGATTGGTTTAGAGTAGAAGTGCACTGTCTAACACAGGTGATGGGTATTGGGAATTAAGTGTAAATATGTTATATGTAGTTTGTAGAATAAAAGGACAACACGAAGAGCGCCTGTGGCTGCCCTGCTGAGCACAAAGAAAATTTTATAGATAAGAATTAATAAACAACCTCAAGACTGAAAAGTGAAGAGACCAGACTCGTTCTTCAGAGCCATCCTGCACATCTGGGGGCAGCAATTACCAACCAAAACCCCAAAACCCGAGCCATGCCCAGCTCCTGGGGCAGTCAGACCCTTCCCTGCACCCCCACACTCCTCACTGTGTGTTTTTGCCTCCCTGAGGGTTGGTCTCACCTGGATTTTCAGCTCTTTCAGGGTCTGGCTGGCTGACACCAGCAGCGCTTTCTCGCCCCGCACCTTGCGGTGCCGCGTGCTCCTCCTGATTCCCTGCTTTTGGTAGGTGATGTAGCTCTGGTGGGACAGCTTCTGGCGTTTCGTGCCACCATTGGCCTGGAGATGAGGCAAAAAACGAGGAGATTGAGGTGTTTGGGGATAAACAGAACCTTCCCAGATCCCAGAGAGAGTTTTGGGCCAATTGGTCATGCAAGGGAAGGCAGAAGCGATGGAAAAACCCCTTGAAAGCCAATTGAAGCATGCAAGTGTGAGACGACCAAAGGATTTGCTTTCAAACCTCAGTTCCTACTCCTAATGCCAGCATGGGGCAGATTTCCACATGCACATGAATCCCTATCCATATTTCATCTCTCCAAACCCAGCACTGGTGTGGTTTGACCACTCAAATGTCAATTTAAGACACTTTTTAAGACACTTTTCTGCTGCCAGTGAGATGCAGAGGAGGAGGTGGTGATCCCATCATGCTGACTCAGAAGGATGATGCAAAAATCAAGGAACCTGATGGGATTTTTTCATCTCTACCTGGTTAAAATCAGGATCTTGCTCCCCCTCTGGCTTGTTTTCCTCCCTTTCCTCTTCAGCTTCCGAGCTGCTCACGTTCAGCTCTGGAGCCGCGTCCTTCATTACCTGGAGTCACAAAAATCATTCTCCAACAGCAACCAACAGCACCCACGTGGCCTGTCCCACCCTGCAAACAGCTCCTGGGCACCTCTGGGTGCCACCTCCACCCTGAGAGCCCAGAGCAACCCTGGCATCCGTCCATGAGCTCTGTAGGGGCTCCTCCACCCTCCCCAGCTGTGTGGAAGCTCAGGGGGTTCAGCTCAGGAATCCCCCTCTGTGGAATTGCAGGTGCTTCCTGCCCTCCTTTCCAGGCAAAGCAAATTCTCCCGAGCCCCTGACTGATCCCTTTCCCATCAGCTGCCTGATCCAAGTGTATTACAAAAGCCTCAGCATGGAGAAAGTATTTTCTGTGAATTAAGACATTTGCAGCAGCCTGGCAGGGACACACAGCACCATTACTTATGGGGCTGGAGGTTGTAAGTAAATGAAATCTAAATAATTTACACAAATACAACAATAAAAAGGTTGTTCAGGTCAGTGAAAGTCACTCCAGGCACAGATTTGCCTGGATGTAAATTCCCAGCTATGCTGTAGCTGGAACTGGGCTTTGCAGGAGATGTGGATGCCAAGAGCTCTCTTCTCCATCAATGTATTTGCAATTAACGATGCAATTCCAGTTCCAAACATTCCCCAGAGCCCTCTGAATTCCAGCAGTGCCACCCTACAACGATTTTGATCTGGATGAGGCTTCCCTCTGCAGCACCACTCACCCCAAGGAAGAACCAGGTGGTGCAGAGGAGGCAGGAAAAGGGGTGAGGGGCTGGGAAACACTCCCTGATTTTGCAAAGCCAGCAGGAAGGGCACAGTGGCTCCCAGTGCTGCTGGCCAGCATTCCTGCTGCTTCCCATCCTGCTGAGGCCGCCCTGTTACTGGGGGATCTCGTGGGCACGTCCTCACCCCCTCTCTCCAGCTCCAGCTGCTCCATAAAGAATAGCTGCCTGTTTTTCTGCCAGCCCCACGTGTGAGCACAGTCCTGGCCAGTGCCAGAAAAATACAACACCCAACCCTCTCGTGCAGCAGAGCCAAGAGGATTCAGGCTGGGGAATTGAGGCTGAAAGCCCAAGGCTGAGGGCTCCAGACGGTGCTGCGTGATCCACATCTCACATCCAAGGCAGGAGCTCCTCCAGCCCCCAGCTCCCTGTGCTTCCCCAGCGCCTCCCTGGGATTGCCAGCCAGGGGGAAACAAGGAAAAGGTAAAAAAGATTGTTTTCATCTGAGCTTGCCCACCCTTGGCTCCCTTCTTAAGAGCCCTAAGGAATGGGGTTTACCAGAACCAGCTTTGGGTACTTGGAAAACCAGTTCTAGAGCTGGTCCTGACACTTAAGATCAGTAAAAGCAAAATTCACAGCTTCAGGGGATCCTGAGAATCATCTCCAAGTTCATTCTCTCAGCAGCACTGAAGGGAAAGAGCTCATTTCTATCCAGGAATTAAAATGTCACTTGAGCAAGAAGAAAGGAAATGACAAATATTGGAGGGGGAGGAGAGCAGGTACAGCCTGGGGACACAGCTAAGACAGAGAAAACAGCTGGGAGCATCCCTGAAAACACAAAGGATTTGGTTTGGCAAAAGGCAGCCTCGAGGAGATGGAATTTTCAGAGTCACAACGTCCCAGTTTGCTGGTTTTGCCAAAGCTGCCTGGAGCTGCAGAGCTGAGGATTCCTGCCCTCACCACCACCACAGAGCAGCAGCATCCCCAGCAGCCCTGGGGACACGGGAGCTGTGCCAGCCCCCTGGGGACATTCCTGGAGCCTGGCTGAGCAGGGATGGGGACAATCCCTCCCTACCTTTTTGTTGTCCACCACTTTGTGGATGTAGATGGTGGCCTGGGTGTACTCGCGCAGGTCCCGCTGCTGCTGGCACAGGAGCCCCTCCCGGCACTCGGGGCACAGCTCTGGGCAAACACCGAGGAGAAAACAGACAACATCTCACTGCTGCAGCTCCTCAGAGCCCTCAGTGCTAACTGAGAGTGACCACAGCAAATCCCAGAGTGGTTGGGCTGGGAGAGACCTTTAGGATCCCATCCAGCCCCTTCCAGGGGCAGGGACACCTTCCACCAGCCCAGATTGCTCCAGGCCTTGGGCACTGCCAGGGATCCAGGGGCAGCCACAGCTGCTCTGGGCACCTGTGCCAGGGCCTGCCCACCCTCACAGCCAGGAATTTCTCTGCAATACCCCATCCAACCCCACCCTCTGGCAGTGGGAAGCCATCTCCTGGGTCCTCTCCCTCCAGATTCTTATCCCACATCCCTCTGCAGCTCTCCTGGAGCCCCTTTATGCCCTGGAAGGGGCTCTGAGCTCTCCCTGGAGCCTTCTCTTCTCCAGACTGAGCACCCCAAGCTCTCCCAGCCTGGCTCCAGAGCAGAGAGGCTCCAGCCCTTGGAGCACCTCCATGGGTTCCTCTGGACTCGCTCCAGTGGCTCCACATCCTTCCGGTGCTTAAAACTCCAGAACTGTTCACAGCATTGCAGGGGGGTCCCTGCCAAGCCCTGTGTTTCCCAGTGCCCCCCTGGGACAGAAGTTTCCAGCCCTGGGAGCCCCTGCCAGGGTCACTCACGGGGCTCGGAGGCGTAGCGGGCGCCCTCGGCCGTCTGGCTCCGGGTGATTTTGATGACGTGATCCACGACAAAGAGCTTTTGGATCCTCTCCCACTCACTGGGCCATATCAGAGCTATACTGTGCAAAGGAACAGGCAGGTGCTTTAGGACATGGGAAAAGCCAAGCCCTAAAACCACAAAAAAATCCCTCCCCCTCTTTTAGCTTGTTGGTCTGTCAATGAAAGAAAAACTGCAAAATCCGCCCAAAACGCGGCTCCACGGGAGGGCTGCACAGCCAGATAACAGCAGCCTGTGATTAGTGACACTGCCGTGCTCCTGTCGTGCCAGAGGGAGGGATGGAGGAGGAAAGGAGTGGAAGATTTCCTACTTTTAGTGCTGCATCACTGCAGAAGCAAAGCTGTGGAGCATGAAGTCCAGCCCTGCAGCCAGCACTCCAGGGGGGGAAAGGCTCACGGAAAGCAAATTGTAAGGAAGCAGAATGTTTCTGCATCCTGGCCAAATCTAGAGTGGTTATTGTCAGGAACAAACCAAGCTGAAGGAAGCTCTGTTTTCCTGACCCTGCATCCGTGGACAAGTCTTGCCTTGCAGGAAGGCTGGGGTGGCTCTGAGAAAGCCTTGGTGCTCATTTTGAGGGAAAGGATTACTCCTCATCCTGCTGTGGCTCAGCAGCAGGAGCATTCCTTTGGGAATGTTCTCCCAAGGCTCAAGGAAAGATCAAAATAACCCACCCCACACTCCAAAGGTGCAGAGATTGTTTCCATCTGAGCTTGCCCACCCTTGGCTCCCTTCTTAAGAGCCCTAAAGAGGGGGGTTTAACAGAACCAGCTTTGGGTACTTGGAAAACCAGTTCTAGAGCTGATCCTGACACTTCAGACCAGTAAAAGCAAAATTCACAGCTTCAGGGGATCCTGAGAATCCTCTCCAAGTTCATTCTCTCAGCAGCATGGAGGGAAGGAGCTCATTTCTGTCCAAAAGGAGAGTGTGTGAAGGGAAACCCTAAACCCTAACCCTAACCTTTTCCAACCTACTTGGAAAACCAGTTTTAGAGCTGGTGCTGACACTTCAGACCAGTAAAAGCAAAATTCACAGCTTCAGGGGATTCTGAGAATCCTCTCCAAGTTCATTCTCTCAGCAGCACTGAGGGAAAGAGCTCATTTCTGTCCAAAAGGAGAGTGTGTGAAGGGAAGGAACTCACTGTTTGGAGTCTTCTTTGGTCATGGAAGCAAAGGTGAACATGAGCCCCCCGTGGGGACAGAGCAGGACACTGTTGGCTATGGAGGACACGGGGCTGCAGCGCGTCGGCCTCCTGCAAAAGGGAGGAGGTTTGGAAAGCTGGATCAGGTTATCCCACCAAAACCCCCACAGTTCCTCAGGAAAACAGGAAGAAAACACAGGTGAGTATTTACACAAGGCATTCCAACAAGGAATAGCAGCTATGAGTGATGAGGAAATCAGATCTGCGTTCCTCTGTGGTGCAGAATGACTCTGACCAGCAGAGATTTCCATCTCCAGCCCCAGCGGTGACCTCTGGGATACAGCTCCAGACAGATGAAAAAACTAATCAGGTTACCAGCTTATCTGACCATCTGGTTAACACACAGCAAACAAGGAAATTCAGAGTCTTACACTGCATTACAACTGATACAAGTCCTGCAAAAACCAGCTTCACTCTTTCCATGAGCTCACTGTGCTGCCAGTCAGAAGCAAAACATCTACAGCCCCCAAAATGAGAGATAAAAAGCACCAAAACCCTCCAGCCAAGTTACCTGACAAATTTCCTCCATTCTTCTACAAAGAACTGCGAAACAATATACAGCTCATCCGTCTCCTGGGGGAAAAGAGGAGGGAAAAGGATCTTTTTAATGAACCCAAAAATGACTGTGGGGTTTTTCGGCAGCGCTCGCTCCCTTCGAGACCTCGGTGCTGCTTTACCATGACAACTCCATCCAAGTGGGCTGAGAAAGCCAAGCAAAATAATTTGGGATCAGGTACTAAGCACTGCCATTGCTAATCTTGTGTTTATTATGAAGTTACTTGAGCTTCTGATCCAATTGCTTTTAATTCCCAGTGGGAAAGGGCATTTCCCTGGAGCAGCCAGGACTCCCCAGTGTGGCTCCCCTTGCTGGGGGCTCAGTTCAGAGCTGGTGAACCCCTCACTCCCACAGGGTGAGACCACCCCAACATCCCTCAATTGTTTCCAACATCAAAATCCACAAGTTTTTCCTTTTGGAAGCAGCAGGGATACCAAACCACAGCTGTGCACCAAACGAGACAGTGTTTTAGGGGTAATCTGTGGGGTTTTGTTCCAATCTTCCTTTAAATTGTTTGCTCCTGGACAAGAAACCACCCAGCCCCCAAGAGCTGGGTGACAAAATTATTTCCATGCTCTAATTTATCCTCACCCCTTTCCCAAAGGCAGATTTAAGGGCTTGCTCCATCTTTCTGTAGGAAAACTCAGCATGCCAAGGAATATTTATACACACAAACATATATGTACACTTTTTAATTTCCCTTCATCTCTTGATTTCTGCTGGTTTTCCCCCCTAAACCTCAACTTCTTTGAATCAGGAGAATTCCAAAGGCTTGAGGGGAAAATCCTCAGCTCTCTTCTATGAGGCTGCCTTGGGAAATTAAAAGGGAAAGGAGAATAAAAAGGGAAAGGAGAATAAAAAGGGAAAGGAGAATAAAAAGGGAAAGGAGAATAAAAAGGGAAAGAAGGATCTAACCCTGCTTGTGGAGACCCTTCTATGTCTGACCCACAGTGATGAGCTCCAACTTTCTCCAGCTCCAAAAGCAAATCCAATCACATACAGCCTTAACCACCTACACTGGCAGGACCTGGAGCTCTCCAGCTCAGCATGAAAGGAAAACTCCTTTTAAACCATTTTGGCTCTCCTTGGTTCTGAGCCATGGATCTGTGCTGCCCCAGTTTTTATTCCCAGCTGGAGCAGCGAGGGATGGAGGCAGACACCTGCCAATGCACCTTGGCAGGGCTGCAGAGTCAGCCATTGATCAGCACCACTCCCAGGAGCCAAGGACTGGAGCCAACAGCTCGTTCTGAGCACCTCAAACCCCCAAAAATTCCTGGAGAAGCTGCTAGGAGAGAGTTTGCACAGCCATTGCTGCTTCTTGGAGGGCTTCAGCATTTTGGGAAGCTCCCTGAGCTCCTGGGACACAGGATGATGCTGGAGCACACCTGAATTTTGCCCAAGCAGCAGCAAAAGGTGGTGGTGGGGTGAAGTTCAGGTGTGTTCCAGCATCCTCCTGCTGATGGAGAGCTGTGGGGAGTGGCTGGGCTGTTTCCTCCTTCCAGGGAGGGACACAACCATGTCACTGATATCCCCCTGACTGTGGGCCAGCCACAGCTCCTCATTCCCCGGGCTCTGCAGGGCTTTGTGCCAGCACAGCTGATCCAGGCAGGTCACACCTCAGCACAGCACCCCTGAAAGCTCTGCTGGCATGCACAGAGTGAATGGTTATGGAATGGTTTGGGATCTCCTGGATCTTGGGATCTACCTGGTTTGGGTATCCTCTGGTTTGGGATCTCCCTGGTTTGGATCTCCGGTTTGGCCTTGGATCTCCCGGTTTGGGATCTCCAGGTTTGGGATCTCCCGGTTTGGGATCTCCTGGTTTGGGATCTCCCGGTTTGGGATCCTCTGGTTTGGGATCTCCTGGTTTGGGATCTCCTGGTTTGGGATCTCCTGGTTTGGGATCTCCCGGTTTGGGATCTCCTGGTTTGGGATCTCCTGGTTTGCGATCTCCTTCCACCATCCCAGGTGCTCCAAGCCCATCCAACCTGGCCCTGAGCACTTCCAGGGATGGGGCAGCCACAGTTTCTCTGGGCAGGAGAGGGATTAAAGCCAACACAAACCTCTCCCAAGCTTGTCTGCATCCACATATCCCCTTCCTTCCTACCTGAGGCCAGCTGCCCAGGCAAGGCCTGCATTTATCATGGAACAGGTTCTGCAGAGAAGTCTTCTGCTCACTGGCCATCATCTTATGCAGAGCTTCATTTTCCTCCCCTTCACGCTCCAAAATCTGCAGGAAACAGTGAATTACACCCCAGCTCCCACTAAAGGTGACTTTATCCTCCTCCATGGCTCAGGGTTATGTTAAAAAGGAAAACCAGAAATACAAGCAGTATTTACAGTCAACAAAAAGGGAGTATTTGGCAAATACCTTGCACTGGGAACAGCACTCTTTGTTGTTTGGGAATTCAGGGGCTTTTGGAAAATATTGCTTGAGTTTCTCCCAGGCTTCCTTGGAAACCACCCTCCGTTCATTCTCAGAGATGCACAGGTCACCTGCAGGGAGAGAATCAAGGAAAAGCTTTGATCACAACATGCTCAGGGATGTTTTGCAGCCCTTGATTGAAGAGATTACAAGGAACAAATGTGGGGAAGAAATCCACACCACGTCAGCAAAAACCACTAAAGTCACCTTGAACTCCTTCCTTGCTTCCTTTAGACAGAGAATAAAAATAATAATAATAATAATATGACTTTAATTTACAAAAATGCTCTTTAGATTTCCAAGACCATGGCCTAAGCAGCTGATCAAACACAAGGAGGGATGTGGGGAACAGCCAGAGGGCAGAGGGTTTCTGTTTTCTGATCCTGGTTATCCACAGTTACATCCTCATGGTGACACCATTGCTGAGCCCCAGGATAATAACCCTGTATCCCACGAAACCAGGTGCCTTCCACATCCTTGAAAACCCCAAACTCCCACTGTAGAACCTCAACACAGTTCCATGTGCCCTATCCAAGCACATTCCCAAAAAGGGAAGATTTTGCACCCTAAATCTGCTCTGGGGAATAAACGGATGTGAAGATACCAAGCAAGATTTACCAGCTACCCCCCGCAGAACACTCATTTATCCATCCTGATATCAGGATTATCTTTCCTGATGCTCAGGCAGCTCCAAGAGCCCAAGAAGGATTTCCAGGAGCCAGGGGTGGGAGCAGGAGGCACACTCAGGCACCGGGACACCACGTGCACAAGGACGACACGTGCTGGCCGGATAAACAAGGCTTGGAAAAACGGGAGAAGGCTCTGGGATCTGACCAGCTGCCCACTCACAGGGCTGCTGATGGCCAAGGGGAAAAAAACACAAGCTCATCTCCCTTGGAGACAGCAGCTGGGAAGTCTCTGTGCAGGGAGGAACACGGGGAGCAGCCGTTGCGACACCGGGATGCAAAGAGCATTTGGGAATATCAGTGAAGAGGGAAGGAAAACAGCAACTGTGCTGTCCAAAGGGCACAATCCTTTATTATCTGCTTTTCTATAGCCTGGAGAGCTGCAGAGACAGGAGAGGAACTCCTTCCTCCCCACCCTCAGGCAGCTCTTTAACATGACAAGCAGCTCCTCAGGCCCACGACTCCCTCCAGCCGTGCCTGGAATTTGGCCAGCCCCGAAGAGGAGAAAATAGCAATAATGCTCCCCTCCTGCTTTTCCTCTAATAAACAAAGGTCAGGCCTCAGTGCAGCACTTGGCCACTTGAGCTTCATCCAACGAGGCCAAATGGCTCCAGAGGCTGGCCCAGGATGCTGCCCAGAGCCAGCAAGGATGGGCAAAGAAAGGAGCTTGTACAAATAAGTGCCTTGACACCACATGATTAATGGAAACAGATTAATATGGTGAGTGAAAGAGGTGGAAAAATCAGCTGTGGGTCTGCAGGGCACAAGTGTTTGGCCATCTGGAAGATGAACCCAACCACTGCTGACCCTGCTTCCCACTCCCACCGTCCCACAGGGACATGTTTTGGGCACTGACATCAAAGAAGGCTTAACTTGGTATCTGGAAAAAATTCCCTGGGATCAGGCAGCTACTGGAGAGCGAGGCAGTGCAGCAGGGATGCAGAGGGAGCTGCGAAGGGAACGCCCGGGTGGCATTCCTGGAGGCCAGCCAGCCCTCCCAGATCCAGCACAGCCTTTTCCAAAGCCTCCATGCAGGCAGGAACCTCCTCCACCACAAAATTAAGGCCGTAGGAACAAGAGTAGAGATTTGCTGATCCACTGCAGAGGGAGTTTTTCAAGGTGGAAAGCTTGTTTTCCATGAGTAATCAGAGGTTAACTCAAGACAACAAATCCTGCCCTGCCAGCAGCCCCCTTATTTAGTATTATTTATTCTGCTATGACCCCAAGTCACAGATCAACCAGCAATTTAACACCATACATTTTCCAAAGGCCTGTTGGCCTATTTTTTTATCGTGTCTGGCTCCCTAAATGTTCCATCCCCACGCTCCATGCTTTTATTGAACAGCAGCAGCCCCGAGGCAAAGGGAAATGCAGCGTTCAAGGCACTGAGTAACAGCTCAAATCGTGACAAAGTGCTCAAACACTCTGCTTGAAAATGAGATTTCTCAAGCCTTACTCCAGGTTCTCGACTACCTCTGATGACAGGAGATGTGTGGCTAATTTATGCCATTTTTCCTTCAGTTTGAGGTAAGATGGAGCCCCCCCACAAACTGATGCCTACAAAGAGGAGCTTAAGTAAAACTGGGTTTTATGGCTGGGAATAAAGTGAGATTAAAACAACAGGGTAGCCAAGGATGCAGCTAATGAGGCATCACTTTCAAAACAACTGATAGGAGGTCAAAACCTTCTGTAAACAAACAGCAAAGCACAGCAGGTTGGGAAATCGATATCCAGGAGTGGTCCTGGCCCAGGTGCTGGGTGAGTGCTCCCGATTTAATGTAAACCAGGACGTTAAACAGATACTCTCAGCTCCCACCTGCAGTGATTTACATCACCTCTGCCTCTCTGACTGCTTTCAGAGCTTCCAAATGGCTGCAGCAGAGCTTTGGTGCTGCCCATGCAAGGATGGGAACTCAGCATCTGACGGCTCTGCTGAGTCTGCCTGCAAGGAAAACTTTTGAGGCAAGAAACACCAAGAAAATGAGAATTAAGCACACTTGGGCAGTGACTCCTCAAGCTGGCCAGAGCTGGAGCAAAGGCCACAAGGTTAATGTGGGCAGCAGTGGGCAACAACGGGGATATTCAGCTCCATCCCCCCGGAGAGACTCACCATGTGGGCAAACGATGTCTTCATTAAAATTTAACTCCTCTTCCTCCTCCCTCTTCTCTTCATTTGATTCATCTAATTAAAGAAAAAAAATAATACAAGAGGATTGCACAGAGTTGCTCTCCCAAGGAAAAAATTCTTACAGGGAAAGGAGCACGGTCGCCTTTCAAATTACAGCAAACCCCCTCACCCAAGGGAAAATTTGGAAGGAAATTTGTTATTCTCCGATGTCTTGGCCTGTGGGCAGGCGGGATTACAGCCCCCAGGTCACGTAGGAGGGCTTTGAAGTGCACGGAGCACAAGCCAGGCCTTTGTGAGATTACAAAGGATGCATTTGTTAGGGCTGCAACACCGCAGGGGTGCCCTGCTCCCAGACATCTCCGAGTTTAACCTAAACACCAGCCTAGGTAAGAGCAAAAGGAGCAGAATTCCTGGCAAAATTCCTGATCTAAACCAGATGCTGCCTGACAAACTGAGGGGGAGCCTGCCAGGGGGCTGACAAGCCCTGCATCAGTCTCTAAATCAGTTAAAGTCAAGCGTTGGCCACTGAATGGAGCATCATCGAGACAATGACGTGTCAGCAAGAGCCTCTAACGAGCTGCCTAATGAGCAACTTGGCTTTGTGAGTAATTCAAATGCACTACTGGGAGTTGCAACCTGTTGTGAATCGAAGTCACCCCGAGGAAGGACGAGTGGTAACTCAGAAATGCCCTTTTCTCCATGAGTGCTCCTTATCAGGGGGGCTGAGGTGCCCTCCAGCCCAAGATCAATGCCCTGAGCCATCATTCCCACTTCCATTCCAACAAGCTTCTTACCCAGTTCAAAGGAGCTCAACAAAATAAGATTTTCAACCATTTAAAGAGCTGAAGGCAAATAAAAACCTCCATCTACTCTCATGATATGGGCACAGAATGGAGTGCACTTCATGATTTTTGATCCCAGGCTGTGTTTTCCCAGTGCTGCTGCATCACCTGTGCTGTTTTATCCCTCAACCTTCACAATAAACATCATCATCATCCCTTCCTCAAGGTAATTTTCACGTTTCTTCCTTCCCTGTGCTCTCTCATTCAGAGAAAAGTGGATAAAAAGATCATGTGTCTGGGGTGGTAATTTCACACAGCTTTGTAAAACCACTTATCACCTCATCTCCCTCTCCAGCATGAAGATCACCCCGCAGTTTTCAAGATTAGCAAAGAAAAAGCTCCTTAAATGAAAGCCTTTTTTTTATTTATTATCATTTCCTCCCTACTCATACAAGGGGAACAAAACAGCTACAGAAACCTGACGTGTTTTTTGTCAGCAGGGATAAGGCAGAGCTGGTAGCTCTCTACAGCAGCAGCAATCAGGAGGAAATCAGGAGTAAATACCTTTGTTTTGTGCATTTCCATTCATTTTTCCATTACTGTGCTCTGCATCTTCATCTTGCTCATTTAATTGCTCCAGAGCCAGCTGACGCCAGCTCCTCAAGGAGGCTTTTCCAACCCAAAACCCATCGGTCCTGCAAGGAGACAACCAAATGTGTGGCACCCCAAAACCACAGCTCCCTTCCTCAGAGCCCAAACAGAGGAATTTTTTAGGAAAAAGCTGTTTAAACACTTGTAAAAAGCATCTTTGGGACTTCCATACCCTTTGACTGTCATCTTCAGCAGGTTGGTGACTGTTTTGTAGTCCTCGTTCAGCTGGTTCTTCAGCCTCAGGATCCGACACCTTTCCACCACACAGTCCTTGCAAAGTGCTTTGACTGGGTGGGAGGGAAAAGAAAAAACAGGTTTTTACATTATTAATTGCATGGTTTATTGCACAGGTCGTTTCCTGCTGGTTTGAAGGCCTTCAGATAGGTGTGTACCAACTATCCTGCCTGAGGATGGGCGATTTCATGTGTAAATGAGGAAATCCTGGGGGTCACAGCCCCATCAGGCCACGTTTGAAGCTTAAAGAAGCATAAAATACTTCAAATGAGCTGTGATCTGTTCCACTGCTTCACAGATCTGCTCTCCCAGCTCCTGCAGTCACAGCGAGCCAGGGCAGCCCAGCACCCAGCCACAGGAGGCAGGAAATGCCAGGAAAACAAACAAACAAACACCTGCATTGTGGCACTTCTGACAGCTCAACCCAGAAAATCCACCCTCCTGCAAGGCTGGAGGACCAAAGGAGTGGAAATCCTTTAGCTGGGTGTGGATTTAGATTTGCATCCTGGAGCAAGAGGAGAAGGGAAGCAGCGTGTCCATCCATCCTTTTATCCATCCCTCCCTCCCTGCCAGCCATACTCAACCCACAACCCTTCAGGCAATTCCTTCCACTTGACTAATAAACCTTGCCCTGCTTTTCCCCACAAAGGCTGCCTGCGTCACAAGCAGTTTCTTCCCTACAAGCTCCCAGTAGGAGCTGAGCTAATTTGGTCTCAGTGGGAGTTACTGAGCAACTTCCTAAAAGGAATGAAACCTGGGGCTTGATGAGGGGATGTCCAAAGCCTGGAGGGGCTGGGCTGACCCTGAAATGCAGAATGGGTGGTAGATGCAGGAGCAGGCTAACAGGTAAGTGCTTCCTTGGATGAGGTGACAGACAGGAAGGGATATTTTTGGCCTAATATTTCGTAAAACCCAGCCCACACACAGGAGCTGTGGGTGCTCAGAAAATAATTGTCAAGAGTTTGGAGTGTTGCATGTGCAAGTTTTATTTTCTAGAATCGCCTTCAAACCTTCCAAGTATTATGTTTCTTAAGCCAAGTGCCCCATTCCTCTACAGCAATTCCTCCAGGAACAGCCCAGGCCCAAAGCAGACCCTGCCATCACCCTAAATGCGTTTGGGAAATGGTAACAGAATTAAGTGGCATTAAAAAAATCCACTGGAAATAAGGCAGCACTAAAGCCATGCACTGAAATAAAGTTAAGATGATGAAGGATGGCTCAAAACAGGGCTGGGAGCAGAACAAGGCTCCAGAGCACAAGGCAGGAGATGTTACCGTTGAGCCGGGGCCCTCCTCCGTATCGGCGGTAGAAGAAATCGGCCACGTATTCTGATATCCTCTTCATCAGGGAGATCTTATCAGGATGGAGTTTGCCATGGGAGCACAGGCAGGCTGTGTTATCAATAGGTTTGGGAGGAGTGGACTCATCCAGCCACTTCTGCAGCCATTCCAGAGAGATGAAGTCGTAAGGGGAACCTGGGAGGGGAGAAAACACAAAGAGAAACAAGACCACACATGTCAGCTCCAACACCAGGTGGTATTTTACAATTACTCTTAAAAATTAACAGGCAATCACTGTGGATTAAATCTCTGAGGTACAAGTTTTCAAAGGTCTGATCCAGCTACTCCCACCCCATTCTGAGCTCAATGTCACAGACTTGGAAGACAGGAGCTTCGTGAGATTAAGATGTGCAGATCATTTTGGATTCAGCAATCAATATGCAACAGCTCCAAGGAGGAATGGGAGTGCTTTCAAACCTTTTGGGGATTACTGGAGAGCAGTCGAGGAAAGGGGAAGGTTTTCCTATCAGCCATCAAGGGACTGATATAATATTTAAATCATGATCATACATTCCAGGCTTTTTCTACAACAGAGACAGTTCACTGGGGTAATTTGAAAATTAAAGGCAACAACAGCAGAGATGAAATCAGTGTTCCCCCTGTCTTTTCAGCATACAAATTTTCAGTGTCTCTTAAAATTTTAGGTGAGAAAATTCTAAAATTTACAGTGCCAATGGAAACTTGCTTAGGTTTTTTGCTGAAGCAGTGCAGCAGGTTTGCCCTTGTTTGATGAAAAAGAAATACAAAGCCGAGGTTCAGGAGCAGGTCAGTGCTCGTATGAGCAGGTTGGGGTGAAACCCCTGTATCTCAATACTGAGGCACAATATCACTACACAAGCCTTCAGTGGATGACTGGGAATTTAGGAAGAAATTAGGAAGAATTCAAACCCATTCTGTGCTGCCACGAGGGCAGCTCTGAAACCGTGGGGAAATGCACCCGTCGGTGACATTTATAACTGAGCAAAAATCCTTTACATTTCCTAGGAGGGAGCAACAGAGGAAAATACAGGAGACAGGAAAACACAGTGTCTGCAGCTTGCACTGGAGCTCTGTGAAGCCTCTTTTCCTCCACAGCCTCAATCCACGGTGTTTTCATCTTACGCAATGCCCGCCGCAGCCGTGACCTCCAGAGAATTGCGTCGCTGTCAGAACCGGTTTGCTAGTTTGGGATGAAACTGCCTCCCCCAGAAAGGAGGGTTTTCTGGGGCAGGCTCCACAAAGCTGGCAGAAAACGTGTCTGCACAGCTGCAGAGACAGCCCCGAGCTCCACAGAGATAGGACCCGGAGCAGAGCTGGAATGACGCTGCCTCCAGCTGTGCTGGAAGTGCTGTGCCCATGACGTGCCAGCAGCAGGCAGAGGGTGCCTCAGGGCAAAGTTTCAGGTCCTGTCATCTCTAAATTGGGGCAGAAGAGCTTCACCTGCACTTGTAAAAAAGATTTTTTTTTTTGAGATTTATTCCTCTGTCACATCAGAACTGCCGAGAGCAAACTCTTTTGTTCCTGCTGAGGAAAAGCACACTGGAACTGTGCTGCTGCTCCTTTTCACGGGTGACTCAGGGCAGGTTCATCCCTCCAGCACAACTCTGATCTCACAGTGACATCTGAGTGCTGCTCGGGCTCACGGGGAGCTGTGACACCTTCCTGACACCTGCATCCCCAAACTGGAGAGGCAGATGCTTACAGGAACAGGGGTTTGCTCTTGGGCTACTCCAATCTCATGGTGGACTCTGAGCATCCAGTAAAAAAAGCTGAACAGTGAATTCTCTTACAGGCCACACAATTAAATAAATCCACTTTTAAGTCTTCAATTGTAATTATTCTGCAGTTTTTAGGAGAGGTACATAGTGATGACAAATTCTCAGGGCTGGATGGATAGAGCAAGTTTTGTAGGAGATGGGTGAGAAAAACAAAGTGGGAAATAAAACTCAGTGTGCTGAGGCAACAAGACACAAGGGGAAGGAGAAAAAGCTTAACCCCAGTCTCCCTACAAAACTGAGACATGGAGCAGGGAAGCACTGGCAGGGATGGATCCAGTAATTTTCTGCTGGAGGTCAGGCATTCTCTCAGCCTGTTACCTGCTGATGAATCGGGCTCACCAGCTCCCAAACCTGCTGTGAGCTGGCAATTTGGGAGCAGGCAGTTATTCCGCCTCGATGATCCTAACGAGCTGAGCTGCTCACCAGGCAGAAGAAAAGAGTCACAAAGCATGAGGCTGACGGATGGGGAAGGAGCAGGAGGGGAATTAGCGATGCCAGAGGCCATGAGAATGAGCAAAGAAAGGAGAAAAATAGGTTAAGGCAGGAAAAGAAGCAAAGGAAAACAAATGTAAGCATGCATGAAGCTCTCCCCTCACGGAGGGCTGCGGGAACGCCTCCCAGCCAGGCCACAGGAGTTGGGAGTCAGTCACAAATCATTGCTAAGCTTAACAGCTCTACTACAGCAATACTCCACAATGTCTTACAGACCAGCTTCGGCGGGTAACCTTTGGTAGAGCTCCTTCACCTCCTCGTGCTTGATCTTGCCTCTGGCCACGCTCTGTTTGCGCATCTCGGCCATTTCGTTGCACCACTCCTCAAACTTGCAGTTATCCCGCTCTACCAGCTCCTGCAGAAAAGCTGGGAAAGGAAAAAAAAAAAAAAACCAAGAAAAACAGGAATTGAAGGGAAAATGCCAGCTATGTTAATTACCATGGGTTATCTGGGGACAACAAACCTAAAAATTCCCTCCCGCAGCCTTGCTGGGCGAGGTCTTTCCCCAAGCCAGGCATGTGGATGTTGCCCTCTCTGATACTGAAGGTTGCAAATTATTAAAAGCAAAGTTTTGCACCCAAGAAAATAATTTACTTGGGGTTGGTTGCAATGTTAAGTGCAGCTCCTCTGTCCTTCCTCACCATTCTGAGAGGGAAACAAATTTTCACCCTCTGCATACACCCAAAGCCTGTCACGACCTGCGATCCAGCACGCTGCAAACCCAAGGGCAAAGAGCCCTCAGGAGATGGGAGATTAGCCAGGGCAGATCAACAGAAAGGTGAAGGAAATGGGGATTTTTGCTGCCACTGATGGAAAAACCCCAAACAAACCAAACCTCAGCAAGGAAAAAAGAAGATAAACCACTTCCCTCAGAGGGCTGGTGCGAGGGAGCAGTGAGGGAAGCTCTGCTTATCTGAGGCCTTTTCCTATTTAGAATTATTCTGAAGAGCTAAAATAGCTGCAAAAAAGGTTAATTCTTGACCAAAATATCCACCTTGGGAGAATATCCAATATTACAAACTAACCAGCTTGACCTCCTTGAGATCAGAGCCAAAGTTACGTCTCTCCACTGTCCCGGAAAAGCAGCTTTTTAACAGCATCAAAGCAAAATGCCTCAAATTTACAGTTCCATGAAACCTCCCCACAACCACAGAGCTCGACTGCTGCCCTTCACTCCCTGTTCCCTGGCAGGATTCCACGGGAAACAAAGGCAACCGCGGGGCTGTGCAGGAATTTGGAGCTGGGTGGGGAGGTTTTTGTTCAGTTATTGTTTTGGGCAGAGGGGTAGGAGGAAAGGGAGAGCAAGAAAGCTCAGGAAACAGGCTGAAAATACAGATCCAGGCAGGAATTAGTGCTAATTCCTGAAGTTTTATGTCTTGGAGGGTGTGTTTTAAACAGGGGGGGCTTGGGAAAGGTTTGGGGTGTTATTAGAGGGGAATCAGGTGTATGATTTACCCCCTCTGCAGAGACCCAAAGGGACCTGCCACCTCTGCTGTCCCCACTCCACAGCAAATGAGGGAAGGGGGAACACACCTCAGCACCAGGGGCCTAATTAGTATTTCTAATCAAGGAGCAGCCTAGATCAGAAACATGGAAACCCACAGGAAACATGAAACCCACAGGGCAAAGCCCACAGGGAGCTCTGGCACCCCCATAATTCTACAGCACAACACGAAGGCATTTGGCCCAAATTCCCACTGGGGGCTCAGAGCCTCTTTATTTTCATGTCATTGATTCCTGATGTGGCAAAGCTGAAGCAGTCACAGAGGGAACCTGACATCTGTCAGGATTATTCACCTCCTCGTGCCTTGCTGATGACATTTAACCACACTGCTCTCCTGCAGGATGTGAATCCCAGAGGGATCATCTCCTCCTGACCCCTTCCCAGCTTGGCCAGCTGGGTAACAAAGCAATGTCTGAGTGGGCACATGGGAGGGATTGGCAGTTTAATGTTAATTAAGTGCTGGGAAAACTCAGGGGTTTCACTGGTCAAGACACCAAGGTGCCACACAGCACCTTTGGGGCTCATGGCAAACAGTCAAAAACCATGGAATCCTGCAGTGGGTTGGGAGGGACCTTGAAGATAATTTTTTTTTTCACCCAGGGACACCTTCCACTATCCCCAGTTGCTTCAAGCCCCATCCAACCTGGCCTTGGGCAGTGCCAGGGATCCAGGGGCAGCCACAGCTGCTCTGGGCACCCTGTGCCAGGGCTGCCCACCCTCACAGCCAGGAATTCCTTCCTAATATCCCATCTGACCCTGCCCTCTGGCAGTGGGAAGCCATTCCCTCTTGTCCTGGCACTCCATCTCTTGTCCCAGTTCCCTCTGCAGCTCTCCTGGAGCCCCTTTAGGCACTGGAAGGAGCTCTGAGATCTCCACAGCAGAGGGGCTCCAGGAACTTCCCAGCTCTAAAGGGGTCTTCAAGCAAAATTCTGCCTCCTGGTCCACCTGGAGCATTGCAGGGACTCACCTGGCACCTGCACAGTGAGGGATGGAAGGGCAGGACCCCAGGACTCACCTGGATAGTGAGGGATGGACAAGCAGGACCCTAGGACTCACCTGGCACCTGGACTGTGAGGGGTGGACCCTGTGGATCCCAGGGACTAAGGTAGCACCTGGACAGTGAGGGATGGCTGAGCAGGACCCCAAGGACTCACCTGGCACCTGGATAGTGAGGGATGGAAAGATCCCAGGGACTAAGGTGGCACCTGGACAGTGAGGAATGGACCAGCAGTACCCCAGGACTCACCTGGCACTTGCACAGTGAGGGATGGAAGAGCAGGACCCCAGGACTCACCAGGACAGTGAGGGATAGACAAACAAGACCCCAGGACTCACCTGGACAGTGAAGGATGGTCAAGCAGCACCCCAGGGACTCACCTGGCACCTGGATAGTGAGAAATGGAAGAGCAGGACCCCAGGGACTCACCTGGATAGTGTGAGATGGAAGAGGAGCACCCCAGGGGCTCACCTGGACTGTGAGGGGTGGAAGAGCAGCACCCCACGACTCACCTGGCACCTGCACAGTGAGGGATGGAAGAGCAGCACCCCAGGACTCACCTGGACAGTGAGGGATGGACAAGCAGAACCCCAGGGACTCACCTGGCACCTGGACTGTGAGGGATGGAAGAGGAGGACCCCAGGGGCTCACCTGCACAGTGAGGGATGGACAAACAAGACCCAGGACTCACCTGGCACCTGCACAGTGAGGGATGGAAGAGCAGGGCCCCAGGGACTCACCTGGACAGTGAAGGACAGAAGAGCAGGACCCCTGGGAGGACTCACCTGGCACCTACACAGTGAGAGATGGAAAAGCAGGACCCCAGGACTCACCTGGACAGTGAGAGATGGAAAAGCAGGACCCCAGGACTCACCTGGATAGTGAGAGATGGAAGAGCAGGACCCCAGGACTCACCTGGACTGTGAGGGATGGACAAACAAGACCCCAGGACTCACCTGGACAGTGAAGGACGGACAAACAAGACCCCAGGACTCACCTGGACAGTGAGGGATGGACAAACAAGACCCCAGCACTCACCTGGCACCTGCACAGTGAGGGATTTCTCCCGGGCCTGCAGCCTGTACACCAGCATGTAGGCGTTGCGGGAGCAGTGCGTGCCCTTGCCGCACTTGGGCTTGCGGGTCTGGGATTTCGATGGCTCCGCTGTGGGAACAAAAGGCACGGCCTCAGCAACACACCAGCTCCTTCCCTGGCCCTCCATCAACGGCATGAGTGTGCCACCCAGCCAGTTTCTCTGTGCCAGGCCTCTGTGCCAAGCACTGGGCTTGGCACGGCTCTAAATTGTATCCCAAAGAAAGCCCCAAATCTCTCCAGCCTTTCTGGGTAAATCAAAGGGACTAAATTTAGGAGCCTGCTCTGAACCTCCCTTCTCAAGAGCCTTTCTTCTCTCCCCAGTGGAACTTCTCTGAGCCAAAAGCCACTCTTGGAAAAACATCCTTTCTCCCTTTTGCCTCTTGTTCTGCTGTCCTGACTCCAAAGAAAAGAGTCAAATCCTCAGGGAAGAAAATCGTATTTACAGGTGATGGTGGATATGAAAAAAAACACAGCAAAGCTTTTAGGAAGCCAAGAGCCATGGAAAGGGTTGTTTTTGAGCAGCTGCTGGGGGATGTAAAGTTGTGTTGCAAGAGCTGCTGTTTCCAGATGGATTCTGAGGCAAGGAAAACACTTATCTACAGCTGCAGCTTCAAAAATCAAACCATTCAAAAGAAAGAAAAAAATTAAAGGGACAACGTTCCATAAATTGAACTCTAAGTGGGCCATTGAATTATTAAGTTTCTTTCCCCCAAATTCTGAAAAAATTCATGTGCCTTTCCCCCCACACCATCTAGGGGACTTCCCAGACTCTATTTATTTGCATTTTATCCAAGAATTTTCTGAATTGTTCCCATCTGCATGGCCAAGACTCTCCCCCCCACAGTCCTTCAGTTTATGTTTCTGACCTTCTCCTGCTGTTACATGTATTTGTAACAAAGAAAAGCCTCAGTTTTGCCTGGAACAGGCAAATTACATCAAAACTTGATACAAATATTGAGCTCCAAGCTTAAAGAGGCTCCTAAACACACTTTACTTCTATTTTCTAACCAGCCTTGAATTGAAATACGAGAAATAAGAACATTTACAGTTAGGCATGAAACTTAATAAAACTGAGATCATGAAACTTTATAAAATTGAGGTCACAGCAGTTGACTTGCATTTCATTTGTTGCACGGGGTGAGTGGGGAGGGTAAACACAAAGGCTGCTCAGGGCTCAGTTTCCCTGTGCACCACTAGATGTCCGGCCAGCTCCAGCCTGGGCCAGCTCTGAGCAGAGGAAGGAATTTCCCCATTGCAAGGGGAAGGGACAGAGTGGTGGCACAGGATCAGGGACTCACTAAGGCTGGAAAAGCCCTCCAAGATGATCAAAGGCAACCACTAACCCAGCAGTGCCAGGCCCAGCACTAACCCTGTCACACACTTTTTGAACACCTGCAGGGATTGTGACTCTACCACTGCCCTGCACAGCCTCCTCCAATGCCTGACTGCACCTTCCATGAAGGATTTTTCCCAATGTCCAACCTAAACCTCCCCTGGCTCATTCTGAGGCCGTTCCCTCTCTCCTGTCCCTGTTCCCTGGAGCAGATCCTGACCCCCTGGCTGTCTCCTCCTGTCAGGAGCTGTGCAGAGCCACAAGGGCCCCCTGAGCCTCCTTTGCTCCAGGCTCAGCCCCTTCCCAGCTCCCTCAGCTGCTCCTCAGAAGCTCTCCAGACTCTTTTCCTTGTGCTCCAGACCCTTCCTCAGCTCCCCTGCCCATCTCTGGACACATTCCAGCACCTCAAGAAACACAATGCAGGTGAGAACAAGGAAATGGGAGAAGGCTTAAGGGAGCACTTAAATCTGCAGCTTTTTTTTTTTTTTTCTCTTAAAGAAAAACAACATTCCATAAATTCTAACCACAGCAAAGCATCCTGGTGGGTAACAATTCCTGGGAATGGATTGCTTGCAGTGCAAGTGAATTTCTTCATCATTTCCCTGGCTTTCCCCGCTGTGAGCACCTGCACTAGAGAACACTGAGCCACTACAAAACCATTTCAACTCCAAAACGAGCTGTTCTTATTTATTGACTGCAGAGTAAGAAATTCACATCCTCAGCCCAAGCTTTCCAAGAAATCTCCAAGAAATTCTCCAATCCAGGAACACAGTGATATGGGCAGGACACAATGAGCCAGTAAAACAGAAAAGAACCAAGGAAAAAGCTCAGAGTAAAAAGGCAGTTTTAGCTTCCAAGTTGTTATTTGGATCAAAACCTTTTTTACTGCCTCCAAGTAAAACACCTCAGTGGAAACAGAACCATAATGTGTTAAGGAAAACTGAAAGCATTCTCCTTATCTGTTCCAAGGAAATGGCAGCCGCCTGTTGCTCCCTGATAGGAACCCTCTGCCCGTGTTATCAGCATCTTATCTGCCATGTGGCAGCCAGAAAAATACTAGAGCAGCTGATCACGAGGTGTAAACACTCACACGGGGCTGAAACAAGCAAATCTGGCTGTAATCACCAGGATTGCTCTTTGGAGGAGCAGGACGCCAGTGCTTGTGGTAGAAAGAGTTACTTTAAAAAGCCACTCACAACTGAAAGGTTTTACCTAAATCTTCCTCAATTCCCAGCTGGAGTTTCTTCCCCTCCATCTTCTCGATGTCTTCATCGTTGAACTTGTACCACTCTCCTGTCTGTGGGTCCTTCACGTGGGCGATGTAGTGCCCGGAGTAGGCGCTTACTCCACGGTGTATGAGCACAGCGCTCAGCTCGTACACGTACACCCCGTCTGCAAGGCAGGCAGCACTCACACACAGCTCTGCAGCCCACAGAGTCCATCCTTCCTGCCCTAAAACCTCCTGTTTGCACCAGGCAGCAAAGCCTGCACTTGAACTCACAGCGCTTCAGGACGTTGCTAAGAGGTTGTGGTTCAGTAACAGGGATGTTGTTTGAAATACGGGCTTCAAACAAGTCTGGACAGAATTTTCAATCAAAAATTGAGAGGAATTCAATCAAAATTTCGAGAGGAATTCAAGCAGAATTGAGACGAATTCAATCAAAAAATTCGAGAGGAATTCAATCAAAAAATTCGAGAGGAATTCAATCAAAATTTCAGAGGAATTCAATCAAAAATTCAAGAGGAATTCAATCAAAATTTCGAGAGGAATTCAAGCAGAATTCGAGAGGAATTCCATCAAAATTCGAGAGGAATTCTCAAATTCGAGAGAATCATCAAATTTCGAGAGGAATTCCATCAAAAAATTCGAGAGGAATTCCATCAAAATTTCGAGAGGAATTCCATCAAAATTTCGAGAGGAATTCCATCAAAATTTCGAGAGGAATTCAATCAAAATTTCGAGAGGAATTCCATCAAAATTTCGAGAGGAATTCCATCAAAATTTCGAGAGGAATTCAATCAAAATTTCGAGAGGAATTCCATCAAAATTTCGAGAGGAATTCCATCAAAATTTCGAGAGGAATTCCATCAAAATTTCGAGAGGAATTCCATCAAAATTTCGAGAGGAATTCCATCAAAATTTCGAGAGAATTCCAGCAGAATTTCGAGAGGAATTCCAGCAGAATTTCGAGAGGAATTCCAGCAGAATTTCGAGAGGAATTCCAGCAGAATTTCGAGAGGAATTCCATCAAAATTCGAGAGGAATTCCATCAAAAATTCGAGAGGAATTCCATCAAAAATTCGAGAGGAATTCCATCAAAATTCGAGAGGAATTCCATCAAAAATTCGAGAGGAATTCCATCAAAAATTCGAGAGGAATTCCATCAAAAATTCGAGAGGAATTCCATCAAAAATTCGAGAGGAATTCATCAAAATTTCGAGAGGAATTCATCAAAAATTTCGAGAGGAATTCCATCAAGATTTCGAGAAGAATTTCATCAAAATTTCGAGAGGAATTCCATCAAAATTTCGAGAGGAATTCCATCAAAATTTCGAGAGGAATTCCATCAAAATTTCGAGAGGAATTGCATCAAAAATTCGAAAGGAATTCCATCAAAATTCAGAGGAATCACAGAATCCCAGAATGGTTTGGGTTGGAAGGGATTTTAAAGCCCATCTTGCTCCACCTCTCTGCCATGGGCAGGGATATTTTCCACTATCCCCAGGCTTCTCTGGGCACCCTGTGCATCATCACCCTCACAGGGAGGAATTTCCTCCTAAACAGAATTAAAGAAGATCTGCCAAGAAGCAATGGGCAAAGACAACAAAAAACTGCCCCAAACTCACTTTTTTGCTCCATGAAAGGCTCCATGTCCAGCAGCTCTGAGAAGCCAATGTAGGTGTTCAGCTTCTTCTTGTGGCCAGTTTGTCTGTGTGGAGGCAAAGCTGTGGCTCAGGGCACAGCAACAACAGCTCCCATCCCAAAAAAACCTCCCTGAGAGGCTCAGACACCTCCAATTAAAGCAGGAAGAGCAGGGTGGTGACTTCCCCAAGAGCTTCCAGGGTGTTCCCACTCACCTGTCAAACACAAAGCGCATGAGCTGCAGGTTGAGGGTGCAGGGCAGGCTGAGCAGCCGGATCTTCCTCGTGGCATTCTGCTTGCTCTGACAAGTCTCACAAAAATAACGATTGTCCCCTTCTAATTTTTCCTCCTGAGTGTGGAGAGGCAGAGGGAAAGGTCTTGAGAAAGTGTCAGCACTGAAAAGTCAATTGAGCTACTCAACAGCTGGAGAATGAGAAGCACCAAAGTTATTTTAACTATTTAAGTCTCTTCTCAGCTGCTGCCCAAATTTTTCTGAGTTAAAGACACACTAATGACTGCACTTTATAGCATGGTCATAGCAGGCTGCTCTCACTTTAAGGCAAATTTCAGATTGAATCAAGCCCATTTCAAGTTCTCCATCTCTTACTCTTGTTCCTTGCTTGGCTGAGTTGGTTTATACCAAAGAAAATAATTAAATCACCCCTTTTAGGAGTTCACATGGACCCAGTTAATGTAAAGCCACATTTTAGCCTGGAAACTACAACCCTCTCTGTTCAGCCACCCAAAATCACCCTGCAGGAGTCACTCACTGCCTAAGCAGATCCAAGGGCAGGGTTAGGCCAGAGGAAAATTCCAGCCCCTCTAAAAACGTCACAGAGTTGTTCTGTGTGAAGGAGGAGCAGACAAATGTCAAGTTCTCCAATTCAGGAATTCAATCTGTGCACCCAAACCAGTTTTTTTTCATAGCAGACCTCCCAGGCAGAGCAACTGGTTTGCTGAGTGCACCAGAGCAAGCAAGGAGCTCAAGGAAGGGCTTCAGGTCAGTTCTGTCCTAAATAGTTGGAGTGGAATCCACACCTTAGTGTGCCAGAGCTGAATTTCATATCCAGAGAAATTTTCAAGCTGAATTGAGGGCACTTGCAGCTGTTCCTGCAGCTATTCCCAGCACTCCCTGGTACTTCTGAGAGCACATTTTTCAGCAGGGAATGTCTCCTGTTGCTATGCAGATGAGCACTGACACAGAAAACATGGAAAGCAGCCGCTCTCCCAGTGCTATCCGTGACAAAGCAGGCAGAGACTTTCCCCCAACTTTCCTGGCAAAGTATTTTAACTAAAAATGCAACTTTCAAGTGCTTTTTAAAGCCATAACAGGAGCATGTGATATCACAGAGCTATTCCTTGTTCTGTGCCTCAATTCTAATTTTTTAAGTCTGCAGAAAAAAACATTTTCACTTGGATGCATCTCCCTGAGCCAAGTCAGTGGCTTCACCCCAACACTGACCTCGAAGGCTGTGAATTGGAGGAAGGAACTGAAATTCCTTGCTAAAAATAGCAGGAGTCCAACCCCAACGAGCTCATACCTTGAGGAATTCTGTTATACAGTCTGTCAACTGCTTGTGTCCTTGGATGTTTAACTCCAGCTCGTAAAATTTAGACACCAGTTTAGATTCTCTGCCGCACTGGTTGCAGCTGGGATGGGAAAGAAGACAAAAATATATCTGAGGACAGGTCAGGGCTTATGCATTGAGGCTCCCAAGTCTTTAATAAAATATTCCTTGTATAAAACCAGGAGAAAAAGTGAAGTCAGGGCTAAGGAGATTCACACCTCCCCACCATAAAAACAGCAGGAGAAGGTTTAAACAGCTTAACAGCACCAACCAGGACCTGTCACAACTTGCATGTAGAATTTTGTATTATTTTTAAGGTGAAATTCCCAGCTCTGAGAACACAGGAATGAAAATACAACACCCAGGATGCTGTTTTTTGGCTGCAGGACCTGCCACTCCATTAACTCACTTGCAGGTTTAGTTGGTGAACTCTCATTAAAGGAGTAAAAGCAGCTGCAGAACTGTCACAGCGACACCACACACACAGGAACAGGAAAGGAAAAGGCAAATATTTCCCAGAAAGTGTTTCTGCTGCAGCTTAACTGCCTGCTCTGGTTGCTAGGAGGGATATTCTCCTCCTAAATCCTTCTAAAAATTTAAATATTTACAGAAAGGGTCTTCCCAGAATTATTACTTACACTGTGACATAGGCATACTCTCCACAGAACTGCTTTTGCACAATGTTCCGGACATCTGGGTTTTTCTGTTTGGACAAAGTATCTTCCAGCAGGGACATGAACAGCTTGGAAAACTCCTGGGCATCCTGAAAGAGAAAACCAAGTTCATTAACAATCCACCACAGCACAATCCCAGCCCTGTCACTAATTCACTGCTAATTACCCCGAGCCCTCCACACAGGCCGAGCTGAGGCTCCGTGAGCAGCATGGAAAATAAAGACCAGGCAGGAGAACTGAGGAAAACAGAGGAATTTGGCTAAAAGGAGCGTGAGGCCCTCGGTGTGGGAGCACAGCAGGAGCTGCCCTGGCTCCCTGCCAGCCCTGCTGGGGGCTTTGACTTCTGGCCTGCTCCTCCCAGGATTCTGGAAGGGATAAAAACCTTCCTGTGGAGCTTTGGAGCCCCTTGATCCTCCTCTTTGCAGCTGGCCCTGCTCAGATCAGAGGTGAGAAGAGAAATAAAAACACCCCAAAAATGAGAAGCTGTCCTTTGGGTGATCCCAGCATTGCTCCAGAGCTTCCCCACACCCAGCTCAGGGCCTTTCTCTCCTGCCCTGGTTCTTCTCTTCCACAAATAAACAGGTTTTGGTTTCTCTCAGCTGTCCTTGGGTGTCCCTGGTCGGCTTCCTTCCTCTCCTGACCCTCCCAAGGAACACTTGCCAGTGCTCTGCTCTGGCTCCAAAACCTCCCATTACCTCTGCAAGAGGATTTCCCAGCCCTGCCCCTCTCCCAGGCTCTCTCCAGCTGCAGCCCCACAGGGCCCTGCAGCTCTCAGCTCCCACGTGCTGCCCTGGCTGGCTCCTGTGATCCACCTCCCCCTGGGGATCTCCTCAACCCCCAGGAGGAGCAGCCCATGGAGCTCACTGGGACCCTCACTGCAGCTCTGGCTCCTGGGTTCATCCCACCACTCCCCTGGCTCCTCCTGATCTGCACTTAGCACTTCCCAGCCTCATTCCATTGCTCCCTGGGCTCCTCCTTGTATCCCTCTATTCATCCCATTGTTTCATGTGGTGATCCCAGCACTCCCTGGGCTCCTCCTGATCTCCCTGTCCCCACCCCATTGCCCCTGGGCTCCTCCTTATCTCTGCACCATCATCCCATTGTTCCATGTCCTGATCCCATCACTCTCAGGGCTCCTCCTGATCTCCTTGGCCACATTCCATTGCTCCTTAGCCCCATCCCATCATTCCTGGGTTCCTCCTAACTCCCTGTCCTCACCCCATTCCTCTTTGGGACCCTTCTGATCTCCCTCTCTCCATCCCACTGTTCTCCTCCTGATCTCCCTGTCCCCATCCCATCACTCCCTGGACTCCTCATCTCCCTGGCCTCATCCCATCACTCCATATTCTCACTCCCTGGATTCCTTGGCCTCATTCCATTGCTCCTTAGCCCCATCCCATCATTCCATGGGTTTGTCCTATCTCCCTGTCCTCATCCCTCCTTGGGATCTTCCTCATCTCCCTCTCTCCATCCCACTGCTCCCTGTTCTCCTCCTCGTCTTCCTGGCCCCATCCCATCACTCCCCATTCTCACTCCCTCACTCCCTGGACTCCTCCTGATCTCCTTGACCTCATTCCATTGCTCTTTAGCCCCATCCTATCATTCCATGGGTTCCTCCTATCTCCCTGTCCTCATCCCATTCCTCCTCAGGACTCTCCTGATCCCATTGCTCCCTGTTCTCTCCTCCCTCCCCATCACATCACCCCTTTGGGCCCCCTCATCCATTCCTCCTTGGATCTCCTCATCTCCCTCCCTCCTGATCCCATTGCTCACTGTTTTCCTCCTGATCTCCCTGTCCACCATCACATCCCTCCTTGGACTCCTCCTGATCTCCCTGTCTCCATCCCACTGCCCCTGGGCTCCTCCTTATCTCTGCATCATCATCCCATTGTTCCATGTCCTAATCCCATCACTCCCGGGGCTCTTCCTTGTCTCCTTGTCCTCATCCCATTCCTCCTCAGGACTCTCCTGATCCCATTGTTCCCTGTTCTCCTCCTGATCTCCCTGTCCCCATCACATCCCTCTTTGGACTCCTCATCTCCCTGGCCTCATCCTATTCCTCCTTGGGACCTTCCTGATCTCCCTCTCTCCACCCCATTGCTCCCTGTTCTCCTCCTCATCTCCCTGGCCCCATCCCATCTCTCCCTGGGCTCTTCCCTGGGCACTCCTGATGTTCCTGTTTCCCCCCTGCACTCTGTCAGGGGCCCACAGCCCCACCTCCCCCTTCATGTTTGCAGCCAGACCCAGCTGGGAGCTGCCCAGTGAGCACCCAGGGGTGATTCCCAGTTTCTGGAAGTGCCAGGAATCCCCTCCCACGCACACACACACCTGCTGCTGCCCCGTGTCCAGCCCCAGCGCCTTGACAAAGGCTGAGGGGTCGATGTAGCGCCGCTTGCTGTTCTGCAGCAGAGCAAACAGGTACTGCAGGTGCTCACAGATGGTCTGGGGCTCATAGTCTGGGAAAAACACAAGGCACAGCAGGAATTCAGGGGGAGAAGGGATTGCTCCAAGTGTTTCACAACCAGTAAAAGTGATGGGCTTGGAAGGAAAAGTAGTTTGAGTTGTCAGGAAAACTGAAGTGGATTGTGTAGGTGATGACAATATATCCCAGCACAAATAAAGAATAATTTAGGTTGGAAAAAACCCTTAGGATCATCAAGTCCAACTGTAAATATTTACATTCTGCAACTTTCAGATAGGAGGGTGGAGCCAGGCTCTGTTCCCAGGGAACAAGGGACAGGATGAGACGAAATGACCTTGAGTTACTCCAGGAGAGGTCTAGGTAGGATTTTAAGGAAAATTCCTCCATGGAAAGAGTAGTCAGGCACTGGAACAAGCTGCTCAGGGCAGTGGTGGGGTCCCCATCCATGGAAGTGCTCAAACACTTCTGTCTGGGTGTGGCAAATTGGTAGATGGGCTGATGGTGGGCTTGGCAGTGCTGAGGGAATGGTTGGACTGATAATCTTGGAGGAGTTTTCCAACCTTAGGGATCCCAAGATTCCACCCTGCAGTGCCCAGCATGAGCTGTGAGTGAAGGGTTTACACAGCATGCACCAACTACCGCAAAAAACTTCTAATTTACCCCAGAAGGTGAAAAATCATTTACAACCACCATGAAAGAGCAGCAGAGCTGGAGTGGCTGTGCTAACCCAGAGCCTCCCCAAGAGCAGAAAAAACTGGGAGCCTTAATCCTGTGTGGGGCCCAAATTTCAGCCCTGCCACAGCACAGACCAACCCTGACCCACACAGCACCACCACCAGCCTTGGCAAGCAAGCCCAAACCAAACCATCATTTCCAACCAGCTCAGATCACTCTGATCTAGGACTGTCATAGACATCTTTTATGAAAAATCCTTTCCTTAGGATTTTTCCTCTTGAGAAGCTGAGAGGCCACAGGAACAAAATGTAAACTAAACAATGATTATCTGCTGCTGTGGAATGCAACAGGTGGGTCTGTGACTGGTCTCATAAAGTTGTTTCTAATTAATGGCCAATCACAGTCAGCTGGCTCAGACTCTCTGTCCAAGACAGAAGCTTTTGTTATCATTCTTTATTATTCTATTCTTAGCCAGCCTTCTGATGAAATCCTTTCTTCTATTCTTTTAGTATAGTTTTAATGTAATATATATCATAAAATAATAAATCAAGCCTTCTGAAACATGGAGTCAGATCCTCATCTCTTCCCTCATCCCAAGACCCCTGTGAACACGGTCACAGAACATCACCTGGATTAAGGTCAGTTCATTCCCAAAATCCAGATGACAGCTCCAAACCAACAGTGCAGGGACGGCAGGAACAGCCCAAGCTTCCCCCATGAGTTCTCCTGACCAGCCTAACGCCAAGGTGGGGTTTTAGGGAGGGAACAAACCCCTCTGAGCTCTCACCCGTGTCCTTGGGCACGCCGTCCCCGCAGGCGCTGGGGCACAGGTAGAGCGCCTGCCGCAGCTCCAGGTTCAGGAACCACATCTGCAGGAAGGTGTTGACGTAGCACGTGGCACCCAGGTTGGTCAGGCCCACGAAGGCATTCTGGGGAGCAGAGAAAGAGCCAGCTGAGGTCACCTGCCCTGTCCCCAGCGTGTCCCTGGTTCCCGGGGGGGGTTTGGTACCTTCTTGCGGCGCTCGCAGTTGGGGTCGTCGATGTTGTGGAAGCTGTTCTCATCGATCTCGCCCAGCCACGCGTGCTCCCCGATGCCCACCAGGCAGTTGGGGTTCCCCCGGCAGTTCCTCCTGGGGAGCCAGACCCCAGCTGTCACCCCTATGTCCCCTACAGACCCCAGCTGTCACCCCCATGTCCCCCAGGGGCTGGCAGGGTGACACTGGGGGGGATATGGGGAAGCACGTAATGTTGAATGGGATGAGACATGGAAAACCCCCTCCCCAAAAACAGTGGTCATGGGTGAGGAAGGAGGTGGAGAACCAGAGGGGTTTTTAGGTAAAAAAAAAGGGATGCCAGGACCAAGGGGATCTGCTGTATCAGGGAAGCCAGGCAGGGACAGGGCTTGCCCCAACTCCAGGCAAGAAGATGGGTTCCCTTCAGCCCACTGGGATCCCCCATAAACGGGGAGCCAGGCATAGAGGGGTCCCTACAACCCTGGGGTGGGAATATTTCCTTCCATCTGGGAAGCCAGGTAAGAAGAGGGATTCCCTACAACCTCAAGGTTATCCTAAAAGTGGGGAGGAACAAGCAAGGAGAGGAGCTCCCCACCACCCCATGGGGGCTCCCCTGTATCTGAAGAACCCACCCCACAACACCAGGGTGGTGCCCTCTATCTGCTTGGGAGCCAGGTTGGGATGAGGGTCTCCCACCACCCCAGGGGAGTTCCCCTACATCAGAGGAGCCAGAGAAGGAGAGGGTTCCCCACAGTCCGGAGAGGGTCGGTCCCCTGTGTCTGAGCAGAGGGACAGAAGTTCCCCCCAGCCAAGGGAGCCCCACAAGGACACACAGAGCGCTGAGGGCCCAGCCCCGGGGATGGCGTCCCCCAGAAGAGAACACGGGGGAGCCTCCACCGACCCCGCGGGAGCCCGGCAGGGTTGGGGACCGCCCCGCGCCTCATGGCGGGAGGGAGCAGGGGCTCGGAGGGTTGTGTGCCCGGCCCTGCCCCGCGGTACCGGCAGGCTCCGCGCTGGCAGGGCTCCAGCCGGACGCGATAGGCCGCCTCGATGTGCTCCTGCGCCACCGCCTCGGGCGGCACCGTCTCGGTCCAGCGCCACGCTGCCTTCTCCAGCTGCAGCCGCGGCGCCATCGCTCCCGCCGGCGCGCCGGGGCTACCCCGGCCCGGCGCGCTCCTCGTCCCGCTCCTCGTCCCGCTCCTCGCCCCGGTCCCGGCCCGGTCCCGGTCCCGCCCGGCCCCTCCCGCCGCCGTCAGGGCCGCTGACGCCACGAGCGCGACGCGGTGACGGCGCGAGGCGCTGACGATATCGGGCCGCGACGCGAGGGGCTGGAGGCGGGGCTTCGCCATAGGGGCGTGGCTTGAGCGCACAGGTACGGGCTCTTGCGTGCCAGGGGCGGGGCTTGAGCCCTAGGGGGCGTGGCTGTCATGCGCAGCCGGAGGGGGTGTGGCCTGTGAGCGAAGAGGGCGGGGCTCGCTTGATATGGGGCGAAACTGATGCGACATGGGCGTGGCCTGTGGTCAGACGGGCGTGGTCTATGGCACAGTGGGCGGTGCTCGCTGCATTGTGGGGGGCCTGTGGTCATGTGGGCGGGGCCTGTGGCGCGGGGCCCACGCTGGGTCCCACCACCCACACCGCGCCCCCAGAGCCCGCCAGGGTTCCCCAGCTCCCTGCACCCTCCCCCAGACCCCTCTGAGCTCCCCAGCCCTGTACCCCCCCCAGACCCCTCTGAACCCCCGGAGCCCTGCGCCCCCGCCAGACTCCTCTTCACCCCTTGTCATCCCCCGCAGCCCCCCACGCCATAGAAGCCCGGACCCCCTGAGCTCCCACACCCCCAAACCATATCCCACACCCCATACCGCACCCCAATATTGTAATCCTCCCTGTACCATAATCTCCGGGGCCCGCATACCCCTGCATCCCCTAAACCCTCCCACTGCACCCCTCTCCTGTACCCCCACAGCCCCCCCAAACCATCCCGCTCACACCACGCCCCTGCAGCCCCCCTACATCCCCACGCCTCATGCCTCCCATCCCATCGCCCCCCAGCCCCCCAAACACGGCAGCCGCACTGGTTGTCTCTCCTTTAATAGCTGTCCCCGCGGGGGGGTCCCCGCAGCACCCCGATTGTCCCTCGCGCCCCCACCCCGCCGCCACCCCGGGGGGCACCCAGGCGGCCCGGCCGCCCCGGCACAGTTTCGGGGGGCCGGTGGAAGGGGGGTGTAAACATTTTTGGGGGTCCCGGCCCCCTCCCCCAGAGTCACCCCGGGGCAGCGAAGCACCGTTTCCTCCTGGTGGTTTGTTTTTGGAAAAGAATAAACTTGGCCAAATTCCCCCCAAACCCTGTTTCGGGGGGGTTAGGAGGGGCAGGGGGGCACGGGGGAGCCCCCCAGGGCGCCGTGCCGGAGGTCGATGGGGTGTCGGGGGATGCCGGCGGACTCCAGCGCCAGTCCCCGCACGCAGCCCGAGATGCCGGAGCTGAACTTGCCGCCGGTCAGGGCGCGGGGGTCGGGGGCGCCGCCTGCGGGGTACGGGAGGCGCTGGGCGGGGGCTCCGCTGGGCCCGCCCCCCTCCGGGCCGGGACACCTGCCCACGCCTGTCCTGTGTCCCGCCAGGTGTCCCCACCCCATGTGCCACCACCCAGGTGTCCCGTCCTGCGTCCATCCCATGCCTCTCCCTGCCTCCCATCCTCTGCTCCACCCCATGCCCCATCTCATGTTCCACCAGGTGTCTTCCCAAGTGTCCTCCCATGCCCATCCCCTATCCCACCCCATGTCCACCATGTGTCCATCCTGTGTCCCGTTATGTGTACATCCCGTGTCCCATCTCATGTTCCACCTGGTGTCTTATCACAAGTGTCATCCCATGCCCATCCCATGTCCCATTCTGTGTCCATGCCACATCCCACCTTGTTTCTGTGTCCTCTCGCATGTCCATCCCATGTCCCACCCCATGTCCGTGCCATATCCACCCTGTATCTGTGTCCCACCCCATGTGCAACCCGTGTCCCATTCTGTGTCCATCCTGTGTCCCACCCAGTATCTGTGTCCCATCCCATGTCCAGCCCCTGTCCTACCCCATGTCCATCCCATGTCCCACCCCATGTCTCTCCCGTGTCCCATTCTGTGTCCATGCCATATCCCACTCCATGCCCATCCCATGTCCCACCCATGTCCATCCCATGTCCCATTCTGTGTCCATGCCATATCCCACTCCATGCCCATCCCATGTCCCACCCATGTCCATCCCATGTCCCATTCTGTGTCCATGCCATATCCCACCCCATATCTGTGTCCCACCCCATGTCCATCCCCTGTCCCACCCCACGCCTCACCCCATCTACCCCACATCCACCCCATGTCCATCCCACGTCCATCCCACACCCACCCTGTGTCCATTTGTGTCCCAACCCATGCCCCTCGTGTCCCCAGTCCCACGTACCCACGTAGACGCTGCCCTCAGTGTTGGCCATGACGTTGGATCCAGGTGATTCCCCGCTCACCGGCTCCTCTCCGTCCACCTGGAGCTGCCCACGCCGGCCCTCCCTGCGGGGCACCGTCAGCACCTGCACCCCCTGCCCCGCCCTGTGCCACCCCCAGACCCCTGCCCACCTTGTCACCGTCAGCACCTGCATCCCCTGCCCCACCCTGTGCCACACCCAGACCCCTGCCCACCTTGTCACCATCACCCGGTGCCACTCGCCGTCATTGACGGGGTCTTCAGAGGTGATGGTGGCCTCGCCACTGCCCAGCTGGTAGCTGTGGGTGGCACAGTGTCAGTGTGCAGGGCACCTCGGGGGCACCCCATGGGCTCAGGAGACCCCCGGTGTCCATGTCACCCCATGGTTCCCCCTCACCTGAACACCAGGTGCCCATCCTTCAGCCCGAGGCCAAGGAAATCTTTGGCTTTGCCGCCCTCGCCGGGCTCCTGTGGGCACAAAGGGGGGTGAGCAGGGGGCACCAGGACCCCCAGCCCGAGGGGTCCCACAGGCGGTGCCCCCTGTCCCTGTGTCCCCTGTCTCACCACGCCGTGCCACAGCAGCAGCCCCTGGGCGCTGCGCGTCCTCAGCTCCAGCTCGATGGTCTCAGGAGCCTCGGGGGGGCTGCAAGGGGAGGAGGTGATGGAGGACAGCACCCAAAATAGGGGTGGTGCCGTGGGGGGGAGCGCAGCACCCCAAAAACGGGGGTGCCATGGTGGGGAGGGGTGCAGCACCCACTGGGGGTGTCACTCACCCACGGGGGAAGAGGTGCCCAGGGAGGGCCAGGTAGGAACCGTCCTGGAATGCGGCGCTGAACTGCCCGGGGGCGTCTGCGGGGAGATGGGGGGTCAGGGGGGATGAGAGGAGGGGGCCCCGCCTGCATTTTGGGGGGGAAAAAGGGGAAATGGGGGCAGGGACCTACCGCCACCCCCGCTGCCCTCCTGCCAGTCCTGCTCCAGCTCTGCCAGCGCTGAGCCTGCGGGAGAAGAGGGGGTAAAGGGGGGACATGGATCACCTTGGTGTCCCCAAGTGTCCCCCCAACACGTCCCCATGTGTCTCCAGTTGTTCCAGGCATCCCCAAGTATCCCCCAAGTGTATATCCTCAACAGTGTCCCCAGGTGTCCCCCATGTCCCCAGGTGGCTTCACTTATTCCCAAGTATTCCCCAAGCGTGTGTCCCTGCCATGTCCCCAGGTGTCCCTCTGTGTCCCCAGTCAATCCCCAAGCATCTCCAGGTATCCCCAGGTGTCTCCAAATGTTGTCATGTGTCCCCATGTGTGTCCCTAAGTGACCTCCTCCATGTCCCCAGATGTCTCCCCATGTCCCCAAGTTTCCCCACACGTCCCAAACCATCTCCAAGCCTCCCCAGATATTTCCAAGCATTCCCCAAGTGTGCACGTCCCTTGTGTCCTGGGGTGTCCCTGTGTCTTTCCTGTGTCACCCCCATGTCCTCCAGTGACCTGAGATGTCCCACCGTGTCTTCAAGAGTCCCCAGGTGTCCCCCCATGCCCCTCCATGTGTTCCCCCTCGCTGTGCTGGCAGTGTCCCTGCATGCTCCTCCCTGTGTCCCCAGGTGTCCCCCCATGTCCCTGTGCTGTCCCCTCACGGTGCTGGCAGCGGGCCCCGCTGTGTCCCGGGGGGCAGTGGCAGGAGCCATGGACACAGGAGCCACCGTGCAGGCAGGGCCGGGCCGGGTGACAGCCTTCGGCCTCCTCCTCCTCCTCATCCTCGCAGCGCGGGCCTGGGGACAGTGGGACACAGTCACTGCAGGTGACAGGTCAGTGTGCACGGCACACATGGGCACAGCCCGTGGGGCATGCCGGGCACAGGTGTGTGCAGTGAACAGGTGTGAACTGTGTGTGCACAGCACAGGTGTGTGCAGTGAACAGGTGTGAACTGTGTATGCACATGGCACAGGTGTGTGCAGTGAATAGGTGTGAACTGTGTGTGCACAGCACAGGTGTGTGCAGTGAATAGGTGTGAACTGAGTGTGCAAATGCACAGGTGTGTGCAGTGAACAGGTGTGAACTGTGTATGCAAATGCATGGGTGTGTGCAGTGAACAGGTGTGTGCAATGAACATGTGTGAACTGAGTGTGTGCAAATGCACAGTGAGCAGTTGTGAACCGTGTGCACACACACACATAAAATGCACACAGAGTGCATGTGCACACACATGCAGAGCACACGTACAAATGCACACAGTGCACACGCAGCACACACGCATACACACACATGCAGCACACACACGTAGTAATGCACACACGGTAATGCACACGTGGTAATGCACATACACTGCACACATACATACACATATGTGCAGCACACACGCAGTAATGCACACACACTGCACACACTCACTGCACTCATACATACACATGTGCAACACACACATGCAGTAATGCACACACAGTGCACACATACACAGGCAGTAATGTACACAGACTGCACACATACATACACATGTGCAACACACACATACAGTAATGCACACACACATAAACCATAATGCACACACACTGCACACACACACTGCACAGACACATACACACACATGGAGCAATGCACACACGCAGTAATGCACATACAGCACACACATGCAGTAATGCACACGCAGCAATGCACACTCGCGTGCAAACGCCCCCAGCCCAGCCCTGTGTCCCCGCTCTCACCGCGGCTCCCCGGGCGGCACGGGGCGCGGTGGCCGCAGGGCCGCACCCCCCGGCTGCGCAGGAACCGCTCCCGCAGCTCCAGGCGCTTCCCGCTCACCGACACCTGCGGGGACACCGGGGACATCGCCACTGTCACTGTCACTGTCACTGCCCTGCCGCCGGGGGCACTGCCCGAGCGGGACACCAATGGGGACACCAGTGAGGGGCACCGCTCCAATGAGGGGACACCAACAAGGGGACACCAATGGCACCGTCACCCAGCCACTTCCAACCAAGGGGACACCAAGGATGTGGTGCATCACTAACCCAGTGAGGGAACTCCAACAAGGGGATGTGAAGGGAAGTCACCTCCCCAACAATGGGGTCACGTCCCAACCAAGGGGACACCGCCAACGGGGTCATCTTCCCCAAGGGACACCAAGAGGGGTCATCCCCCCAACAAGGGGACATCAGTGGGGGTCACCTCCCTCCCCACCAAGGGGATCACGTCCCCAGTATGGGGGAATCCACTCTGCACCTGAGGGGGTCCCCTGCCCTCCGAGGGGACACAAGGGGGTCTCACCTCTCCGATGCAGCCGCGGAAGGAGGCGTTGGTGGGGGGGCGCAGGGGGGGCTCGGTGCCCCCCAGGTACAGGGGGCTGCGCAGGTTGAGCCCCTGGCTCTTGCCGGGCGAGGAGCGTTTCACCGGGGCGGCATCGTCCACCACCAGCGTCCCGTCCTTGTGGATCCGTTCAGCTGTCACCCAGTGCCACTGGCCCAGGGCCACCGGCTCTGCGCTCCGCAGCACGGCCGGGCCTGTGGGGACAGGGGCTAGTGTTATGGGGGGTGACCAGGGATACTCACGGACCTGAGATGTGCCCTGGGTGATGCTTGGGGACCAGAATGACTCCCAAGGGCCCCAGCGACATTTGGGGACCCCAATGGTGCCAGAGAACCCCGCTGTGGCTCAGGGACTTCTTTCATGCCAGTGAAACCTGGTGATGCTGTGTCACCATGTCACAGACAGGTTTTATGAAAAATCCTTTCCTTAGGATTTTTTTCTCCTGAGAAGCTGAGAGGCCTCAGGAACAAAATGTAAACAATGGTTATCTGCTGCTGTGGAATTCAACAGGCGCATCTGTGATTGGTCTTGTGGTTGTTTCTAATAAATAACCAATCACAGTCAGTCTCGGACTGTGTCCAAGACACAAGCCTTTGTTATCATTCTTTCTTTTTCTATTCTTAGCTAGGCTTCTGATGAAATCCTTTCTTCTATTCTTTTAGTATAGTTTTAATATAATATATATCATGAAATAATAAATCAAGCCTTCTGAAACATGGAGTCAGATCCTCATCTCTTCCCTCATCCTAAGACCCCTGCAAACACCATCACATCATCCCCTCACTCCCACAGTCCCCAGTGCCACCTGTCCCCAGTGTCCCCTGCCCAGTGCCACCCACCTGAGCCCAGCTCGTAGCGGAACTCGAGGTGGCCACCGATCATGGCCAAGGCCACGTAGTCCTCGACAGGGGCGGCTTTGCCAGCACTGAAGAGCAGGAGCCCGTCGGGAGCCAGGGGCAGGAACTCAACCTCCAGCCGCAGCTCGTGGTGCACATTGGTGAGGGGCGGGTACGAGACGAAGGCTCCCTCCTCATCGAACGATGGCACGTTCACCACCTCACCTGCACATCCCAGTCAGTGCCCAGCACAGGACCTCACCATCCCCAAGGTGGGACCTCCAGCTCCATCTTCAGAGCAACACCCATCCACAGCCTTCATCCCCAGGGTGAGACAACATCCATCCATCCATCCATCCATCCATCCATCCATCCATCCATCCATCCATCCATCCATCCATCCATCCATCCTCCCTCCCTCCCTCCCTCCATCCACAGCCTCTATCCTCAACCTCCAACCCCACAGTAGGGCCCAATGTCCAACCCCATGGTGAGACTCAACCTACATCCCCAGGATGGGACCCCAGCCTCCATTCCCATCCAACCCATTTTCCTGGCTGGTCCTTACCTCTTGCCAGTGTCCCCAAGGTGGTACCCAGCCCCACACCATCCCCATGTCGCCAGGGTGGTCCCAGCCATGTCCCCATTTCCCTAGGTGGTCTCCACCCTGTCCCCATGTCCCAGGATGGTCCCAGCTGTGTCCCTGTGTCGCTCACCCTCGGTGCACCTCTCCCCAGTCTTGCCCAGGTGGCAGCGGCAGGTGTAACCCTGCCCGTCCGGCCTGTTGACGCAGGTGGCATCAGGCCCACACGCCTCTGTGGGGTGAGAAGCCATGAGCACCCATCCTGAAGGGACCCTGGGACGATGTCCCCATGGAGGGAGTGGTGTCACCTACCCGGGTGACAGTGCAGAGCCTGTGAGTACTCGCAGTTGCTGCCAGTGAAGCCGTGGGGACATCGACAGACGTAGGTGCCACTCTCATCGTCCTGGCACACGCCGCCATTCTGGGTGAGGGGTGACACGGGTGTCAGCATGGCCAGGGATGGGTGGGCATCACCTCCTCCCCTCCAAACTCACCTGGCACGGCCGGTCCTGGCAGGTGGGACAGTTGGTGACACCGTGTGCCTGCAGGTCCATGTCCCCAAAGGCCACGTCTTCTCCTTGGATGCGGAGCTGGCGCACACAGCCTGTGGGGCGGTGGAGATGGGCAGAACTGTCACATGATGCCCAGCACCCCCTCACCCTGGTGCCCCCCAAAACCCCTCACTCACCCATGAAACCCCGGCTGAGCCCCGTCTTTGCCACAGCGCCGATGTCGGGGTACCCGCCCAGGTACAGCTCCTCGTTCAGATCCAGCCCTTGGAACTTCCCCTGCAGGCACACGAGGGTGGGCACCAGCTCCAGCCCCCTGACCCCCGCCCCACAGCCCAAAGTGGTACCTGGGAGGTGCCATTGACAGCCGGGTGCCCGTCCAGGCCCAGCGAGCCCCAGGTGAGGTTGCGGAGCAGCCGCACCGTGTGGTACTCGCCCAGCCGCAGCGCCGTGGGGTGCCGGATGGTGGCCATGCCCGAACCAGCATCAAACCTGGTTTTATGAGGGTACAAGGGGTGTGGGTGCATGCTGGCACCCATCTCCCACCTCTCCCCTACACCCTCTCATAGGTCTCACCTGAATTCGGGGCGTCCACCCACCAACCCGAAGGAGATGAAGTCGGCGCCGCTGTTTTTCCGCTGCCCGTTGTACAGGAGAAGACCTGAGGGGTGGCAGGAGATCAGATGGGACATCCTGAGATGGGGGAGACATCCTAGGGGACCCCGAAATCCTCCCAGAATGGAGGAGAAATCCCCCATAAACTGGAGGGTCTCAGATGAATGGAGAATGGGAGATAAGGAGGGCAAGTGGAGCATGAGAGGAGGGGAGGATGAAGGCAGGGAAGGGAGGGGGAAATGATGGAGGGGACAGGAAGGTGGACACAGAGGGCACTTGGGGCACACAGGCTCACCATCAGCAGCATCAGGTCGGAAGGTGATGAGGATCTCAAACCTCTTGTAGGCATCCTTGATGGTGGGCAGGGGGAGGAAGGAGCGGGGCGACTGCCCAAAATAGGGGACCACGTGCTCTGCAGGGATGGGAGGGTAAGGAGGGGTGGGGCACATCATCTCTGCCCCCATCCATCATCCATCCATCCATCCAGCCATCATCCATCCATCCATCCATCCATCCATCCATCCAACATCCATCCATCCATCCCTCTGTCTGTCCTCACCTTGGACCTTCAGCACGTAGTAGGCTGTCTGCTGGCCACGGTGGTTGGCAGCCACGCAGGTGTAGACGCCGGCGTCCTCGGGGCGCACGGCTGGCAGTGTCAGCACGTTCCCCTGCACCCTGGCACCTGCTGGCAGCTCCCCATCCAGCTGTGGCACAACAGAGGGGTTCAGCACCCCCAAACAGCCCCCACAACCCCTGCCACACCCACCCCTCCACCGTACCTTGCTCCAGGTGATCTCCGGCACTGGGAAGCCAGATGCCAAGCACGGCAAAACAGCCGCTGATCCGAGGGACACCTCCTTCACCTCTGGCTGCCCGGCGATTTGAGGAGCGGCTGGGGACACATGGAGGTGTCACCAACCTGCAGGGACACGCTGTGTGTCCCCACCTCTGCGTCCCCCTGCTCACCTTGCACGTGGAGGATGACGTGGGACTGGACGGTGCCCACGGCGTTGGTGGCGGTGCAGCGGTACTGCCCCGCGTCCGCCCGCTCCACCTGCTCCATGGTGAGGGTGCCAGCACGGATCAGCACCCCGGGGCGGATGCGGCCCCCCACTTTGCTCCAGGTGACGTGGGGACGGGGCTCCCCCAGGCCCAGGCACTCCAGCTCCACTGTTGTCCCTGCCAGCACCGTCTGCACCGCGGTCCGGATGTTGATCAGGGCCCTGGGAAGAGCTTGTGGGACAGTGGGGATTTGGGGTGAACATCTTGCACAGGGAGGCAGTGGAGTGGGAGATAGGGAGAAACAGGGCTTCTGAGGGCATGTGGGACAATTGGGGTGGCTGTGGGAATGGGGAGAGGTCAGAGGTGTTGGGAGTCCTTGTAAGAATGTGAGACTTGGGGAGTACCAGGGTGGTCATGGCTGTGGGAAGAGATAGGGGGCACTGGGGTGTCCATGGGTGTGGAGGGAGACTGATTGTGTTGGGGTGTCCACAGGCATGGGGAAGAATGGGGGTATTGGGGTGCCTGTAGGCTTGAGGAGAGATTTCAGGTCACCCTGAGCATTGGGGGCTATCAGGGTGCCTGTGTGTGTAGGGAGATGGAAGGTGCTGGGTTGCCCCTCAGTGGGGGGACATGGGGGTCCTGGGGTGCCCTTGGTGGTGGGGGGCAGATCAGGGGGTGGATGTGTCTCCTGGTGCTGGGGTGATGCTCCTACCCTGGACAGTGAGGGTGGCCCTGTCCTCTGCCTGCCCGCCCGGGCCGCTGGCCCGGCACACGTACACGCCCTGCGCCCCCGGCGCCAGCTCCGGCATCCTGCGGGGACACAGCCAGGGTGAGGGACCCCACGAGGGACCAGCGTGAGGATCCCACCTCCCCATCCCATGTTCCTTACCTCAGCACCCCATCCCGCACGCTGTGGGTGGGGGGCAGCTCCCCACCTTCCTTCAGCCACTCCACATGGGCACGGGGGTCACCGGAGACAGAGCAGGCGAATTCGGCAGTGCCACCCACCCCCTTGACGAGGCTCCCTGGTGTCACTCGCACCACCAAGGGACCACCAGCGATGTCCCCACCTTCACCAGCATCACCTGGAAGGGATGCAGAGCCCCAGTGGTACTAGGAACACCAGGATAACCGGGGTGGGATGCAGAGACCCAGTGGTTCCCAACGGCAGCATCCAGGGGGATGTGGAGCCCCAGTGGTACTGGAGAGCACCGGGATCACCTGGGCAGGATGCAGAGCTCCAAGGGCACCCATCAGCATTGCCAGCACCCAATGTGGAGCACAACCAGTACCCAGGCTGGGATGGGCTCACCGTGAACAGCCAGGCGGGCGAAGGCCTCGGCGGTGCCGACGCGGTTGGTGACAAGGCAGCGGTAGGTGCCGGCGTCGGCAGGGGCAGCGGGGCTGAGGCGGAGGAGGCCGGCGCGGTGGGCCACGCGTGCTGAGAGGCTGCCGTTCACCTTGTCCCAGGTGTAGTGCAGCGGGGGCGTGCCGTGGGCCAGGCACTGCACCTGCACCGCGTCACCGGCCCGCACCGCCGTGTCCTCTGGGAGAATGGTGGCGTACGGAGGGGCTGCGGGATGGGGGGAGCTGTCAGCCATGGTGGAAGGGTGCAAGGAGAGTGGTGGTGAGGGGTGTAGGGGGTGATGGAGGTGGGCGTGTGTTGGGGTGGATGAGAGCTGGATGGATCCATGAGGAATGGGTGGAGGGAGGAGTGAGAGGAGATGGAGACATGGAGGGGTGGGATGGCCAGTAGTGATGGATGAATCCACCAGGAAGGAAGGAAAGGAAAGGATGGATGGATGGATGGATGGATGGATGGATGGATGGATGGAAACCATGGATGGAATTCATGGATGGATGGATGGATGATTCGAGAGTCTGAGAGGAGATGGCAACTTGGGTGTGTGCTGGGATGGATGAGATGAATGATACACAAGGAAAAGATGGATGCAGGAGTCAGTAACTGTAGAGTTGGATGTGAGCTGGAAGGATTGAATGATGGATGGATGTACCAGGAAGGTGTGGATGGAGAAATTTGGGGGAGATTGAGAAACGAGTGTATGCTGGGATGGATCACATGGATGGATGCACAAAGAAGAGATGGGTAGAAGAGTTTGGAGATGGATGAGAGCTGGGATGGCTGAGTGATGGATGAATCCACAAGGAAGAGGTAGGTATGTGGGTGGATGGGTCAGTGACTGGCAGAGTTTGAGAGCAGATGGTGAGCTGGGCATGTGCTGGGATGGATGAGATGGATGATGCACTAGGAGGGGATGGACTGAAGGGTGTGAGAGGAGATGGAGAGATGGCATGTGCTAAGATGAACGAGAGATGGGTGGATGCACAAGGATGAGATGCATGGAGGGGTGTGAGAGGAAACAGAGAGAGGAATGTCAGCTGGAGTGGGTGAGCAACGGATGAGTCCACCAGGAAGGGATGGATGGAGGGTGTGAGAGGAGGTGGAGAGATGGACGTGATCTATGACGGATGAGGGATGGGTGAATTCACGAGGAAAAAATGGATGGAAGAGAAAGGATGTGGGGAGATGGGTGTGTGCTGGGATCGATGAATCCACAAGGAAAAGATAGATGGAAAGGTATGAGCAGAGATAGAGAGATGGACATGAGCTGTGATGGATGAGTGATGGGTGAATCCACAAGGAAGGATGTTAGAGTAAGGAGACAGAGAGAGGGGTGTGTGCTGGGCTGAATGAGATGGATGGATCCATGAGGAAAAGATGGAAGGAGAGATATGAACAGAGATAGAGAGACTGGTTTGAGCTTGGATGAGCCATGGATGGATCCATGATGAATGGCTAGATGGATGATGAGAGAGCAAAAGTGGAGAGGGACATGCACAGGGATAGGACAGGCAGGTGGACACACCCATGGGAAAGGCTGGTGACGGAGCTTGGGAGGAACTTGAGAGGAGGAGGATGAGTGCTGCAAAGGAGCAGGATGGTCCCACGAGGAAGGGCTGGATGTAAGGGTGGAGGTGGTGATGGAGGTGGCCACATGCAGAGGAAGGACAGGTGATGGCCATAGCGGAGGTGGCAGCAGGAGCCCAGGAGCACCCCAACCCCTGACTGTCCCCTTCTTACTCTCCACATCGAGGGTGACGAAGGCTTCAGTGGAGCCGAGGGGGCTGCTGGCATTGCAGATGTACTGGCCCGAGTCCTGCTGCGCGGCACGAGGGATGACCAGGCTGCCGTTCACCACGCGGTGCTGCCACGGCAGGGGTGCCCGCAGCTTTGACCACTCGATCCGGGGTGCTGGGTCACCTACGACCACACCGTGCCCATCACCGTGGTGCCAGGCACTGCTCAGAACATCCCTTCTCCAGGGATGTCCATACATCTCCCTCCAGGCTCCCCATACCTCTGGCTGTGCAGTGCAGTGTGGCGGTGTCCCCGGCCACCACGGTGACGGTGGATGGCACGGTGACCTCGGGGGCCCCAGGGTGCCGCTCTGCTGACTCCACGCTGACATCCACCCGTGCCTGTGCCGAGCCCAGGGCACTGTGTGCCGTGCACACGTAGGTGCCGGCGTGCTCTGGCTTGGCTGGTGAGAGCTGGGGAGAACAGGGTAGGGATGAGCACCAGGCACTCCTGGGTGCCTGCTGAAGATTGCAATGCAAGTTGTTTTCTATTACCATCTGTATGGCAGATTATCTTTGTCAAGTGGGCAGTTTGCCTTATCTCTGTCTTTGAGTGACCACATTCACACCACCCTCGGGAGGGGACATTGCTGATAACAGCTATTGAATGTCCCTGCATCCCATTGGGAGATGCTCCGCCCAGAGGGCGGAGAAATAGTCCAGAGGTTTTTGAGACACCAGCACGGCTTTCTCCACGGGATTCCCCAGAGGAACAGCAGCTGCCTCTTCTTCCACTGGATCTTCGGAGGAAGAACACATCCTTCTCTACAGGACCCCCTTGCTCCAACAGAACCACCCCTGACACTGCAGGAGGGCTGAGCCACAATTCCAATGGGACTGCCGCCAACACCCTGACCCACAGGGTGTCAGGTTGGGTTTCTGACTCTGTCAGTGTTGTTTTGGTTTACTGCATTGTTTATTTTATCCTTTTATTTTTTTTCCTTTCCCTATTAAAGAACTGTTATTTCCTGCTCCCATATTTTTTGCCTGAGAGCCCCTTAATTTAAAATTTATAGCAATTCAGAAGAGTGGGGAGGGTTTACATTCTCCATTTCAGGGGAGGCTCCTGCCTTCCTTAGCAGACTCCTGTCTTTCTAAACCAAGACAGTGCCCCACAGTGCCCCTGGGTGCCCCACAGTGCCCCTGGGTGCCCCCTCACCTGCAGGATGGCCTGGCTGTCCATGTGCAGCAGCGTCTGGTGCTCCACCTTCTGCCGGGAGCCCAGCCGGCTCCAGCGCACCAGTGGTCGTGGCTCTCCCCGGCCCAGGCACTCCAGGCTCAGGGATTTGCCCTCCTTCACTGTCACGGGGCCTGGTGGCATCACTGACACCGTGGGGGCACCTGGAGAAGAAGGAGAGCATTGGAGTGGATATTGGGACACCACCATCAAGGGCAGCTGGAAGGTGCCTGGCCACAGGGGCACCCATCACCCTGGGAGCATTGGGAGCATGGGAGGAAATGAGCATGAGTGTGGGGATGGGGACACAACATCTCAGGAGCTTCCAAAGCCCATGGAGGACATCTGCATGGGGATGGGGACATCACAACTCCCAGGGCCCCTAGAAGGACACCAGCCCCAGACAGGGGCATCACCACTCCAGGAGCACCTGAAGCATGGAAAGGAGATGGGGATAGGGACACCATGGATGACATGGAGGACAGCAGCATGGTAACACGGAGACCACCCTGAGGGCACAAGGAGGACATGGGGATGGGGACAAAAGTGCCCTGAGGACACCTGGACCACATGGAGACAGGGACAGGGCCGCCCTGGCCACCTCATACCTTGCACCACGAGGTTGACGACGCTGCTGGCGACGCCAAAGCGGTTGGAGGCCACGCAGTGGTAGGCACCCTGGTTGCCCACATGGGCACCGCTGATGGAGATGACTGAGCCATTGGCACTGATCTTCACATTGTCTGGGCAAGGAGGAGCCATCAGCACCAGGGCCACCCTGGGAACCACGCCAGGGCCACCCTGGGGACCGCCATACCTTGAAGGTGTTGGCCAGGCCCCATCCGCCAGGTGATGTTGACAGGCCGGGCGCCATCGTGAACGCGGCACTTGAAGGTGGCATCTTCACCTGGTGCCACCGCCATGCTGTGAGGGTCGATGGAGATGATGGGGCTCTGCAAACCTGTGGGGACAAAGGCACAGAGAGGCCACGAGGTCACTCACATCACCCATCTCCCCTCAGCATGCTCCCTCACCCTGTGGCCGCACTCACGGTAGCTGGAGCTGTCATGGGAGGTGACAGTGACAGAGACACTGGCCTCACGGAAGACACTGCCCGTGTCAGCCCGGCACACGTACTCTCCCGAATCGGCCACCGAGAGCTGGGACAGCCGCAGCCGGGATCCCGAAATCTGGGGACATCATAGCAGAAGGTGGTGGCATCACCCAGCCACGCGCAGCAACCAGCATCCCCCACCCCACCGGTGTCCCCACCTACCTGGTGCTTGGCTGGGAGGGCCCCACCACGCTTGTACCAGGTGATGGTGGCCTGTCCCTGGCCGGCCACCATGCAGTCCAGGTCCAGAGTCTGTCCCTCGGTGACAGAGGACGCCGAGGACTCGATGCGGATGGGTGGCGTGATGCCGGTGGCTGCATGGGCAGGGTTGAGGGTGAATGGCCCCAGTGGTCCCTGACACCAGTGGCACACTGTCCCCAGGGGGGTGGCACTCACAGTGGGATGGGTTGTCTCCGTCATCGATGGTGACAATGAGGGATGTCTCCTGCGTGATGCCACCCGATGTCACCCGGCACACGTACTCCCCTGAGTCAGCTGCTGTCACCTGGGGGATGCGCAGGCGAGTGCCTGACACCTGCAGGGAATGGTTAGGGGACAAGTCAGCACCATAGAGCAGGGGATGGGACAAATTCAGAGTGAACCTCCCCTGCCACCTACCTGGTGGCCAACAGGCAGGGAGCCACCACGCTTGTACCATGTCACAGTGGTGGGGCCGGACCCTGCCACCACGCAGTTGAGGTCCAGGGTCTGTCCCTCGGCGATGGCCGAGGACAAGGACTCGATGCGGAGGGGCTGGGAGATGCCAGAGGCTGGGGGAGGACAGGGAAAGGGAACGTTCATCACCAAGGTGACACCTGACTGTCCCCAAGCGCTGCCCTCTCTCACACTCACTGTAATAGCTGTTGGCACTGCTGGGCACGGTGACAATGACAGATGCCTCCTGCGTGACGCTCCCCAGGGTCACCCGGCACACGTACTCCCCTGAATCGGCCACTGCCACTTGGGCAAGGCGCAGGCGGGTCCCTGACACCTGGGGACGTGACAAGTTGGGGACACATCAGCACCTAATGCAGGATTGTGGCCTGCAGGGCAAAGCCACCTCCCCCATGTCCCACCTGGCTGTTTGGAGGCAGAGCCCCCCCACGCCGGTACCAGGTGACTTGGGGGTGACCCTGTCCTGCCACCATGCAGTTGAGGTCCAGCGTCTGTCCCTCGGTGACGGCAGCAGAGGAGGTCTCGATCCTCACTGGTGGCGTGACACCAACAGCTGGGGGTGGCAGTAGGGTCCATAGGGTCACCACTGTGTCCTCACAACGTCCCTATGTCACCCCTCACCCATCCCAGTACCATAAGAGGAGCCAGCGCCAGTCTGGATGGTGACAATGAGGGACGTCTCATGTGTGGCACCGCCTGATGTCACCCGGCACACGTACTCCCCTGAATCGGCCGCTGTCACCTGGGGGATGCGCAGGCGGGTGCCCGACACCTGGAGGGGTGACACACATGAGAACGGGCACATCAACCCCTCAATACCACCAAAAAATTCCTTTTCCACCCCAAAATGCTCCTCTGCGTCCCCTACCTGGTGCTTGGCTGGGAGGGCTCCCCCACGCTTGTACCAGGTGACAGTGGCCTGTCCCTGCCCGGCCACGATGCAGTTGAGGTCCAGGGTCTGTCCCTCGGCCACGGAGGAGGACGAGGACTCGATGCGCACCGGAGGGGTGACACCAACAGCTGGACACAGAGACAGAGACAGCAGGGTCACCTCAAGGACTGCAGCACTGCCCCCCAGTCCTCAGTGACCTCCTCCTGTCCCCACTCACGGTAGGTGCTGGCACTGCTGGGCTGGATGGTCACCATGATGGAGATCTCCTTGGTGGCAGTCCCGGTGGTCACCCGGCACACGTACTCACCTGAGTCGGCTGCTGTCACCTGCAGCAGCCGCAGCCGGGAGCCAGACACCTGTGGGGAGGGGACACAGGGGCCATCAGCTCTGCCAAGGGGTCATCTGGGATTGCACAGGGCCACTTTGGGCTTGCACGGGCCACCTGGGCTCATATGGGGTCATTTGGGCTTCCTTGGCATCACTTGGTCTTTCATGGCGTCACTCAGGCTTCCATATCACGGGGCCATCTGGGCCTGCCCAGGAACCGCCAACCTTGAATGGGGTCCCCAGGACTTGGATGGGCCACCTGGTCTTGCCCAGAGCTGTATGTCATCCCTATCTTCCCCACTTGGTGACATCCTCTCTCCGAGTCCCCTACCTGGTGCTTGGCTGGCAGGGTTCCCCCACGCTTGTACCAGGTGACAGTGGCCTGTGCAGGGCTGGCGATGACACAGTTGAGGTCCAGGGTCTGTCCCTCAGTCACAGGGGATGACAGGGACGAGGACTCGATGCGCAGTGGGGTTGTGCTGCCTGGGGCTGGGGACAGAAGGTGGGTTAGAGACTGTGACCACCACCTGGGACTGTGACCACCACCAGGTGTGTGACCCTCCTAGGGACACTGGGAGCGGTGTCACACCCCCATGGGTAACTCCCTGTGTTCCCTGTCCCCACTCACAGTAGGCACTGGCACTGCTGGGCTGGATGGTCACCATGATGGAGGTTTCCTTGCTGGTGGCCCCGGTGGTCACCCGGCACACGTACTCGCCCGAGTCGGCTGCTGTCACCTGCAGCAGCCGCAGCCGGGAGCCAGACACCTGTGGGGAGGGGACACGGGGGTTCCTGGGGACACTTAGGCTTCCATGGGGCCACGTGGGCTTGAATGAGACCACCAGGGCTTGAATGGGGACACCGAACCTTTCATGGGCTACCTGGACTTGCATGAGCTACATGGGCTTCCATAGGTCACCTAACTTTTCATGGACCACCAGGACTTGCATGGGGTTTCCTGGTCTTGTATGGGGTCACTCGGCCTTATAGGGGCCACCTGGGCTTCCATGGGACCATCTGCATTTGCACAGGTCACTTAAGGCCAGCTGGCCTTGCATGGGCCAACAGGATTTGGATGGGCCACCTCAGCTTGCCCAGAGCTCTTGGTCAACCGCATTCACCCCCTCTGGTGACATCCCCTCTCCGTGTCCCCTACCTGGTGCTTGGCTGGGAGGGTTCCCCCGCGCTTGTACCAGGTGACAGTGGCCTGTGCAGGGCTGGCAATGACACAGTTGAGGTCCAGGGTCTGTCCCTCGACCACGGCAGAGGACGGGGAGTCGATGCGCAGTGGGGTCGTGTTGCCCGGGGCTGGGGATGGAGACAGGAGGGTGACACCAATGAGGACCTCACCAGTATGGACACCTGAGCCACGGCTCAGTGCTGTGACACATGAGGACCTCCTGCTGGCACTGCCACCCCCTGTCCCCACTCACAGTAGGCGCTGGCACTGCTGGGCTGGATGGTCACCATGACCGCGCTCTCCTTGCTGGTGGCCCCGCTGGTCACCCGGCACACGTACTCGCCCGAGTCGGCTGCTGTCACCTGCAGCAGCCGCAGCCGGGAGCCAGACACCTGTGGGGAGGGGACACAGGGGTCACCAGAGCCATCTGGGCTTGCACAGGGCTGTGCATCAACCCCAGCCGCCCTTTGCATCATCACCTTCTGTGTCCCCTACCTGGTGCTTGGCTGGGAGGGACCCCCCGCGCTTGTACCAGGTGACAGTGGCCTGTCCCTGCCCGGCCACGATGCAGTTGAGATCCAGGGTCTGTCCCTCAGCCACGGTGGATGAGGATGCCTCGATCCGGACAGGGACACCTGAAGCAGGTGGTCCTGCAGGGGAGGACAGAGCTGTGACCATCTGTTGGGAACCAGCTGCTCCCTGCAGTGCTGCTGAGCCCAGTCTCACCATAGGATGCGCCTGATGCGGCCACGACGGTGACAATGACAGATGCCTCCCGGACAGCGGTCCCCAAGCTTGCCCGGCACACGTACTCCCCTGAATCAGCTGCAGTGACGTGGGGGACACGGAGCCGGGACCCTGAAACCTGCAGTTGGGGACATCCCGCTTTGGTGTCACACAGCAGGGACAGGGCAGTGTTTGGGGTGCTGCCCACCCTGCTGTGCCCTACCTGGTGGCCAGCGGGCAGGGAGCCACCACGCTTGTACCACGACACGGTGGCAGAGCTGGGTCCTGCCACCACACAGTCCAGGTCCAGGGTCTGTCCCTCGGCGACGGATGGGGACGAGGACTCGATGCGCACAGGCGGTGCCGCCCCTGTGGGGAGCAAAAGTGGTGACAAGGGTGGGTTGTAGCCCCCAAAAACCATCCCCAAACACCATTGAGCATCCCCTACCCTCCTCACCTGGCACCACGGCCACCTCGATAGCAGCATGGGCCGTGCCAGCAGCGCTGGTGCCCACGCAGAGGTAGATGCCACCATCAGCCGGTGTCACAGCAGGGATGACGAGCGTGGCGATGTCACCGTGCTCAGCGCGGGACTGTGGCACAAGGATGGGAGTCAGTGGCACCTGTGGTGCACCCACACCCCTTGGAGCACCCACGGGTGGCAGCACCCCGCTCACCTGTGGCGGTAGAGTGCCCCCCTGCTTCTCCCAGGTGATGGTGGCAGTGGGGGTCCCTGAGACCCGGCAGTAGAGCCGCACTGTGGAGCCCTCCTGCACCTCCGTCCGCTCCGGGCTCACCTGCACCTGTGGGGTGCCTGCTCCTGTGGGGAGGGGGATCAGGGAGGTGCTGGGGGCAGTGGCGGGATGGGGACAATGGGGGTGACATGAGTGATGCAGACGATGAGGGTGAAGGGCACCGGGGGATGATGGAGGTGATGGGGGACAATGAGAGTGATGGAGATGATGGAGATGATGAGGATGATAAGGGTGATGGGAACAATGGAATGATGATGATGACAGAGACTATGGGAGTGATGGGGGCAATAGGGACAATGAGAGCAATGGGGTGGACAGAGATGACAGAGATGATGAGGATGATAAGGGTGATGGGAACAGTGGAACAATGAGGGATGATGGAAATGAGGGGAAAACGGGGGATGAAGGGGAAGAAGAGAACAGTGGGGACAATGAGAGTGATAGGGATGGTGGGGACAATGAAGGGTGTGAATGGGAGGTGACAGAGACAATGGTGGTCATGATGGGGTGATGAGATGGTGGGATGGTGGGGATGAGGGGGACGGACAGTGGGAGATGACAGGGTTACAGGGATGATGATGACAGGGATGATGTACACCGTGGAGAAAATGGAGATGGACAATGGGGATGATAGAGATGGTGGGTGATGATGGAAGTAAGAGGGGTGACAGGGCCAATGGGGACAACAGGGGTGATGTATAGGACAGCAATGATGGGAATGATTGGGATAATGGAGATGATGGAAGTGATGGGGATGGGGGTGATGGGGACAATGGGGTGACAGGGACGACAGAGAGGACAGGGATGATGGGGACAATGGGGTGACTGATGATGAAGATAATGGGGATAAAAGGGACGATGGTGATGCCGCTCACCTTGCACATGGAGGAAGGCTCGTGCCGTGTGCTGCCCGGCGCTGCTCCGTGCCCGGCACTCGTACTGCCCGGCATTGGCGGGCTCCACCGCAGGGAACCGCAGCGTCCCACCCTGAACCACGGCCTGTGGTGGCAGTGCACCTGCAGGGACACGGCCTGCCATCACCCCTGCTCGCTGTGTCCCCCCACCCACTCCCAGTGTCCCCCCGTCCCCAGTGGGCACCTACCGAGCCACTCAAGGCTGGGCTGGGGGCTGCCGGTGCCCACGCAGCGGAACTCGGCCGGCTGCCCCGGTGCCACGCTCAGCTGGGCCGGCTCCACGGTGGCGGTGGGAGCGCTGGCGGTGCCAGCTGCGGTGAGACCGGGGGGGCTTAGGGCTGGCCAGGCCCCCCAGTGCTGTCCCCAGGCGGTGGGAAGCGGGGTGGCGTGGCACAGCCAGCAGCAGGGTGCACGTGGAGCCCTGGCATGCAGTGGGTGGGGGAGCATGCGGACCCCCAGGAACCCTCCCCTGGTGACTTACCCGGTCTGTGCCCCTCCATGAACTCAACGGGTCCATAGAACATCTGAGTCTTTGAGGCAGCTGCAGGAGGGAGTGGGTCTCAGGGGAGTGTCCATCACCCTGGAGTCCAGGCACCAAACCTGCCCAACACCCTGGTGCACAGGCACTAAACCTACCCATCACCTTGGCATCTAGGCACTAAACCTGCCCAACACCCTGGCATGCAGGCATCAAACCTACCCATCACCTTGTCGTCTAGGCACCAAACCTGCCCATTGCCCCAGTGTCTGGGTGCCAAGTGTGCCCACCACTCCAGTGTCTGGGCATTCAATGTCCCCATCACCCCAGATCTGGGTACTGCCACCGCACAGCCAGGGTGGTGAGTGTGCCCATCACCTGAAGGACTGGGCACCAAGCAAGCCCATCAGCCTGGTATCCAGGCATTGAATGTGCCCATCACCCTGGCATCTGGGCACCAACCTCCACACAGCAAGTGTGCCCATCACACCCAGCATCTGGGGGCCAAGTGTGACCACCACACCTTGCCCTGGCACTGTGTGCACCCATCACCTTGGCACTGCCCATCACCCCATGGGCACGGGGTGAGGCACAGTGTGGGGGCTCACCCTGCACGTAGAGCGTGGCGGTGCCCTGGTCCATGTCCAGCATGTTGGAGCCGGTGCAGACGTAGACCCCGGCGTCCTGGGGCCGCACATTGCGCAGCGTCAGGATCCCGTTGAAGTCCACGGCGCCCGCCGGCAGCGTGCCGTGGTTCTGCCGTGTCCACACCAGGGTGTAGGCAGGAGACTGGGGGGCAAAGATGGGGAGGCCTGAGGCCACTGGGATGGGTACATGGTGGGGCACATGCCCAGCTGTGGGACAGGTGGCACCTGGGATGGGATAATGGGATGGGATAGGCAAAGGGAAGAGGATGGGATGGGATGGAATAATGGGATGGGATAATGGGATGGGGAAGGGGATGGGATGGAATGGGATGGGATGGGATAATGGGATGAGACAGGCAAAGGGAAGAGGATGTCCCATGGAGCTACATAAGGACCCAAGAGGGCTTGGGGGGCCCATATGGGCACAGCGGTTCCTGTGCTCTGGATGTCCCCATGAGTACATCCTTGGGTGTCCCTTTGCTCTGTAGGACCCGGTGGGCACCCAGGGGTATCTCCATGCCCTGAATGTCCCTGCACACACGCAGGGGTGCCCTGCAGCACTCCTGCCATGCTGTGCCCCCTTCCCCTCACCTTGCTCTTGGCGGTGCAGACGAAGGTGACATCGGCGCCGGGCTGCACCCGCTGCACCCGCTTCTCCTCCACGGTGACGGTGATGGGCTTGTCGGGGGTCTCTGCGCCCACACAGAGAGGTGAGCCCCGCTCCTGCCTCCCCTCCGTGCATGTCCCCCCCTCTCGGTGACAACAACCTACCGGTGACAATGACCTCGGCACGGCTGGCATTGCTGTGCCGGAGGTTGCGGCAGGAGCAGACATAGACACCGGCTTCAGAGGGCTGGATGCTGGGGAAGTGCAGCTCCTCACCTGGAGGGGGACACACAGGTGACACCCCACACCTTGGGGACACCCCGATGTCCCCCCACCCCCAGAGCCACCCAGTACCTTGGTGGCGGCTCTGTGCGCCCTCGGGGAGGGGTCGCCCGTCCTCTCGCACCCAGTGGTAGTAGAGCGGCGGGTCCCCGGCGGCGTGGCAGCGCAGGGTGACAGCGCTGCCCTGCGGCACCGCCGTGCGCTGGGGGTGAACGCGCACGGCCAGCGCCGGGGGCGGCCCCGTGGGGACACAGCCCTGGCCCCGCACCGTGGGGTCACCCGTGTAACCGGGGGCGCAGCTGCGGGGAACAATGGGGGTTTGAGGGAGCCTAGTGGGCTGGGTGGGGTGAGTGCTTTGGGGTATGAGCATTTTGGGTGGGTATATCGGGGTGAGCATTTTGGGTGGGTATATTGGGGTGAGCACATCACAGTGAGTACATCAGGATGAGAATAGTGGGGTGGTGACTGTGTCAAGGTGGATATAAGGATGGGCACTTTGGGGTATCTCCACTGGGGTGAGGCCATCAAGGTGGGGTGGGTGGGCTGGCGCGGGTGCTTTGGGGATGAGCATTTTGGGGTACGCAGGGTGGGTATATTGGGGTGAGCACATCACGGTGAGCACATCAGGATGAGAATAGTGGGGTGGTGACTATGTCAAGGTGGGTATAAGGGTGGGCACTTTGGGGTGTCTCCACTGGGGTATCTCCACTGGGGTGAGGCCATCAAGGTGGGGTGGGTGGGCTGGCGTGGGTGCTTTGGGGATGAGCATTTTGGGTGGGTATATCGGGGTGAGCGTTTTGGGTGGGTATATTGGGGTGAGCACATCACGGTGAGCACATCAGGATGAGAATAGTGGGGTGGGAGACTGTGTCAAGGTGGGTATAAGGGTGGGCACTTTGGGGTATCTCCACTGGGGTGAGGCCATCAGGGTAGGTGCGCTGTGTATTGGGGTGCTTATGTCAGGCAAAAATGTGGGGTGAGCTCATAAGGATGAGTACATCAGGAAGGTGAAGAACATTGGTGTGGGTGTATTAGGGTGGGTATATTGGGGAGCACTTTGGGGTGGGTCTGTAAGGGGAAGGTTGTCAGGATGAGTGTACTGGGGTGCATAAATTGGGGTGAGTACACAGATGCTCTTTAGGATGCATGTATTGGGGTGAGCTCATAGGGGTGAGTACACTGGGTGGGTACAGTAGGAGTGCATCGGGGTGGGAACATGTGGGTGGATAAATGGGAGTGAGCCCATCAGGGTATGTGAAGGTGAGGCAGTGGAGGTGGGCTTTGGGGATCAGGGTGGGGTTTTGGGGTGGATATATGGGGGTGAACCCATCAGGGCAGGTAGAGCAGAGTGGGTATATGGGGGTGAGCCCATGGAGTGGGTTTTTTGGAGGGTATATTGGCGCTGGTTCTGGCAAGGGGTATATTGGGATGGGGTTTTGGGGTGGGTATATGGGGGTGAGCCCATGGTTTATAGTGGGTTTATAGAGGGGTATATTGGGTTGGTGAGGGGTATATTGGGATGGGGTTTGGGGGTGGGTATATGGGGGTGAGCCCATGGAGTGGGTTTATAGAGGGGTATATTGGGTTGGTGAGGGGTATATTGGGATGGGGTTTGGGGGTGATCCCACGGGGTGGTTTTTGGAGGGGTATATTGGGGTTGGTTCTGGTGAGGGGTATATTGGGATGGGGTTTGGGGGTGATCCCATGGAGTAGGTTTTTGGAGGGGTGTATTGGGTTGGTTCTGGTGAGGGGTATATTGGGATGGGGTTTGGGGGTGAGCCCATGGAGTAGGTTTTTGGAGGGGTGTATTGGGTTGGTTCTGGTGAGGGGTATATTGGGATGGGGTTTGGGGGTGAGCCCACAGGGGGGGTTTCTGGGGCAGGTTTTGGGGTGCCAGCAGCCTCACCGCTCACAGTACTGCCCGGTGTAGCCCGGCTCGCAGGCGGTGCAGCGGTACCCGCCGCCTCCCAGGCTCTCACAGGTCCTGGAAAACCTGCGAGGACAGAGCAAGGTGAGGGCAGTTCCCTTCCCTGGCACCCAGCCCAGCTCCCCCAGCCCAGTGCAGGCACCCACTGGTTCTCGGGGTACGGGAGGGGACAGGCGCAGGGCTGGCAGTCCTCGGGGGTCCCGGCGGTGGCGTCCCCATAGAAGCCAGGGGCGCACTGGTCACAGAAGTCCCCTGCCGTGTTGTGCAAGCATCCCTGGGGGACAGTGGGGGCACAGATCGGGGTGTCAGGGCTGGGCCAACACCACAGCTCCCCCCAGGAGGTTGGGGACGTGGGGACTTACGGAGCAGGCGCCGCTCTCGGGGTGGCAGCTCTCGGAGTGGCCGTTGCACTCGCACAGCTCGCAGTGGCCCAGGTAGAGCCCCCCGCCCGTGCGCGTGTACCCGGGGGCACAGTCCTGCAGGAGGGACAGAGTTGGCACCCCACAGCCTGGGCACGGGGCTGGGCAGGGCTGGGAGGGGGCTTGGGGGACAGATGGGTGATGGTGGGGCTGCTGGGGGTGATGGAGAGTGATGGGGGTGATGGCAGCAATGCTGGGGGAGTGATGGTGATGATGGGAGGCTGATGGGATGATGGAGAATAATGGGATAAATCCTCCCTGCTGAAGGGAGAATTGAGGGGTGATGGGGGTGATGGGGGTGATACTGAGGTGAGGGGGGGTCTGGGGATGGATGGATGATGATGGGTGGGCTGGGGGGGTTGATGGAGGACGCTGGGGGTGATGCTGGGTAGGAGTATGTAGGGATGATGCTGGGGATGATGTGGGGTCATGAGCGGTGATGATGTGGTGTGATATGGGGGGTGATGGGGGAGTGATATGGGGGTGCTGGGGGGATGCTGGGGGCTGATGGGCAATGATGGGACTGCTGGTGATGATGATGATGACGCAATGATGGAGGGGTGATGGAGGGAGTGCTGGGAGGTGATGGATGGTGATGAGGGGGTGATACTGTAGGGAGAATGGAAGGGTCTCAGGGGTGAGGCTGGTGGGGTGATGATGGGTTTGATAGCGGATGAGAGGGTGGAGGGATGATGATGGGAGTGATAGGGGGATGATGATGGAGGTGATGATGTGGGATGATGGAGGGATGGGGGGATGGAGGATGATACCGGCCATGATTGGGGAATGCTGGGGTTGATGATGGGGACAGTGATGAAAGGAGTGATGGTGGTGATGGAGGGTCACCCTGGGCTGATGGGGGATGATGAGGAGATAGTGGGGAGGAGGGTAGGGAGGTGATGGGGGTGTCGGGGTGACACTGGGGAGGAGGGTAGGGAGGTGATGGGGGTGTCGGGGTGACACTGGGAGGGCTGGGCTGGGCTCACCTGGCAGGACAGCCCGTGGTACCCGGGGGGACAGCGACATTCCTCCACCTCGGGGGCGGGGGGCAGGCCGGGCTGGGGGGGCACGGCTGTGTCCATGGCCACGTCGGCGATGGCGGCGGCGGCTGTGCTCGTGGAGTAGGTGGCTCGGATCAGGATCTCATCCAGATCAGCCAGTGCCATCAGCAGGTGCTCCCGTGTCGCTGGCTGCCCGTCTGGCCGCTGCCAGTATTGCTGCAGGAACAGGGGGTGAGCAGGGGACACGCTGTGGCAAAGGGGGACATTGGGGACAAAGGCTGCCCAGCACCTCCTACCTCCCGAAAAATGATCTCGAAGGCCTGGGGGGTCCGCGGGGACAGGTCAGGCTGGTAGGCCACCAGCGTGATGTCATTGCCCTGTGGACAATGGGGACAAGGGGGTCAGGGGGTCCTGGTGTCACCCGGTGTGTCCCTGTGCCCCCCCAGCCAGCACCCCCTTACTGTGATCTGGACGTCGGCGTCGGGCAGGGGTGCTCCCTGTCCCCCCGGGGTGAAGCTCAGGGTGTAGCGCAGCCGACCGCCATAGGAGCCCACCTGTGGGATAATGGGATTATGGGATAGTGGGATTATGGGATTATAGGATAATGGGATGGAATAATGGGATGGGATAATGGGATGGGATGGGAAAATGAGATGGGAAAATGGGATGGGATTATGGGATGGGATGAGATGGGATGGGATGGGAAAATGAGATGGGATAATGGGGTGGGATTATGGGATGGGATGAGACAAGATAGGATGGGAAAATGGGATGGGATGGGATGGGATGGGCAAAGGGTAGAGAATGGGATGGGATGGGATAATGGGATGGGATGGGATTGGATAATGGGGTGGGATTATGGGATGGGATGGGATGGGATAATGGGATGGGATGGGATGGGATGGGATGGGATGGGCAAAGGGAAGAGAATGGGCATGATGGGGACAGGGATGGGGATGGGGAAGGCGATGAGATGAAATAGGGATGAGGAAAAGGAGAGGAAAAAGGGAGAGGGGAAAGTGGAAGGGGAAAAGGGAAAGAAAGAAGGTAGGGATGAGGAAGGGAAGAGGATGAGGAGGGGAGGGGATGGGATGGGGAAAGAGGAGAAAGAAAAGAATAGGGATGATGATGAAGACAGGGAATGGCACAGGGTAGGGATGAAAAATGCAAAAATTAGGAGAAAATGGGAAAAGGGAAAACAGAAGGGGCAAAGGGGAAAAGGACAAGGTGAAAATAGAAAAAAGGGAAGGGAAAGGGGAAAAGGAAGAAGAAAAAGGAGAAAGGCAGAGACAAGGAGGCTGTGCCCAACCTCCCCCCTGACAGTGCCTGGGGTGCCCTGGTGGGGCATTCCCATGGCTTCCACGGGCTCCCAGGGTCACCCTGTTACCTTGTCCCCCTGGTAGGGAGGTGGCAGCTGCCAGTAGTAGGAGTCAGGGGGCAGCTCCCCGAAGCGCTCGTAGCTCAGGTGGGGCTGGGGGTGCCCCGGCTGCACCCCAAAGCCGCTGTCCACGCGGGTGCTGCGCTGGCGGTTCACCAGGGCAAACCCCTGCGCATCCCCCGGGGCAAAGGACGTCCGGATCTGCGGGATCGAGGGGTGAGAGGGGTGTGGGACAGGTGGGGACACCCTGGGGACGTGTGGGGACAGGAGGGTTCACTCACGGTGCCGCGGGCGTAGGCAGTGCTGGTGCAGTGCTGAACGATGCCCATGCAGAAGCAGGGCAGGCACCCAGCTGGCTCATCCCCGCTCAGGTGGAAGTGGTGGGGACGGCACGTGGCACACTGGGGACCTTCCACGTTGGCCTGGGGAGAGGACAGAGTGGTGACATTGCCCTGCCACCCTTCCTGGGGTTGGGGACACACGCACAAGGCTCACCTTGCAGTGACACTGCCCGTTGGCATCGCAGCCCTCGCCGGTGCTGCCTCGTGGGTCACACTGGCATTGTGCACCGGGGACACCTGGCACTGAGGGGTGACACACAGTGAGCCACAACGCCCCTTGGTGCCACCACAGTGCCACCACTTTGTCCTGCCCTGTGCACTCACCTCGGCACGGCTCTCCCCGCAGTGGGTCCCCCACGTACCCGGGCAAGCACCTATGGTGGGACAAACCCAAATGAGGCAGTGAGAGGAGCAGTCACCCCAAAAACACCCCCTGCCCCAGCCCAGTGTCCCTGTCACCTCTCGCAGAGGCGCCCGCTGTGCCCTGGGGCACAGGCACTGCACGTGGGCTGCCCGTCCGTGTCCTCAAAGCAGATCTTTGTCACCCTGTGGAGGGGACAAAGGGACAGGTGACACCCAGGCAGTGTCCTCAGGGATGGGACAGACCAGGGAATGGCACCTACTGGGTGTCCCCATGGGGTCCATAGCAAGGACAGGGCTGGCAGTCACCACGGGTGGCATCACCGTAGTAGCCAGGCTGGCACTTGTCACACTGGGGACCCTCCGTGTGGTCCCGGCAGCCCTGTAAAGAAAGGGGGTGATGGCATCGGTGTCCCTGCCATGGGGGCCCCTGGGGAGTCCCCTGTGTGTCCCCAGCTGACCTGGCAGACGCCGGTGTCAGGGTGGCACTCGCTGGCATGGCCGTGGCACTGGCACGGCTCGCAGGTGCCCAGGTAGAGCCCGGTGCTGCTGCGGGTGTAGCCGGTGTCACAGTCCTAGAGGGGACAGTGGCAGGGGGTGGGACACTGCTCAGCATCCCCACAGTGGCAGTGGGGGGCCCGAGGGTCTCACCTGGCACGAGGCCCCGCGGTACCCAGGGGGGCAGGCGCAATCCTCCACCTCCAGCGCGGGCGGGCGGCCGGTGGCGTGTGGCACTGCCACGTCCAGGGTGACATCGGCCAGTCTGCGGGGCCAGAGGGGATGTCCTGTCAGCACTGCCCTGCCACCCTGCTGTGTCCCCTCCTGACCCCACCAGGAGCTCACCTGCTCTCCTCTGGCTGCTCTGAGTAGGATGCCCGGATCATGAACAGGTCCACGTCGGCCAGGGCCATCAGGAGGTGCTCACGGGTGGCATCGTGCCCATCTGCGCGGCGCCAGGCAGCCTGTGCCACACACCGGGGTGACATGGGGGCTGCCATCCCCCACTGCACCTTGAGGCATCCAGAGTGACCTCCCCATGGCAGCCAGTCTGACCCTGGGGCCCCCAGACCACCCATCCCCAGCACCCCCGTCCATGATCCCTCTGTGGGTGTCACACAGGGACCCCTCTCACCTCACGGATGGGCACAGTGACAGTGGTGGGGACACCGGCCGGGGCGGTGGCACTGGAGAAGTGCTCCAGGAGGATCCCATTGCCCTGGAGCAGCACATCAGGGTGCCGAGAGGGCAGGGGAGCGCCAGCTGGGGCCCGGTGTGTCACTGTGTAGCGCAGCTCCCCGCCGTACGCTGTCACCTGTGGGGACACTCAGCATGGCTCGGGGCCACCCGCTCCCAGAACTGCATGGTGGGGACACGGAGAGGCACAGAGGTGTCCCCAGAGCGGCTGTGTCACCTTGTCCCCGGTGAAGGGTGCGGGTAGCACCCAGTAGTGAACGCCCCGTGGCAGCTCTCGGAAGGCGTCGAAGCGCAGCTCCCGTGGGGACACGAAGTGTGGCACTGCCCCCGCCAGCCGTGACCCCGACAGGTTGGCCAGGGGCAGCGGGGAAGAGTCCTCAGAGCTGAGCAGCACCTGGCAGAGGGATTGTGGTGGGCATGGCATGGCACCACATGGCATGGCACAACATATAATGGCACGTCACTGCACAACACAGCAAGACATGGCACAACATGGCATGGCACTACTATGGCATGGCATGGCATGGCATGGCATGGCATGGCATGGCATGGCATGGCATGGCATGGCACTACTATGGCACAGTACTTCAAGACAATGACAGGGCATGGCATGGCATGATATGGCATGGAATGTCAAGACAATGACAAGGCATGGCATACCTGGAATGACATTTCAAGACTGACAAGACATGCTATGCCATGGAATGGCGTGTCAAGACAGTGACAAGGCATGGCGTGGCACAGCATGGCACAGCACGGCATGGAACATCAAGACAATGACAAGACACGCCATGCCATGGAATGGCACATCAAGACAATGACAAGACATGGCAGGCCATGGAATGGCACATCAAGACAATGACAAGGCATAGGATGGCATGGCATGGAACACCAAGACAATGACAAGACACGCCATGCCATGGAATGGCACATCAAGACAATGACAAGACCTAGCAGGCCATGGCACATCAAGACAATGACAAGGCATGGCATACATGGAATGATGTGTCAAGACATTGACAAGGCATAGGATAGCATGGCATGGAACATCAAGATAATGACAAGACATGGCAGGCCATGGAATGGCACATCAAGACAATGACAAGACCTGGCAGGCCATGGCCCAGGATGGCCCAGCCTGTCCCGGCCTGTCCCATGGGTACCTGGTGGCGGTGCCAGGCAGAGCTGGCACAGGAGCGGGACAGCCCCATGCAGAAGCAGGGCAGGCAGCCTGCAGGGTTGGCAGCACTCAGGTGGAAGGTGCCAGCAGCACACGAGTCACAGAGTCGGCCACGGACGTTGGGCTGGGGACACAGGGTGGGCACGGGTGAGCAGGGAAATGGGTGGGACTGGCACAACATGGCATGGCAGGGGGTGGGATGGATTGGGGGGGCTGGTGGGACGGGGTACCCCAGGGACCAGACTGGGTGTGATGGGGGGATCAGACTGAGTGTTTTGGGGGATTGGAGTGGGTCACATGGGGGATGGACTGGGTGTGATGGGGGGATCAGACTGAGTGTTTTGGGGGATTGGAGTGGGTCACATGGGGGATGGACTGGGTGTCATTGGTGCTGGGGGGATTGGACTGGGTGCCCCAGGGACCAGACTGGGTGTTATGGGAGATTGAAGAGGGTCCTGCTGGGGGGTTGGGCTGGGTGCCATGGGGCAGGGGATAGGATTGGTGCTGGGTGGAATGGACTGGGCACACCAGGCATTGAACTGGGTGCCACAGGGGTGGGACTCGCTACCATGGGAGGGTGGGACTGGTTGCCTCAGGGGATCTGGGTGCCATGGGATAGAGTTAAGATGGGTGCTAGGGCAGGGACTGGGTACCTGGGACCAGGCTGGTGCAGTGGGGGATAGCAATACCCAGCCCCCTGTTTCCCCCTCATTGTCCCCACCAATGTTGCCCCACTGTCCCCCAGCCCCCTGCCCTCACCTTGCAGCGACAAGTGCCACCCGCCTCGTCCTGGCCCCCGCGGGCATCACACTTGATGAGCTCCTGGCCTGCAGGCAGCAAGAATGAGGGTGGGGGGCACCCAAGGGTGCAGGGACCCCCCAACCAGCACCCTCCACTCACCGATCGGGGTGCACTTGCCACCCGGCTGGATGGGGTCTCCCTCGTAGCCTGGGGCGCACCTGTGGATGGGTGGGGGATAGGTGGGTGATGATGGGTGGGTGATGGGTGGGGGTGTCAGGTGGGGGGGTTAGGGGGAGGGACCCCCCACCCACCTCTCACAACGGCGACCAGCGTATCCAGGGGCGCAGGCATCACAGGTGGCCTGGCCATCTGTGTCCAAAAAGCAGGACTCCGAGAACCTGTGGGTGACAATGACGGTGACACCAGGGCGGGGACATCAGGGGCAGGTCCCTGGGGTCGGCACCCACCTGCGAGATGGCTCTGTGTAGGGACAGGGACAAGGGTGGCAAGCGGTGGCTGTGCCCTTGGTGGCATCGCCGAAGAAGCCAGGCTTGCACTTCTCACACTGGGGACCCTCCGTGTTGTGCTGGCAGTTCTGGGAGGGGGACACAGGTCACAGGGGCGTGGTGATTCTGTGCTGTGTCCCTGTCCCCTTGTCACCTCATCAACCCCTCACTCCTTACCAAGCAGTGCCCAAAAACAGGGTCACAGGTGCTGGAGTGGCCGTGGCAGCCACAGCCAGAGCAGATCCCCAGGTAGGGTCCCCTCGTCACCCGCTCAAAACGGGGGGCACAGCGCTGGCACGACAGCCCCGTGTAGCCCACAGGGCACCTGGGGACAGAGCAGTGTGACAGTGGCATCACAGCAGCAGTGCCACTGAGCCTCTGACCGTGCTGCCAGTGCTCACCTGCACTCCTCGACATCCCCGGCTGGCCCCAGGCTGGTGTCTGCAGTGCTGGTGATGTCCATGGCCACGTCGCTGAGCCCCACGCTGGCCATGCGCCCGTCATACACCGCCCGGATGAAGATGCCCTCCAGCCCCTGCAGCACCAGCAGCAGCAGCTCCCGGCTCACAGGAGCACCCTGCTCGTCCTCCCAGTGATCCTGCCAGGACGGTGACAGCAGTGTCACAGCAGGGTGGTGGTAATGCTGGCATCACCCACCTGCCACCACCAGCATCAGTGCCTCTCATCAACATCACTGCTACCAGCATCACCCACTTGCCACCAGTACCACCCACACTTCATCAGTATCTCCTTCCCATCCCTGGATTCAGCCACCCACCAGTATAACCAGTGTCACCCACTCCCTCTCTGCATCACCACCATCACCATCGCTCATCCATCACAACCACCATCATCACCCACTCATCCTCATCATCACCACCCATCCCCAGCATCACCCACCCATCCCCAGCATCATCACCATCCATCCTCTCTCACCACCCATCCCCAGCATCACCCACCCATCCCCAGCATCATCCACCCATGCCGATCACTCACCATCACCCACCACCATCATCATACACCCATCCCATGGCATCACCCACCCAGCATCCCCACCCATCGCCCAGCATCACCATCACCACCACCATCATCATCACCCACCCATCACCACTGGCATCACCCACCCAACCCCAGCATCACCCACCCATCGCCAGCATCACCCACCCATCACCACCACCATCATCATCACCCACCCATCACCACTGGCATCACCTCCCCACCACCACCACCACCCCCCCTTGTCACACCCACCTCGGTGAGGGGCACGTGCCGCCGGTTGAGGACGTCAGGCTGGGTGTCCCCAGCCCGTGCCCGCAGCTGCCGCCCGTGGCCCCGCAGCAGCACGTCGGGGTGGGCGGTGGGCTCGGGGGGCCCCCGGCCCAGCCGGTACCGCACCCCGTAGCTCAGTGCTCCCCCGTAGGCGTCCACCTGCCAACACAGCGGGCTGTCAGTGGCCATGCCACCAGTGTGCCCAGCCCTGCCCCTGCCCCGGCATCACCTTGTCCCCAAGGAAGGGCTCTGGCAGTGCCCAGAATGCATCCAGTGCCAGGAAGCGGCGGGACAGGTCCAGCAGCTGGAATTCCTCAGTGCCCACATCCACGTGGAGCTGGGTGGCCGACAGCACCGGTGCTGATGGCGCTGCTGGCACTGTCACATTGACACCTGCAAGGAAAATGCTCAGCCCCTCTGTGTCCCCTGCCCCTGCCCAGCCCCTGTCCCCTGTCCCCACAGCTCACCCTTGAAGTCGTCGGGGCGGTTGAAGCGCAGGTGGAGGCGGTGGCGGTGCCGGGTGGTGGCACGGCAGGAGGTGGTGACACCAAAGCAGAAGCAGGGCAGGCAGCGGGATGTCCCTGTCACCTGGAAGTGGCCCTCGGGACACGGCCCTGTGGGAGATGAGACAGCAGGTGATGGTGACAGTGCCACGGTGGGGTTGGTGGCACGGAGCACGGAGGGGTGGCTCACCGGGGCGGGTGACGGTGAGGATGCTGTCAGGGATGCCAAACACCATGCCCAGGGTGTTGATGGCCTCGCAGGTGTAGGCGCCTTGATCAGCCTCCTTCACGTCCCGGATTGTCAGGGTGCCCTGCCCAGCCTCGCTCACGATCGACACCCTGTGGGGCACGTTTGGTACCCAGAGCCTGGCACAAGCGGAGCCCGGCATAGCCGGGAGCCACACACACCCCGTGCCCAGCACACGCAGCACCTGGCACACCTGGGGCTCTGCACACCCAGTGCACCCAGTGCCCTGCACACCCAGTGCCCTGCACACCCACACCACCTGATACTGGGCACACCCAGTGCCGTGTATACCCAGTACACCCAGTGCCCTGCACACCCAGTGCCCCACATACCCAGTGCCCTGCATACCCAGTGCCCCACACACCCATTATACCCAGTGCCCTGCATACCTGGCACCCAGTGCCCTGCACACCCAGTACACCCAGTGCCCCACACACCCAGTGCCCCGCACACCCTGCACACCCAGTGCTCCGCACACCCTGCACACCCCACGCCCGGCACACCCAGTGCCCAGCCCCAGCCCAGCAGCCCATTCCCTCCGCATGACCGGCTTACACCCTGGCCCCGCCCCAATTTCAGGCTCCTCCCACCACACAAGCCACGCCCATCGTCACACATGCCTGCTAGCCACGCCCATTTGTCAATCCTGCCCACTCAGACCCCGGCCTGCACAGAAGCCCCGCCCCTAAGCTTGCCCCAGCACCTTAGCCCCAAACAAACCCCGCCCACACAGACCCCACCCCAAAGAGAAGCCCCTCCCATCACAGATCGCAGCCAATCACAAGTTCCTCCCATCGCAAGCTACGCCCCTTCCTTTAATCTGCAACCGGCACCCCTTAGGCTCCGCCCCTGGCCCCGCCCACCTGTGGCTGCTGGGGGTGTGTCCCCAGTTCAGGCGCCAGGTGACGATGGGGGTGGGGACACCGGTGGCCACACAGGTGAAGGTGACGGTCTGGCCTGGCACCGCCCTCACCGACTCCCGCGGCAGCGTCACCACCTGTGGGGGCACTGCCACCGCCACCCAGTCAGTCATTGTCACCGCCACCGGCGCCACCGGGGGACAGGGACACTGCCACCGCCACCCAGTCAGTCATTGTCACCGCCACGGGCACCAACCACACTGGGGGACAGGGACACTGCCACTGCCACCCGGTCAGTCATTGTCACTGCCACGGGCACTACCAGGGCACAGGGACACTGCCACTGCCACCCAGTCAGTCACTGTCACCACCACGGGCACCACCAAACACAATGTCCCCAGTATGGTCCTGTGGCACTGGCTTGGGCATAGAGTCTCCAGCCCAGTGCCATGGCACAATGTCCCTAAACACAATGTCACCAGCCTGGCACCATGACACAATGTCCCCAGCCCTCTGCACTGGCATGAGGTCCCCGGGCAGTGTCCCCAGCCTGGTGTCACAGCAGAGGGTCCCTGGCAGAGCTCAGACACAGCCCCGTACCCCAAGGACAGTTCGGGCACAGTGTCCCCATCCTGGTGCCACAGCATCTCTGACACTTCATCCCCAGCCCAGCCGTGGTCCCCATGTCCCCTGCCAGCCAAGCTGTCCCCTCTGGTGTCACTCACCACATCCAACCTCGTCGCTGCGGTCGGGGCAGTCGGGCTCCCTGTCGCACTGGTAGCTGGCTCGGATGCAGGTCCCGCTGGACACACACCGGAATTCCGCCGGCCCACAGGCTGCACCGGGCGCCTTGGTGGCTGCAGGGGGTGACAGCACGGTGTCAGTCGTGTCCCTGTGTCCCCACAGTGTCCCCGTGTCCCCACGTTGTCCCCGAGCCCCCGCACTCACGGCAGTCGCTCTCGTCGGAGCCGTCGCCGCAGTCGTTCTCGCCGTCGCAGCGCCACAGCTTGAGGGCACAGTGCCCGTTGGCACACTTGAACTCGTTGGGCTCGCAGGGGGACGGGGTGCCTGGGGGGGCACGGGGCAGGTCAGCACCCAGAACCCCAAAATCCCAGGGTGGAAAACACCTTTGAGATCACTGATGACCCAACACCGCCTTGTCACCCAGACCGTGGCACTGAGTGCCACATCCAGGCTTTCCTTAAACATTTCCAGGGATGGTGACTCTACCACCTCCCTGGGCAGCCACTTCCAGTGCCCAGCCACCCTTTCTGTGTGGAGCTTCTTCCTAATGTGCAGCCTAAACCTCTACTGCACACCTCAGGGCTGTGTCCTCTCATCCTCTTCCTCCTTCTCTGGGAGCAGAGCTCAGCCCCACTGGGCTGCACCTTCCTCTCAGGGAGTTGTAGAGCAATAAGGTCCTCCCTGAACCTCCTTTTCTCCAGGGTTAGGAGCCCCCCAGCTCCCTCAGGTGCTCCTCACAGGATTGTGTGTTCCAGCCTTGTTGCCCTTCTCTGGAAATGCTCCAGCCCCTCCATGTCCTCCTTAAATTGGGGGGCCCAGAACTGGACACAGCACTGGAGGTGCTGCCCATCACAGGGGAAGAATCCCTGCCCTGCTCCTGCTGGCCACACCATTCCTGATCCAGGCCAGGAGCCATTGGACTTCTTGCCCACCTGGGCACACTGCTGGCTCATTTCCAGCCTGCTGTCCATCAGTGTCCCCAGGTCCCTTTCTGCCTGGCTGCTGTCCCCAGGGTAGCACTGCAGGGTTTGTTGTAGCCAAAGTGCAGAACCTGGGATTTGGACTTGTTAAACCTCACACCAATGGATTCATCCCTTGGATCCAGCCTGTCCAGGGCCCTCAAGCCTCCAGCAGATCCACACTCACACCCAGCTTGGTGTGGAGCTCAATGCCCTCACCAGACCATCATTAATGATTTTTACTTTGCTTTAACAGGACTGGGCCCAACAGGGACACATATGGTGACCCAACACTGACCACCCCATCTCCCATCACTCCATCAGCCCTTCCCAGCCTGGCACAGAGCGAACCAGCCCAAGCCATGCCCTGCCAGCTATTTAGAGCCCCCCAAATCCCCTGTGCACCCCCAGACCCACCGCAGGCGTCCTCGTCGGAGCCGTCGGCGCAGTCGCGCTCTCCGTCGCACAGGTAATCCCTGGGCACGCAGCGCCCGTCCCTGCAGGCGGCCTCGCCCCCCTGGCACCCCCCGGGCGCTGGTCTGGGGGGCCGTGGCGTGAAGGGGCGCAGGGGGGACGCCGGGGTGGTGCCCACGGGCGCGGTGCTCAGCGGGCGCGTGGTGGTGGCCGGGCGGGCGGTGCTGGGGGGCGGCCGTGGGGACGGCTCTGGGGGCAGAAAATGGGGGTGAGGGGGGGATTTAGGAGGGAAGGGGGATTTAGGGCTGGAGGGGAGGGGTGCAGGGGGGGTTTATGGGGGGGTGTGGGGGCAAAAATGGGCTGTAGAGGGGTTATAAAGGGCAAAAAAGGGGTGTGAGGAATGTTTATGGGGGCATTGGGGTAAAATGGGGGTGCAGGGGGGTTAAAGTGAGAAATGCAGGTGCAGAGTGGTATAAAGGGCAAAAGGGGTGTGCGAAGGGTGCAAGGGGGGCTTATGGGGGGGTATAGGGGCAAAATGGGTTGCAGGGGGTTATATGGGGGGAAAAGGGGTTGTGAGGAGTGCTTATGGGGGCACAGGGATAAAATGGGGGTGCAGGGGGGTTAAAGTGAAAAATGGGGGTGCAGAGTGCTATAGAGGGCAAAAGGGGTGTGGGGAATGTTCATGGGGTGCAGGGGGGCTGGAGAAAAATGAGGGGGCAGTAGAGTATAAGGGGGTATATGATAAAAAGGGATTGCAGGGAATATTTATGGGGATGTAGCAGTAAAACAGGGAGCAGGGGGTTAAAGGGGAAACTGAGGGTGCAGGAGGAGACTTATAGACAGGAAAGGGGAGTGCAGAGGGGCAGTGTCAGGCCCATGGGGTGGGCAATGAGGGCAGGGAGGGCTGGAGGGGGAAGAGGAGGTTTTGGGGTGCCCCATTGCCTCACCACATCCCTCCTCATCAGAAGCATCGTGGCAGTCGGGCCGGCGGTCGCAGCGATACTCCAGGGCCACGCACTCCCCGCTGCCACAGGAGAACTCCCCGGCGGTGCAGGCACGAGGCTGGGGGGTCACTGCAGCCAGGGAGGGGGCACAGGCTCAGGGGGGGCACCCCAAAACATCCCCCCACCCATAATTCAGCCAGCAGAGCAACACACACAGGTTGGGATGCGCTGCTCTGAGGTTTCCAACCCCAAACTGCTCCAGAGCACCCCAAAACCCCCCAGAGCCCCCCAATCTCACCGGCTCCCAGGCGGCGGAACTGGAAGCCCTGGGGGGAGGTGAGGTAGGAGGCGATGGAGCCCCCGGCCAGCAGGTCCCGCAGGACCCCCCCGAGCTGCGCCTCGTCCCCGTTGCCCTCCGAGCCCACGTCCAGCTCCACAAACACATCCCCGTCCAGCTGCCTGGGGGACAGGGGGTCAGCATCCCAGAGCGGCCTCACTGCACCCCCAAACCGGCCCCGAGACTCCAAACCACCCACGCTGCACCCCGAGAATTGCTCATCTCCTCCAATGCACCCCAGCACCTCCAAATGCATCAGTCAGCCCCAAAAAACTCCCTGCAGCTCTTCACGGCACCCTGAAATGTCCTCACTGCAACCCAAGAGCCCTTCTTTGCACCCCAAAACATTCCCATCACTGCCAATCCACCCCAACACCTACAAAACCTCTGTTCTCCCAAAAGCACCCCAAAACTTCCTCATTGCACCCCAAAGCCTTCTCATTGCACCCCAAAAGCCCCTCATTGCATCCCAAAACATCCCCTTCACCTCCAATCTGCCCCATCACCTCCAAACATCTCCATCATCCCCAAAACGCCCAAAAGCTCCTTCTACACCCCAAAACTTCCTCATTGCACCCCAAAATCTCCCCAGATTATGCCTTGCTCCCCCAGACCCCCCCCACTTTCCCAACCCCAAACCCTACCCCCTGATCTCCCAAACCCCCCCAAAGCCCCCGATCCCCCAAGTAACCCCTCACTCCTGATGGACCACGCTGACCACCTGGTCCCCAGCACTTCGTAGTTGACTCCAGCGTCAAAGAGTCAGCCCTTGTGCCCCAAAGGTCCCCGTGCCTCCAACCTGCCCCATCCCCCCACACACCTTCCACATCCCCGGAAAATCTCGCCGAAACTCCTCTCAGGTCCTCAGCCGCGAGCTTCGTCATTGCTAGTCCCACCCAAAAATCTGGGGCCTTGCTCCCCCAGACCCCCCTGCCCCACCTTTTCCCAACCTCCCAAACCCCTTGGACCCCCCTGGACTCCCCCCAAAGCTCCTCAAGCCCCCTCACTCACTTGATGAAGACCACGCTGACCACCTGGTCCCCAGGCACTTTGTAATACTCGGACTCCAGCTGTCGGAAATGAGGGTTCAGGATGGTCCCTTGGGTTCCCCCAAAGGGTCCCTCGGGTGCCCCCCACCCCTGCACCCCCCGAGTGCCCCCCCCAGCACCCACCGTGTCCACCACGGCCTCAGAAATCTCGCGGAACTCCTCGGAGTCAGGGTCCTCCAGCCGCGGGCTGTAGTCGATGCTGCGGGTGAAGTTCACCAGAGCCCGGAAATAAACTGGGGGTGGAGGGTGCCAAAATTTGGGATGGGGTGTCAAAACTTGGGGGGGGGTGGCACCTGCACCCCCAAAAAATCCCCCTGGCCCAGCTGTGACCCCCACCCAGCTGTGAGTCCCCCATCCAGATGTTCCTTGTAATCCCCAGCTGTGTTTCCCCCTCCCGGGGATTGTTTCCCCCAATCCTCCCGAGGGATTGGGATCCCACCCGATGAAGCACAGGAGGAAAAGTGGGGCTGCAGCAAAAGGGGGAGGGGTCCCCAAAAGTGTCACTTACTGATCGGGGGGTCGTCCTCGGGCTCGGCCACCACCATGCCCGCGGGCGCGGGGCGGGGCCCGGGCGCTGCCCCCGGGGAGGAGGAGGAGGAGGAGGAGAAAGAGGAGGAGGAGGATGAAGAGGAGACAGAGGTTGAGAGCGGTGCCAGCAGTGGGGCCCAGCCCGGGGCCAGGTGCCATCCACAGTGTCCCCTTACCGGTGGGTGCCAGCCCGCTGCTGGGAGGCGGGGCCTTGACGCTCGGTGGCCAGGGGACACCGCTGCCATCCTCCCCGCTGCCATCTGCCACGGGCACAGCGTGAGGGTGGCACCCGCCCGTGGGGACACCCACATGCGTGGGCACCCACCCACGGTGACACCCATCTACCCACGGTGACACCCATCCATCCATGGTGGCATCCACCCACCCACGGTGACACCCACCCACCCGTGGTGGCACCCACCCACCCATGGTGACATCCACCTACCCATGGTGACATCCACCCACCCACGGTGACATCCAACCACCCACGGTGATATCCCCCCACCCATGGTGGCACCCATTGCCACCAAATGCCACCAGCTCTCATTGCCACCCACAATGGGGACTGTGTGGTGGCACCAGGGGAGCACCCACATGTGTGACACATTGCCATGGTGACACACATCCATGGTAGCCTCCACCTGGTGACATTTTACTGCCAGATTGACACCAGTGCCATCCGCCCTGGGAACAACATGGGAGCACCCAGGGTGGTTCTACCCAAGGTGACAGCCACCCATGGTGGCATTCACCCACGGTGATGCTCACCCACTCAGTGCCACCCTGCCACCCATCTGTGGTGGGGGCAGCACGAGTGGCACTCGCTTGCTGTGACATCCACCCACCCAGTGCCACCTTATCACCAGATGCCACCAGTCCAAGTGGCACCAACCACAATGAGGACAGTGCAAGCAGCATCCAGGGTGGTACCCACACACCCAGTGCCACCTTGGTGCTGGGTGCCATCAGGTTCCTTTCCTATCTGCAATGGGGACAGGTGAGTAAGTGGCACCTGTGGTGGCACCAGCTGATGGTAACACCCCCAATGTGTGTCACACCCACCCACAGTGACATTCGGCCAAAGTGACTCTCACTCCTGGTGGCACCGACCCACCCGGTGCCACTTTCCCACCAGGTCCCAGTGCCATCCACTGTGCAAGTGGCACCCAGGGTGGCATCAGGACCCACCCACCCACCCTGGTGTCCCCTCACCTCCAGAGGCCACCAGGTCCTCATCATCTGACAGGTGCCGGTAGTAGCGCCGTCCCTGCGTGTCCCCAACGTGATCGGCCACCGTGTCCTCGGGGAAGGCGTCGGCCCAGCCGCGGGCACTGCTGGTGACCTGGGGACAGGGGGACAGGGCCACCATGGGATGGAGCCACCATGGGATGGAGCCACCATGGGACGGGGCCACCAGGGGACGGGGCCACCGTGGGACGGGGCCACCATGGAATGGGACACGTCACCCCGGGGGGGACGGGGGTGGGGGTGCGTGGCTGTGCGGTGGCGTCACCGGGAGAAGGGAGCGGGATGAGCTCATCGCACACCCCCGGCATTCCTGCCCCGACCGGCACCGGGATCACCGGGACTGCACCGGGATCACCGGGACTGCACCCGGGATCACCAGGATCACCGGGATCACCGGATCACCGGGACTGCACCGGGATCACCGGGACCGCCGGCGCCGGGACGTGCATGTGCAGGCACTGGGAAAAGTGCCGGGGAGCCCGGTGTGCACACGCGTGTGCAGCGACACGGGAAGCGTGTGCACACGCGTTTGCACTGCTCCACGTGTGCGCTGACACGGGGACGCGCGTGCACTCTGACACGTGGCTGTGCACGCGCGTTTGCACCAGCACCGAGGCGCGCCCGCAGCCTGCCGTGCACACGCGCGTGTTTGCAGCACCACGCGTGTGACAGCACACGCCAAGACAGTCACCCACAGATGGCTGTGAACACCTCCATGTGCCAGAGAACACTGGCACTCCACACCCGCGCCCTGGCACACGCGTGTGCCCCAGCCGGGTGTGCCCCAGCCCGGTGCCCGGGTGTGCCCGGTGCCCCGGGGCCGAGCACACGCGTGTGCCCCAGCCGGGTGTGCCCCAGCCCGGTGCCCCCGCCCCGGCCCCGGCAGGAATCCGTCGCTGCAGCACTTTGCTGTGCAAACAAGCGTCGGGGGATTAGGCGGGACAAGGGGGGGACGGGACACGGGGGGGACACGGGGGGGCCACGCTGCCACACGGACGGGAGGACCCAACACCCCAAGGGGTCCCTTGTGGGTGCCAGCCCGGCCCCCGTGCAAGGGGAAACTGAGGCACGGGGCCGTGTGTGCTTGGGGCGGCTCTGCCGCTCCCCAGATGCGGACTGGGTGCTCACCCCACATCCCCACTCGTGTTCCCAGCGAGTGGGGGCTCTGCCATTGTCCCCACGGGGGTGGCTGCTCAGTCCCTACACCGAGCATGCAGGGGCTCTGTCACCGTGTCCCCCACTGTGCCCCAAGCCCCTGGGTGTCCTGGAATCACCCCCACTCGTGCACTGAGCCAGTGGGTGCCCAGCCCCTGCTCCCCAGCCCCTGGAATCGCCCCCCACTCATGCACCAAGCCCGTGGGTTCCCAGCCCGGGCGCCGCAGCCCCTGGGTGTCCTGCAATCACTCCCCACTCGTGCCCCGAGTCCATGGGTGACACCACTGCTCTCCAGGCCCTGGAATCGCCCCCACTTGTGCCCCGAGCCCATGGGTGCCCTGGAATTGCCCCCCACTTGTGCACCAAGCCCGTGGGTGCCCAGGCTCCGTTCCCCAGCCCCTGGGTGTCCTGGAATCGCTCCCCACACGTGGCCCGAGCCCGTGGGTGCCCAGTCCCTGCTCCCATCGTGTCCCGAGCCTCTGGATGCCCTGGAACCATTCCCTACACGTGCCCCAAGCTCCTGGATGCCGCCCCTGTTCCTCAGCCCCTGCTGCCCTGGCATCGCCCCCACTCATGCCCTAAGCCCGCGGATGCCAGCCCCTGCTCCCCAGCCTCTGTAACCACTCCCCACTCGTGCCCCGAGCCCGTGGGTGCCACCATTGCTCGCCAGCCCCTGGAATCACTCCCCACTCGTGCCCCAAGCCCATGGGTGCCAGGCCCTGCTCCCCACTCGTGCCCCGATTCCGTGGGTGCACAGGTCCTGCTCCCCAGTCCCGCTCCCCACTCGTGCCCCCCTGCCCAGCCCCTGGAATCACTCCCCACTCCTGCACCAAGCCCGTGGGTGCCAGGCCCCGCTCCCCACTCGTGCCCCACTGCCCAGCCCTGCTCCCCACTCGTGCCCCGAGCCCGTGGGTGCCAGGCCCCGCTCCCCACTCGTGCCCCACGGCCCAGCCCCGCTCCCAGCCCCATCCCAGCCGCAGGAAGCGCAGCCGCGGGCCGGCTGTCCGGCGGTGTCGGCGCAGGGTCGGGGCCAATCCCCCCTCTCCGGTTACCGGAAGCCTCTCCCGCTCCCCGGCCCCGCAGCCCCGGGCGCCCGGGCCCCCCCCGGCAGCCGGGACCCCCCCGCTGCCGCCGGGGCACCGCGCCCGGCCGGACGCCACGGCCCCGCCGCCGCCGCCGCTCACATTTTCCACTCCCCGGCCCAAATCCTGCCCCGCACCCTGGGGAAAACTCGGGGGGGAAGGGGGGCGAGGAAGAGGAGGGTGAGGAAGCACCACGCTGCCAACCCCCCGCTTCCAAAGTGCGCCCCAAATTAGGGGCAACACCTCAGCCCTCCCTTATTTCGGTGTCCCCCGGCAGTTTGGGTGTTCCCGCACTAAAATCTGGATGTGGTCCCTCAAATCTCCAAGTGGCCCCCAAATCTGGATGTGCCCCCCCCCGTTAATTCATCCGGGTGAGGAAGAGGAGGTGACGCAGCACAAGAATAATAACCGGGGGGGGTTATTAATAGCAATCCCCCCCTGGCTCATTGTTCCCCCCAAGGTCATGCTCAAAGGTGCTTCCCCCATGAAAAAATTCCCCTCTCCCCCCTCCCGGGGGTCCCCAAGGACTGGGGGGCATTGGGGTCACCCCAGGGTTTGGGGGGGCTGCCAGCACAGCTGTGGGATGCTGCTCCCGAGGGGGGGGGACAGAAACAGCTGCTCTGACCCCCCCGTCCCCCCCATCCGCCCCCGGGATTTGGGGGTGAAACAGCTGCGGGGTCACCGGCACGGCCGGGCAGAAAGGGGGGCCCCAAATATGCGCCTGCCCTGCCCCCTCTCCCTGCATTCCTCCCTGCTGGCATTGCCTAATTTATCCCGGGACGGCTCGGGATAGGGGGGGAGGAACGGGAGGGTTTGGGGTGAACGGGGTTTGGAGAGGAGAGTTTGGTTTTAGGGGGCATTTTCTGGGGGGAGATGGGATTTTGGGCAGGGGGAGTGATGGGTTTTTGGGCAGGGAGATGGGTTTTGGAGAGTGGAGTTGGATTTTTGGAGGGTGGAGATGAGTGGCAGGGTTTTAGGGGGGAAAATGGATTTTTAGGGGAAGGGATATGGGGGGTTTTTTTTGGGGGGGGGGTGGGTATGGGGGGAGATGGGTTTTTGGGGGCAGGGGGATAGGCAGATTTTCAGGAGGGATTTTTTGAGGGCAGTAGGTTCTTTTGTGAGACAGCAAGATTTTTTGGGGCAGTGTCGGGTTTTCATGGCAAGAGGGGAAACCCAGGAGTCCTGGCAAGGACCCAGCGTCTGAGCTGACCTTCCTCCCCGCCTTCCTCCTCCTCCTCCTCATCCCATAGCCGGGCCATCTTTGGCGATGGGAGCGAGCCGGAGGCGAGAGGCCATGTGAGCCGCGGGCCCGGAGGGTCCCCGAGTGGCCCCGAGCGCTCCCAGGCGGCCCCAAATGCCCCCAGATGCCCCCAGGTGTCCCCAAACGCCCCCAGGTGTGCCAGGAGCCCCCCCAGCAGCGCCGTGGCCGTGCGTGCCCCGGGCACACGCGTGTGCAGAGCGTGCGTGGGGTGTCCCCCCCTTCCCCAGCCCTTCCCCCCGGGCACGCCGATCTTATCGCGCATTCCTGCTTCGCCCTCCCCTTCCCCCCCACCGCATTAACCCTTCGCAGCCCGTGCAGGTGGCGCCCACCCTCCGTGGGCCGCGTGGGGATGGGAACACCCCCCCACACGTGGATGTAGGGCCAGCATCCCGGCCAGGGGGGTTATGGGGCCGCTCCGTCCCCAAATCCCCCCCTGTTTCTCAGCAGAATGAAGGGTGGGGGGCTGCAAAGTGGGGATCCCCCCCCTCTGTCCCCCCCGGGCGTGGGTGGGAGCCCCACGGAGAGCGGGGGGGCCGCGCTGGCAGCCCGGCCCCGAGCACAAGGCCCCCTCTGTTCTCCACCCCGGGCACCCGCCCAACCCCAAACCGCCCCCGGGCCCCCCAGCCCGCACCCACCGGGACCCCCCCGCCAATCGGTGCCACCCCGAGGTGCCACCCCCGCCCCGCTGCCCCCAGCACGGTGGGGACCCCCCCAGGGGCGCCCCCGGCGCAGCGCCCCCCCCCGGGCGGGTATTTTGGGATGGTTATTTTTAGGGTGAGCGGCGCCACCATCACCCTTTAAATTTAGCCGGGGCGGGGGATGGGGTGCGGTGCGCACGGGGGGGACCCCAAAACAGGATAGGAGTGTCCCTATGGGTGACCCCCACCCAGGGCACGGGGTGGGGACAGGGGGGCTGGACCGCCATGGGGGGGTTTGTGGGGTGATGGGAGCCATCCCCACCCTGGGGTCAGGGGGGACCCCAATTCCCTAAAGGAACGGGGGGTGACAGAGCCCCCCCACCCAGACTGGAGCCCTCACACGGGGGTCACGGGGACCCCACTCCCACAGGGGTATGGGGTGGGTGACCCCACGCACCCCCAGTCCATGGGGGACCTCACACCCCATAGGGGACAGGCAGGGGGACCCCAAACCCCCCATTCCCAGGTGGGGCAGGGCACGGGGAGAGGGACCCCCCGATCCTTTGGGGGGACACTGCAATTCCCAGGGTGGGCCCTGGGGTCTCCACGAGACTCTGGTACAGGGGGGACCCCCCAATCCCTTCAGGAACAGGGACCCCCACATCTCCTTGGTGTCCTGGGGGACCCCAATTCCGGGATCACAAGGATCCTCAAGTCCTTCGAGAGACACAAACTCCGTGGGGGACCCCAATTCCTAGAGGGATCCCCAAATCTGGGGAGAGGTTCCTAACTCCTCTAGGGGACCCCAACTCCTTCAGGAGACCCCAGCTCAGAGGTACCCAAATCCTTTAGGGGGTCCCAAAATCCTGTGGGGACCCCAACTCCTTTAAGGGCCCCAAATACTTCAAGGCGCCCCAAAACCACAGGGGGCTCACAACTGCTCCATAGAATTCCCACTCCGGGGACCCCAACTCCTGTAGGAGATGGGAATTCCAGCTCCTGGGACCCCAATTCCTTTGGGGATCCCAGCGCCGCGGGGGGAGACCCCAACTCCTGCAAGGGCCCTCAGCTCCTTTCAGAGCCCCCAAATCCGCGGGTGGAGACCGTGGCTCCTTTCAGGCACCCCAAATCCTTTAGATCTCCCCAACTCCTTGGCGGGACCCCAACTCCTTTAAGGGCCCCAAATACTTCAAGGCACCCCAAAACCACAGGGGGCTCACAACTGCTCCATAGAACTCCCCCTCCGGGGACCCCAACTCCTGTAGGGGACCCCAACTCCTACAGGGAATTCCAGCTCCCGGGACCCCGACTCCTTTGGGGATCCCAGCTCCGTATGGGGACATTCCAACTCCTGCAAGGGCCCTCAGCTCCTTTCAGAGCCCCCAAACCCGCGGGTGGAGACCCCGGCTCCTTTCAGGCACCCCAAATCCTTCAAAGCTCCCCAACTCCTTGGCGGGACCCCAACCCCCAACTCCTTTCCGGGATCTTAGCTCCGTGTGAGGAGACCCCAACTCCTGCAAGGGTCCCCAACTCCTTTCCGAGCCCCCAAATCCGTGAATGGAAACTTCGACTCCTTTCAGGCACCCCAAATCCTTCAGAGCTCCCCAACTCCTTGGCGGGACCCCAACTCCGGGGCCCCCGACTCCTTTGGGGATCCCAGCGCCGAGGGGGGAGGCCCCAACTCCTTTCAGCGCCCCCAAATCCGTGAGTGGAAACTCCGTCTCCTTTCAGGCACCCCAAATCCTTCAGAGCTCCCCAACTCCTTGGCGGGACCCCAACTCCCAGCTCCTTCCCGGGACCCCCCAGCCCGGTTCGGGGTCCCCGGGCGCCCCCAGCCGCACTCACCGGCACGAGGGTCCCCAGCAGCAGCAGCAGCAGCAGCAGCAGGAGGGTCCGCAGCGCCGCCGGGCCCCGCCGCCCCATCGCCGCACGGCCCCGCCGAGCTCGCCCCGCTCGCTCCGCTCCGCTCCGGCCGCGCCGCCGCCCCGGGGCCGCCCCGCCCCCCCCCCCCGGTACCCCCCCGGCCCGCGGGGCGGGGCCGCGCAGCGCGCGCCCGAGGGGGGACACGGGGGGGAGGCGGCGGGGACACGGCGGGACACGGCTGGGGATGGCACCGGGACATGGGGACAGCCCGGGGAACTGGGACTGGGACCCCGGGACACGGCTGGGGAATGGCACCGGGACACCGGGACAGCCCGGGGAACTCCTACAGGGACATGGGGACACTCCCGGGAACTTGTACCGAGACAGGGCTGGGGAATGGCACCGGGACATGGGGACAGCCCGGGGAACTTGTACCGGGACACCCCCGGGAACGGGCAGTGGGACACCGGGACACGGCCTGGGAATGGCACCGGGACACCCCGGGAACTGGCACTGGGACACGGGGACACCCCTGGGAACTCCTACAGGGACACGGGGACATTCCCGAGAACTGGCACTGGGACACGGGGACACCCTTGAGAACTGCCACTGGGACAGGGGGACACCTCTGGGAAGTGGCACCAGGACAGGGGGACACCCCCAGGAACTTGTACAGGGACACGGGGACACCCCCGAGAACTGGCAGTGGGACACGGACACGTGGGACACCCCCAGGAACCGGCACAGGGACATGGGGACACCTCTGGGAACTTGTACCAGGAAATGGCACAGGGACACCCCCGAGAACTTGTACCGGGACACTGGGACACCCCTGGGAACGGGCACTGGGACACGGGGACACTGGGTCACGGCTGGGAAATGGCACTGGGACACTGGGACGCTCCCGGGAACTGGGACTGGGACACCGGGACACGGCTGGGAAATGGCACCGGGACACCGGGACACGGCTGGGAAGGGACACGGGGACATGGGGACACCCCGGGAACTTGTACCGGGACACCCCCGGGAAGGGGCACTGGGACACCCCTGGAAACTTGTACAGGGACACGGTGGCACCCCAGGAACTGGCATTGGGACACTGGGACACACCCGAGAGCTTGTACAGGAACATGGGGACGCCCCCTGGGAACTGGCACTGGGACACGGGGACACCTCTGGGAACTTGTACCGGGACACGGGGACACCACTGAGAACTGGCACTGGGACATGGGGACACCCCCAGGAAATGGCAGTGGGACACGGGGACACCCCCTGGAATGGGCACTGGGACAAAGGGACACCCTTGGGAACTGGCACTGGGACAGGGGGACATCCCCAAGAGCTCGTACAGGGACACAGGGACATCCCCAGGAACTGGCACTGGGATACGAGGACACCCCCAGGAGGACATGGGGACACTCTGGAGAACTTGCACTGGGACAAGGGGACACCGCTGGGAAATGGCACCGGGACACCGGGACAGCCCCGGGAACTGGCACTGGGACACAGGGACACCGCTGGGAACTTGTACAGGGACAGGGGACACCCCCAGGAGCATCTGCAGGGACACGGGAGGCACGGGGAACACGGAGGGGCACAGGGACACCGGGGGACAACTCTGGGGTCTCACACTGGGACACAAGGGACACCCCGGGAACGTTAACACGGAGGGACACGGGGAGAAACTCTGAGAATTTATGTTGGGGTGTGTGGGGAATGTTGGGGTGCCTGCCTGGGGATGTGGGGTGACACCCCTGGGAACACTTGCAGGAACACCAGGGGGACACTTGGGGACAGCCGAGGGTGGCAGGACACCTTGGGACACCCCTGGGAACGTGCACTGGGGTGTGGGGTGTGGGGACAGCCCTGGAATCTTTTGCAGGGGCACGGGGGGGACACAGGGGACAATTCTGAGAACTTAAACTGGGACACGGGTGCGTGGGGACACGGGGGGACAGCCCTGGGGACTTCCAGGAGGGCACGAGGGTGCGTGGGGACATGGGGGTACACATATGGTCACCTCTGGAAACTCTAGTGGGACACACAGGTGCCTGGGGACACCTTGGGACGCTCCTGGGAACTTCTCCTGGACATGGAGGCACATGGGGACACCATGGGACAGCTGTGGGAACTGGCACAGGGACACGTGGGGACACCGTGGGACAGCTGTGGGAACTGGCACAGGGACACGTGGGGACACCGTGGGACTCCCGGGAGCTTTATGAGGACCTGGTACAGTGTGGGGGGAGAATGGGGGTGCACCCCTGGGAACTTTTATGGGGACAAGGGGTGTGTGGGGACACACATGGGGACTTCTACAGGGACGTGGGGTGCAGGACATCATGGAGCACCTTTGGGGACATTTATGGGAACACACGGGTGTGTGGGGACACGGGGGCCACCTCTGGGCAGCTGCAGGGTGACACTGGGGTGTCACTGTGGGGCACCTGCAGGAACTGTTATGGGGACATGGGGGGACATGGGAGTCAGCCCTGGGAACATTAACAAGGACATGGGAGCGCGTGGGGACACCTTGGGACACCCCCGGGAACTTTATTGGGGACACAGGTGTCACCTCTGGGGACTTGTACAGAGTCATGGGAGAGTGTGGGGACACCTTGGGACACCCCCGGGAACTTTAATGGGAACACAGGTGTCACCTCTGGGGACGTCTACAGGGTCATGGGAGCACCTGGGGACACCTTGGGACACCCGTGGGGAATTTTACAAGGACATGAGACTGCCTAGGGACACCTCGGGAACTTTAACAGGGACACAGGTGTCACCTCTGGGGACTTGTACAGGGTCATGGGAGTGTGTGGGGACACCTTAGGACACCCCTGGGGACATTTACAAGGACATGGGGGTGCATGGGGACACCTGGGGACACCCCCAGGAACTTTAATGGGGACACAGGTGTCACCCCTGGGGACTTCTACAGGGTCATGGGAGCACCTGGGGACACCTTGGGACGCCCCTGGGACTTTAACAGGGACATGAGAGTTCATGGGACACCTTGGGAACTTTAACAGGGACACAGGTGTCACCTCTGGGGACTTGTACAGGGTCATGGAAATGCTTGGGGACACCTTAGGACACCCCTGGGAACTTTTGTAAGGACATAGGGGTGCAGGGGACACCTTGGGACACCCCTGGGAACATTTACAAGGACACAAGTGTCACCTCTGCGGACTTGTACAGGGTCATGGGAGCATGTGGGGACGCCTGGGGACACTCCTGGGAACTTTAATGGGGACACAGGTGTCACCTCTGGGGACTTGTACAGAGTCATGGGAGTGTGTGGGAACACCTTGGGACACCCCTGAGAATATTTACAAGGACATGGGAGCATGTGGGGACACCCTGGAACACCCCTGGGGACTTTTACAAGGACATGGGAATGCGTGGGGACACCTGGGGACACCCCTGGGAACATTTACAAGGACAGAGGTGTCACCTCTGGGGACTTCTACAGGGTCATGGGAGCACCTGGGGACACCTTGGGACACCCCTGGGGACTTTAACAGGGACATGAGAGTTCATGGGACACCTTGGGAACTTAAACAGGGACACAGGTGTCACCTCTGGGGACTCCTACAGGGTCATGGGAGCACATGGGGACACTGCAGGGACATGGAGAACTCCTGTGGGAACTTCCCCGAGGGTTCTGGGGTGCGTGGGGACCCCCCGGGTGTGTGAGGGAGTTTGGGGGCAATGGGGGACCATGGGGGGCACAGGGGGGCTATAGGGGCTATGGGGGTACCAGGGGAAGGGAGATATGGGGGGACAAGGGTGGGGAGAGGGCACTATGGGGGCACAGGGAGCTATAGGGGCTATGGGGGTACCACGGGTGTGGAGAGGGCACTATGGGGGTACCAGGGGGGTACAGGGACTGTGGGGCAACCAGGGGCTCAGGGCTATGGGGACACTGCGGTTTATAGGGTCTATAGGGCACACCAGGGACATAAAGCGATTTAGGGGGGCTATAGGGGTGCAGGGGGAGTCATAGGGGCACAGGACAGTATGGGGGATACATGGGGAACACAAGAAGCATGGCAGATATTGGGGGGCACAGGGGTTAAAAGGGTTTAGGGGCTGATTGTGAGGGGCTGTGGGTTCTGGGAGGGGGTCAGGGCACAGGGCATAGGGGGGGGCACAGGGACCATGGGCTGTGGGATGGGGGGTATATGGGGGCCATAGGGGCTCTGTGGGAACATGGGGGGCACAGGGCTGGCTGCAGGGGGCTGTGGGGGGCAGTGGAGGTGATTGGGGGGCTGTGGGGGCAGTGGGGGTGATTGGGGGGCTGTGGGGGGCAGTAGAGGTGATTGGGGGGCTGTGGGGGCAGTAGAGGTGATTGGCAGCTGTGGGGGCACAGGGGTGGATGGAAATGCTGTGGGGGCTGGGAGGAGGGGTACATGGGGCCGTACAGTCCATGGGGGCCATGTGGGCACTGTGGAGGGCACCTGGGATGGCTGGGGGGGCTCTGGGGGTCCAGGAGGGGAGGATGTGAGGGGCACTGAGCCCATGAAGGGTATGGGAGCCATATGGGCACACCAAGGGTGCAGGGAATGGGGGGGACAGGGGTGGCTGTGGGGCCCAGGGGTTGGGGAGGTCTGGAGGCCACCTGGGGCACAGGGGGTGGTTGTGGTGGCTTTGGGGGTACAGGGGAGGCACAGAGGGCACTGTGGGGCACACAGAGAGCTGTGGGGACTGTGGGGGGCACTGGGGCTAAGGGGAGCACTGGGGGGGCACTCAGAGGGGCCGTGGGGGCATGGGGTGGGCATGGGGCACTCTGGGGGCACACAGGGGCAGTGGCAGCAGCAGGGACAGGGGGTTTGGGACCTGCAGGGTCCCCGCTGGCCGGGTGCCAGTGCCACGTCCCCCCAAGGCCCAGGTTAATGTTTAACCCCCCCCAGTGCCCAGCTGGGCACCGGGTGCCCGTTCCCAGGGCTGCCCTTGGGTGCCCGCGGGGATTTAAGGCGGGCGGGTGCCCCGGGACAGCCACACCGGAGCCATGGCTGCCCTGCTGAGTCTTGTCCTGCTGCTGGTGGCCGGCGGTGAGGTGTCCCCTGAGCCCCCCCGGGTCCCCAGGCTCGGCTGGCTGGGGGATGCCAGGGGGTGACGGTGCCACCGTGTCCCCGTGTCCCGCAGGTGCCCGCGCCGCCGTGCTGCCCGAGTCCCGCGTGGTCAACGGGCAGGATGCCGAGCCCTACAGCTGGCCCTGGCAGGTGAGGGACGGACAGGGGGACAGGGGACAGACAGGGGGACAGGGGGACAGAGGGACAGAGGGGCAGGGTTACAGCAGGACAGAGGGACAGACAGGGGGACAGGGGGCAAGGGGACGGGGGGACAGCGGAACAGACAGTGGGGACAGACAGGGGACAGGGGGAACAGACAGGGGACAGGGGGACAGAGGGGCAGGGTTACAGCAGGACAGACAGGGGGACAGAGGGACAGACAGGGGGACAGGGGGCAGGGGGACGGGGGACAACGGAACAGACAGGGGACAGACAGGGGGACAGAGGGAGAGACAGGGGGACAGCGGGACGGAGGACAGGGGGCAGGGGGACAGGGGGCAGACAGTGGGATAGGGGGACTGGAGGACAGGGGAACAGGGAGACAGCGGGACAGAGAGGGGGACAACGGGACAGGGGACCGACAGAGGAACAGCGGGAGAGTGGGACAGAGGGACAGCGGGACAGACAGACTGACAGGGGGACAGACAGAGGGACAGGGGACAGACAGGGGGACAGGGGAGAGGGGGACAGACAGACAGGGGGACAGCGGGACGGAGGACAGGGGACAGGGGGACAGACAGGGGGACAGAGGGACAGGGGGACAGCGGGACAGTGAGACAGGGGGACAAGGGGGACGGGGGGACAGGGGACGGGGGGCAGAGGACAGCGGGACAGACAAGGGGACAGCGGGACAGGGGGACAGGGGACAGACAGGAGGACAGCGGGACAGGGGACAGGGGGAGAGGGGCACAAGGGATAGCGGAACAGGGGGACAGTGGGAAACGGGGACAGTGGGACAGGGGACGGGGCGACAGAGGGAGAGCGGAACAGGGAGACAGGGGAACAGAAGGGCAGGGGGACAGGGGGACCCGTGTGGGTCGGTGGCACCCAGCCGTGTCTCTCCCCCCACAGATCTCGCTGCAGTACGAGCGGGACGGGACCTTCCGCCACACCTGCGGGGGCACCCTGATCGCGGCCAACTGGGTGATGACGGCCGCGCACTGCATCTCGTGAGGGCACCGGCACCGGGCACCGGGCACCGGGAATGGGGGCATTGGCACCGGGCACTGGGAATGGAGCACTGGGATGGGGGCACAGGGATGGAGGATGCGGGACGGGGGCTTCGGGATTGGAGATGCGGGATGGGGATGGGGCTGCGGGATGGGGCACAGGGATGGGATCTGCAGGGATGGGGAATGCGGGGGCTGTGGGATGGGGGAACCTGGAATGGGGGCACTGGGGCTGTGGAATTGGAGCTGCGGGATGGGGCTGCAGGGAGGGAGGAGCGCAGAGAGCTGCGTGGAAGAGACGCGGGGTGCAGAGTTGGGTGCTGGGGTGCCGAGTTGGGTGCTGGGGGTGTGTTGGATACCGGGGTGAGTGTGGGGTGCAGGGATGGCGCAGGAAGGGTGCAGGGAGGGTGCAGGTTGGAGAGGTGGGTGTAGTGGGAGTCTGGGCTGAAGGGAGTGCAGAACGGCTGCAGGAGGAGCGCAGGGCACAGGGATGGGAGCAGGAGGGGCATTCCTTGTGCAAGGAAGAAATTGCCACGTGCATTGAGCGCATGGATGGGGTGAGAAATGCAAAGTGGGTGCAGGAGTGGGTGCGGTGCAGGATGGGGTCAGGGAGAGGGCTCAGAGGGCAGGGGGTGAATTTGGGTGCAGGGTGGGTGCACGGGGAGGTGCAGGGTGGGGGGTTTGGGTGCAGGAAGAGGCTCAGGGCGCAGAGGAGATGGGTTCAGGGTGCAGAGGGGTGAGTTTGGGTGCAGATTTGGTGCACGGGGAGGTGCAGGGAGGGGATTTAAGGTGCAGGGCAGAGCGTCCGGGTGCGTGAAAGGCTCCCGGGTGCCGAGGGAGGGCCGCACGCCCTGACCCCCCCTTTCCCGGCAGCAAAACCCGCACGTACCAGGTGGTGCTGGGCGAGTACGACATGAGCACCGGCGAGGGCTCCGAGCAGCGCATCCCCATCAACTCCGACGACATCTTCGTGCACCCCAAGTGGCTCAGCTTCTGCGCGGCCTGCGGGTGAGCGGGGTCCCTGGGGAGGGGGCTGGGGACACCGTGCCACCCCCGGCCGCCCTCTGACCTCTGTCCCCCCCGCAGCAATGACATCGCCCTGATGAAGCTGCAGCGCCCGGCCGTGCTCTCGACGCAGGTGCAGGTGGGGCGGCTGCCGCCCGCCGGCTCCGTGCTGCCCAACGGGTACCCGTGCGTGCTCAGCGGCTGGGGACTGCTCACCAGTGCGTACGGACAGAACGACAGACGGACGGGATGGAGGGGAGAGGGCGGGGAGGGGGGATGGACAGAGGGATAGGTGGGGAAATGGATGGGCAGGTGGAGGGGGGATGGACAAATGGGGAATGGTTGGGGAGGAAGGGATGAGGGATGGATGAGAATTGGATGGATGGAGGGATGGATCCATGGATGGAGGGATGGATGGAATGGGGAGATGGAGGGAAGGAGGGTTGGAGAGATGGTTGAAGGGATGGCGGGATGGGGAGGGAAGGGAGGGTTGGGTGGAGGGATGGAGAACAGATGTGGAAATGGATGGGAAGGTGGAGGGAGGGATGGATGGATGGATGGATGGATGGATGGATGGATGGATGGATGGATGGATGGATGGATGGATGGATGAGAGATGGATGGATGGATGGATGGATGGATGGATGGACGGATGGATGGATGGATGGATGGATGGATGGATGGATGGATGGATGGATCCATGGATGGATGGATGGATGGATGGATGGACGGATGGCCGTATACACACCTGGGTGCTCTGATCCCACAGCTGGGGGCTCTACTCTGCCGGACCGGCTGCAGCAGGCTGAGCTGCCCGTGGTGGATTATGAGCACTGCACCCAGCCCGACTGGTGGGGCGCCCTGGCCATCCGCAAGACCATGATCTGTGCCGGCGGCGCCGAGAAATCCGGTTGCAACGTGGGTACCGCTCCATGGGGAGGGGGCACATCCCAGACCCACTGTGGTGCTGACCCTGCCTCACCCCACCCTCAGGGCGACTCCGGGGGACCCCTGAACTGCCAGGCTGAGGATGGCACCTGGGAGGTGCATGGCATCGCCAGCTTCGTGTCTGCCCTGGGCTGCAACGCTGCCAAGAAACCCACGGTGTTCACCCGCGTGTCCGCCTTCGAGGACTGGATTGCTGAGGTGGGCACAGGGAATGGGATCCTGGGCTGCCAGGGGGCAAGGGTGCCAGGGAGTTGGGATATCATGGTGTCAGGATGCCAGGGAACTTGGGTGCCATGGTGCTGGGGAATTGGGATGCCAGTACAGGGTGCTGGGTTCTGGGATGCCAGGGAATTGGGGTGCCAGGGCTCTGGGACACTGGGGCACCAGGGGGAAAAGGGGCCAGGCTACTGGGCTGCCATGGTGCCAGGGTATTGGTGTACCAGATTGTTGGGGTGATCTGATGCTGGGGTACCAGAGGATGGGACTGTCAGGGTTCCATGGTGCTGGGGTGCCAGGTGTCGGTGCCACAGTGCCAGGGTAAGAGTGCTCTAGGGTACTGGGATATACCAGGGTACCAGGCTGCTGGGTGCCAGGGCAGTGGGGTGCCAGAGTGCCAGGGCACAGATGTGCCACAGCACTGGGGTGCTTGGGTGTCATGGAGCTGGGGAAAAAGGGCTCTGAACTGCTGGCATGCCAGGGTACCATGGCACCAGGTCTTGGGGGTGCCAGGACAAAGGTTTGCAGAGTTCTGGGGTGATGGGGTGCCAGGGCTCTGGGTGCTGGGGTGCCAGGGAATTGGGATGTCGAAGGCACTGGTGGGTACCAGGTGCAGGTCTGGGGACCAGGGCTGGGTTCTGGGGGCTGGTGTGCCAGGCTCCTGGGGTGCTGGGATGCCATGGTGCTGAGGTGATGGGGTGCTGGGGTTTTGGGTTATTAGAGTGTTGGGGTGTCAGGGTGTTGGGGCGCTGTCCTCCTGTCTTAGAAACTTCTCCCTTCCAGACCATGAACAACAACTGAGCATGGCAGCATCCTTGTCATCGACCCCCCCTGGCCTGGCATCGGGCAAATAAACACCAACAGCTGGCACCAGTGTGTCCTCGTGCTCCTTGTGCTGGGCAGGGGTCTGGGGGCAGCAGGGGCTGCACCATTGCCAGCAGACAGTGCTGGGAGCACCCCAATGTCACCAATGTCATGGGCATGGGCACCCAGAGACAGCCCAGTGCCACAGGGATGGGCACCCAGAGACAGCTCAGTGCCACAGGGGTGGGCACCCAGAGATACTCAGGCACCATGGGGACAGACACTGAGAGGTGCCCAGATGCCATGGAGATGGCATTCTCAGACACCCCATTCTCACAGGGATGGGCACCCAGGTGCCACAGGGATGGCACTCAGGAGACAGCCCCCAAGCACCCCAATGTGCCCAATGTCATGGACATGGACACCCAGAGACACCCCAGTGCCACAGAGATGGGCATCCAGAGATACTCAGACACCATGAGGATAGACTGAGAGGTGCCCAGACACCCCACAGGTGCCCAGGTGCTGTGGAGATGGCACCTCAGACACCCAGATCTCACAGGGATGGGTACCCAGGTGCCACAGGGGTGGCACTTAGGTGACACAGCGCCAAGCACCCTGATGTGCCCTCTGCCATGGGCATGGACACCCTCAGACACCCAGATGCCACAGGGGTGGGCACCCAGAGACTCCAGTGCCACAGAGATGGGCACCCAGAGATACTCAGGCACCATGGGGACAGACCCTGAGAAGTGCCCAGACACCCATAGGTGCCCAGATGCTGTGGAGATGGCACCCTCAGACACCCAGATCTCACAGGGATGGGTACCCAGGTGCCACAGGGGTGGCACTCAGGTGACACAGCACCCCAAAGTGCCCTGTGCCATGGGCATGGACACCCAGAAACACCCCAGTGCCACAGGGATGCCCACCTCAGACACCCAGATCCCACAGGGATGGGCACCCAGAGACACCCCATTCTCACAGGGATGGGTACCCGGGTGCCACAGGGATGGCACTCAGGTGACACAGCACCCCCAACTGCCCTGTGCCATGGGCACCCGCTGCCATGGGCACCCCAACACACACCGGCGCGGTGGCTCTGGGTGCCCTGAGGACACCCGCATGTCCCCTATGGGGCACCCAGTGCCATCCTGTGCCCCCACGGGGCCGTGCCCCCCCAGGCAGTGGCACAGCCCCCTCGGGGTGCCCCAGGGCCCGGTGCCCATGGCCGTGGCCCTCCTGGCCCGGCCGTCTCCTCGCAACGGCCGGCACCGGCGCGTGACCGGGAACAAAGAGCCCTTTCACGGTGTCCCCGCTGCCACCGGCACCCTGGGACCCCCCAACGGGGCACCCCGGGGCCATCCCCCCACCCCAGGGCTCTGCAGCACCCCCGATTCCCGCTGCGATCTGGGTGGAAAATTCCAGCTGCAGGGCTGTATAAGTTTTATGGGCTCCTTGTCACCGTGTCCTCGGGGACCTTTGCTCCCCCGCTGGTGGCCCTGGCGGTGTCGCCCGCCCCGCAGCCCCTCGCTATCGCCGGCCCTTTGCTCCGGGCCAGGGGGAGGCTCGGCTCCCCCAGCTCGTGACAGCCTTGCACAAGTTGGGGCCACCTGGCACAGGCCCAGGGTGCTGGAAAAGGGGACCCAGGGCAGGGGGTGAGGGTGGGGGGCACCAGCTGTACCCCCCGTGCCACTGGTGGGAATTGGGGTGGGGTGGCACAGGGTGGTGGCACCTTTTGGGTGCAATCATGCTGTGCTGGCAGTGGGTGCAGGGACAGGTGTGTGGCAGTGCCAGGGGTCTGCTGTGGGGTTGTGGGACTGGTGTGGGTGACATGGGACTGGTGTGGGGCTGTGGGACTGGTGTGGGTGTTTGGGACTGGTGTGGGTGTTTGGGACTGGTGTGGGGCTGTGGGACTGGTGTGGGTGTTTGGGACTGGTGTGGGTGACACGGGACTGGTGTGGGTGTCTGGGACTGGTGTGGGTGACATGGGACTGGTGTGGGTGTTTGGGACTGGTGTGGGTGTTTGGGACTGGTGTGGGTGACATGGGACTGGTGTGGGGCTGTGAGGCTGCCATGGGTGCTACAAGCATGGCACAAATACAGGTGGTGCACATCTGGCAGAGGTTCTGTGAGTGTGGGGTGGGTGCTGTGAGCCTGGCATAGGCAATACAAAGCCTGGTGTGAGCACTGTGAGTGTGGCATGGATGGTGTGAGCAGAATATGGGTGCTGTGAACCTGGCACGGGTGCTGTGAGCAGGATATGGGTGCTGGGAGCCTGGCATGAGTGTTGTGAGCAGGATAGGGGTGCTGTGAGCCTGGCATGGGTGCTGTGAGTGTGACATGGGTGCTGTGAGCCTGGCAGGGTGCTGTGAGCAGGATATGGGTGCTGGGAGCCTGGCATGGGTGCTGTGAGCAGGATATGGGTGCTGGGAGCCTGGCATGGGTGCTGTGAGCAGGATATGGGTGCTGGGAGCCTGGCATGGGTGCTCTGAGTGTGGGGTGGGTGCTGGGGGCCTGGCATAGGCAATACAAAGCCTGGTGTGTGCACTGTGAGTGTGGCATGGATGGCGTGAGCAGGATATGGGTGCTGTGAGCCTGGCATGGGTGCTGTGAGCAGGATATGGGTGCTGGGAGCCTGGCATGGGTGCTGTGGGCAGGATATGGGTGCTGTGAGCCTGGCATGGGTGCTGTGAGCAGGATATGGGTGCTGGGAGCCTGGCATGGGTGCTGTGGGCAGGATATGGGTGCTGTGAGCCTGGCAGGGTGCTGTGGGCAGGATATGGGTGCTGGGAGCCTGGCACGGGTGCTGTGAGTGTGGCATGGGTGCTGTGAGCCTGGCATGAGTGCTCTGAGTGTGGGGTGGGTGCTGTGGGCCTGGCATAGGCAATACAAAGCATGGTGTGAGCACTGTGAGTGTGTGCACTGTGAGTGGCATGGATAGTGTGAGCAGAATATGGGTGCTGTGAGCCTGGCACGGGTGCTGTGAGTGTGGCATGGGTGCTGTGAGCCTGGCAGGGTGCTGTGAGCCTGGCACGGATGGTGCAATCCTGGGATGGGCCCTGAGAGCCTGGCATGTGCTCCATGAATGCGGGATGGGTGCTGGAGTGTGGGATGGGTGCTGGGGGTGTGGGATGGGTGCCACGAGCTGGGTGTGGGTGGGGTGAGCCTGCCCAAGGGGCTGCAGAGCTGGCAGAGGTGCCGTGAGCGTGGCACGGGGGGTCCACACCTGCAGAAGGCGAGGAGTGAGCCTGGAATCGGCGCTGGGAGAGGTGTCAGCAGAGTGACAAGGGTGCTGCGAGCCTGGCACGGGTGTTATCAGCGAGACACCCGAGCTGTGAGTGTGACACAGGTGCTATCAGCGCCCCATGGGTGCCGCCAGCCCGGCCCTGCCGCTGTGGGTGCTGCGAGCCTGGCACGGGCACTGCGAGCCTGGCACGGGCGCCGCAGGCTTGGCACAAGCGCTGCGAGCCTGGCACCGGTGCTGCGAGCCTGGCGTGGGCACCGGGAGGCTGGCAGGGGCGCTGGGAGGCTGGCAGGGGCACGGCGAGCCTGGCATGGCCCCCCGGCCCCCCGGGGCAGCTCCTCCCTCGCCGGTGGTGCCAAGCGGCTGCGAACCCCCCGTGTCCGTGTCCGTGGCCTCTGGCCGGACCCACCCCCGCCGGGTGACTCAGCCCGAGAGGCTTTTCCTTATATAACGCGGCACCGCGCGGAGCCCCACGGAGCGGCCCCTGCCTCAGTTTCCCCTGGCCGGGGCGTCACTGTCGCCGCTGCCGCAGCCGCCGCCGCCATGTGGATGGTGTCACCGCCGGTCGGTAAGTGTCACCTGGATGCCGCGAGGCCCCTTGGAGAGGTGTCCCCCATCCCTAAAAATCATCATTTGGCGGGGGTTAGGAGAGAAATTAGGGTTATGGGGCAGAAAACTGTAAAATACTTGCATTGCTCCCCAAAAGTAGGTTAACTTTGCATTTGTGGTGGCTGAACCCCTTTTCCTTGCGCCTCCTAACGCACCTGGGAAGAGCCAAAATCACCTTGTTTCCCCCCACAAAGTAAAGATAAAAGCAGCGGGAGTGGCGCAGGGTTAAGGAATTCTCTCCCATCCCAGCACGGAGATTTTGGGGTGAGAAACGCCAGGATCGGGCGAGCTGGGGGGCCCGGCCGTGCCCGGGTTTGTGACGCTCGCAGGTGCCTGGAGCCGGTGCTGCCCCAGCTCCGGAACATTCCCGGGGCCTCGGGAATGGGAAAGGGACGGCAAATCCCTAACATTTCCCTTTCCAACATCCCCAAACTCACCCCGAATTGAGTGATAAAGGTGGGGAGCGCGGCCCCAAAGATCCGCGGCGGCCGTGCGGGAATCAGGGGGGATTTTCCCGGCTCAGCCCGGGCTCAGCCCGGCTCCGGGCGCGGTGTCCAAAGGTCGCTCCCGGCTCGGAGCCGCCGACCCCCGGCACCTCCTGGGCTCCTCTGCCGCGGCTTTTCCTGGTTTTTCCCACCTGGGGAGCTGTTGCTGGTGGCGTTCCGGCGATGGAGCGGCTCTGGGGGGGCTCTGAGGGGGCTCGGGGGGGTTTGTCTTGCTCTGACGTGCTGTTTTCTTTCAGATGAAGGATCTGCCTGGCTTTGGGACACGGCAAAGGCGGGGGGCAAAGGACAGGACCCTTAAATTCTTTCCCTAAAGCTTAGCCCGATAGGTATATAAGATCCATAGAGCTTAAACCGGGGTTGGCTTTTAGTCTAAGCTTGGGTTTGGCTTAATTTTTTCTTTATTTTATTATATTTTTACGGTTCTTTTATTCGTTTCTTTGCTTTTTTTTTTTTTTTGGCCTCTTTTATTCCATTTTTTTGGCCGCCGGTGGGGAGCTCAGCAGCAGAGCTTGCACGAATCAATCCCCTGCTGCTTTCCTAAAGAGATTTTGGGGGATTTTGGTTTGAGGAGGGGGAACCCCTGCACCGACCCTGCTATGTTTTTTGTTTTTTTTGGGGAGGGGGCTGCAGCCCCTCCGTGGTTTGGAACACGCTGGGGGGTTTGTAGGTATTTTCCAGTCCACCAAGAAGCTGGTGCTGAGCGAGCAGGCGGGACGGGGCCGGGCGCTGGAATTCCTGCGGAAAAACGCGGCCAACGGCATCTCCGTGGCCAACCTGCTGGCGGGGCTCTCCTCCATCCTCTGCAGCGTCAACAGGTGGGGAAAAACTGGGAAAAACGGGGGGGAAAACGGGGCTGAGGAATGGGGGTCACACTGGGTGCGCTCCCCTTGTGGCCAAGCGGGTGGGCAGGGTCCTCTCCTGCATCTGCAGCTTCAATAGGTGGGGAAAAAATGGGATAAAAATGGGAAATGTGGTGAAAAAGAGGCACAGAAATGGAGGTCACCTTGGTTTTTCTGCAAAAGGGGGGAAATGGGAGGGTAAAGATGGTAAAAAAGTGTGGTTTGCTCTGGTTTGCTGGAAAAAGGGGGAAGGAAAGATGGAAATAGGGTGAAAATCGGGTAGAAAAGTGTGGTTTGTCCTGGTTTGCTGGAAAGAAGGAAATAGGGTGAAAATCCGGTAGAAAAGTGGGGGCCAGCCTGGTTTTGCTGGAAAAAGGGGGAAAGAGAGGGAAGAAAGATGGAAATAGGGTGAAAATCAAGTAGAAAAGTGCAGTTTGCCATGGTTTGCTGGAAAAAGGGGGAGAAAAGATGGAAATAGGGGGAAAATTGGGTAGAAAAATGGGGGCCAGCCCAGTTTTGCAGGAAAAACAAGGGAATGGGGACAAAAAGGGTGATGCAAAGTGGGGGACACTGAGGTTTGGCTCTCTCCATGGTCAAAGGCTCCTCCTCACCTTTGGCCTCTGCAGCATCGAAGGATGAGGGGGGAAAACGGAGGAAATGGGCTGAAAAGGGGTGAAAAAGAGGGTTGAGAAGTGGGGGTCACCCCAGTTTTTCTGGGAAATGGGGGAAATGTGATGAAAAAGGAGGAAATAGGGTGAAAAAGGTGTAAATGTGGTGAAAAAGAGGTGGGAAGTGGGGGTCACCCTGGATCTGAACACTCCATAGCCAATCTCAGGGGTCAGGCTCTCCTCCATCCAAAATAAGTGGGCAGGGCAGAAAAGGGGAAATGGGGGGGGAAAGAAGAAAATGCAGGTTGAAAAGTGGGGATCACCATGCTTCTGCCAGAAAAAAGGGGAAATAGGGCAAAGATTGGATGAAAAGTGGAGATCACCCCAGTTTTGCTCTCTCTGTGGCCAACCTGCTGGCTGGGCTTACCTCCACCCTCAACAGATGGGGCAAACAAGGGGGAAATGGGGTGAAAAAGAGGAGAGCAGGGTCTGAGAAGTGGGGTGTCCCCCCTTAGGCAATACCAGTACTCCTGCTGGCTGCTGCTCCTGGGTTTCCTGCTGGATCTGGCTGATGGGGCCGTGGCCCGGCAGCTCGACGCCTGCTCGGCACTGGGTGAGTGCATCCCCCCGGGGCAGGACTGACCCCATGGGTGTCCCCTGTGCCCGGTGCCCACCTGGCACTGCCCCTCGCTGTCCCCACAGGTGCCAAGCTGGATGATTTCGCTGATTTCACCACGTTCGGGCTGGGCACGGCGCTGCTGCTGCAGCCCCAGGGCGTGCTGGGCGGGCTGCTGAGCGTGGCCTATGTGCTGGCTGTGTTCGCCCGCCTCTGCTTCTTCTCCAGCGGTGAGTGAGCCCCTAAAAGTGGGGGGATTGGGGTGTGAGCCCCCACAGTGTGTTCTGGTTTGTTTGAGTGCCACTGAGTCCCTCTGAGTGCCACTGAGGGGACCCTGGCCAGATCTGGGGCTACCAAAGGCAGCCAGGCTGAACCTGGGGGTACAGAAGGACAGAAGACAGCCAGGTGTCCTGGGGGGTGGTACCAAGCGCTGCCAGTGCTGCATCCCAGGGGTACAAAGGGGGAATGGGGTGTGACCCACAGGTGATTCTGGTTACGAAGTGACAGAAGGCCTGATGCCAGGGGACCCTGGCGATGGGGGTACCAAAGGCAGCCAGGCTGAACCTGGGGGTACAGAAGGACAGAAGGACAGCCAGGCTGATCCCTGGGGGTACCAAAGGCAGCCAGGCTGATCACCTGCAGGAGAGGAGATGCTGGAACATGGAGATGAAGGGGTTGACTCTTAGCAGGGGTTAATCCAAGGGAGCCCCTACACCTCAGGGGGCTCCTGCTGAGAGCCTTAGAGAGGTGCCAAAATTACATTTAAAGGGAGGTGGAAACCTAAAGTAGATAACTTTTTGCTAACCAATGAGAAATTTACTATAGATAACATTTTACTGACCAATAAGAAAAATAAAGGGATGGAGACTGGGAAATGGATGTTTAGGCCAGTGTATGGAGAAACACTTGAGGGGTTGACCCCTGGGGTATGGGTAATCACTCAACATCCTGGACTGAAAGTTCTAGATGGAGGGGATGGGATGCTGAGGGATTGACAGAGAGCCAGGGTGGGGATTTGGGGATGATCTCAGCAAAGGAAAGGGATTACACAGGTAAAAGGAAGGGATACAACGTGGGGTGAACCATTTGGGAAAAATACGGGGATACAAAACCAAAACTATTACAGAGTATTACAAAGTATAAAAACTACAACAACACTGAAGTGCTGCCCTCCCTCAGGGATCCCCTTCACCTACCGAGGGCTGCCGTGCCCCTACGCCTCGGCACTGCTGGCCAGCACCTTCCTGCTGACCGGGGGACACGTGGCCCTGCTGCGCGTGGCCGCCACCGCCATGACCCTGTTCATGGCCGACTGCGGCTGCTACCCCCACGACAGGGTGCTGGAGTCACAGCTCTGGAAAAAACTGGTTTATGCTGGAGGTAAGGACGGGGATGAGCTCTGGGGATGGTGGTGAAAGGGGAGGGAGAGCAGATGGCCAAGGATTGTCCCGCTCGCAGGGGTGGTGGCCGTGCTGCTGGCGCCGACGGCGGTGGCTGCGGTTTATTGCCTGGCCTGGGCCACGTCCTACATCGTCTTCCCCTTCGCCCTCTGGAGCTGCAAGGCCTGAGCCCTCCCTAGAGCCTAGTAAAGCCTTCCTCATCCTCATCCTCGTCCTCCTCGTCCTTGCTTCGGGTGCTGCTTCCTCCCTTCGCGCTTCCCGCTGAATCCGGGTGGCAGAAGGAGCTGCTAAGGTAAAGAAAGAGAAAGGCTCAGCTGCAGGGAAACCCCAAAATCCCAGTCCTTTGTGGGGATTGAGGGAAACCCCAAAACCCCAATCCTTTGTGGGGATTGAGGGAACCTCCAGAATCCCAATCCTTTGTGGGGATCAAGGGAAGCCCCAAAACCCCAATCCTTTGTGGGAATCAAGGGAAGCCCCAAAACCCCAATCCTTTGTGAGGATTGAGGGAACCTCCAGAATCCCAATCCTTTGTGGGGATTGAGGGAAGCCCCAAAATCCCAATCCTTTGTGGGAATCAAGGGAAGCCTCAAAATCCCTGTCCTTTGTGGGGATTGAGGAACCCCAAATCCAATCCTTTGTGGGGATTGAGGGAAACCCCAAAACCCAACTCTGGGGGATCGAGGAACCCCAAACCCAATCCTTGGGGGATCAGGGAAGCTCCAACCCTAGGATTCCCAATCCTTTGTGGGGATTGAGGGAAGCCCCAAAATCCCTGTGTTTTGGAGGGATTGAGGGAAACCCCATCCCCCCAACAGCAGAGAGCTCCAAATCTTTGGAAAATGGGAAATTTAGAGTTTGTCCTGACAAGAGACCCCCAAGCCCTTCTCTGCACAGGAACCTGAAGTTTAGGGATCGCTCACACTGTGGCCCAGTGGGAATTCATTACAAAGGGAGGTTCACACGCCAAAAATAAGAAGGGCCCTCCCTGGCTGGGAGGAGGAAGATGCTGATCGAACTTCCAGAGGGTTTCCAACATGGGATTCTCTGGGAGCAGTTTGGAACTCACCACTTAACCCTGCAGGGAAACACCATATCCCAAACGTGGTTTATTTTCACCCCTCAGTGTGACACAGCTGGGGCAGGGAAAGGGGGGCAGCAGGACTCGATCCAAAGTCTCAGGAGAGCCGGAGGCCGCCGGATAGCAGCGGCTGGAGCAGAGGGTGTGGGCGGAGGAAGGAAGCGAAGGTCAAACCTGGTGCTGCAGAAACGCTCGGGATCCCCGGGGAGGCTCTGCCGGCAGCAGCAGCTGCGGGATGCGGCTCCTGCTGGATCCCATTGGGATAAACCCGGGATCCGGGAGGGCAGGACCCTTCCCTGCTGGATCCCATTGGGATAAACCCAGCTCAGGGAGGGCAGGACCCTTCCCTGCTGCGTATTCCCAGGATAAACTCAGCTCTGGGAGGGCAGGACCCTTCCCTGAAGCAGGGAATGGCGGGGTGGGGCCGTGCCTGGAGCCAGCACCCGGCGCTGCAGCTGCTCTGGCCTCAACCCTGCTCTGGCCTCAGGCCATTCGCACCCGGAGCAAGCAGGAGCCAGGAGACAGAGAACCAGCAGAGATTTTATTGATACAAAAAGCGCGATTTGATAATAAATACCGGGGGATTAGAAAAGGGGGGGTAGGGCAGAGGCCGGGCGGGCTGTCATTCCCCGGATCCCTGCATCTGCTTGCAGAAGGAGTCGAACTGCTGCTGCTCCAGCTCCGTCATCACCCGGTTCAGGGCGTAGATCTGGGGTGGGGAAAGGGTTAGGATGGCAAAGGGGGCTCGGCCGCGGCTTGGGCCGGGTCCCTCCCCATTCCCCGCTCCCACCTCCGCCCGCTGCCGCTGCTTCAGCTCCTGCTGTGCCGACCTCTGCTTGGCCTTCTCCAGGCGAGCCGCTGGCTCCCGCGGCTTCGGCCGCTCCTTCCGCGCCCCCGCGCCCGGATCCATGGCTGCGGCCCGGGCTGGGGTCACCGGGGGTCCCGGAGCCACCCACAGCGACCCCCCGGCCCTGACACCCCCACACAGCCGAGGCTCCATGGGGTGCCCCAATGGCATCCTCACAGGGGACTCCCCCAAATCCACCCTGAGGGCCCGAGGTGACCCCCAAAATCATTCTGACCCCCAAATGCATCCTAAGCCTCACAGGAGACTCTCAACCCCACCCGGAGCCTCTCGGGTGTCTCACACCCACCCCACAGTTACGCTGAGCCCCACAGGGCCCCCCAAGGCTTCTCCCCGTCACCCCCCATTCCCCTCAGCGCCCCCATCTCCTCACACCTCGCCCCACAACACCCAGAGCACCCCCAAGCTCACAGACACCCCTATTCCAAACCCCCTCTCCACCCGCACAGCCCCCTGCACTCCATCGCCCACAGACACCACTGAAGCCCCCCAGGCCCCTCACAGCCCTCTCCATCGCCCCGGCCCCTCATAAATCACAATCCGCCCGAATCCCCCCACCCTCAGTGCCCCACAAGGCGCCCCCCGTGCCCACAGCCCCCCCAGTCCCGCAACCCCCAGCACCCAACAAGCTCCTACCCAGGCCCACACGGACGCCTCAGCCCCCGGACTCCCTCAGCCCCCTCCAAGGCCCCGGTTCCCCCTCGCTGCCCCAGCCCCCGGTGCCCTCTCAGGCCCCTCGCTCCCCCGGTGCCCTCCCCCCCCGCGTTCCCCGGTACCGGAGGGGCTGTGCCCGGGGCAAGATGGCAGGGCACCCCTTCCGCTTTTCGGTGCTCGATTGCCCACCCTGGGCGCACGCGCGGAGCGCACGGGCCGGGCCCCGCAGCGCCGCCTGGCGGGCGGGGAAGGGAACTGCTCCCAGTGTGCCCCCCAGTGTCCCGCTGTCCTTTACTGGTGTGACACCCCCTAAACATCCCCCCCAGTGCTCCTTTACTGGGGTGTGACACCCCCTAAACATCCCCCCCAGTGCTCATTTACCGGTGTGTGACACCCCCTAAACATCCCCCAGTGCTCCTTTACTGGTGTGTGACACTCCCTAAACATCACCCCCAGTGTCCCCCTGCCCTTTACTGGTGTGTGACACCCTCCCAGTGCTCCTTTACTGGTGTGTGACATCCCCTAAACATCCCCCAGTGCTCCTTTACTGGCGTGTGACACCCCCCCAGTGCCCCAGTCCTTTACTGGTGTGTGACACACCCCCAGTGCTCCTTTACTGGTGTGTGACACCCCCTAAACATCACCCCCAGTGCTCCTTTACTGGTGTGTGACACCCCCCCAGTGCCCCAGTCCTTTACTGGTGTGTGACACATCCCCAGTGCACCTTTACTGGTGTGTGACATCCCCCCAGTGCGGACCCACTGTCCTTTACTGGTGTGTGACACATCCCCAGTGCTCCTTTACTGGTGTGTGCCAGCCACCTACACATTCCCCCGGTGCTCCATTGTCCTTTACACTGGTGTGTGACACATCCCCAGTGCCCCAGTCCTTTACTGGTGTGTGACACGCCCCCCCAGTGCTCCTTCACTGGTGTGTGCCACTCCCTACACATCCCCCCCACCCTTACACATCACCCCCTACCCCGTGTCCCTGTAAACAGCCCAGCCCTATACACCACCATCCCTCCCTATACAGCCCATCCCCTGTCCGGCCACACATCCCCCGTTATCCCACAGTCCTGGCACAGCCCAGGCCCTAAAGATCAGCCCCTTCTATCCCCCTACTGTACAGCCCACCCCGTTACCACTGCCCCACACAGCTCCCTCCACACACCACACCCTATGGACCCACACCCATATGACAGCCCCACACAGCCCAGCCCCTACACACAACCCCATACACCTTATCCCTATAGAGTCCCCACAAAACATCACAGAGCACCCCGTGTTCCACACCCAGGCACACAGCACCCCCTGTGTGCAGCCCACTGCCCACACCCTCTGTACAGCCCACGCTACACACCCCTGTACATTCCAATGCACACAGAGCCCTGCCAGGGCTGGCACAGCCTGGCACAGCACAGCACGCAGGGCATGGCACAGCAGGGCACGGCGTGTACATGTGGCACATGTGTCACAGTACATGTCCCACGGCATGGTGACCCCTGACACATGGGTGTGACACCCATGGTACCCCCAGCATGGTGACAGACCCCTGCCATGGCACAATGTCCTCAGCACAGTGTGGCACCCCTGGCATGGCACAGCCCACCATGGCACAGTGCCACAATGTCCCCAGCACAGTGTGGCACCCCAGCATGGTGACAGACCCCTGCCATGGGACAGCCCACCATGGCACAGAGCAGGGCACAATGCCCCCAGTAGCGTGGCACTCCCATCATAGTGACATGCCCCTGCCATGGCACAGCCCACCATGCAGTGTCCCCTGTTCAGTGTGGCACCCCAGCACAGTGACACACCCCTGCCATGGCACAGTGCCACAATGTCCCCAGCACAGTGTGGCACCCCAGCACGGTGACACACTCCTGCTATGGCACAGCCCACCACGGCACAGTGCCACAATGCCCCAGCACAATGTGGTACCCCCTGCAGGTGACAGATCCCTGCCATGGCACAGTGCCACAATGTCCCCAGCACAGAGTGGCACCCCAGCACGGTGACACACCCCTGCCATGTCACCCCACGGTGCCCCCAGCCCAGCCCCCCCACCCTGGGGCTCTCCACCACCCAGCCCCTTCTCTCCAAATCCTTTATTGCCGATCCCAGCCCCCCGCACTGGGATTCCCTGGAAGCACAGGACCGAGAGCAGCAGGCGCAACGCCAGACCCTGCCCAGCACCGGCACCAGTTCCTGGAGTGGGGGAACACCCGCCAGGGCCGGGGGGGACACCCCAAAACCCCCCCTAGATACGGACGGTGTTGATCCGCAGCGGCTGCACGTTCTTGCCGTTGGCGTGGCTCTGCCCAGGGCTGAAATAGGAGCACAGCTTGCCGGGAAACCTCTCCCTGAAGGTGTAGAGCCAGGACATGTCGTCGGCGTTGTAGAAGATGAGCAGCCCCTTGTCGTAGTCCAGGAAGACGCCCACCTTCTCCAGCTTGCCCTTGACGTTGAGCCGCGTCCAGGGCTCGGTGCAGGCGCTGTACTGGTTCCCGTCGTGCATCACGATGCAGTAGAAGCCGCGGCTGGGCTGGATCTGGATGCTGCCCTTGCGGGTGACGGCCTCGTGGGCCAGGCCGATCATCCACTGGGTTTTTTCGGACACCACCACCTCCCAGTAGTGCACGCCGGCCCCGAAGGCCTCGGCGCCCAGCACCGACACCTCGACGTCGAAGCGGCGCGGCGAGTCCTGCAGCGGCTGCGGGTGCAGGTTGCCGTAGGCCACGATGGTGCAGTCGTCCGACAGGATGAGGCGGTGGTGGGCAGTGCCAGGGTCCAGGGTCAGTGCTGCTGGCACTGCCACAGCAGGGACAGGGGGGGAACGAGGGTTAGTGCAGCCCTGGAGACAGCCCAGGTGCCACCAGGGTGATGATCGGCACGGGGAGGTCACCAGGGTGGTCTTGTCCTCATCCCTCACTGGGGTGTTCTGTCCTCATGCTCATCCCTTGTCAGTGATGTTCCCCATCCCTGCTCCTCATCACTGATGTCCCAGACCCTTGGCAGCAATGTCCCCATCCCTTGTAAGTGACATCCCTACCCCATCCTTCACTGGGGTGTCCTGTCCTCATGCTCATCCCTTGTCTCAGAATCACAGAATAATGAGGTTGGAAGAGACCTCTAACTGAGATCATCAAGTCCAACCCATGCCCTAACACCTCAACCAGACTGTAGCACAAAGTGCCACATCAGGTCTTTTTTTAAACACTTCCAGAGATGGTGATTCTACCACCTCCCAGGGAAGAGCACTCCAGTACTTTATTATTTTTTTGGTGAAAAACTTCTTCCTAATATCCAACCTATACTTTCCCTGATGTGCTTGAGACTGTGTCCTCTGGTTCTGTCAGAGACCGACCCCACCTGTCTGCAACCTCCCTTCAGGAATGGACTGAAAGGATCCTAGAAGAACTACCCAAAGAGCTTTCCAAAGAATCCTGGAAGAACCTCCCCAAAAACCCTAAACCTGCCTTCAGGAATTGTAGAGAGCAATAAGGTCACCTCTAAGCCTCCTCTTCTCCAGGCTAAAGAGCCCCAGGTCCTCAGTGATGTTCCCTGTCCCTGCTCCTCATCACTGATGTCCCAGACCCCTGGCAGCAATGTCCCCATCCCTTGTCAGTGACATGTGATGTCCCCATCCCTCACTGGTGTGCTCCTGTCCCCAGTGACCTCCCCATCCCTTTCCACTCCCCCATCCCTGTGTCCTCACCAGGATGGATGTCCTGGAAGAGGGATTTCCAGATGGTGTACTGCAGAGGGCCCATGTACTTGGAGGTGGGGAAGTCCTCATAGGTCAGGTTGGTCTCGTGGATCTTCCCCTTCAGCCTGTGGAGAAAACATGTTGTGGTGTGATGTCACAGCTTGCCTCAGTTTCCCAATCCTTCCCCAGGTGCCAATCACCTCTCCTTTCTCCCTCCCTTGCCCCTTGCTGAGTGCTGTCTGTCAGTCCTGGCATTCCAGAAGGGATTGGCAGAGTTCAAAAGATGCCAATCAGAGTTCTGTTGGAGCTGTTGCTGGATTCAGAGGCCTGTGCTCCAGGAATAAAGCTCTGGATTGAAACCCTCTAGCTGAACTCAACTCCTTTCCTTCACCTCGCCTAAAGCCTCTCTGCCAGAGGTAAACTTATATATTCCAATATATTGAACTCTGCCTCTGACTGGCAGATGCCTTTCAGCCCTGGGGGACATTGGGCCATCCAGGTGTCCTTTGTCCCCTGAGACTTTCCCCCCTTACCTGGTTGGTGGGATCCCTACCCCTTCCCTGCCCCTCTCCCCAGGGTTAAAAGGAACAGCAACCACGGGCTCAGGGAGTTCTGTTGGAGCTGGTGCTGCATTCAGAGGGCCAAGAATAAAGCTCTGGATCAAAACCCTCCAGCAGAACCAACTCATTTTCCTTCACCTCGCCTTAAAGCTTCTCCACCAGAGGTAAACCTGAGGAGCAGCCCCTGTTATGGGGAAAAGATCCATCCCACAGCCACTGGAGTTCCTGCAGGCCTGGACTTGTCCCAGGTGTCCAGCTGCAATATCCAGCCGGCCAAAGGTGTCTCTGAGGTGAAACCACCACACATCCAGCTAGCCAAAGATGCCTGAGTGAAACCACAACACATACAGCTGGCCAAAGGTGTCTCTGAAGTGAAATCACCAACATCCAGACAGCCAAAGGCATCTCTGAGGTGAAACACACATAACCAGCTAGCCAAAAGTGTCTGTGGGGTGAAACCACCACACATCCAGCTAGCCAAAGTGTCTGTGGGGTGAAACACCACACACGCAGCTAACCAAAGATGTCTGAGTGAAACCACCACACATCCAGCTAGCCAAAAGTGTCTCTGAGGTGAAATCACCACACATCCAGCTAGCCAAAGATGTCTCTGAAGTGAAACCACCACACATCCAGCTAGCCAAAGGTGTTTCTGAGGTGAAACCACCACACATCCAGCCAACCAAAGATGTCTGAGTGAAACCACAACACATACAGCTGGCCAAAGGTGTCTCTGAAGTGAAATCACCAACATCCAGACAGCCAAAAGTGTCTGTGGGGTGAAACACCACACATCCAGCTAGCCAAAAGTGTCTCTGAGGTGAAATCACCACACATCCAGCTAGCCAAAGGTGTCTCTGAGGTGAAATCACCACACATCCAGCTAGCCAAAGGTGTCTCTGGGGTGAAACACCACATAACCAGCTAGCCAAAGGTGTCTCTGAAGTGAAACCACCACACATCCAGCTAGCCAAAGGTGTTTCTGAGGTGAAATCACCAACATCCAGCCAGCCAAAAGTGTCTCTGAGTGAAACCACCACACATCCAGACAGCCAAAGGTGTCTCTGAGGCGAAATCACCAACATCCAGACAGCCAAAGGTGTCTCTGAGGTGAAAACACCACAGCTGCCACCTTTGGTCAAGCAGCAAGGCCAGACGAGCCCAGGCACGTTCCATCTGGTTATATTGGTAATAATCCCAATAAAAACACCCGGTACCGAGGCGGGGGTGACACAGGTGACACCGCCACCCCCTCACCACCACCCACCTCTCGGAGAGGGACGCCACCCCGGCCAGGAAGACGTGTTTGTCGGCCTCGGCCAGGCGCTCCTGCAGGATCTGGGTGCCCTCCTGGACCTTGCGCAGCTGCTGGCTGTAGCGCTGGATCTTGTGCTCGATGTCGCTGAGCGTGCGCGCCGTGTCGGCCTCCAGCTCCTCCAGCATGGCCTTCTGCCGCTCGCGCAGCAGCCGGTGCAGCCGCTCAAACGCCTCCCCGATGGTCCCACGCAGGCTCTTGGCTGAGGACTTGGGGGGCAAACGGGGTTAGGGGTGCCCTGGTTAAGCCAGGAGGTCCTTAATCCCCCAAGTGAATGTCTACAAGGGTATCGGAGCAGGGAGTTCCATGCAAGGGTGGGTTTGGGAGTGTGTGCTTAAAAAATGGACTGAAAGGATGCTGGAAGAAAGAGTTTTTCAAAGAACCCTAGGAGAACCTCCCCCAAAAAAAACCTAAAAGAACCCTAGGAGAACCTCCCCCAAAAAAAACCTAAAAGAACCCTAGGAGAACCTCCCCAAAAAAACCTAAAAGAACCCTAGGAGAACCTCCCAAAGAAACCTAAAAGAATCCTAAAAGAGCCTCCCCAAAAAAACCTTACAAAGAAGCCTAGGAGAACCTCCCCCCAAAAAAAACCCTAAAAGAACCCTAAGAGAACCTCCCCAAAGAAACCCTAAAAGAACCCTAGGAGAACCTCCCCCCCAAAAAAACCCTAAAAGAACCTCCCCAAAAAAAACCCTAAAAGAACCCTAGGAGAACCTCCCCAAAAAAACCCTTAAAGAACCTTAGGAGAACCTCCTCAAAGAAACCTAAAAGAACCTCCCCAAAAAAACCTTACAAAGAACCTTAGGAGAACCTCCCCAAAAAAACCTAAAAGAACCCTAGGAGAACCTCCCTAAATAAAAACATAAAAGAATCCTAAAAGAACCTCCCCCCAAAAAAAACCTAAAAGAACCTCCCAAAAAAAACCCTAGGAGAACCTCCCCCCAAAAAAACCCTAAAAGAACCCTAGGAGAACCTCCCCAAAAAAACCCTAAAAGAACCCTAGGAGAACCTCCCCAAAAAAAACCCTAAAAGAACCCTAGGAGAACCTCCCTAAATAAAAACCTAAAAGAACCCTAGGAGAACCTCCCCAAAAAAACCCTAAAAGAACCTTAGAAGAAACCTCTCAAAAAAAACCTTACAAAGAACCCCCCAAGAACCCTAAAGTAACCCTAAAAGAACCTTCTGAAGAACCTAAAAGAACCTCCCAAAGATCCTAAAAAAACACCTTAAGGAATCTCTCCAAGAAACCTAAAAGAACCCTACAACAACCTTAAAACAATCTCAAAAAGAATCCTGAAAAAACCTCACAAATACCTTTATAGAGCTTTTAAAGTATTCTTAAAGAACTTTTAAAGAGATCTTTTAAGAACCCTAAAAAACCCCTAAAACCCTCTAAAATTTAAAATTCCTCAAATTACACCTTAAAACCTCCTTAAAAAAAAAAAAACAGGAAACCAAAACTGAAAAAAAACCAAAAAAAAAACTCCACCTCACTTGCTGGTGGGGATGGGGAGAAAATTGAACCTCACTGGACATTGAACCCCTGAGTGGGGAGATAATTAATTAAATTAATTAAAAACATAAATCAAAGCAGGCCTGCAGGAAATTACAGAGGGATGAGCAGCCCCATTGGGGGACAACAGAAGGAAAAAATGGGGGAAATCCATGAAATTGTCCAGTTTGGAAGCTCCAAAAGCAGGCTGGTGACGGTCAGGGTGTCATTGGGGTGGCAATGAGGTTGACCCCAATTCTGCTTTGGGGGGGCTGAGGAAATATGGGGGTCCCCAGGGGTGACAGTGGTGTCCTCACACGTACCTTGGTCTCAGCCAGCTGCTTCTTGAGGAGCTGCAGGGCTTCTGTGTGGCCACGCTCGCTCTCCTGCAGCCCCTGGAGCTGCTCCTTCAGCTCCCGCTGGGGACAGGAGGGAAAACCCAGAAATTGGTGATTTGGGGGAAAAAAGGGATCCCACAGGGAGCTTTCCCACCCAAACCAGCCACGGGGTTATGGGGCTGTGGGATGGCCAGGTTATGGGTGGGACCTGTGGGATGAGGGTCCTGCCTGGGGTGGGGGTGACAGGTCCTGGATTGGAAGGTCCTGCTTGGGGACAGCTCAGCCATGGGGGGATTTGGGGGTTCCAAGGACTCCCAGTGGGGATGGAGAAGGGGGATCCCAGGGGGACAGGAGCAGAAGGATGGATGGATGGATGGATGGATGGATGGATGGATGGATGGATGGATGGATGGATGGATGGATGGATGGATGGATGGATGGATGGGGCTGGCCTGACACAGACAAAAGGACTGTGGGAACAGACAGACTGGAGGAAGGCATGGAGCTGACCCCAGTGGGGACAGGAGGAATGAGTGACAGACAGACAGACAGACAGACAGACAGACAGACAGAAGGGAGCCATGGCACTAACTCCAGGGGGGAAAAGAAGGAATACAGGGAAATACAGGGTTCAGGGACACATGGGCAGGAGGAAGTCACAGGAGTGACCCCCATGGAGACAGGAGGGGTGCACAGACAGACAGACTGATGGGGAAATGCATGGGACTGACCCTGACAAGAAAAGAAGAGGTGCAGGGACATGGGGACAGACAGGAAAACAGCACAGGGATGACCCCCACAGGAACAGGAGGGCTGCAGGGACAGACAGAGCAGAGGAAGCCATGGGACTGACCCCTCTGAACCTCCACGGGGACAGGAGGGTTGCAGGGACAGACAGAATGACAGGACTGACCTGAGAAGGAAAAGTAGTACAGGGACAGAGGGACTGGAAGAAGCCACAGGAAGAAGCCTCTGCCTCCATAATGAGTATCTGGCAGGAGCAGGGACAGCTGCAGTGGCCTCACAGAGTGACACCAGCCTGGAGGGGACCCCAGGGACCATGTGGGCTCTCAGGGCAGGCAGTGGGAGCAGCGGTCCTGGTGCTGGGGCTGTCCCTGTCACCCTCAGAGCACTCACAGTGCTCTGACCCTGAAGGTGAGAGATGGGGGGCAGGGACAGACAGACACACAGAGGGAAGGCACGGGGCTGACCCTGAGAGGGAAAAGCAGGACAGGGACAGATGGACAGGAAGAAGCCACAGGACTGACAGCAAAGGTGAGAGATGGGGTGACAGACATAAAGAAGGAAGGCACAGGGCTGACCCTGAGAGGGAAAGAAGGGGTGGAGGGACAGACAGAAGGGAGGAAGCCACAAGACTGATGCCCCTGGGATCAAGATGAGCAAAAGTGAAGGGCACCACCATGGAAGTGAGAGGGACCAGGTGGACACAGCAGCCCCAAGGAGCCACCTGGGGCAGGGAACCCCACAGGGACCTGTGATGGTGTTCACAGGGGTCTGAGGATGAGGGAAGAGACGAGGATCTGACTCCATGTTTCAGAAGGCTTGATTTATTATTTTATGGTATATATTATATTAAAACTATACTAAAAAATAGGAGAAAGGATTTCATCAGAAGGCTGGCTAAGAATAGAACAGGAAAGAATCATAACAAAGGCTGGGCTGCGATTGGCCACTAATTAGAAACAACCAACATGGGCTAATCACAGATACACCTGTTGCATTCCACAGCAGCAGATAACCAATGTTTACATTTTGTTCCTGAGGCCTCTCAGCTTCTCAGGAGGAAAAACCCTAAGGAAAGGATTTTTCACAAAAGATGTCTGCGACAGGGACCCACCTGCAGCTCCTCGAAGGCATCATCCACGTTGGTGACCTGGTGCTGCTCGTGCACGGCCGGCTCGTCGCAGAAGAAGCAAACCACGGCGCGGTCGGTGAGGCAGAAGAGCTTCACCTTCTCGTGGTCCTTGCAGGGGAAGGGGCTGCGCTGGGCGCCCAGGATGGCGTCCAGGGGGAAGGCGCTGTAGCGCTCCACGATGTTGGCCAGCTTGAGGCTGGGGGCCAGCGTGGGCTCGGGGAAGGTGCGGCGGCACTCGGGGCAGTCGCGCGTGCCCTGCGGCTCCTGGCGCACCCAGTGCTCCGTGATGCAGCGGCGGCAGAAGTAGTGCTCGCAGCCCAGCCCCACCGGGTCCTGGTAGATGCTCAGGCAGATGGAGCACAGCAGCTCGTCCTTGAGGCTGCAGGCCATGGCTGGGGCTGGGGAAGAGGGTAAACGGGGTCAGGGGGGGCTAGGGAGGCTGGAGAGAGGGGTACGGGTTTAGGGGAGAGAGGCACGGGGTAAGGGGCATGAGGTTAGTGGGTGCTGGGAGAGGGGCACACAGGGTGAGGGGAGAGGGGCACGGGGTTAGGGGGGCTGGGGAGAGGGGCAATGGGTTAGGGGAGAGGGGCATGGGGTCAGGGGGCATGGGGAGAGGGGCAATGGGTTAGGGGAGAGGGGCATGGGTCAGGGGGCTGGGGAGAGGGGCACAGGGTTAGGGGGTACCAGGGAGAGGGGCACAGAGTCAGGGGGGGCTGGGGAGAGGGGCATGGGGTCGGGGGAGCACTGGGGATAATAGCATGGGTCAGGGGGGCTGGGGAGAGGGGCACAGAGTCGGGGGAGCTGGGGAAAGGGTAAACGGGGTTGGGGGGCTGGGGAGAGGGGCACACGGGGCCAAGGGGGCACTGGGGAGAGGGGCACACAGAGTCAGGGGTGCAGGGGAGAGAGACACAGGGTCAGGGGGTGCTGGGGAGAGCAGCATGGGGTCAGGGGGGCTGAGAAGAGGGACACAGGGTCAGGGGGCCTGGGGAGACTGGTACAGGGTGAGGGGGGGCTGGGAAGAGGGGAACGGGGTTAGGGGAGAGGGCACAGGGTCAGGGGGGCGGGGAAGAGGGCTATGGGGTTAGGGGGAGGTGGGGAGACGGGCACAGGGTTAGGAGGAGCTGGGACAACAGCATGGAGTCAGGGGAGAGGGGCACGGGGTTAGGGGCACTGGGAGAGGGTGAATGGGGGATTGTGGGGAGGGGGACCATGGGGGACAGAGTGAATGGGGGGCTTTGGGTGGAGGAGAGAGGATGAATGAGGGGAGGGGGTAAAATGGGGGCTTGGGGTAGAAGCAGTTGTGGGGGAGAGGGTGAGTGAAGGCCTTGGATTGATGGGGAAAGGGTGAATGAGAGGGTTTGAGGTGGGAAGGTAAAAGGGATGGGGGGAGGCCTTGGGATGAAGGTGAGGATGAATGGGAGCTTGGGAGGGAAGGCTGGGAGGTGAGTAGAGGGCTCGGGGTGGGAAGAGGCTGGGATGAATGAGGGTTTGGGGTGGGAGGAAGTTAAGGGTGAGTGGGGGCTTGGGGTTGGGGGCTTGAGGGGGTGAATGGGGATTGATGGGGAGGGGGTCAATGGGGTACTTGGGGTGGGGAGGAATGGGGGAGTGGGGGTGAGGATGATAATAAGGGGGAATGGGTGTCAGCTGGGAATGGGGGGTGCAGGATTTGTAATGGGGGGCAAGATGTGGGTTGGAATGCAATGGGGGATATGGGAGTATCAGGAGGCAATAAGGGGCTGGAGGATTTACAAAGGGGGGAACAGAGGGGGTCAGGATGCAATTGGGGGTGCTCAGAGGGTCGCACTGTGGGGAATGGGAGGATCAGGCCACAACAGGGGGATGTGTAGGGTTACAATGGGGGACCAAGCTGCAACAGGGTTGCAGTGCAGGGAGGGGGAACTGGGGGTCAGGATACAATGCGGGGGCTGGAGGGGTTGCATTAGGAGATAAGGATGCAACGGGGATAATGGGAGCATCAGGATGTAGTGGGGCGGATTTGGGATAGATCAGAGCAATGCTGGGAAGGGACACAATAGGGATGCAATAAGAGTGAGGCTGGGGTGAATCAGATACAGAGCACGGTCTGACAGGGGCACGGGGGTACCGGGGATATTGGGGAATGCGGCTGAGCCTGCAGAGTGCTGGGGGGCAGGGATGGGACAGAATGAGGGGCACAGGGGCGGGTGGGGCTGAGGTGGGGTTTGGGGTCCGGGGCTGAGACCGGGTTTGGGGTTTGGGATCCGGGGCTGAGGCTGGGTTTGGGCAGTCAGGATTAAGGCTGGATTTGAGCTGCTCGGGTTCAGGCCGGATTTGGGGGCCGTGGCGAGGCTGCCCGTGGCGGGCTCGGGGCTGAGGGTGGATTTGGGGGGCTCGGGGCTGCGGCTGCAGCGGAGCCCCGCGTTCGAGCCGTCCCCCGCTCGCGGCTGATCCCGGGTTCGAGACCGGTCCCCGCCAACCCCGTCCGATGCCACCCGCGCCTCCCTCAGCCGCCGGCGCTGGTGCCCTCACCCAGCCGGTGCCCGGTGCTGCTCTGGTGCCGTGCCCCGGTGCCGGTGCCGCTGGGATCGCTGTCCCGCCGCCGCCTCAAGAGCGGCCCCGCCGCGACGGGCCGGGGGTGGGCGAGCGAGAGGGGGCGCGGCCGCGCGGCACTTCCTGCCCGCCCCCCCCCGCGCCCACAGTGGGCCCGCCCACACCCCATTGTCCCCCGCGCGGCGCTGCCTCGCCGGCGCGTACCATCGCCGCCCGCGGGGGGGCGTTTAAAGGGGCCACGGCCTCGGCAGCCGTGTGCCGTCCGTCTGTGCGGACAGCCGGCCACTGACCCTTCCCCATCCTGACCTAAAGCCCTTTTTCTATCCCTGTCTGTCCCTCTGTCCATCCCTTTCTCTTCCACTCAGCTATTTCCCTGTCCAGCCCTTGATCCATCCATTTGTCCGTCAGTTGTTCTGTCCCTCTGTCCTCTGATCTTTCCATCCATCCTTCCACCTAGCTCTCGGTCCCCTGTCCAACCTTCTTCCTTTCTAGACCTTAATCTCTCTATCCATCCATTCATCTGTCCTGTCCCTCTCTTCATCCATCTGTCCATGCCTCTTTCTGTCTGTCCCTCTATCCAATCATCCCTGCCTCCCATTGTGTATCCCTCTATCCACTTCTCCATCCCTCTGGCCCTCCATCAAATCCTCTGTATCTCCTTGTTACCCTGTCCACCCATCTCCCCATGCAGTCCTTAAAACCTTCATCCATCCATCCATCCATCCATCCATCCATCCATCCATCCATCCATCCATCCCTTGCTCTCCCATCCACCCATTTCTCTTGTTCCTCTGTCTCTCCATTTGTTTATCTGTCCTGTCTATCCTTCCTGTACTCCTGCCCCATCCATCCCTCTCTTCCTCCCAGTTTCCTGTACTCACCAGTGACCAGACCCCACAGCTGACCCTGACAAACCTATTGCTGAGAGAACACTGCTTTCCCCCCAAACCTATTGCTGAGAGAACACTGCTTTCACCCCAAACCTATTGCTGAGAGAACACTGCTTTCCCCCCAAACCTATTGCTGAGAGAACGCTGCTTTCACCCCAAACCTATTGCTGAGAGAACGCTGCTTTCACCCCAAACCTATTGCTGAGAGAACACCGCTTTCACCCCAAATGTACCAATTTAGCCAAAAACTGCAGAGGAGAGTTTTGGGTGGCAGACATCTACTGTGTCATCACCATGCTTGGCCATGGTGGGACCAGTTGGGACCAGCGGCAGCACTGCCTGCCCCATAATGACATTTCTTCCCCCTGGGATCCCCAGGGATCCTTAACTCCCCACTTGAGGGACCAGAGAGACAAAGAAGGAGCCCTGGGGTGGGGGTAAGGGGGGCTGGAGGTTGGAGGGAGCAGTGGGGAAGGGGACACAGTTCCTGAGGGCAAGTTGAGCTGCATATTTGGGAAGAGGCGTGACTGCCTGGCCAACAGCCAACAGGAACAAACTGCTTGGTTTTCACTGCTGGATCACCCCCCTCCCACTGCTGGCACCCCCCTTGCCTCCCCCCAAACACAGGTACACCCCATATCTCATTTATCCCCATCCCCTTCCAGGGATTCCACTCTGCTCCTCTTCCTGCTAGGCCCCAAAAGCTTGGAAACAGCTAAAAAAATATAACAAACCCACATGGTGTTGTTTTTTTTCCTGCTTGTTTTCCTGCTTTAGGAATTCAGGTCATGTCTCCCCTCTGGGACCCTCTGGGGACTGAGGAACAGCTGGAATGATATCAAATAACCACAGAAAGAAGGAAAAATCCTTCTTGCACCCCAGATTCACATTCAGGGCTAGGGGATCCCATCCCATGTAGTTAATGAGTTATTTAATTGTATCCTAAGCATTTGGGTGAAATTTCCAGGAATTTGGGACAATGGAGAGCATCATCCCAACTGGAGCACGTGGCACTCAGCCAGCACTGCCAACACTCACCCTGGCGGATCATTGGGCAACGAAGGGAAACCACAGCGTGGTTTGGGCAAACAGGGAAATTAATCCCACTTAATTAGTAAATTGGCTTTGTTACCTCCTGGTAAACCCTGTGTGACCGGGGGCGGGGGAGGGGGGGACTCCACCATGCCTTGATTCCCAATCTTTTTATGGGATACACGGCCCTTCCCTGCTGCGGTTCCAGCAGGCTGGAGGATCCCACAATGTGGCAAGAGCCTGGGTGATGCGGCCAAGCCGGCGGGCAGGGAAAAACCTGTCTGTGCTCCCCACGTGTGCTGCGTGTGCCGGGAATGCCGGTGGCAAGGGAGGGAGGCCCCGAGGAGCCGGCGGTGCTGGAATGTTCCCCCTGGCCGCCGGCGGGATGGGCACGCCGGGACGTGCCTGCTCCGGCTCTGGGCGCGTGTGATTCCACCCTGGCACGGAAATTCATCCCTGCTGGAATGCCGGGAGCACCCCGGAGTGCCTCCAACCCCACTGAGTTTCATCCCAGCCTTGTTTGTGGACCCCTCTTTCCTAAGGAGGATGCTGCACTCCTCCATAGAGGAAGCAGGAAGCCGCCCCACACCGCCAGTTCTCATCTCCGCAGTGCTTTGCAAACAGTAACTAATTAATCCTAATTAACTCGTTACCTAATTAGAGCCCAAGGGCTCTCCCCTTTGCAGGGAGATGGGAAATTCTGGCACCTCAGGGGATTATTTTTTTCCAGCCCAAAATCTCCATGTTTGCTTCACACCAGCATCAGACTGTGCCCTTTGTACTCTCCATCACTGCCAATCCAGGGAGAAAAACCTACTTTTTGGGGCTGCTAATGCCAAGAAGCCTGGAATGAGCATTTTCCCTCATGTGGATAGCTGGCACTGGGAATACTGGCATCCCCAATGCCTGCTGTGCCCACCCATCCCAGGGGAGCCCACTCTGGTAGGTGCTTTCAACCACGTTTTTACGTAAAACAAGGGATTTTTGGAGAAGGAACCAAGTAGGTGGGTGGGATGAAGGTGTTTCCCGAAGAATTCCCTTTCCATGTGTGTGCCACAGGCTGTGGGAGTACTGGAAAAAGTTCTAGGGCATCCCAGTGTCACCACTCAGGGAACACATTTCTCACCAGAAAATCCCAGTTTGAAACCCATAAAATGGAAACCCATAAAAATCTCTTTTTCTCTGCTGAGCCTGCTGGAGGTCCTGGATGGATCTGGTGCTGGTGGAACGGGAAGGACACACTGCTCTGTGCAGGTCTAACCGCCCTGTGGCTTTGCAGAAACCCTGTGGTGGTGATTCCAGCATGATTTCCTTCCACTCCCGCCTTCCACTCCTTTTAATCGCGGTTGGATCTATCCTGGGAGCAAAACCAGCCTTGGAATCATATTTTTTTTCAGCAGGCAAGCACTAATTTCCTTCATTTTCCAGCCTCTGGGATGGAGCTGGGCATGGGTTTTGTTGTTCTTTTTTTTTTTTTTTTTTTTCCTTGCATACCAACCACCTTCCCAGGAAAGGGGCCCCTTTCCCACACCCAAGATTAATCCACCCAAAGTAGAGTTGGAAAAAAAGCCTGGAGTGTCACTTCTCCCAGCCAGTCCCAACCAGGAAAATCCCAGGAGATGTTCACCAATCCTTGGTGGATCCCACAAGTTCAGCAGTGACCCACGCCATCTCCTCCCAGTGCAGATTTGGGATTGGATAACTCCACTCCCCCTGCAAAAAAAAAATCAGAAAATGCCTAAATTGGTGCCGAGGTTTAAAACCACCAGTTTCTTAATCACAGGGAAAAAAAATCCCACAGCAGAAGTGAAAGTCCTGGTGGAAATTAACCCAGCGAGGGTGAAATCAGACATTAGGGAAGCTCTGGGGGGATCCAGGCTCTCCCAGTGTTCCATTTTTGGGTGGCAACTTCTTGGTGTCAATATCCGAAAATCAGATAAAAAGGGAATTTTGGAGCTGCTGGCTCAGGTTCTCGGTTGAGTCATGGATAATTAATGGATCTGGGGGCCTTCCAGGATGGGGAAGTGATGGGAGATGGGGGTTCCCATCTGGTGGGTGACAGAGCAGGGGGAATGTGGGGAGGGACAGGGACAGGCCCAGAGGTCTCACAGGGGATGGTGCCTCTGTCCCATCCCAGCTCCATTGCTGTGGCCAGAACCTGTTCCAGGGGCTTCTGACACCCCAGACAGCTGCAAAGGGATGTCCACTCCGTGTCTTGGGTGCCCATCCCATCCCATCCCATCCCATCCCATCCCATCCCATCCCATCCCATCCCATCCCATCCCATCCCTAATCCTTTCCCATTTCCCACCTCTCTCAGAGGCACCATTTCCTTTCAGGACATCCCCTCTCCTCTCCATCCTCCTCTGTGACAGAACATTTTGGGAAAACATGACAAAGAGCCTTAATTTTGTGTTTGTTTTTTTTTTTTTTTTTTAAAGTAATTTTAAAAGTGAAAACTCAGATGCTCTAGGGTAAATCCCCTGGATCTAGGAGAAGAGGAATGGATGGGATTTGCCCCGCTCTTCCTTCCCCTGTGTGTAGTGTCTGTGGATTTGGGGAGCTGCAAGAGACCCACAGAGGAGCTGGGGGGACCCTGAGATTTGGGGGAGACCCCGAGAGGGGCTGGGGACCCCCTGGGAAATGTTGGGGATCCTCAGGGTGATGAGGAGGACTGGGGGTGTCCCTGATGGAGCTGTGGAGCCTCACAGAGGTGCTGAGGGTGGCAGAGGCAGAGAGAGAGGGGCTGAGAAGGGGAAATTTAGGGGAATTTGGGGGATAAGAGGAACTGGGGTGCGTGGGGTATTAGGGGAACTAGGAAGGGCTGGGACCTGTGAGGGGCTGAGGAGATTTGGGGGGCTAAGGGAGTTCAGGGGGATTGAGGAGAACTGAGAGGAGCTGAGGAAAACCAAGGGGGTTGAAGACAATCAGGAGTTCTGAGGAGATTTGTGTGGGAAATGGAGGGGTGACAGCTTGTGGGGAGCTGAGAGGAATTGGGAGCATGAGGAGCTTTTGGAGGGGCTAGGGGGAATGGGGTGGAAGAGTTTTAGGGGAGAGGAGGAGATTTTGGAGAGTCTGAGCAGATTTTGAGGAGTCTGAGGAGATTTGGGAGGCCTGAGGAGATTTTGGGGTGGTCTGCAGAGATTTGGGGAGGTGGGGACATTGAGGAGTCCTGGAGGTGCTGAGGGGTGAGGAGATTTGGAAGGGCTGGAGGAGGCTGAGGAGAATGAAAGAAACTGATGGGATCTGGAGGATCTGAGGAGATTTGGGGGGATCTGAATGGAACTGGGGGGTCTGAGGAGATCTGGGGGGTGTCTGAGATTGGGGGTCTGAGTGAAATTGAGGGTCTAGGGAGATCTGGGCATTTGAAGATCTTTGGGTGGCATAAGAGGAACTGAGGGGATGAGGAGATTTGGAGGCTTTGAGGAGATTTTGGGGGATTCTGAGGATATTTGGGGAGGTGAGGAAGTCCTGAGAAGTCCTGGAGACAGTGAGGGAACCATGCAGTTGAGATTTGAGGGATCTGAGACTTGGCAGGGTCAGAGGAGAACTGAGGAGATAGAGAGGATTGGGGAACTTTGGGTGGGCTGAGGGAAAAGGGGTGTCTGTGGAGATTTTGGGGGTACTGAGGTGAACTGAGTGGGCTGAGGAGATTTGAGCGGGCTGAGATTTGAGGGTTGCAAAAATTTGGGCGGGCTGGCGATGCTGAGGGAGCGGGGCAGGCTGAGAATGGAGGGGAGCCGGGGGGTGAGGAGATTTGGGAACCTGAGAGAACCAGGGAGCCCTGACAGGGCTGAGGGGGCTGCGGAGGTTCGGGGAGCCCTGCCGGGGCCGAGGGGAATGACCGGGTGAGAAGGTTTTGGAGGCTGAGGGAACCAGGGAGCCCCGATAGGGCTGATGGAATCGGGGGCTGCGAAGGTTCGGGGAGCCCTGCCGGGGCTGAGGGGGTGTTGGAGGCTGAGGGAACCGGGGAGCCCCGATAGCACTGAGGAGGTTTGGGGGGCTGTGGGCACTGAGGCGTCTTCCCGGGCCTGAGGGAATCGGGGGCTGCGGAGCTTTGGGGAGCCCTGGGGGGCTGAGGGGAGCTGAGGGGACCTGGGGAGCCAAGAGGGCTTGCGGGGATGCGGACACCGGGAACCCCTCCCGGGGCTGAGGGAGCCGGGGCTGCGGACACCGCGCACCCCTCCCGGGGCTGAGGGAGCCGGGGTTGCGGAGCTTCGCGGAGCTCTCCGGGGGCTGCGGCGGTTTCGGGGGGCTGCGGGCCCCGGGGAGCCCTTCGGGCCGGGGTGCCCCAGCCCAGCTCAGCCCAGCCCGTCCCTGGGCGGGCGGTGGCGGCGGCGGGGCCGGGCGGGCCGGAGGCGGGGGCGGCGGCGGGGGGGCGGCGCGGGGCTCCATCTTCCTCCGTGCGGCGGAGCCGGCGGGACGGCGGGGCACCATGGCTGTCGGTATAGGAAGTGTCTTTTTTTTTTTACCTTCCCCCCCCTCGCTTTATTTTTTTTTTTATATCCCTCATCCCTCCCTTTCCACCCCCCCGTTCCCTCTCCAAAACACCTCAAAACCCCCCAAAACCCCCCTCACCCCGGGGGCGAGCGGGAAAAGGGGGACCTTCACACACTCCCCCCTTCCCCCCCCGCCCCCGCGCTGCTTTTTATTCATTTTTCATCTAAATCAATATTTTAAAAAAAATTTCCCTCCTTTTTTCCCCCCCTCACCCCCCCCTTCCCCCTCCCCTCAGCCCTGCAGAACATGGCGTCCCCGTCCTAGCGTTTTAAAAATAAGCCGGGGCTGCCATTTTTGTTTGCCTTTTGTCTGCGAATTTTAATAAAAACGTCTGAGAATGTGGGAGAGGCGGCGGATGGAGGGGGGGGTGGGGGGAGCACCCAAGCCGGCCCACCCCCCCTTCCCCAAACCCCCCCTTCCACCCCCATCCCCCGGCCTTTTTGTCTGGCAAACCCCCCCCCCTCCGCAAATCCCCTCCCAGGTTGAGGATTTCAACTTCACTTAACCAAACTTCGCCTTTTTCCACCTCTTTTTTTTTTTTTTTGCATTATTATCATCATTATTCCACCAACCCCCCTCCAAGCAGGAAGAAGAAGGAAAAGAGAGAGAAAAAAAAAAGGGGGGGAAAAGCGGGGGGGGGACATCGAGGAAAATACCCATTTACCAGGATTTTCCCTTTTTCTTTCCCTCTGGATGGTCTAATGGAAAAGTTAATTGCAGCCGAACGTACCTATTTTTGTGGATGTTGCATGTTTTTGGAGGGGGGGGTTTGCTTTTTTAATGCATTCTTGGCTTTTTTTCTGACTTTTTTTGCTTACAGGAGGTGGCAGAAGCAGCGCAGGGGCTGAATATTATCATTACCATCATCATAATCACCATTATTATAATTTTCACCATTTTAATTCCTTTTCTCCTTCCTCTTCTCCTCCTTTTCTTCGCTGTTTTCTGCATTAACTGGTTTTGTCTAGAAAAGTGGTCTCGCTGGCTGGAAGGTCTAATGGAGGGGGGGAGATATTTTTTTCATGGCGTTTTTGGCAGGAATGCGGCAGCTTTAGCGAGGGACCCAAATTTCTGTGGCCGTGTCCCAGAGGTCTGTCTGTCCCTCTCCAACATATATTTAGCCATATACTATTTATACATCCATAATCTCCCGGCCACGTCGGGGGGCCTGGGGGGGGAGCTTAGAGCCGGCGTGGCCACAGTGATGGATTTGAACCCAGGAATGATGAATTCGATGATTTTGATTTCTTTTTCTCCCTTCAAGGTTGGAGGATGCTCCTTGTTGGGTTATTTTTTTTCCCCCCCAAGCCTGCGGTCCTTCGGATAGCAGCCGGGTTTTTTAACCTGGGGAGGACGGAGCAGGTGAAAGCGGCTTCGGGCCCGAGGCCTTTGAGATTATAAAGTGATATTTTAGCAGAGAGGTAAAAAAAGTTTTTTTAAGTCCCTCACGGCGTGCGATTTGCCGAGAGGCGGAGGGTCCAGGGCAAGGGGATGGATTTCACCCCCACTTTTCCAGCCAGCTCCCCATCCCTCAGCTTTCCCAACAGCTCAGGGGGTGAGCGGGGCTATAAAAAAAAAAAAAAAAACAAACCCACTATTTTTTATTTTTTTATTTTTTTGTTTTCTTTTTATTTTCCTTTTTTTTTTTTTTTTGTTGTTTTCTCTCTATTTTCAGGCAAAACCCCACGTTCCCACGGGTCGGGTAGGTCGGAGCCGCTTCGCTTTTGTTCCTCCGCTGTGGGATCTCGCGCGCCGGGGGCTGGCGGGGGGTTCGGGGTGTGTGAAGTTGTCCTCCTCCTTGTCCCCCCGTAGAAAAACGCCCCACGTGCAGCACCCGGTCTCAGCTAGAGCTGGAGATGGACGCGGATAAGGGGAAGCAACGCCAGTACTCGCAGAGGTGGGCATGATGGCTGGATGGAGGGGGATCACAGGGAGGAAAAAGGAAAAAAAAAAAACAAAAAAACCGCTGCTTTTGTACGTTTACAGCTTAAAATAGCAGCTAATGCAACGGTGTGCATGCATGGGGTTATGTGTGTGTGCTTGTGGAAATAATATGTATGTGCACACCAGAATGCAGGTATTATATGTGTGTGTGTATATTTCTATATAAGTGGGGGTATGGTGTTTTTTGGGGGTGTTTTGGGGGTGTGAGGGACTCCTTGCTTACCCCCTCTGCAGTGAGGGGACCCCGCTCCCAGCTTATGTGTGACCCCCTTGATATTTCCCTTTTAAGTGATGTGCCTTTATATGCATAAAATAATAACGTTCACCCTCAACCCCCCCACACCTTCTGCTTTTTCCCTTAAAAATGTGGATTTTTGGTCGTTGGGCGCGATGTCAGGACAAGTGCATGTTGGATTCGGTGCTCTCACTCCCTCCTCAGGGTGATCCCCTGCCTGTGCCTCGGTTTCCCTGCGTGCTGTCACCCAGGAGTGACCCCCCTGTGCTGCTGGGGGTGGGCATTGGCCCCAGGCTGGTTTGTGGCGCTGCCTTTGCCTTGCAGGGTGCCTGGCTGGTCTCTTTTGGGGGGGTGTGGGTGTGTTGGAGGTTTGGGGGAGCAGGGCCCCCTCAGGCTGGGGAGTGGTGTGTTTTGTGGGGCATCAGTGCCCTGTGTCTGCTGTGTCACCTCATGGGCTCTGGGTCTCCCTGCGGGCTGTCCCCGTGTCCCCTCTGCTGGGTCACTGGATCCAAACTGTGGATTTGGGGTCACACCGCCTCGGCCCCCATCTTTTGGGAGTGTTGCCACCCTGGTTTCCCCCCTCCTGCACCCCTGAGTTGGGGTCTCCAGCGTGGCTTTGCCTCCCCTCCTGCTCACCACTGGTGCTTGGTTCCTCACCCTGCCCCGTGCACCCCTTTTCCTGCGCGGGGACCCCCGGTCCGGGCTGGGGGCTCGTTTTGGGTTGGTTTTGCTGGAAATGCAGAAGGAGAAGCCCCAGCCCAGGGCCCTTCGGGGGGCGGAAGCCGGGGGTTTAATTGGTTCCATCTTGGGTGAATTCTTGTGGCGTGCAGGCCACCCCCTCCCCGAGCCACAGGGGGCTCGCCCGGCGTTGCTGCTTGGCTGCCATGCCTGCCTCTGCCCCCTTCGCCTTGGGGTGAGTCCCTCTGGGCAGGAGGGATGTGCGTTCCCTGAGCATGGTGCTAGATGCTGGTTGGCTTTGGGATGCAGGTTTTGTGGATGGGCACTTGCTTTCCCTCCAAAACTCCTCCTGCTCCAGGTGAACCCCAGGGAAACTTGTTCTTAAGAGGGGACAGCGACCACGGCCTTGTGTTTGGGGGGGAAACTGAGGCACGGTGGAAGGCAGAGCTGGGTTCCCCGGCCCAGGGAGCATCCCTGGTGTGTGTGGGCTGTGTTGGGAAGGACGTGCTGGGGTTTGGTGGGGAGCGCTCAGGGTACATCCATGCCCCGGCTCGGTTCTCCCCCGTGCGCCGTCTGTGGCCGCCGCCGGCTCTCCTGCACTCGCCGCTTGCCATGGGGGTGGGACCTGTGCCCTGATGCTCTTGCTGGGACACTTGGGGACACCAAACTCGCTGTCTTGCTCGGTCGAGGACACATTTAGCTACCAAGTGCTGCTCTGATCACCCCGAATCCCTCCCCTCTCCTCCCAGCCCCCCTCCCCACTTTCAGGCTGTACCAGGTTGGTGGTCGCTCACCGGTCCCTGGGAGCTGCCCCTTTTCTCCCGGCGGTGGCGTGAAAAGAAATCTCTTGTTTCTTTTTATTTCAGCGAAGGCGAGACAGAGAGGGCTGCCAAGGTAGAGGCGTTCCCTAGAGAACTGTAGCTTGACTTAGCGGCAGTTGGGTAGGAAGTTGGAAGGCTCTAGTGAGCTCGTGCCCACCCGTGCCATCATCTACCTCCCATCAATCTGGAGCCTCAGCGACACGTCTCCCCAGGCAGCTGCGCCCACCTGGCTCCAGAGGCCACCCTGTGAGTACCAACCACCGACCCCGACAGCCCCGGCATTGCTGCCACCGCCCCCGCTGTCCCCTCGCCACCACCCCCAGCCCTGGCTTGCCGGCTTCTCCCGCTCTTCCCTCCCCGTGGGTGCGCAGGCCAGCAGGATTTTGGTCTCTTTTTAGGGTGCTGCTGCTGCTGCTTCCCCTCCTTGGCCCGGCTGAGCGGTGATGCCGGGTGCTGTGTGCTGTTCTGGGGAGTTTGGGTTTCAGCCCCGTGGTTTTGGGGCTCTGTGCATCTTTGCTGCTTTGCTCTTCCCACATCCCTCTCTTCTGGCTGGGCTGCTTGGGTCTCCACCATGCTTTGGGCGCCCACCTTGTCTCTAGGGATGACCTTTGGCAACCCCTCAGCAGCCAAATCTGGTGCCTGTGGAGGATGTCAGGGGCTCTTCCCACCATGGTTTGGACCACAGGACCCCACGCCACTGGAGATGTTACCCAAGAGATGCCCAGCCAAAAAAACTGGGGGGGGCACAGAGAGCCCCACCACCCCCCGTGCCCTGCAGAGCTGGGGGGAGACGTGCCGCAGCATCCCTACCCTTCATCATTTCCATTTTAATGGATTTTCTTTTTTTTTTTCCACCTTTGCTGCATGTCAGCTTCCATTTTTCATAGTTAGCTGAGAATAGAGAAAAAGGGAGTTTTTATATATATATATATATATACTTTTTTTTCCATCTGCCTTCTTCCCCCTCCCACTCCGTTTCCCAGCCCCAGAGAAGGGGACGCCGCTCCCGACAGAGAAACACTGCACAATTTGTAACATTAAATCGGGACAGGAACAGGGATTTTTAGAATTATTTTGGCAACGCCGACCATTTCTTCCCTCTTGTTCATCCAGCTCCGAGTGTGGTGGTTTTGCAAATAATTTCTCATTTCTTTAGTAAGCCCTCCTCAGGTGGGGGTGGGGAAACACGTGATATTTGTGCTTTTCTCCCCAGAATACCCTTTGTGCCTCTCCAGCTTTGCAGGAGGGATTTTGGGACTGGTGTAGGGTTGGTGCTGTGTCCTGGTGATGGTTTGGGGGCCACGCTGGTGGCTTTGATCTGTGTGGGTGCTGCTGCTGCTGGCTCCACTGGAGCCCAGCATGCTGTCGGGACAGGGAGAAGGATGGACAGATGGACGGATGGGAAGGACAGAGGTCACGGGGCACCTGCTGAGATGGGGGATCAGCTCCAAAAAACCCTTTTCTAATCATAGCTCCAGCTTCCTGTTTTCCCACGGCTGCTCCGGGTTGGGTGGGGGATTGCTGCCAGGGTGCTTGCTCATGCCCGGGGGGCTCAGAGCCCTCCTGCTCCCTGCCTGTGTCTGTACAAGGGATTCCCTGCTGCCAGCTCTGCTTTTCTCCCTGGTTCCCGGTGTCCAGCCCCTCATGCTGGCACTGGCATCCCTCACCCCGTGCCCATCATCCCAAGAGATCTATGTGTGTGTATATATACACACACAACCCGTAGCCAGTGGGTAAATGCACGCTGTGGGCGGCCTGTGGGTACATATATAATTACACAAAGGAGCTGGCAGCGGCTGCATCCGTGCTTGGGAAGGTGCATTTAAACATCCCCAGTGAATTCCTGTTCTGTGGCTCCCCCTGTGCCGCTGGGATCCGGACCTGCTCTCACTTCCAAACCCTAAAATTCGGTGCTTGAGCAGTGGGAGGTGACCTGGAGTGGTTCAAGACTTGGGAAGGGGCATTCCCAGAGCTGAGGCCTGGGTGGTGTCATGGACAGTCTGTGGTGTTGAGAAATTGCTGCCATTCCTTGATAGCCCGGAACACACCTCGTCCTGTGCCAGGCTGCTCTGTGGCACAAGGGGCAGGTGGTTCCTCCCTCCCTGCCTTGGTTTCCTCCCCAAAATGGGCATGGTCCATGCCACAGCTTCTTCAGGGTAGCTGCTGGGATGTCACATTCTGGTGGGATTCCCTTTCTCTGCCTGCTGCCCACCTGCCTGTGGGGAGCTCAGAGTGTGTGTGAACCCTGGGGCAGCAAGTGTGAGGAGGAAGAGGAGGAAGGCTCATCATCCCCAAATCCTGCCACCCCCAGAGCTTCTGGGGATGCACTTTGCTGGAGGCATCGCTCTAGTTTCTCCTGGATTCCTGGCCATGGCCTGGTTTATTTTGGAGCCAGAGCTCCTGGGGGACTCCTTCCCATACATCCCATCAGGATCCTACAGATGCTTACCCTCATGCCCCATAATGGGATTTGCTGGGGTGGTGATGCCTGGTGATGCTTTGGGCTGCTCTGCTGGGATCATCCTCTTGCTGCCTCCTTCCAAAGATGGATTTAGGATGAGTTTTCCCAACACCTTCAAGCGTCTCCATAAATCTCCCAGCCCTGCTGGTTCCTGGTGTTCCTGTTGAGCTGCTCCTGGGTGTCACAGGCACTTCACTTGGCTTTGGAGGGGGATTTTAGGGGGATTCAGCTGGGATTGCTGTTGGGTTCAATGTGCTGCTGTGCTCACCCTCTCCCATGGCTGTGTCCCATCCTCCTCCAATCCCTTCCTGGATGGGAGAAATACTTCCAGAGCTTGGGAGACGTAGGGGTTTTCCCCAAATTTCAGCTTCCTCTTTTTCCAAATAGTGTCCTAGTGCACTCACCAGTGTTTTGTGGCCTTTGGGCAGGCAGGTGCTTGGTGTCCCCCTGATCCCAAAGGAATTTTCATCAGGGAAGATGCTCAGGGGGGGTTCCCCAGTCCTGCCCCCCTCGCCAGCTCCCTGCCTTTGCTCAGAGTCTGGGTCCTGCTTCTTGGGGGGGTGATGGTTTGTTTGGGGGGTTCAAGGTGGAAGGGCAGGGGGATGATGTCCCATAACCACCCCCTCTCTCCCCAGGATGGCGGAGCCTCGCTTCAACAACCCCTACTTCTGGCCGCCCCCGCCCACCATGCCCAGCCAGGTAGGACCCCTGTGCTGGGATTCTGAGGGGAGGGAGGGTGAATGGGTGTGGAGAACCCTGAGGGGGAGGCTGGGAGTGCCAGGGATCCCAGCTCCTCTGCCCTCACCCACCTGCGTGCCTTCTCCCCCCTCAGCTGGACAACCTGGTCCTGATCAACAAAATCAAGGAGCAGTTGATGGCGGAGAAGATCCGCCCCCCTCACCTGCCTCCCACCTCGGTGGCCTCGCAGCAGCCCCTCCTGGTGCCCCCCTCTCCTGCTGAGAGCAGCCAGTCCATCATGTCCCTGCCAAAGCTGCAGCAGGTGCCAGGGCTGCACCCCCAGGCCGTGCCCCAGCCTGACGTGGCCCTGCACGCCCGGCCGGCCACCAGCACCGTCACAGGTACTGTGACACTGCCCCTGCCGCTCTGGGGGGCAGAGAGGGATGTGGGTCCCCTCACAACTAATGCCCTGTCACATTGCCCACCAGGGTTGGGGCTGGCATCCCGCGCACCGGCCGTCAGCACCTCGGAATCCAGCCCGGGAACAGGGACCACCACCCCATCGACCCCCACCTCCACCAGCCAGAGCCGCCTCATCGCCTCCTCGCCCACCCTAATCTCAGGAATCACCAGCCCCCCCCTCCTCGACTCCATCAAGACAATCCAGGGCCACGGCTTGCTGGGGGCGCCCAAGGCCGAGCGGGGCCGCAAGAAGATCAAGGCGGAAAACCCCTCGGGGCCGCCGGTGCTGGTGGTGCCCTACCCCATCCTGGCCTCGGGGGAGACGGCCAAAGAGGGCAAGACGTACAGGTAGGCACCCCCCCGCCCGCTGCGGGGGCCGGGGGCCGTGGCGGGGAGCCCCCCACCCCAGCCCGGTCCCTGCGGGGTTCTCCCCCACACCCTCCAGGTGTAAGGTCTGCCCCTTGACGTTCTTCACCAAGTCGGAGATGCAGATCCACTCCAAGTCGCACACGGAGGCCAAGCCCCACAAGTGCCCCCACTGCTCCAAGTCCTTCGCCAACGCCTCCTACCTGGCCCAGCACCTGCGCATCCACCTGGGCGTCAAACCCTACCACTGCTCCTACTGTGAGAAGTCCTTCCGCCAGCTCTCCCACCTCCAGCAGCACACCCGGTGAGGGGCTGGGGACACTGGGCCCTGCTGCCAGGGAGGGATCTCTCCTGACATCCTTAATGGCCCTGCTCTGCTTGTTGGTCCTGCTGCCATCATCTCCTTCATCATCATCATCCCCCATCACCTCCAGCACCTTCATTGTCTCCACCACACTCTTCACTCCCAGTGTGCTCATTGATTCCCCCCACAGTATTAACATGCTGACAAAAAAGGTTACAATATTGATATCGTACAACATTGAGGGGAGAAATAATGGGGGGGTAAAAAATAAGGGACTTGCTGTCCCCTTCGCCTTTATCATCTCCCCCACACTCATCATTGTCAGCACTTCCACGCTCATCATCTCCACTACCTTCATCTTCATCATCCCCACCATGCCAGTCTGACACCACAGCCTCCATGATCCCCACTGATCTCAACATCTCCAGCACCTCCATTGTCTCCACTGCCTTCCTTCCAGCCACATTCACCATGCTCATCATCTTCATTACCTTTATTGCCCCCACCATGCTCAGCCATCTCCACTGTGCTTTTCCCACCACACCCCCCTGCACCCACCACCTTCAGCTGACCCCACCATGTCATCTGTCCATGCATTCCCGTCCATCTCCTCCACACTCACCAGTTTCCAGCTCTTCCATCCTCTCCCAGTCCCCATCTCTCAGCCCCGTGTCTCCCCCCTTGTCCCCTGTCACCTCCTGGGGCACAGATGTCACCGTGCCACTGTAACCCTGTGACCGTGTTCACAGGGGTCTGAGGATGAGGGAAGAGATGAGGATCTGAGTCCATGTTTCAGAAGGCTGATTTATTATTTTATGATATATTAAAACTATACTAAAAGAATAGAAGAAAGGATTTCATCAGAAGGCTGGCTAAGGATAGAAAAATAAGGAATCATAACAAAGGCTTGTGGCTCAGACTCTCTGTCTGAGCCAGCTGACTGTGATTGGCCATTAATTAGAAACAACCACATGAGACCAATCCCAGATGCACCTGTTGCATTCCACAGCAGCAGATAATCAATGTTCACATTTTGTTCCTGAGCCCTCTCAGCTTCCTTCTAAGGAAAGGATTTTTCATAAAACATATCTGTGCCATAACCCCCCACCCCATATCCCCCCATCTTCTCCCCTGTCACCTCCTGGGCCACAGATGGCACTGTGCCCCCTGTAACCCCCCACTCCAGTGTGGGATTGGCCCTGGTGGTGGAAGGGGAGGTGACAATGACAATGTGTGTCCCCAGAATCCACACCGGCGACAGACCCTACAAGTGCCCGCACCCCGGCTGCGAGAAGGCCTTCACCCAGCTCTCCAACCTCCAGGTGGGTGTGTGGGGGGACGCAGGGCAGGGGGCACGGGGTCACCACAGCCCCCCCTGACTCCCCGTGTCCCCTCAGTCCCACCAGCGCCAGCACAACAAGGACAAGCCCTACAAGTGCCCCAACTGCTACCGGGCCTACACGGACTCGGCCTCGCTGCAGATCCACCTGTCTGCGCACGCCATCAAGCACGCCAAGGCCTATTGCTGCAGCATGTGCGGCCGTGCCTACACCTCGGTGAGCACGGGGGATGCCCCCCAAAGGTGCCCAGAGCCCCCCCAGCCCCAACGCTCACCCACCCTGTGTGCCCCCCACAGGAGACCTATCTGATGAAGCACATGTCCAAACACACGGTGGTGGAGCACCTGGTCAGCCAGCACTCGCCGCAGCGGACGGAGTCACCCGGCATTCCCGTACGGATCTCCCTCATCTAGGCAGGGAGGGGACAGCACCCCCCCAGCGTGAGGAGGAGGAAGAGGAGAGGGAGGAGGAAGAGGAGGAGAAGAAGGAGGAGGAGGAGGAGGACGAGACCCCCAGCGCCGCGGGCCGCGCCCGGGCCGTGCTCCTGCCCGGCTCCCGCAGGTTTGGTGACATCCAAAGACGGTTTCAGAGCACTTTGAATCTCTGCGGTTTGGTTTCTTTTTTGGGGGGGGGGGAGCAGTGGGCTTGGGGGTGTCCCCCCTGCCAGGCCCCACCCCCCAATTTTTGGATACAAATATATATATATATATATATATTTATTGGCCAAGAACTTGGTGCTGCTAAAAAGACCAGAAATTCACCCCAAAAACGAACCGTGGATGGAGCAAAAAGCAGCTGGGGGAGGAGGGAGAAAATCCCACCCCCACCCCCCCCCACAGACTCTGGGCCCAAGCACCTCCATTTGGGGTTGATTTTTAACCATTTTGGGGGTTTTTTGTGTTCTTTTGGGGTCCCTTTCGAGGGCGAAGCCGCGGGCAGAGCTGCGTCCCCCCGGTGCCGGCCCCCCCATTCCGCAGCCCCACTTTTGGGGGGTCTGGGGGTCCCCCTGCTTTGCCTTGTGCCTGCCTGTACATACCCCCTGTATAGAGCCGGGGGGCACTCCCCCCAAACTCATCTATATTCTGTACTTTTTGGTTCATTTTGGATATTAACTGTGTTATTTTTTATACACTTTTTAAGCCTTAACTCAGCGTTTCTTTGGGGTTTTTTGTTGGTTTTTTTTTTTTTTCAGGGTGTTTTATTTACCTTTTATTAATTTTTAACCCCTCTGTTATTTTTTATCCCCCCCTCTTATTATTTTTCCCCTTATTTTTTACCCCCCCATTATTTCTCCCCTCAATGTTGTACGATATCAATATTGTAACCTTTTTTGTCAGCATGTTAATACTGTGTAAATATGCCTCTTATACACTTAGCCCCCTCCCTTTTTTCTCCCCTTTCCCCAAATTTTGGGGCTTTTTTATTTTCCTCGCTGCCCAGCCAGGCCAGGCCTCCCTAGAGCTAGTTGGTACCTTATTAAAAAAGGGAAAAAAAAACCAAAAAAAAAAAAAAAAAAGAAAAAAGAGGAGAAAATGGACAAAAAGTTGCCCCTGTTGTTGCCACCCCCCATCCTGCATTGTGGTTCCTGGAGAAGCTGGGCAGGCCGCGGCCTCACAGTGTGGAAAAGGAACGAAACCCCCCCAGCCCTGCCCCTTTCCAAAAAAAGAGAATAAAAGAGAACAAAAAAAAAAAGACCAGAACGGGAATTAATGAAACTGGGGGGTTGTGGGGGAGGGGAAAGATGGGGGGAGGGGACTCCCTGTGGGGACATCTGGGGACATTGGGGGGGGGCCTGGTCCCTGTGGGGCTGCAGGAGGGGAGGGGGAAGCTGTGGCTCATCCTCAGTGGGGAATTGTCCCCAATTTCCACAGGGACAGGGGTGGCACAGAGCTGGTCCTGCTGGGGGTGTGGGTGAGCCATTGTGGGGACACTGCTCTGGGGACAGGTCACTGTGGCCACCATTGTGGGGACACTGCTCTGGGGACACAGGTCACTGTGGCCACCACTGCTGGGGACACTGCTCTGGGGACAGGTCAGTCACTCTGGCCACCATTGTGGGGACACTGCTCTGGGGACAGGTCACTGTGGCCACCACTGCTGGGGACACTGCTCTGGGGACAGGTCAGTCACTGTGGCCACCATTGTGGGGACACTGCTCTGGGGACACAGGTCACTGTGGCCACCGCTGCTGGGGACACAGCTCTGGGGACACAGGTCACTGTGGCCACCATTGTGGGGACACTGCTCTGGGGACAGGTCACTCTGGCCACCATTGTGGGGACACTGCTCTGGGGACAGGTCAGTCACTCTGGCCACCATTGTGGGGACACTGCTCTGGGGACAGGTCACTCTGGCCACCATTGTGGGGACACTGCTCTGGGGACAGGTCCGTCACTCTGGCCACCACTGTTGGGGACATTTCACTGCAGCCTGGGACACCTCACCATGGCCATGAACTCTGGTGAAACCTCACTGTGGCCACCTGGGGACCCTCCAGGAACCTGTCACCCCCTCCAGGGACACCTCATGGTGGCCACAGCTCTGGGTTCACCACAGGGACATGTCACAGTGGGCACCATCGCCATGGCCACCAAGGATATGTCACAGCTTTGGGGACATCTCACCATTGTGCTTATCAGTGGTTGGGACACTCTTATCAACACCAGTGCTTGGGGACACTGCACCATGGCTGTGTCACTGCCACCAGCTCTGGGGACACCTCAGTACAGATGTCACATCCAGGGATGTCACAGCCCTGGGACATCTCCAGGGACAGGCCACCACCTCCCACCTGTGTCCGCCTAAGCCCTGGGGGTCACCTGGAGGTGTGGAGGGTGCCACTGTCACCACAGTGATGTCCCCACCTCCCAGCTGGGGCCAGCAGGGATCCCCAGGTCACACAAAATGTCCCCAGTGCCCCAGGAAGTGCCACCACCCTCGGTGGCATTGGACACATCCCTTAGTTTACATGAGAAGGAATTTGGAGGTGGCAAGTGAAGAAAACTGGGAGAGTCCCAGGTTTGATTATTTTTTTTTCAGTGTTTATTAAAAACAAAAACAAAAAACAGGAAAGGGGGGGGTGGGACCATGTGTGGTTTTTTTTCAATTTTTTTTTTTTTCCTTTTCTTTTCTTAAAAAGATCGTGCTGGCTGAGGGGGGAGTGGGGGGGGGGTCCTTACCTGCCTGGGGGGGGACCCCCACCACTGTCCTCTGCTTGGGCACCCCCAAACCCAGCCCAGAGCGTGGGGGGTGTGTGTGAACGGGGGGTGACGCCTCCTCCGCGCCCCCCACCCCTCCCTGACCCCTTTTGGGGGGCGTCCAAACCTCCCTGCGGGGGCCCCAATCCCAGCTGGGGGAGGGAGCACACGTTAAGGCAACAACCGTCCTGCTTGGCTCTGCTCACCTGGGGGGGGGGACACGGGGGGGGACACGTGGGGACCCCCCCTCCCTGCTGGAGAAGGGGGGAGGTGACCCCCCAAAGGTGGGTGAGGGGTGGGGGGGCTCTAGAGCTACGGGCTATTTACACCCCCCGGGGGGGGCAGGGGGGGCGGGGTGTGCTCACAAGTGTCTCCCCCCCCTTTGCCCCCTCCCCGGGGCCGCATTGGGGGGGTCAGGGGTCCCCTGGGGGGGGGGAGTTGGGGGTCCCGTGCCCCCCCCCCCTCAGGAGTCCTTGAGCATGTTGATGCGGGCGTAGATCTTGAGGGCAGGGCCCAGCTTGATGTTCATGGTGCTCATGAGATGATCCTCCTTGAGCAGCAGCAGCGCCTGCCCGTCGATCTCCTGCGTCCTGAACTCCTCGGCGATCTCCTGGCAGCCTGTGGGGACGGGCAGCGTCAGCAAAGCCTCTCACAGCCCCCAAAAATACACCCAGGGGCTTCTCTGGGCTTGAATCCCCCTCATAATCCCTCAAAAATACACCCAGGGGCTTCTCTGGGCTTGAATCCCCCAAAAATACACCCAGGGGCTTCTCTGGGCTTGAATCCCCCTCACAACCCCCAAAAATACACCCAGGGGCTTCTCTGGGCCTGAATCCCCCTCATAATCCCTCAAAAATACACCCAGGGGCTTCTCTGGGCTTGAATCCCCCTCATAATCCCCAAAAATACACTCAGGGGCTTCTTTGGGCTTGAATCCCCCTGACAGCCCCCAAAAATACACCCAGGGGCTTCTCTGGGCTTGAATCCCCCTCACAGCCCCCAAAAATACACCCAGGGGCTCCTCTGGCTTGAATCCCCCTCATAATCCCCAAAAATACACTCAGGATTCTCTGGGCTTGAATCCCCCTCATAATCCCCAAAAATACACCCAGGGGCTTCTCTGGGCTTGAATCCCCCTCATAATCCCCAAAAATACACCCAGGGGCTTCTCTGGGCTTGAATCCCCCTCATAATCCCCAAAAATACACTCAGGATTCTCTGGGCTTGAATCCCCCTCATAATCCCCAAAAATACACTCAGGGGCTTCTCTGGGCTTGAATCCCCCTCACAGCCCCCAAAAATACACCCAGGGGCTTGAATCCCCCAAAAAATCTTATTTAGGAAGCCGTATGTAAATGGCTTCCTCCAATTATCCTTTAGGTTTATTTGTAAGTAAATACAAATAAACCTGCCCCCTGCCCTCCCAATATTAATGGGTTTGTGAGTAGATTCCATCCCCACTAAAAATATTGATGGGGTTATCTGTGAGTAAATCACCCCCCATAAATATATTTATGGGATTATGTGTGTGTAAATCCTACTCTAAAATATGGGGTTCTCTGTGAATAAATCTCTCCCCAAATCCCCAATTTTGGGGTTATCCTTGAGTAGATCAACACATCCTGAGGGACACAAATCCTCCCAAAACCACAGTGCTGGGTATCTGTGGGTAGATCCCCGTCCATCCCAGGACATTCCTCAATCTTGAGTAGATCCCTCCTTGAACACATCCTGAGGGACACAAATCCTCCCAAAACTGGGTATCTTTGGGTAGATCCCCGTCCATCCCAGGGCGTTCCTCAATCTTGAGTAGATCCCTCTAGAACACATCCTGAGGGACACAAATCCTCCCAAAACCACAGTGCTGGGTATGTGTGGGTAGATCCCCCTCCATCCCAGGACATTCCTCAGTCTTGAGTAGATTTCCCCATGAACACATCCTGAGGGACACAAATCCTCCCAAAACCACAGTGCTGGGTATGTGTGGGTAGATCCCTGTCCATCCCAGGGCGTTCCTCAATCTTGAGTACATCCCTCCTTGAACACAAATCCTCCCAAAACTGAGTATCTGTGGGTAGATAGATCCCTGTCCATCCCAGGGCATTCCTCAATCTTGAGTAGATTCCCCCATGAACACATCCTGAGGGACACAAATCCTCTCAAAACTGGGTATGTGTGGGTAGATCCCCACCCATCCCAGGGCGTTCCTCAATCTTGAGTAGATCCCTCCTTGAACACAAATCCTCCCAAAACTGGGTATGTGTGGGTAGATCCCCGTCCATCCCAGGACATTCCTCAATCTTGAGTAGATCCCTCCTTGAACACAACCTGAGGGACACAAATCCTCCCAAAACTGGGTATCTTTGGGTAGATCCCCGTCCATCCCAGGGCGTTCCTCACCCGGCAGCGAGCGGATGAACTCGTAGACGTCCTCCACGTTCCACTTGCTGGGCTCGCTGGGCAGGAAGCGGTGGCCGAGGCCGGGCAGGTCGCGCTCGGGCAGCTCCATGTCCCGCAGCTCCAGCTCCCGCTCCCCCTGCCGGCGCCGCGACGTGGAGGAGCTGGCCGAGATGGGCGACAGCGGCTCCTCGTAGCTGGAGTTGTCCGAGCAGCGGCTGGAATCCTCCTGGCTGTGGTTGAGCTGCAACGACGCCGTCACCGACCCCGCTGGGACGGACCCCGGGGGCTGCGGGGGCAGTGCTGGCCTCAGCACCGGCCCCGTGTCACCAAATTTAGGGACAAACCCCAGCTTCAGAGCCCACCCCGTGTCACCAAATTTAGGGACAAACCCCAGGCTCAGTGCCCACCCTGTGTTCCCAAAATTTAGGGACAAACCACAGCATCAGCACTGGCCCCATGTCACCAAATTTAGGGGCAAACCCCAGGCTCAGCGCCTGCCCCACATCACCAACATTCAGGGACAAACCCCAGGCTCAGCACCCACCCTGTGTTCCCAAAATTTAGGGACAAACCCCAGGCTCAGCACCAGCCCCGTGTCATCAAAACTCAGGGATGAACCCCAGCCTCAGCATCCACCCCGTGTCACCAAATTTAGGGACAAACCCCAGCCTCAGTGCTCACCCCATGTCACCAAAACTCGGGGACAAACCCCAGCCTCAGTGCCCACCCTGTGTTCCCAAAATTTAGGGACAAACCCCAGCCTCAGCATCCACCCCGTGTCACCAAATTTAGAGATAAACCCCAGCCTCAGCACCTGCCCCACATCACCAAAATTCAAGGACAAATGCCAGCCTAAGTGCCCACCCCATTCCCAAAACTTAGGGACAAACCTCAGCCTCAGTGTCCACCCTGTGTTCCCAAAATTCAGGGACAAACCCCAGGCTCAGCACCCACTCCCTGTCCCCCGAGCTGAGGCCAAAACCCGGCCTCAGTGCCCACCCTGTGCCCCCAAAGCCAGGGACAACCCAAGGCTCGGAGCCCACCCAAAACTGGGGCCAAGCCCCAGCCCCAAGGCCCAGCCCTGCCCTCAGTGGCCAGCCCGTGTCCCCTCACCTGTTTCTTGCTGTCCTTGCTCAGGGGGGGCAGGGTCCCCTTGCAGCTGCGGCGCCGCCCGTGGGGGGGCCCTCCCGGTTTCTGCAGTTTGCTGCGGTCGGGGTGGAACAGCCCCACCCTCTTGGTGCAGCCCACGTTGTACCTGCACGGAGCCGGGCCATGAGGGGTCCCCACCCCACCGGGGGAACCCTGGGGGTACCTCTACCCCACCAAAGAAGCAGATTTTGGGGTTACCCCTCCCACACTGAATGGATTTTCAGGTTACCTTTACCCTGGCAGGTGATTTCTGGGGATACCTCTACTCTTGTCAAGTGGATTTTGGGGTACCTCTACTCCACTGAAAAGGGTCTAGATGGGTTTTGGTGTTACATCTGCTCGGTCAAGTGGTTTTTGGGGTTGCCTCTACCCTGCTTGGGTGGATTTTGGGGCTACCTCTATGTGGCTGTGGAGGGGCCTGGGTGGATTTTGGGATCACCTCTACCCCACCATGGAGGGACAGCATGGGTTTTGGGGTTACCTCTATACAAACAAGGAAAGGTTGGGTGGGTTTTGGGGTCACCTCTGTCCCAGCAAACAGGGGTGGGTTTTGGGGTTACCTCTACTGCAGCAAGCAGGGGTTGTGTGGGTTTTGGGGTTACCCCTGCCCCAGCAAGGAGGGATGGCATGGATTTTGGGGTTGGGTGGGTTTTGGGGTGACCTGTGCCCCAGCACCAGAGGGGTTGGGTGGGTTTTGGGGTTACCTGTACCCTAAAAATTAGGGGTTGGGTGGGTTTTGGAGTTATCTCTATGCGGCAAGGAGGGATTGGGTGAGTTTTAGGGGTTATTTCCACCCTAACAAGGAGGGGTTGGGTGGGTTTTGGGGTTGGGTGAGTTTTGGGGTTACCTCTATGCAGCAAGGAGGGATTGGGGGGGTTTTAGGGGTTATTTCTACCCTAACAAGGAGGGGTTGGGTGGGTTTTGGGGTTGGGTGAGTTTTGGGGTTACCTCTATGCAGCAAGGAGGGATTGGGGGGGGTTTAGGGGTTATTTCTACCCTAACAAGGAGGGGTTGGGTGGGTTTTGGGGTTACCTCTTGGCACAGGCCATGGAGCAGAAGCGCTTGGAGCGCTTGAATTTGTAGGCGAAGTCAACGCGGCCGCAGAGCTCACACTTCAACTTGGGGGGGTTCCCCTCCTCTTTGGATTCTGGGGGGCGTGGAGGGACACCCAGAGAGAGAAACCAGCCAGCTCAGCCGGGGGGAGCACTCGGGGGCATCCCGGGGTTCAGGGGGGTCCCAGGGCCCGGGCGCTACCTTGCAGGTACGGCTCCTCCATGTCCGAGTCGGTGGTGGTGGTGTTGTCCTGTGCTGGCAGCTTGTCTGGCAGCAGCTCCTGTGCATACTGCTTGTGCAGGGCCCCCACCAGCAGCGAGGAGCGGCCCACCTGTGCAACACACCTGGCTGCACCGGTGCCCAGGGAGCCCTGAGGGTGCCCACGGGGCTGGCACGGCCCATCCCACCCCTCAAATCCAGGGATGGGGTGAGGACAGGTACCAGGGACAGCTCTGCACCTCCCTGGGTGACAAGCGTGGGGATTTGGGCTCCAGCTGTTCTTGGAGTGACCCATTCCCAACCCCTTAAATCCAGGAGCAGGGATAAGGAGAGGAGGGTACATTACCAGGAGCGATTCTACCCCTTCCTGGCTGCCGAAGTGCTCAATAACACAGGCAAAGGTTTGGGGGTTCATCATTGCCCACTCCCAATCTCCAAATCCCAACGCCCCCTTCCCAATCTCTCAGCTCCAGGAATGTTACAGGAACAGTTCTGTCTCTTCCTCAATGCTCAATAACATGGGTGAGGATTTGGGAGCTCATAATTGGGCATCCCATTCCCAACCCCAAAAATCCCAATGCCCCCTTCCCAATCCCTCAGCTCCAGGTATGTTACTGGAACAGCTCTGTCTCTTCCTCAATGCTCAATAAAATGGTGAGATTGGGGTCATAATGGGCATCCATTCCAATCCCCAAATCCAGCCCCTTCCAATCCCCAGTCGGAATGTACAGGACAGTTCTGTCCTCCAGAAGATGGAAATGCTCAATAAGATGGGTGAGGATTTGGGGGTTCATAATTGGGCATCCCATTCCCAACTCCCCAAATCCCAACCCCACCTTCCCAATCCCTCAGCTCCAGGAATGTTACAGGAACAGCTCTGTCTCTTCCTCAATGCTCAATAAATGGGTGAGGATTTGGGGGTTCATGATTGTCTGGGCATCCCATTCCCAACCCCTCTTCTCAATTTCCCACATCCAGGAACAAGGACAGGTGCAGGAGATGCATTACTGGGAATGGCTCAGCCCCTTCCTGCACAATAAGGAACTCAAAAATGTGAAGATTTGGGGATTCTCAGTGGTGTGGATGCCCCACTCCCAAACCCCAAACCCAGAAGCGAGGACAGAGAGAGGGGAATCACCAGGAATGGTTCTGCCCCTTCCTGGACAACGAATTACAGAATAAATGAGTAACATTTGGGGGTTCACAATGGTCTGGGTGCCTCATTCCCAACCCCCCAAAGACAGAATCCCCCCTCCCACACACACACATCAGGGATAAGGATATGGATGGGTGGATACGTTACCAGAACGGCACAATCCCTTCCTGAATGATGCATAACTCAACAATGTGGGGGAAGATTTGGGGGTTCACAAAGGCCTGGATGCCCATCCCAACATCCCTCTGTCCCAGAAAGGGGGACAGGAGGGGGAGATACCATACCAGGAACATTTTTCCTCTTTTCTCAGTCATGAAGCCCTCGACACATGGGTGGAGGATTTTGGGTGGAGGGGATCATGATTATTTGGATGCCCCATTCCCAAAACCCCAAATTCAAGGATAAGGATGCAGAGAGAGATATACATTACTGGGAATGGTCCTAAATTCAGGGACGAGGATGCACAGAGATATACATTACTGGGAATGGTTCTGCCCCTTCCTGGATGACGTCCTCGATGAAATGGGTGAGGGTTTATGACTTCAGGACAGTGGGTGCTCCATTCCCAACCTCCCAAATTCAGGACAGGGATTTTGGGATACATTACCGGGAAGAGCTCAGCCCCTTCCCGAATGACAAAACACTCGGTAACGGGATAAACCATAGGGATAAACCACGGAGAGCACCGGGAGCAGCTCAGCCTCTTCCCGAATGACAAAACACTCGGTAACGGGATAAACCACAGGGATAAACCACGGAGAGCACCGGGAGCAGCTCAGCCCGTTCCCGAATGACGAAGCAGGGTCGGATTTGGGGGTTCAGGCCTGACCGTGTGCCCCATTCCCCCCGCCCCAAAGGCCAGCCCTGGCCCCGGTAGATCGGGATACGTTACCGGGAAGGGCTCGGCGCCCTCCTGGATGACGAAGCCCTCGATGACGTGCGTGAGGATCTGGGGTTTCACGATGGCCTGGGGCGGTTTGTTCTCACCATTGTGGGGGGCGGCGCCGGCGACGGTGGCGGCAGCGCTGCCGGAGCCCGAGGTCATCCCGGGAATGCGGGGCTGCGCATGGAGGCGCTCGGGGGGCTCTGGGGACAGCGGGGCACACGCGGTGAGCGGCGAGGGGCGGGCGCTGACGCCGCCGCTGACGCGGGGCCGCGATTTCCATACAGCTGGAACGGGGAGCAGCTGCTGCCGCTCCCAGCGCCGCCCAGCCGGCCCCGGGGGGTGCCAAAGGGGGAAAAGGGCCCCCAAAATACCCGCGGGGCTGCGGGCACGGCCGCAGAGCGCGGAGGGAGCGGGGCAGCCCCGGCGCGGCGCTGGGAGGCACCGGCCAGGCCGCGGCTTCCCCGGCGGGGCTCGGTGCGCGGCGGAAAGCCCCGATGTGCCCCAGAAAGGCCCCAACGGGGCTCGATCCAGCCCGGAAAGCGCAGATCTGCCCCAGCAGAGTCCCAGAGAGGCCCGAACCGCCCCTCAGGCCGCGGCACATCCCGGTAGCGCCGGGCAGGGCCCGATCTGCGCCCGTGAGATCCCAGCACAGCCCAGCAGGGCCCGCTGGCCCCGGCCCAGCCCGCCCCGGCCCCGCTCCTCTCCAGGCCGCCCCGGGCCGCGCAGGCCCCGGCACCCCCATCACCTTTGTCCGGCGGCGGCGGCGGCTCCCGCTGCCCCCGCCCCTCCCTCGCCCGGGCCGCGGGGCCGGACCGGGGCCGGGGGCGGATGCGGAAGTGAGGTCAGAGCCGCCGCCGCCGCCGCCCCGGGCCGGGCCTGGCCGCCGCGGTCGGCGCTCACTCACCGGGCGCTCAGCGGGTCGGGGGGGCCATGGCGGGGGGCCCGGGCCGGGGCTGCGGCGGGAGCGGCGCCGGGAGCGGGGCCAGGGCCGAGCGGGGACAAAGGCGGCGGCGGGGGCGGAGCCTGCCGCGGACACGCCCCCGCGCGCCCATTGGCGGGCGCTGCCGCCTCGCGCGCCCGGAGCCTCGGACACGCCCTTCCAACAAAGGCTCCGCCTCCCGCGCCCCCGCTATCGCGGGGGCGGGGCCTCGCTCCACAAGGGGCGGGACTGCACGGGCGTGGCCACGCCCCCACATCGGTTGCACCCCCCACGCAGCCGGGGCGGAGCCTTCAGATATGGCCACGCCTCCCCAGCCCGCGCACCACTGCCGCGCCTACAGAAAGGGGCGTGGCCACAGCCCCACCCCTCGGGTGCCCGCTGTACATGAGCGTGGCGCGCGTGCGCCCCCCAGCGGCAGCGGCGGGCGCCGCACCCGGCCCGCAGCCCCGGGCTCAGCGAGCGCCCCTCAGTGCTGCCCGAGCTCCCCTCAGGGCTCCCGCAGCGCTGCCCGGCTTCACTGGCCCCCGCAGCATCAGGGCTCGGGGTGCAGCACCCCGCGAGTGGGTGCCCGTGGGAGCGGGGCGGGCGCTTACCGTGCGTGAGGGGCCGCTCGCCCTCGGGGGTGTCGGGGCCCGGGGGGGCGGCGGGCGGCGAGAGGGCGGGGGGCTGCGGCGGGGCGGCAGGCGGGCTCTCGGCGCTCCTCGGCACGGGCAGCGGGTCCCGGCGGGCGCCCTCGGGGACCCCGAGGGACGGCTGTGGCGGCAGGGACACGCGTGGGGCAGGGTCAGATGTGCACACACACGGGCGGGGGTCAGGTGTGCACACGCACGTGCGGGGCTCGGGGCAGGTGTGTGTGGCACAGGGACATGCACCTGCACGACTGGAGGGTGCACACTGTGCATGGGTCACACACAAGCATGTGCCTGGAGCGGGCATGCACATGCACACACATGTGTCACAGATGGGCACGCGTGTACAGACACACCTGATCTGGCGTGTACATTTGCACATGTGTGCAAGGAGCCTGTACACACCTCCACAAACACACACGTGCACGGGGCTGCATGAGTGTCACACACATGCACAGGCCAGACACACATGGGTCAAGCACAGGTGCACACACGGGCCAGGCAAGCACATCTGCACTCGTGTGCACACACATGCAGGGAGCAGACACATGCACATATGCACACATGCACGTGCATGCATCTGGCAAAGCTGTGCTCACACATGTGTGTGGGTCCAGGACACACGTATGAGATCAAACACGTGCACACACACACGGATCAGCCACATGCTCCCCGTGTCACAGCACCAGGTACACACGGCCACCAAAGTGCCATGGATGGGGCAAAGCTGTGCACAGGTGTGCATGGAGCAGGCACACACGTGCAGCGTGGCCCGAGCGTGCACACCTGCACACTGATGTCACAGCTGGGTCCCCATGCACATTTCAGGATCACACATGTGTGCAGGGATTGTGCACTTGCACACCCACACGCGTGTGCACACAGCTGACACCCCAGCACCCCCCACTCCCACTCCCGTGCCCCCATTCCTCTTTCCCCTCACAAGGCTGGCCTCACTGTGAGGGTTGGAGAGTTTGGATGTTGGACCTCCTGATGCAGGGTTGGTGGAGATGTTGGGGGCCCCTCCGATCAGTTTGTGAGTGTTTGGGGACCCCTGATGCAGGTCTGGGGAATTTTGGTCCTCTGATGCTGGTTGGGGGATTTTGGGCCCCTCCTGATGCAGGTTTGGGGGTGGGGTGTGGGACCCTCCTGATGCAGGTTGGGTGGGCGTGGCCCTCCTGATGCAGTTGGGAGTTTCGGGGACCCCTGATGCAGGTTTGGGGGTGGGATGTGTGGGGACCCCTCCTGATGCAGGTTTGGGGGGAGATGTTTGGGGGCCCCTCCTGATGCAGGTTTGGGGGAGATGTTTGGGGGCCCCTCCTGATGCAGGTTTGGGGGAGATGTGGGGCCCCTCACCGTGGGGCCGGCGGGCTGCAGCTGCAGGATGACAGCCGAGGCGTGCTGGAACTTGCGGGGGGCAGCGTGGCAGCCGGGGTGCCCGTTGGGGGGGCCGCCCTCGCCCCCCGCTCCCTGGGGCACCCCCGTTTTGGGCTGGGGGCCCGGGCCGGGGCTGGCAGGGGGCAGGGGCTGGAGCTGGGGGGTGCTGGGGGGGCCCGAGGGAGGCTGCCCACGGGGGCCCAGCTGCTGCTGCTGCTGCTGCTGGATGACGAACTGCTGCTGCTGCGGCTGCGGCTGCTGCGGCTGCATCGGCTTCGGCGGCTGCTGCAGGAACTGGGGGGGCTGCAGCGGGGCGTAGGCTGTGGGGACAGCAACGGGGACAGAGATGCCCCTGAGCACCACGGGACCCACCCCCAGCAGGCTGCTGCTCACTCTGTGTCTGTTCCCTCTGGTGCCCTCAGACAATCAGCTCTGCCAGCTCTTGCGGGAAGCTGCACTCAGGTGTCCCCAATTTTGGGAGCCATGCCAGTGCAGCACCCCAGGCTCCAGCACTCATGGAGCCCCCTGGCTCACACCCTCACTGCCCCAGCCCCCTGGGGTCCTATGGGTGCTGAGACCCTCCCGAGCGGGGCCCAGTGAGGGGACGGAGGTCCCAAACACAGACAGTGACAGCTGCAGGACACACCAGCGTGGGCCACCACTGGCGTCAGAGTGAACAGCCCGTGACTCCCCAGCACCCCGGGGTGCCCCCCCCCGGAGCAGCCCCTTACCTGGGGTGACGAGCGGGTGGGTGGCAGCGGGGGCGGCGCTGCGGGCCAGGCCATGGGCGCGGCCCTCGTGCCCCTCGGCCTTTTTGAGGTGCTCGGCGGGGGGCTCGGGCGGGGGCCCCCGGGGGGGGCCAGCACGGGGAGGGGCACCCCCGGGGGGCTTCATGGCCAGGGCAGGGAGGTGGGGGCCGGCGGGGCGCAGGGCCAGGCTGTGCACCTGCAACGGCAGCGGGTCAGGGGTGCCGGGGCAGGCTCTGGGGGCTGCCAGGGGCAGGGACACTCACCTGAGGGGTGCTGGGTGGTGGGGCAGGTGGCGGGGCCGGCGGAGGGGCCGGCGCGGGGCTCTCGGGCCGGACAGCGCTGACGGGGCCCGTGGGTGTGAAGATGAGCTGGGGACAGGGAGAGTGGGTGCACGGCTCACCGTGTCAGGGGTGGCACACCCTGTGTGTGTCCCTCCTCTGTGTCCCTACAGGGTGGCACATGGGTATCTCTCTATCTATGTAGGGTAGGAACAGGCACGCCCAGTGTGGGGGAGGGCACCCTATAGGGTCCCAACGTCCCCCCAAAGGCAAAGAGCACCTGCTTGGGTATCCCAAATGGAGCTCTAGGTGCCCTGTGGGGTCTGGGCACCCCCTGTGGGATGGGGTTCACCGTATATGGGGGCCAAATTCCCTCAGCTGAGTGAAGGCACCTCACGAAGTCTACACACCCCACAGCAGGGTGACAGGCACCCTGTGGGGTCCTTGGACCCCCAGGAGCTTGGGGGGCACCCCATAGACTCTGAGCACCCTACAGATTCCCCATGGGTCCCAGGCATGCCATGCAACGAGCACCCCTCCAGTGTCACGGCCATGTGCCCTTTGTGGGTTCCATCACCCCACAACAGGACGATGGGCACCCCAATGGTCCTGGGTGCAGCCCCACCCTTACCATCTGTGCCCGCAGGTACATCTGGGCCTGGCTGGCGGTGAGGGCGGGCGAGGCAGTGTTGCCCAGCAGCACGGCCTGCTGAGCGATGCCCGACGCGCCGGGCCCCACGCTCTGCGCCCGGTTCAGCAGCTGCGCCGCCGCCGGCGACGTCGCCAGGTTGATCTGCAACGGGCACCAGGACAAGGTCGGGGTGCTGGCATGGGTGGGCACGGTGGGTGGGTGGGTGCCCAGAGGCTGAGGGACTCACCGTGGGCTGCTGTGCCGGGGCGGGCTGGGTGCCGTTGCTCCCCGAGGAGCTGCTTTGCCGGTTCGCCGCCAGGCTTGCCTTGGGGGAGAGCTGAGGGTGAGGGCTGTGCCAGCCCCGAGCCACCCCCCGTGCCCACGGGGTGCCCGTACCTGCTGCACAGCGGCCAGGCTCTGGAGCTGGGCGCTGGTGAGGTGCTGCTGCTGGAGCGCAGCCGTCTGCAGCATGAGGTGCTGCTGCTGAGCCGCGTACATCTGCTGCAGGTACTGCGCCGCCGTGTTGGGCTGCCGGTGCAGCGCCTGCTGGATCACCTTTGGGGAGGAAATGTGGCCACGACCCCCCCGGTGCCCCCCAGCCCCCGGGTGCCCCCAGCCCCGTACCTGCACGGTCTGGCGGTCGGGGATGCCGCTGTAGACGGAGATCTGGGGCCCGGCGGGGCGCGCGGCCGCGCTGCTGGCGGGCGCTGGGGCCGCGCTGCCGGCGCTGCTGGCGGGAGCTGGGGCCGGGAGCTGCTCATTCTCCATGGCGGGGCCGGGCCAGGACGGTGGAACGGGGTCAGACTAGAGCTGGGGAGGAGAACACAGTGAGGGGAACCATCGGGCCTGGGGGCTGGAAGCACAGAGGAGGAGGAGGAAGAATGATGGGAGACCCTGTGCTCATCCTCCTCCACTAAAGCAGGGTCAGTGCCCCAGGGAAAATGGGGAAAGGGTGCATGGACAGAAGGAAGGAAAGGACAGGAGGATGGATGGACAGAGGGAAGGCTGGAAGGCAGAGAGATGGAGGGGAGGAGGTAGGGATGGACAGAAGGATGGCCTGGAGGAAGAGAGGGATGAAGGGATAGACAGGAAAGGAAATGAGGAATGGAGGGAAGTAGGAAAGAGACGGATGGGGAGAAGGAAATGAGGGAAGGAGAGGAAGGAAAGAGAGAAACCAAGGGAGTCATGGAACTAGGAAAGGGATGAAGGATGGAAGGACAGAGAGAAGGATAAACAGGAGAAGAAAAAGGGATGGACAAATGGAAGGATAGATGGGCAAAAAGGAACATAGAGGGGAGGAGGCAGGATGGACATAAGGACAGACAGAAGTAAGTAAGGAAGAAGAGACAAGAAGGACAGGAAACATAAAAGGAAGGAGAGGTCAAGGATGGAAGGCATGGAAAAGGAGGGGTCAAGGATGGAAGGAAGGATGGACAAGAGGACAGATAGAATAAATGACAGAAGGAATGACGGCTCTAAGAACGGAAGGAAGGAATGATGGACAGATAGAAAGATGGACAGAATGAGGAAAAGATCCAATGATAGAAGGAAATGCTGAAAAAAAGCAGGAAAGTGAGGGACCAAGGGATGGAGGGAAGAACAGAGCAGACAGAAGGGAGGAAGTATGGACAGATGGAAAGACACAAAAGGGAGGAAGGGATGGAAGAAAGGCTGGATGGACACAGGACAGGGATGCAGGGATGCAAGGAAGAATGGACAGAGGAAATGGATGAGGGATGAACGGATGGCAGGAGGGGGACAGACAGCATGACAGGACAGGAGGATGGGGACAGTGCTGTAGGGGCCAGAGAGGGGGGGTTTGTGGGTGGCACCTCTGTCACCACAGCCACTGTGGTGGCCATGACACTGCATGGTCACCGACAGCCACCCACGGCCACCGCTCTCCACCCGTGTCACCCATTTGAGCCCCTGCAGTGCCACCACAGCGGGACCAGGGACAACAGTGTGGGACACTGCAGACTATGGACAGCAGCCACTGAGGGTGGCCTTGGTCACCGTGCCACAGCACGGCCCCACCAGGCCATGCCAGCCTGGCACAGCAGGGACGTGGCAGCAGTGATGTCCTGGCCTCGTCCCCTGAGATGCCACTGTGCCAGCACAGGGTGGGACAGCCACGTGTCCAGGTGGCCTGTGACACTGCCCACCCTCAGCTCTGCATCCATGGCACGTTCACCATCAGCTGGAGACGCTCTGGGCACCTTTTCCCACCCAACAGCCACAGAGCTGCTTGTCCTGCTCTGGTGGCATGGAGGTGACACGGGGTCACTGCAGTGACTGACACAGAGGGATCACACCAGGCCCACCTGGACTCAATCCCCCAGGGGTGGGCAAAGCCCCCACAGCTCCCACTCACTGTGGGTCCAAGCCTGTCCTCCCTCACCAGGGAATTTGGGGTGTCACATGGGGACACCTCACTTTTGACCCAGAAGTCAAACCCCCAAACCATTCCACCCACCCAAAATAACAAAAAAGGGAAGATTTTGAGTAGTGCTGGCACCCATTGGGGTGGGGGAACATGGGGGGGTCCCACAGCTAGGACAGGATGAGCTGGAATTGCCTGAGCTGAGCCCAAAATGGGGGTGGCAAATGATGAGGGGGTAGGAAATGGGGACACAAATGGGATAAGAGGGGGAAGATGGGACAGTGAGCAGCAGCATGGAACAATATGGGGGTTCAGAATAAGGGGGGATGCAACGAGCTGGTGAGGGGTGGGATATGGTGGGAAGGTGGGATAGAAAAGAGAGGGGTCAGATAAAAGAGCAAGGATTGGAAAATGATGATGGGGTGGGAAAAATAATAAGCGGGAGCAAAACAGAGGAGGGGGTGGAAAATAATGGGAAAGAGGGGAAAACACAAATGACAGGGTTGGATAGAAATGAGGGATGTCAGATATTACACTGGGGGGTCAGAGGTAACAGCAAGCACTGGAATATGATTGATATAATAATAATAAAGGGTGCAGGACAGGGAGCAGCAGGATATGACACAGGGAATGATACGGGGGTGCAGAATAAGAGAGGGGATGCAAGATCCTGGTGAGGGGTGGAAAACACTACTGGGGTGGGATAGAAAAGAAAAGAGAGGGTCAGATTTAATAAAGGGGGAGTCAGATAAAACAGCAGGGACTGGAACATGATGGTGGGGAGTGGGAATAATACTAACGGTGCAAAATCAGAAAAGGGGGTAGGAGATGGGGAGTGGGATATGACGGCAAGGGAGTCAGATATAGTACAGGGGGCCAGAGATAACACGGGGGCACTGGAATATGATGGTGGGCGGTGGGCAATAATAACAGTAATAATAATAATAACAAGGGAGTCCAGAACCAGAGGAGGGAGCGCAGGAGAAGGGGAAGGAGGGGAGACACGGATGGGGTGGGAAATGGGGGCTCCACGGGGGGCAGGGAGCGGCGGGGGCCACGGCCCCGGCTGGGGAAACTGAGGCACGGCGGGTGCGCATGCGCGGCCCCCCCTCCCCTCAGCCAGCCCCCCCCTCCCCGGCCCAGACAAAGCCGCCGGGGCCCGGTAGCGGCGGCACGCGCGGTACCTGCGGGCCGGGCCGGGCGAGGCGGAGGCGGCGGGCGGGCTGTGCCATGGCCCGGGGGGCGCCGGGGGGTCCCGGAGCGGGGGTTGCGGGGATCCCGGGGGTCCCGGCGGGGCCGGGCCGGGCCCGCTCCCTCCTCCCTCCCTCAGGCGGCGGCGCGGCGGCGGCGCGAGGCCATCGCTCATTTGCATTCCTGCGCGCGTCACGTGGCGCCGCCCGGCCAATCGCCGCCCCGCCCGCCCCGCGCGCCCCGCCCACCGCGCTCCGCGCGCCCGCTGCTCGCGCTCGCCATGGCAACCCCGGTGGGGTGGGGGGTGTAGCGGGGTCGCCATGGCAACGGGGAGAGGAGGGGGCGCGGATGGGCCCGAGGGGAGCGGGCCGGAACCGGGACCGGCGGGGCTCAGCAGCGGGGAACCACGGAGATCCACTCGTCCGTGCTTCCAGGAGCCATCCCGGGGCTGCCCCGAGTCAGGCCCGGCGGGGCGCTGCGGCCTGGGGATGCTGGCGGCGGTCCCTGCTGTCACCGGGGGTCGCCCGGGGTCACCGCGAGGATGCTGAGAGCCGGGTCGGGCGACAAGACGCAGCGTGGAGTTGGTGGCAGCGGTCGCCGCTGTCGCATGGGGTCGCTCGAGTCAGCCCGGCGCTGCCCCGGGCGGGATGCGGCAGCCTGGGCACGGTGGCACCGCCGCCGGGGTCACCCGGGGCCACCCTGGGGATGCTGAGGGCACACACCGATCAGTGCCACCCGTGCCCGGTGTTTCCCGGGGCCAGTACCGGCAGGAGGTAGCGGGTGGGCAGCATCGGCCCCAGAGCTGTCGGGATTGGCATTCCCGGAGGTCATTACCGGGTCGTTACCGATGGCTGCAGCGGGGAGAGGGTGGCACCGATCCCCGGTGCTTCCCGTGTTATCCCGGGCATGCTCAGGGTCGGCACCGCCAGGAGAGGGTGGCACCGGTGCCGGTGCCCTCGTGGGTCACTCGTGGCCACCAAAGCACCCCCGAGCTGGGGTCCGTCCCCCCCTAGGACACTCGGGGTGTCCCCAGCCCAGCTGGCCATACACGGACAGGACCTGCTCCAGGCACCGGGGACACCGGGACAGGGGACATGGGGGGGACATTGCCCTGTGTGCAGTGCTGGAGACGCTGGGGGGATATGGGGTGACATTGCCCTGTGTGCCATGCTGGGGACAATGAGGGGACATGGGGTGACATTGCCCTGTGTGCCATGCTGGGGACAATGAGGGGACATGGGGTGACATTGCCCTGTGTGCCATGCTGGGGACACTGAGGGGGATATGGGGGGACACTGAGCAGTCAGGGGGGGCTTTAGGGTCTGTTAGGGGGCTGTGAGGGTACTGGGTGGGCTGTTGGGGGATATGAGGGTGCTGAGGGGATATGGGGGGGCTGGAGAGAGCTATGGGGGCACCAAGAGCACTTATGGGGCCACTGGGGGGCAATGGGGGTAGTGGGTGCTATGGGGGCGCTGGGTGGGCTATTGGGGAATATTGGGGGTACAGTGGGTATATGGGGGTAATATGGGGGTACTAAAGGGGCCTATGGGGGCACCGAGAGCACTTATGGGGCCACTGGGGGGCTATGGGGCCACTGGGTGCTATGGGGGCGCTGGGTGGGCTATTGGGGAATATTGGGGGTACAGTGGGGATATGGGGGTACTAAAGGGGCCTATGGGGCCACTGGGGGGCTATGGGGCCACTGGGTGCTATGGGAACACAGTGATGGCTATGGAGGGGCCCTGGGGGGGCCCTGGGGCCCGTCCGGACCCCTCGGGGGCTGCGCGGTCTCTGCCGCGAGGAGGCGCCGGGGCTCCTCCCGGTGCCTCCGGTCCCGCTTTCCCTCTTTACCCCTGGTTCCCCCCGGATTTCCTTCCAGATTTCTCTCTTTTCCCCCATTTACCCTTTTTTTCCCTTCTATTTCACTCTGTTTTTTCTCTGTTTCTCCTGTTTCTCTCTGTTTTCTCCAGCTTCATCTCTTTTCCCCCCTTTCCCCAGTTTTTCCTGTTTTCTCCCATTTTTCCTTCCTATCATCCCCTTTTCCTCCTTTCCCTTGTTTTTCCTCTGTTTTTCCTGCTTTTTTTCTCCCTTCTACCCCTTTCCCTCGTTTCTTATTTTTCCTCTTTTCCCACTTTACTCCTCTTCCTCCCTTTTGACTCCTCCCAAATCTCCCCCTATTTTTCCTCTCTTCCTCCCCATTTTCCTCCCTTTATTCCCCTTCCCCATGTTTTACTTCCAGTTTTCCCATCTTCCCCCTTCTCCCTTGCTTTTCCCATTTCCCCAATTTTCCTTCTTTCCTCCCTCTTTTCCTCTCTCCCTCAACTGTCTTCTCCCTTTCCCCCTCCCTTTATCCCCCATTTTCCCCCTTTTCCCTCATTCCCCCACTATTTTCCCTCTTTTTCCTTTTTATCCCCTCTTCCCCTCTCTGTTTTCTCTTTGCACCCCACCCTTTTTTTTTTCTTTTTTTCCTTTTTCTGCCCCAGACCAGTGGCCCAAATCCTGCCCTTTCCAACCCAAAAAATGCCACATCTTGTGACCCTGGGACAGAGCTTGGGAGCCACCGTGGTTGGAGGCCACGGGCTACTGGCATCCCTCATCCTGGAGCTGAGGCTTCCTTTGGGGTGGGATGGATCCCAGTTTCACATTCCCCTGGATGGGCTGGATCCCCATTTCACATTCCCCCTCAGAGGATCCCTATTTCACATTCCCCTGGATGAGATGGATCTGGATGGTCTGGATCCCAGTTTCACATTCCCCTGGATGGGCTGGATCCCCATTTCACATTCCTTTGGGATGGGATGGATCCCAGTTTCACACTCCCCCTCAATGGATCCCCATTTCACATTCCCCCTGGATGAGATGGATCCTGTTTCACCTTCTCCCTGTATGGATCCTCATTTCCCATTCCCCTTTTATGGGATGGATCCCCATTTCACATTCCCCCAGGATGGATCCCCATTTCATATTCGCCCTGGATGGATCCCTGTTTCCCGTTCCCCTGGATGGGCTGGATCCCTGTTTCCCATTCCCCCTGTATGGATCCCCATTTCACATTCCTTTGGGATGGATCCCTGTTTCACATTGCCCCTGGATGGGATGGATCCCTATTTCACATTCCCCTGGATGGATCCCCGTTTTCCATTCCCCCTGGATGGGCTTGATCCCTGTTTCCCATTCCCCAGAATGGGATGGATCCCCATTTCATATTCCCCTGGATGGGATGGATCCCCATTTCCCATTCCCCCTGGATGGGCTAGATCCCTATTTCACATTCCTCTGGATGGGATGGATCCCTGTTTCACATTCCCCCTGTATAGATCCCAGTTTCACATTCCCCCAGGATGGATCCTCATTTCCCATTCCCCTGGATGGGATGGATCCCTGTTTCATATTCCCCTGGATGGATCCCCATTTCACATTCCTTTGGGATGGGATCGATCCACATTTTCCATTCTCCCTGTACGGGATAGATCCCCATTTCACTTACCCCCTGGATGAATCCCAGTTTTACATTCCCCCTGGATGGATCCCTGTTTCACATCCCCCAGAATGGGCTGGATCCTTGTTTCACATTCCCACTGGATGAGATGGATCTGGATGGGATGGATCCCCATTTCACCTTCCCCCTGGATGGATCCCAGTTTTACATTCCCCCTGGATGGATCCCCCTTTCACATTCCCCTGGATGGGCTGGATCCCTGTTTCCCATTCCCCTTGGATGGATCCCCATTTCACATTCCTTTGGGATAGAATGGATCCCTGTTTCACATTCCCCTGGATAGGATGGATCCCTATTTCCCATTCTCCCTGGATGGGATGGATCCTCATTTCACATTCCCCCTGGATAGATCCCAGTTTCACATTCCCCCTGGATGGATCCTCATTTCCCATTCCCCTGGATGGGCTGGATCCCTGTTTCACATTCCCCTTGGATGGATCCCTGTTTCACATTCCCCTGGATGGGCTGGATCCCCAATTCACATTCCTCCTGCATGGGATGGATCCTTGTTTCCCATTGCCCCAGGATGGATCCCCATTTCACATTTTCCCCCTCACCCCTGCATCCCTCTCCTTGGTGGATAGACCCCCCATTCCATGTCCTGCCCCTCATCCCTGAATCCCGAATATTTTGGGATGGGGTTTATCCCTGTCCTGCATCCCAGCCCCATCAGGGGGCAGCTCTCTATCAGAGCAAGGCAACCCAGTGGCAGGGAGGAATGATGAGGAGAACTCCATGGCTAATTAATTACTTTATTATATTATATTATTCTATACTATATTACATCTAAACTGAATCTGCCAAGCACTCAACTGCCCAGAATCTTGTGGCTGTGAGTGACAGTCCCAACACACACACACACAAACCTGGATTTAATTGGTCAGTGAATCAAATCACTCACACAGAATCCAATTATCCATTGGATAACTGGAATCAGAATCCAATTAGCAATTCTCTTCAGGTAATTGATCAATTCCCTTCAGGTAAACAATCCCCCACAAGGCATTCCACTTGTGAACAAACACAGGAGTGGCAGATGTGATAAGAATTATTTTGAAGGTTTAAACACATCTCTGGAAGTGTTTAAAGAAATTCTGGACATGGGACGTGGTGCTATAGGACCGTGAGGTGTTAGGGCACAGGAATTGATGATTTTAGAGGTCTGTCCCAACCTCATTAGCAAGAATCCCCAATTCCCTGCTTCTCCCACGCTCAGAGGGTGCAAATCAGAAGTGAACCCCACATTTCTCCCCATGGAACCCCAAAATCCCGGGAGCGCCTCGCTCCGCACTGTCCCAACCTCATTATCAAGATTTTAGAGGTCTGTCCCAACCTCCTTAGCAAAATTCCCAATTCCCTGCTTGTCCCACGTTCAGAGGGTGCAAATCAGAAGTGAACCCCACATTTCTCCCCCTGGAACCCCCAAAATCCCAGGAGCGCATCGCTCCACACTGTCCCAACCTCATTATCAAGAATTTAGAGGTCTGTCCCAACCTCATTATCAAGAATCCCAATTCCCTGCTTCTCCCACGTTCAGAGGGTGCGAATCACAACGTGAACCCCACATTTCTCCCCATGGAACCCTGAAAATCCCAGGAGCGCCTCGCTCTGCGCTGTCCCAACCTCATTAGCAAAAATCCCAATTCCCTGCTTCTCCCATGTTCAGAGGGTGCAAATCACAACATGAACCCCACATTTCTCCCCATGGAACCCCAAAATCCTGGGACTGCCTCACTCGTGCTGTCCCAACCTCATTATCAAGATTTTAGAGGTTCTCCCAACCTCCTTGGCAAAAATTCCAATTCCCTGCTTCTCCCACGTTCAGAGGGTGAGAATCACAATGTGAACCCCACATATCTATCTCCCCATGGAACCCCCAAAATCCCGGGAGTGCCTCGCTCTGCTCTGTCCCAACCTCCTTAGCAAGAATCCCAATTCCCTGCTTCTCCCACGTTCAGAGGGTGCAAATCAGAAGTGAACCCCACATTTCCTCCCCATGGAACCCCCAAAATCCCGGGAGTGCCTCGCTCCACACTGTCCCAACCTCATTATCAAGATTTTAGAGGTTCTCCCAACCTCCTTAGCAAAAATCCCAATTCCCTGCTTCTCCCACGTTTAAAGGGTGAGAATCACAACGTGAACCCCACATTTTTCCCCATGAAACCCCCAAAATCCTGGGACTGCCTCACTCTGCGCTGTCCCAACCTCATTATCAAGATTTTAGAGGTCTGTCCCAACCTCATGATCAAGAATCCCAATTCCCTGCTTCTCCCACGTTCAGAGGGTGCGAATCAGAAGTGAACCCCACATTTCTCCCCATGGAACCCCCCAAATCCCGGGAGGGCCTCGCTCTGTGGTGTCCCAACCTCATTATCAAGAATCCCAATTCCCTGCTTCTCCCACGCTCAGAGGGTGCAAATCAGAAGTGAACCCCACATTTCTCCCCATGGAACCCCAAAATCCCGGGAGCGCCTCGCTCCGCACTGTCCCAACCTCATTATTAAGAATCCCAATTCCCTGCTTCTCCCACGTTTAGAGGGTGCGAATCACAACGTGAACCCCACATTTCTCCCCATGGAACCCCCAAAATCCCGGGAGCGCCTCGTTCCGCGCATCCCGCGGGCACCGCGCCACGGCGGATCCGCTTCTCTCCGGGGAACCGGCCGGGAAAAACCTTTTCATCCCAAATCCATATTGTTCCAAAGCAGCAGGACTCCCATTCAACCTCCCACCAGGCAGCAGGGTTGGGTTTCCAGCCGGAAATTTCCGTCCCAAGGTACAAAAAGTCACATTTGCCCCCCCCCCCCCAAAAAAAAATAAAAGTTTGGGGAGGAGGGGGGTGGGGGGGAGAGAAAAAAAAAATAAAAATTTCTCGTCCTTCTTCCCGCTCATTTGGGCTCTCCAAATATTTATGTGGATCCCAAGGGGACAAAGCACGGACGCGGCGCGGCTGCCCCGAACAATGGGGCCGGATATTTTCTGATGTGAGCGGAGCCGGATCATATCCGGCCTGCCCGGCCCCTACAGCACCAATCCCTTTTTTTATTAAAGGAAAAAATTCGGATTTTCTATCAGAAGTCTATTAAAAAAATCAAATTTTCTATAAAAAGATTTTTTTTAATTTTGCAAAATTAATTACATTAAATTTAAATTAAATTATATTTAATTTTTTAAATTTCTCCCACTTTTTTTTTTTTGGGGGGGGAAAGGGCTTTTTTTTCCTTGGGAAAAGGAGTTTTATAGAAAATCTTTTTCTACAAAAAGATTATTTTTTAATTTTCAAAATTAATTACATTAAATTTAAATTAAATTATATTTAATTTATATATTTTTTTTTCATTTTCCTCTTTTTTTTGGGGAAAAAAAGGGCTTTTTTTCCTTGGGAAAAGGAGTTTTATAGAAAAAAAGTTGATTTTTTTTTCCTCTGGAATAAGGTCCCTTAAAAAAATAAAAAGCCTTTGAGGGGAAAACCTTAAAAAAGAAAAAATCCTTTGAGGGAAAACCTTAAAAAAAAATCCTTTGAGGGGAAAAAGGGGGTTTAGAAAAAAGAGAAGGTGATTTTATTTTTAAAAATGAAACTTTTTTTTTTTTTTAGGAAAAGGCACTTTTTTCAGAGGAAAAAAATACACTTTTTTTCCTAGAGAAATGGAGTTTTGAAGAAAAAAATTATGATCTTTCTCTGGAATAAGGTTACTTTAAAAAAATTAAAGCCTTTGAGGGGAAAAAGGGGTTTTAGGAAAAAGAGAAGGTGATTTTATTTTTTTAAAAAGAAGGCTTTTTTTCTTTTTTCTTCTATTTTTTTAGAAAAAGGCACTTCTTTGCAAGTAAAAAATATGCTATTTTTTTTTTAAGTGGTCTTTGTTAAGGAAAAGCTTTGGGTGGAAAAGGGGCTTTTTTCTTGGAAAAAACAGACTTTCTGTAAAAAACAAGTGCTTAAAAAAACCCCAATATAGCCAATTTTTTACAGGGAAAAGAAAAAAGGCAGAAAATGGAGTTTAGAGCTCTACAAAGAAATCCTCTATATTCTAAAAGAAAAAAAGGGTTTGGGAAAATATGCCTTTTTTATTTAAAGAGGGTTTTTAAGAAAATACACTTTTCTTGAGCGACAAAACCCCTTTCTCTGGAGTAAAAAAAGTGCTTTTTGGGAAAAAAAGGTTTAAGAAAGAAAAAGTAGGTTTTTTGTTTGTTTGTTTTTTAAAACAACTTCTTCTTGGGGAAAAAAAGCTCTTTCTGAAAAAAAAAAAAGGGATTTGGTGAGAAAAATAAAGCTAAAAAAGGCTTTAATGGGAAAAACTGGGGGAAAAGTGCTTTATTTTTCTTGCAAATAAATTTGGTTTTGAGAAAAAAGAAATTTTATGGTAAGAAGAATTTTTTTGGGGAAAGAACATTTTGTGGAAAAAAAGAGTGTTCTTTTATTTGCAGGAATAGAGTTTCTGGAATAAAGCTTGTGCTTTGAGGAAGAAGAGATGATTTTCTAGGGGAAAAAAGTGCCTTTTTTGTAAAGAAATACCTTTTTTCAGGAAAAAAGGCTGCTTAAGACCAAGGTTACATAAATATTCCAAGGGAATGTTGGGATTTTATTCCATTTATTTGCCATGGATTTGGGTACTTTTCCAAAGGAAATCTGATGCTGACGTGGGCTCTGCGTCCCATCCCATCCCAGCCTCCTCTCACCCTCCACCCTGTTTTTCTGGGTACTCAAAATTCACATTTTTTAGGATAATGTTTTTCTGGTCTGAAGAATTTTTTGGTTTGGTTTTGTTTGTTTGTTTATTGTTGTGTTTGGGTTTTTTGTTTTGTTTTCTGGTGGGGTTTTTTGTTTGTTTGTTTGGGTTTTTGGTTTTTTTTTTTTTTTTTTTTGTTATTTTCCCCCCCAAATCTTCCATTTTCTGCTCCCAGAGCAGGAATTACAATTTCCATCCACTTGGTGTCAGCTCCAGCCCCACCATCCCATCCATCCCAAACCACCCCACCAGCACCGGTGCACCCATTCACTTCCCTGCAGCTGAAATCCTTGATTTAGCAGCATTAAAAATTGATTATTTCTAATTTAATAATAATAATAATAATAATAATAATAATAATAATAATAATAATAATAATAATAATAATAATAATAATAATAATAATAATAATTTTAAATTATTTTAGTTTTTGTTATATTTATCAGTTCATTATTATCCTGTGGGTTCCATCCAGGAATTCAGCCCAAATCCCACTGAGGTGCCAAACCAGCCCTGGGAATGCACTGCCTTGTACAGCTTCAAACCATCATTGGCTTAATTAAACCCCCCTCCAATTAATCTGAAAATTGATTAAACTCTGGGATGAGGGGGGATATCCCAAAATGGAGCCTCTGCTTTTGGTTGTGCTGGGAATTTTTTCACTGGTTTGAAGCAGGATGAGCAGAAAGTTACTGGGACAGTGAATTCAGTGCCTGGAATATTCAGTGCCTGAGGAATTTAGCATTGGGAATTCAGTGCCTGGTGTATTCAGTGCCTGAAGAATTTAGTATTGGGAATATTTAGAGCCATGTATATATTTATTTATACATATATATATTTAGTATCTGGAATTTATACATATATATTTTTATATATAATTTATATATATTTATACATACATATATATATTTATACATATATATATTTAGTATCTGGAATATTCAGTGCCTGAGGAATTTAGTGTTGGGAATTCAGTGCCTGGAATATTTAGAGCCTGAGGAATTTAGCATTGGGAATTCAGTGCCTGGTGTATTCAGTGCCTGAGGAATTTAGTATTGGGAATTCAGTGCCTGGAATATTTAGAGCCTGAGGAATTTAGTGTTGGGAATTCAGTGCCTGAGGAATTTAGTGTTGGGAATTCAGTGCCTGAGGAATTTAATGTTGGAAATTCAGTGCCTGAGGAATTTAGCATTGGGAATTCAGTGCCTGGAGTATTCAGTGCCTGAGGAATTTAGTATTGGGAATTCAGTGCCTGGAATATTTAGTGCCTGAGGAATTTAGCATTGGGAATTCAGTGCCTGAGGAATTTAGCGTTGGGGTATTTCGCTCTGGGGCATTAAACACCTGGGTGTTTAACTTCGGGGAATTTAATGTCGGGGCATTGAGCGTTCAGGGAATTCAGTGCCTGGAGAATTTGGCACCAGGTTTTTGCCTCAAGGGTATTCAGTGTCGGTGCATTGAACACCAGGGCATTTAGCTCCGGGGAATTTAGTGCCTGGGGAATTTGGTGTCTGAGGAATTCAGTGCCTGGGGGATTTGTCATCGGGGCATTTGGCTCTGGGATATTTAATGTTGGTATATTAAATATCGGTGCATTGAGCTCTGGGGCATTTAGTCCTTGGGGAATTTAACACTGGAGTATTTAGGGTTTGGGGAATTTAGTTCCCTGGGACATTTAGCATTGGGGTGTTTAGTTTTCGGGGAATTCAGTACCTGGGGGATTTGGCATCGGGGCATTTGGCTCTGGGATATTTAATGTTGGTGTATTAAACATCGGTGCATTGAGCTCTGGGGCATTTAGTCCTTGGGGAATTTAGCATTGGAGTATTTAGGGTTTGGGGAATTTGGTGCCTTGGAAATTTGGCATCGGGGCATTTTGCTCTAGGACATTTAGCTCCAGGGTGTTTAGTATTGGGGTATTTAGTTTTCGGGGAATTTAGTGCCTGTGAAATTTGGCACCGAGGTTTTTGCCTCCAGGGTATTTAGTGTCGGTGCATTGAACACCAGGGCATTTAGTGCCTGGAGAATTTAGTGCCTGAGGAGTTTAGTGCCTTGGGAATGTGGCATTGGGGCATTTGACTCCAGGATATTTAATGTTGGTGCATTAAACATCCATGCATTGAGTCCCTGGGACATTTATCTCCGGGTATTTAGCATTGGGGTATTTTGTGTTTGGGGAATGTAGTGCCTGGAGAATTTAGTATCTGGGGAATTTGGTGCCTGAGGAATTCGGTGCCTGAGGAATTCAGTCCCTGGGGAATGTGGCATTGGGACACTGAGCTCTGGGGCATTGAACTCGAAGTATTTACTGTTGGGACAGTGAGCACCCAGGGAATTTAGTGCCTTGGGAATTTGGCATCGGGGCATTTGGCTCTGGGGCATTCAGCTCCGGGGTATTTAGTGTTTGGGGAATTGAGTGCCTGGGGAATTTGTCATGGGGATATTCAGGAAAAGGGCACTAAGGATCGGGACATTTACCATCAGGGCACTGAGCCCTGGGGCATTAAACAGGGGACAATCAGCTCTGGGGCATTTAGGGTGTGGATATTGAGCACTGGGGCATTTTGATCAACACAGAAATCATCAGTTTAGCTCTGGGTGTTGGGGCTTTTGGCACTGGAATATGAAGCATTGGAGCATTCAGCCCTGGGGCTTTTGGGGTTGGGGCATTAGCAATAGGGCATTGAGCTCTGGGGCATCAAAATGGGAGAAATCAGCCCCAGAAATTCGGTGTTGCAGCATGAAAACATCACTAACACTGGTGTGTTTAATCCTGGGGTATTTACCCTCGGTGTTTAAAATGCTGGTGAATGTTGCACTGGGGCACTTGGCTCTGGGACATTAAACATGAGAGTGTTTAGTTCTGTGACATTAAACATCAGTACATGAGATATTGGAGCAGTTAGCACTGAGCCATTAAGAGTTGGTGTAATTAGCAGCAGCTCATTTAACATTGGGGCATTTAGATGGATGCATAAAGGGGAATTTAGCCCTGGGGTATTTAACATCAGGGCATTGAGTGTTGGGGTGCTAAACATTGGGGCAAATAACTTTGGGGCCTTTATTCTTGGGGCATTTAGATCAATGCTTAAAACATTAATTAATTTAGCTCTGGGGCACTTGGTGCTGGGGCATTAAATACGGGCATGTTTAAGTGTGGGTTATTTAGGATTGGAGCATTTCACACTGGGGAGCTTAGCTCTGAAATATCAAACCTTTGGTGTTCAACTCTGAATGTTAAATATCAGGTTGTTTAGCTGAGAGTATTTAGGGCTGGGGCATTAAACACGAGGTTGTTTGGCTCTGGGGTATTTATTTTGGGGTGTTAAACATGAGTGTGTTTGGCTCTGGGGTATTTATTTTTGGGGCATTAAATATCAGGGGGTTTAGCTCTGGGATATTTAAAGTTGGGGCATTGAACATTGGGGAATTCAGCTCGGGTATTAAACATGTTATGCTTAGCTTTGGGTTATGAAACATGGGGGTATTTAATGCTTGGTGTGAAACCATTGGGGTGTTTCTCTCTGGGTTAATTTTTTTGGGGCATTAAACATTGGGGTATTTAGCTTTGGGGTACATAGTGTTAGGGTATTAAAAATTCAGGCATTTATGGCTGGGCCATTAAATGTCAGGGTGTTTAGCTTGGGTTTTGGTTTTTGCTGTTGGGGTGTTTAACATTGGGGTGTTTAGGGCTGGGGCGTTGAACATGAGGGTGTTTAGTCTGGGATATTTAGGGCTGGGGCATTAAATGGTGGTGTATTTAATATCCTTGCAGGTGCTGTTGCTCCCTGGATGCTGCAGAGCAGAGCAGCCCTTGAGGCCCCAGCGAGGCCTCAGAGAGGCCCCAGGAGTTCACAGACATGAGGGATTTGCATTTGAGGGATTTTCTCTTGAGGGCTTTTCACTTGGGCCCAGACTCCCAGAGAAATCCCAGCTCTGGCTGGGCTGGACTCTCTCACCCTGTGGAGCTGCTCCCAGTGCACCCAGTGCACCCAGTGCAGCCCTTTGAGTGCAAATAAACCTTCCCCAGTGGGAGCTGGGCCTGGGAGCACACAGGGAACCAGGGAATGCAGGGGAGGGGGTGGCAATGACAGGGAGAGGGTGGGAATGCCAGAGAGGGTGGGAATGCTGAGGAAAGGATGATGATGCCGAGGAGAGGGTGGGAATGCCAGGGAGAGGGTGGCAATGCCAGGGAAAGGATGATGATGTTGGGGAGAGGATGGGAATGCTGAGGAGAGGGTGGGAATGCTGGGGAGAGGGTGGGAATGCCAGAGGGAGGATGGAAATTTTGGGGAGAGGGTGAGGATGCCAGGGAGAGGGTGATGATGCTGGGGAGAGGGTGATGATGCTGGGGAGAGGGTGGGAATGTTGAGGAGAGGGTGGCAGTGCCATGGAGAGGGTGGGAATGCCAGAGAGAGGATGGGAATGCCAGGGAGAGGGTGTTGATGCTGGGGAGAGGGTGGGAATGCCAGGGAGAGGGTGGCAATGCTGAGGAAAGGATGGGAATGCCAGGGAGAGGGTGGGGATGCTGGGGAGAGGATGATGATGCTGGGGAAAGGATGGAATGCTGAGGAGAGGGTGGGAATGCCAGAGAGAGGGTGATGATGCCAAGGAGAGGGTGGCAGCACTGCAGAGAGGGTGGCAATGTTGGAGAGAAGGTGGCAATGCCAAGGAAAAGGTGGCAATGCCAAGGAGAGGATGGAAATGGTGGTGAGGGGGACGGAGTGCCAAGGCCAGGGAGAGGGCAGCGTGCTGGGGAAAGGCTGGCAATGGTGTGCAGAGGGTGGCAAAGCCAGGAGAGGGTGGCATCTCTGGACACTGAATGTTGTGCCCAGGATAATAGATCTCCCCACCACCTGATTTTCCCTGGCTGGGGATGCTTGGGAGGGTGTTGCATCAGCACCATGGTTGGTTTTCTTCTTCTTCTCCTCCTCCTCCTCCTCCTTCCTGCTCCAGCCGGGAAGTGCCTGGCTCCTATTGCGGGAAATGCAGCGGCTCCAGCAGAGAGCAGTGGTAACACACCGGCCTCCTGCCCATCCCGGCCTTTCCAGTAAATCTTCATTTCCCTGGAAAGAGAAAAAGTGGAATTTGCCAAAAAAACTTCGGGGCTTAATTAAAATTAAAAAAAACCCCAAAAAACAACACCCCAGTTTTCCTGGCGGCGGAGGTGGAATGGGAGCGGACAGGGCTGGCAGAGAGATTTACGGGCTGAATCGAGACTGGTAATTGCAAAGAAAATAAAAAAAAAAACCCTCGTAAGAGCAAGAAAAAACCCCTTGTACAAATAAATTATCAGCTTCTCTATTAAATTATTCTGCCCCGCTGGAGCGGGACACCCGCGGCTTTTGATCCTCCCGCTGCCGTCCCGTTCCCAGCCCGCGGGACGGGCCCAGGGGTCCCGGACGGTAATGGGCGCTGACAGCCCGGAAAAGCGAGACGGGATCTTCGTTAATGAGCCCTAACGAAGCCCCGGGGCCCGGCGGGAGCGGCGGCGGCGGCGGCGGCCGAGCCGGCGGGGCGGCAGCACCGGGGGATGCGGGGGGCGGCTGGGGAGGATGCGGGACACGGGGGCTCCTCAGATGGAATTTGTTGTGTCCGAGAGTCACAGCAGCACAGGGTCTGTCAGCCCCAGCTGCAGGCAGGCCTGGAGACCCTTCGGTTTTGGTTATAAATGCATTCTATACTTTTCTTTTGGTTTCATTGCATTATAGTCTTTTCTTTGCTGAGCATCTGTACCTTATCCCAATCTATACCTTAACTATTATCTATAGCCCATCATAACTACTGTAATTACTATATTCGTGTTACTGTTCTCCAATCACTAAAAGTTAGTACATTACAGTTTAAGCCAGGGTTTCTTGCAGTGGAAAATTGAGACCCTTTTACTACTTGCAACATTTGTTGACTTGTGCAATACAGTAGAACCAATCTTAACTTTTATCTATAGGCCATCATAACAACTGTGATTACCATATTCATATTACTGTTCTCCAATCACTACAAGTTAGTACATTACAGTTTAAGTCAGAAGTTGTTATTCAGTTTTCTTGCAGTGGAAAATTGAGACCCTTTTTCTATTTGCAGCATTTGCTGATTTGTTTGCCTGCGCTATGTTAATACAGTAGAACCAATCTATACCTTAATTTTTATCTATAGCCCATCATAACTACTACAATTGCTATATTCATGTTACTGTTCTCCAATCACTAAAAGTTAGTACATTACAATTTAAGCTAGAATTTGTTATTCAGTTTTCTTGCAGTGGAAAATTCTGAGACCTTTTTTCTACTTGCAACATTTACTGACTTGTTTGCCTGTGCTATCTTAATAGAATAGAACAAACCTATACCTTAATTTTTATCTATAGCCCATCATAACTACTATAATTACCATATTCTTGTTACTATTCTCCAATCACTAAAAGTTAGTACATTACAGTTTAGGCTAGAAGTTGTTTTTCAGTTTTCTTGCAGTGGAAAATTCTGAGACCTTTTTTCTTTTGGTTCCAATGCATTATATTATTTTCTTTGCTGAGCATCTTAATACAGTAGAACCAATCTATACCTTAACTATTATCTATAGCCTATAATAACTACTATAATTACCATATTCATGTTACTGTTCTCCAGTCACTAAAAGTGTTAATGTTAGCCTGGATGTGACCTACACACGTGGTCAGGGTCTAAGAAGAAAAAGGTTTATTATTCTACAGTGTTTCCACATACATTTTAATGTAACTTCCTTCATGTGTGGTTTTATGTAACTAAACATAAGAACATAGATACATGAGTATCTATTTGCAATGATTTTAGTAATTGTAGCTTTTGTGGCTTCATGGAAACTTGAGGCAAGTGTACATAGATATGCTGACAGCCTTATCTTTGCTACAAATGCACTTAAAAATCATCAATAGTTATTTTTTCTATTAACTCAGCTTTGCTTGCAAGCCAGTTGCCAAGCCCTCCATATAAAAGTCAGTACATTACAGTTTAAGCTAGAAGTTGTTTTTCAGTTTTCTTGCTGTGGAAAATTCTGAGACTTTTTCTGCTTGCAACTTTGCTGACTTGTTTGCCTGTGCTATTTTCCTGCTTGGTAAAAACATCTTCTTGTTTGAGGTGGGTTTATCCTTTGCTTTAAGCCATAAAACCCCCTTCTAACTAACACACCCTTTGCCTCCTTGGTTATCCAGTGAGACTGGCTCAGCAATTCTTTTCTTCTATATCAAAACTTGCTTTCCTTTCTATTCCTTCTTCAGATTCTGCACTTAAAAATCTTTCTGCCAAGCACACACATCTGTGAGACTTCCTTGTCAAACTTTCATCCTTCCCAACCTCTTCCTCCATCCCTTGTTCTTCCAGCAGGGGAAAAAATCATTAAAGAGAATTTAATGGGAGATTCAGATGGGGGAGTGGGAGCTTGGGGGGCTTCCTGCAAACGGGAAATGAGAAAAAAGAGAGATGAGAATTTGGCTTACTGTGAGCTTGCAATGCACCTGCAACAGGCTTGCAACAGGTTTGCAATGAATTTACACAAGGGGGTTGCAATGGGACTGAAACAGGTTTGCAATGGGTTTGCAAGTGGTTTGTAAAGGGTTTCAAAGGTACCCAGTGAAACAGCAAAGAGCTTGCAAAGGGTTTGCAATGGGTCCAGTGTGGGCTTAAAGGGAGCTTACAACAGGATTTGCAATGGGTTTACAATGGGTTTACAATGCCTTCTCTCCACATGGGCCCATCCCAGGAACCCAAACCCTGGTCCTGATGTTTGTCCCTCATCCTGGGACCCTCCAGGCTGCTCCTGCTCTCCCAAGGCTGCCTCTGGGCTCAGCCCATCCCAGGAAAGGGTTTATTCATCCCCCTTTCCCACCTCAGGCTTCCTTCTCCATAATTTATGGAGAAGGGAATGGGTTTATCCTCTGTCCCACCCTGGGCTTCCCTCTCCATGATTTAAGGAGAAGGGAAAGGGTTTATTTATCCCCCTGTCCCACCCTGGCATGGTCTAAGGGGAAGGGAAAGGGTTTATTTATTCCCCTGTCCCATCCAGTTCCTTCTCCATGGTTTAAGGAAAGGGAAGAGTTTATTGTCCCCCTGTCCCACTCCAGCCTTCCTCTCCATGTTTAAGGATAGGAAGGGTTTATTCCTGTTCCCACACCAGCCTTCCTCTCCATGATTAGGGCAAGGGCAAAGGTTTATTTATCCCCTTCCCACTGGGCTTCACCGCTCCATGGTTTAAGGGAAGAAGGTTTATTTATCCCCCCTAGCTCCTTCTCATGATACAGGAAAGGTTTATCTCCCTGTCCACCCAGCTTCCTCTCCATGGTTTAAGGAGAAAGGAAAGGGTTTATTTATCCCACCTTGAGCTTCCTTCTCCATGATTTAAAGAGACGGGAAAGGTTTATCTCCTTGTCCTACCCCAGCCTTCCCTCTCCATGGTTTAAGGAGAAGGGAAAGAGTTTATTTGTCCCCCTGTCTCACCTCAGGCTTCCCTCTCCATGGTTCAAGGAGAAGAGGAAGGGTTTGTCCCACTGTCCCACCCCAGCCTTCCCTCTCCATGGTTTTAGGAGAAGGGAGAGGGTTTATTTGTCCTACCCCAGCCTTCCCTCCATGTTTAGGGAGAAGGGAATGGGTTTATCCTCTGTCCCACCCTGCGCTTCCCTCTCCATGGTTTTAGGAGAAGGGAAAGGGTTTATTTATCCCTCCCACCTGCTTCCTCTCCATGTTTAAGAGAAGGAAAGGTTTATCCCCTGTCCCACCCTGGCATGGTTTAAGGGGAAGGGAAAGGGTTTATTTATTCCCCTGTCCCATCCATGCCTTCCCTCTCCATGGTTCAAGGAGAAGGGAAAGGGTTTATCTCCTTGTCCCACTCCATCCTTCCTTCTCCCTGTTTAAGGATAAGGGAAGGGTTTATCTCCTTGTCCCACCCCAGCCTTCCCTCTCCATGATTTAAAGAGAAGGGAGAGGGTTTATTTGTCCCCCTACCCCATGCTTTGCTTCACCCTCCATGATTTAGGGAGAAGGGAAAGGGTTTATCCCCCTGTCCCACCCTGGCATGGTCTAAGGGGAAGGGAAAGGGTTTATTTATTCCCCTGTCCCATCCATGCCTTCCCTCTCCATGGTTCAAGGAGAAGGGAAAGGGTTTATCTCCTTGTCCCACCCCAGCCTTCCCTCTCCATGGTTTAGGGAGAAGGGAAAGGGTTTATCCCACTGTCCCACCCCAGCCTTCCCTCTCTATGGTTTTAGGAGAAGGGAAAGGGTTTATTTATCCCCCTGTCCCACCCTGGACTTCCATCTCCATGATTTAAGGAGAAGGGAAAGGGTTTATCTCCTGTCCCAGCCCCCTCCATGGTTTAGGGAAGGGAAGGGTTATCCCGTCCCCATGCCTTCCTCTCCAGGTTAAGGAAGGAAGGTTTCTCCTTTCCACCCCAGCCTTCCCTCTCCACGGTTTAGGGAGAAGCAGCTGCCCTGGTGGGCGATCAAAGAGCCCCCTGGGAGGGTGGAAAATCCCCGGGGGGCTCCGGGGGGCTCTGGGGCCGTGCTGGTGACGCGGGACGGAGCCTGACGGAAGCGCTGGAGCCTCCTGCGAGTGGAGCCAGCAGGGAGGGGAGCCCAGGCTGGGAAATGAGCCCGGAGCTGCGGGGAGCCTTTGATCGCAGCCCTGCTCCTTCCCCCGCTGCTGGGATTGCTCACAGCGAGTTTGCAACGAGCTCACAACGGGATCGAGCGGGCTGGGAATGGGCTCGCAAGGGTGTAACCCCACGTTTCTCTTCAGAGAAAAGCGAGGCACAATTCTTCCCAAGAATATTCTTATTTGCTGTGCCTATGTTTGTGCAAAAGCAGGATGGAATATGGAGATTATTTATCCAAAGTGATGGTGTTTTGTTTCCTTGGCCTGTCAGGGCCAAGTGTGTGTGTGGGGACTGTCACTGACAGTCACAAAATTCTGTGCAGTTGTGCGGAGTTGGCAGATTATATTACATATATTATATATACTATATGATTGTATTACAATATTCAGATTATATTATATTATATTATTCAGATTATATTACAATGTTCAGATTATTTTACAATAAATTTCTGTGCAGTTGTGTGGAGTTGGCAGATTATATTACATATATTATATATACTATATGATTGTATTATAATATTCAGATTATATTATATTATATTATATTATATTATATTATATTATATTATATTATATTATATTATATTATTCAGATTATATTACAGTGTTCAGATTATCTTACAATAAATTTCTGTGCACTTGTGTGGAGTTGGCAGATTATATTACATATATTATATGTAATATAGTACATGACTCTATTACAAGATTCTATATTACATTATATTACAATATTCAGATAATATTACAATATTCTATACTATATTATAATACATTTAAGCATTTGCCAGATTCAGTTTAGATATAATGTAATGCAATGTAATATAATGTAATATAATGTAATGCAATGTAATATAATGTAGTGTAATGTAATATAATATAATATAATATAATATAATATAATAATTAATTAGCCTGATAAGATGGAGTCAGATGCATCATTTTCCTCTCCTTCATCAGGGGTTGCCTGCAAATACCACACAAGCGCCTACAATGGGTGTAAAATGGGCTAGTAATGCATTTACAAGGGGCTTGCAACAGGCTTGCATGGGGCTTGTAGTAGGTTTACAATAAGCTTGCAACAGCTTTGCAATGAGGTTACAACAAGGGGGCTTGCAAAGGCTTGAGATAGATTTACAACGGGCTTGCAACGGGTTAGCAAGTGGTTTACAACAGGTTTGTGACAGAGTTGTGATAGCCTTACAAGGGGTTTACAACAGGCTTGGCATTGGGGTGGGACAGAAATTAAAGAATTAATAAATATGAACATAAATGGAGGGGATTATTTGCCTCTTTACTGTTTTGGGTGAATTTGATGCTTCTTTCAGCCTCTGTCACAGGTCTGTAACACAGAGAGAGGAAAGCAGCCCCTACACCTGCCCAGATCATCCCATTCCCAACGTTTATTCCATGAAAATGTCAACACAAACCCACCCTGGACCTTGCTGGATAAGCAATCCAACAAATTAACATGGATTTGGGTTGGAGAGCTGTAAATATTCCATATTTCTGGTGTTCCTTTCTCTTACTGGGGCTACTCCTGCTGGAATATCACTTTCCTTTGGAGCTTTTTGCTATTTACAGCAGGACCTGAGGGTGGTTTTGGTTCAGATTTGCGCTAATGAAGATGTTCAGTATCACCCCCTGAAAAATTACATATATCAAGGCTCAAACTGCAATGGATCAGGGATGTGGAAATGCATTTTTCTGGAAATCTTTGCAATCCCAAATCTTGGAGCAAGAGGCTGAGATAAAAACCCTGGGATGGGTTTGGGAAAATTGCACAAAAACTGCTCTGAGAATCTCCCCAACCTCTTGGTTTCAGCCCCGTGATCCGAAATAAGGGGAGAGGAGCTGGGTCAGGGGATTTTCACCCACGCTGATGATTCACCCAAGCCCACAACCTGCCCAGTCACCCATGGGAACCTCTGGCCGTGGGTTTGAGCCCTTGGAGAAACCTCCTGGAGAAACCTCCTGGAGAAACCTCCTGATGAACCTGCTCCTGGTGTCTGGGGCTCTCCCAGGAGCAGGGAAGGTGTTGTTGTTGGTAAATCCTGGGGAACTCATCCGGGCTGCTCCCCTCCAGCCAGGAACATCAATCCCAGGAGGAGAAAGTGCAGGGAAACCTCTCTGACAGCAAAACCCTCCTTGTATTCGTGTTGTGATGAGGATATAAAGCTGTAAATCCCAAAATCTTTGGTGGATCAGCATTTCTTTGGGAAGCAGATGGATCTGTGGGTTTTTCCTGTGGAGCCAGGGTGTTTATCCCTCCACACCAGCAGCAACAGAGATCTGGGGCCTTCTCCACCATCCTCACCATGTCTTGGGACGTGTGATGGTGCTTTGGTGCTGCTGGAGATGCTTCCCAGATCCTTAACAAGCTCCTGGGGACCTCAGGAGGTGTTTTCCTCAATAAACCTCAATGTTTATTGAGGTGTTTTCCTCAATAAACCACCAAAATTTGCAAAAATTCGATTCCCTTGAGTTGGGATGAAGTGCTGCTGATGATTAGCAATTAATTGGGACCACTTGAAGCACCTCAGGAATTTGCTTGGCCATCCTGCTTTCGGGATATGCTGGAGAGCCCCATCCCCAAGTTTATCCACCCATAATTTGGACATGATCACCTCCAAAGTCTCTGGGATTCATCCATCCATGATTTGGACATGATCACCTCCAAAGTCTCTGGGATTCATCCATCCATGATTTGGACATGGTCACCTCCAAAGTCTCTGGGATTCATCCATCCATGATTTGGACATGATCACCTGCCTTGGTTCCTCTGCCATCAACTCTTCTCTTTTGCTTTGCCCACAGCTGGCCTGCTCCTGCTGGAGTTTCTCCTCCAGCTTTGCTTTCTGGATGATGTTAAACCCACATGGGCCACAAAGCCTCTCCACTCTCCAGGAATAGCCAGGAAGAGCCAGGGATGTGCAAAGTTCCAAAGGAATGGGCATCTCCAGCTTGGCCTCATCCTCAGCATTTGCTCCTTTTCTCAGCTCTGCTTCTCCAGCCCAGCCTCGCTGCTTCTCTTGCAGGACCTTCATCCCCTGCCCTCCCCAGTGTCACAGACATTTTATGGAAAATCCTTTCCTTAGGATTTTTCCTCCTGAGAAGCTGAGAGGCCTCAGGAACAAAATGTGAACATTGGTTATCTGCTGCTGTGGAATGCAACAGGTGCATCTGTGATTGGTCTCATGTGGATGTTTGTAATTAATGGCCAATCACAGTCAGCTGGCTCAGTCACTCTGTCTGAGACACAAACCTTTGTTATCATTCTTTTTCTATTTTTAGCTAGCCTTCTGATGAAATCCTTTCTTCTATTCTTTTAGTATAGTTTTAATATAATATATATTATAAAATAATAAATCAGCCTTCTGAAACATGGAGTCAGATCCTCGTCTCTTCCCTCATCCTAAAGCCCCTGTGAACACGGTCACAGAATTGGTTCTGTCCAGTTGGGAGCACCCTCCTCTTCCTCACCACATCCCAGCCCAGCTCCCCCACATCTCCCAGCCTGTGTTCCCTTGGGAATCTTGGTGTCCCTGCTCTGCTCCTTCTCCCATTTCACCTGGCCTGGGAGGGTCCCTGCTGCCCACACTGTCCTGAGAAGGTGACACCAACCCAAGGCCTTGACTGGCCACCCTGTTAACATCTCACTGCTCGAGGAGATCTGGAACCTTCCATGCTCATGGGGCTGTGGCTTCTCCTGGGCAGCCTGGTTGTTATCCCAGCTTCTCCTCTCCCATCCCTCTCCCTGGACCAGCGTGGTCCATCCAACCCTACATTACTCACCTCTTCCAGTGGAGAGAGCAGGAACCCCAGGATGACTCAAAAGGAAGCAAAAACACTCTTTGAAAGGGTGGGAAAAGGAAGAAGCCAAGGGGTAGATAAATAATCACAGGCCAGGAAAGAAAAGAGGGAGGATGTGACCCCATGGGATGCGTGGTGGGAATGGGATCTCACCTGGCATCGCACGGCCAACCTGGGCAGCTCCTGGTGAGAGCTGGAGGGGAAGGGCTGGGCTGTGACCGCGTCCACAGGGGTCTGAGGGTGAGGGAGGAGAAGGATCTGACTCCGTGTTTCAGAAGGCTTGATTTATTATTTTATGATATATATTACATTAAAACTATACTAAAAGAATAGAAGAAAGGATTTAATCAGAAAGCTAGCTAAGAATAGAATAAGAAGGAATGATAACAAAGGTTTGTGGCTCAGAGAGAGAGTCCGAGCCAGCTGACTGTGATTGGCCATTAATTAGAAACAACCACATGAGACCAATCCCAGATGCACCTGTTGCATTCCACAGCAGCAGATAATCAATGTTTACATTTTGTTCCTGAGGCCTCTCAGCTTCTCAGGAGGAAAAATCCTGAGGAAAGGATTTTTCATAAAAGATGTCTGTGAAACACAATCCTACCTGGAAGTGTTTCCCAGATTTACACCTGGGACAGGAACCCAGGGGCAAATCCTCCCTTCATTCCCAGATTTACAGGTGGGCATGGGAAGCCAGGGGCAAATCCTCCCTTCATTCCCAAGTTTACAGCTGGGCATGGAACACAGGGCAAATCCTCCCTTCATTCCCAGATTTACAGCTGGGCATGGGAACCCAGGGGCAAATCCTCCCTTCATTCCCAGATTTACACCTGGTACAGGAACATGGGGCCAAATCCTCCCTTCATTCCCAGATTTACACTGGCATGGAACCAGGGATAAATTCCCTTACAGTGGCCATGGGCACAGGCCTGGAGGCAGGCCGGCGGACAGTGCAGGGTGTCCCTGCCCATGGCAGGGAGTGGAACTTCAAGGTCCCTCCCAACCCAAACCAGACTGGGATTCCATTCCAGGAAAACCCAAATTTGCCTCAATTCCACGCTCCCAAACACCACGACACGAGCCACACACGGCCTGGAGATCCCCAGATTCCCCCCTTTTCCAGCCTCCTTCCCTCCTTTGCCTTTTACTCAGACAAAAACCCTGGGAATTATTTCGGCTCAACAGGTCGGAACGGGGCCAAGGCGCCGGAGGAGCCGTCGCCTTGGATTTTCCAGCCCTTTGCACCAGCAGGAGAAGTTTAATGTAAATAAACCCCGCTCCCATCCCATGGCACGTCCAGGCCCTGTGAGGGTCAGGGCAGCGCCCAGCGCCCGCCTCCCAATCCGGCCTGGCATGAAAATCCAGCGTGGGCACGGAGGGTTTTGCTCCTAAAGCCTTCCCAGCAGAGGGAATTCAGCGCGGATTAACAGCCCAGCCTGGGAGGGTGCGCAGGGGGAAATGCCCAAAGAGCTGGGTTCACTTTGGTGTTTCAAATGACAAAAAAAGGGAGATTTTTTTGGTATTTATGATTTTTGCAGTCCTGGGGAGGGGAGGTTTAAATTCCCCCAGTGATTGCAAATGATGCATATAATCTCTCTGTGAAAAAATAGAAGTTTTTCTTTTTATATATTAATTTTTATATGAATAAAAATTATTTTATATGAATAAAATTATAGAAATATAGATAATACATAATGTACAATTTATTATTTTTATATTAATATATTAACGTATACTTTATAAAATTTATATTTTATAATATATATTTTATATATTAATATATTAATATATAATTTATATATTATATACTATATATTATATATTATATATTATATATTATATATATATTATATATTATATATTATATATTATATATTATATATTATATATTATATATTATATATAAATGTATTTATATACAATATTTATATTTATATATTAATATTACTACTAATAACAGTAATATATTAATAGTAGTATTTTAATATTACTATTATTATAATATTTTATATTATATAATATATTGCTAATAATAGAATAATTATATTAATATTTATTAATATAAAATTATGTCTATATTATTAAAATTATATAATTATATATAAAATATAAAATTATATATAATATTATATTATATAATATTTATATATTATATAAAATTATATATATAATTAATAGTTATATATAACTAATAATATAATATTTTATATTATAAAATATATTGCTAATAATAGAATAATTATATATATAACTAACAATATAGTATTTTAAACGATATTTTAATATTGCTACTAATAATAGTAATATGTTTATATTACTACTAATATTACATTTTATATTATATAAAACTAAGAATATAATAATTATATATAACTAATAATATAGTATTTTAATGATATTTTAATATTACTACTAACAATAGTATATTATAGTATAATATATTATAGTAATAGTATATTATAGTATAATATATTAATAGTAATATTTTAATATTACTAATAATACTACTAATAATTAATTGATATACAGAGAGAGAGAGTGTTGCATATATGTTTCAATGAAATATACATATATATTTAATAAATATATACTTAAATATATAAAAAATATATAATTATATATATTAAAATATATGTAATTATATATTTATATATAATTATATAATATTTCTATATAAATATATAAATTTGAAACTCCTTTTCCCAGCCCCAGGCTCAGCTGCCTCCTGCGTAATCCCCTGACAAAGAATGGCCCCATTATGAACCAAACAGTGAAATTCAACCACAGATGCCTGAAAATATTTCCTGCTGGGGCGCGTGCCCCCAAATCCCACAGCCAGATTTGTGGGAATCTCAATCCCCAGCTTTTAGGCTTGGTTTTAAGGGGCTTGAGGGGAAATCAGAGTTTGCTCCTGCCTGGAAATGAGAAAGCGTGTCCGGGAATGGGAGTGAATGCTAAAAATCCATCCAAATTTTGATTTTCCAAGGTAAATTAAAGCTAAAAATCCACCCAAATTTTAATTTTCCAGGCTAAATTGGAGCTAAAAATCCATCCAAATCTTAATTTTCCGAGGTAAATTAAAGCTAAAAATCCAGCCAAATTTTAATTTTCCGAGGTAAATCGGAGCTAAAAATCCACCCAAATTTTGATTTTCTGAGGTAAATCGGAGCTAAAAATCCATCTAAATTTGAATTTTCCAGGGTAAATTGGAGCTAAAAATCCACCCAAATTTTAATTTTCTGAGGTAAATTGGAGCTAAAAATCCAGCCAAATTTTGATTTTCCAAGGTAAATTGGAGCTAAAAATCCATCCAAATTTTAATTTTCTGAGGTAAATTAGAGCTAAAAATCCATCCAAATTCTAATTTTCCGAGGTAAATTGGAGCTAAAAATCCAAAAACACCTCCGAGATTTAAGAACCATCCCCAAAAATGGGTCCAAGATTTGCAAAAAGGGTCCCTGATTTGCAGAAATGGACACCAAGGATGTAAAAAGGAAAATTTTTTTCCAATCCAGATTTGAAAAATGAGGTCCCAGATTTGAAAAATGAGGTTCCAGGTTTAAGAAAATTCCTAAATTTCAGAAAAGCAGCCCTGATTGACAAAAGAAAATCTCCTCAGGTTTAAGAAAAGCTGCTCCAAGGTCACAAAATGGGGAATTATTGTTGGAAAAAGTGGTTTGGATTTGGGCAGTGAGGTTCCAGGGTTGCCAAAAAACAGCCCAGGTTCCCTAAAAGGAGTCCAAGGTTTGCAAACAAAAATTATAGATTTATTTTATTTTATCATGTTTATTATTTATTATATTGTAACAAAAATAACTCTGAATTTTTACAAAATTAATCCTGATTCACAACCCTCCTCCCCAAATGGGAGAAAAGTTCCAAAAAATTTGGGTTCCAGGGTTGAAATAAAACACCTCAGATTCCCTAAAATGGACACCAGAGTCTATAAAAAAGATCCCAGATTTAAAAATAAGTAGCCCTGTTTTATTAAAAGTGCCCCAAAACTTAAGAAATCTTCCAAATGTTCCCTAAAAATGATCCCAGAGTCCCTAAAAGGGTCCCAGGTCTGCAAAATAAAAACCCAAATTCAAGGAAAGCCACCCCAAATTCCCAGGATGGGGCTCAGTGTTTGCACCAGGAGGGTCCTGGTTTCCAAAAGCGTTCCCAAATTTCCAAAAAAATTAATTTATTGGGTGGCACAGTGCTGTAAAAATTGGTTTATTGGGGAAAGTTGGGCAGGAAAAGTGAATTTTTGGAAGACTCCAATGGTGCTGAATACACAAATCTGGTGGGGGGATTGAGATGGACAATGGGGGCTCCTGGGGGAGAAATTGGTTGTTAAAATGAGAATTTTGGGGGTCCCAAGTCTCCAAAATCGGTTGATTTGATATTTCACAGCTGCAAAATGGGAATTCTGGGGAGCCCCAAAATGCCAAAAACATTGGGGTGTGTGGGGGGACCCCAGGAGGGCAAAATTGGGTCCCTGAGGAGATGCAGAAATCAGGAAAATCCTGCAAAATTTGCACCTTTTTGGGAAGATCCCAATGCCACAAAAAAGGGTCTTTTGGGGTATCCCAAGAGTGAAAACTGGGATTTTTGGGGGACTCTGTGCTGCAGAAATGGATTTCGGAAAACTCCAAATTTTTGTGTTTGGGAAATCAGTAAAATGCTGCAAAAATTTAGCCTTTTTGGGGAGATCCCAATGCCACAAAAAAGGATCTTTTGGGGCACCCAAACTGGGATTTTTGGGGGATTCTGAGCTGCAAAAATTTTGGGGCGAATCCCAAAACTGATTTTCCTGTAAGACCCCACACAATAAATGAATTAATTGGGGGGTCCTGCCCTACAATCCCCCCCCCCCCATTGCAATTTAATGCGTTTAACTCTGGGGAGGGAACCCCTAAATTCCAATTTTGGGGATCATCACGCAGATTTTGGGGCATAACCCGCCCTGACAAAACCTTTTTTTGCTCCAAAAGGGGATTTTTGCTGCTTTTTTGGCTGCGATCGGAGCTGGGGCTGAAGGAATTACAGGAATTGCAGGAATTACAGGATTATCCAGGGAAATCTCAGCCCTGAGCCCCAGGGGGGTTTGCCAGCTCCATCATTTCCCAAAATTCAGCTTTGGCAAGGGCAATGTCCATTTGGGACAATTCCCAGGTGTGACAGGGCGGGAATTCCACCCAGGATCTGGGACCCCAAAAAGGGAAATTTGGAGTTTTCCTAAATCCATTTTTGCAGCACAGAATCCCAGTTTTCACTCATGGGATCCCCCAAAAAAATCCTTATTTGTGGCATTGGGATCCTCCCAAAAAGGTGAAATTTTTGCAGCATTTTACTGATTTCCCCAACACCCAAATTTGGAGTTTTCCTAAATCCATTTTTGTAGCTCAGAATCCCAGTTTTCACTCATGGGGACTCCCAAAGACCCTTTTTTGTGGTGTTGGGATCCTCCCAAAAAGGTGAAATTTTTGCAGCATTTTACTGATTTCCCCTGCAAGCAAATTTGGAGGGTGTTTTCCTAAATCCATTTTTGCAGCACAGAGTCCCCCAAGAATCCCAGTTTGGGTGCCCCAAAAGATCCTTTTTTGTGGCTTTGGGTTCCCCCCAAAAAGGTGAAATTTTTGCAGCATTTTCCTGATTTGCAGCATTTTACTGATTTCCCCAGCACGCAAATTTGGAGGGCGTTTTCCTAAATCCATTTTTGCAGCACAGAGCCCCCAAAAATCCCAGTTTTCACTCTTGGGATACCCCAAAAGATCCTTTTTTATGGTGTTGGGATCTTCCCAAAAAGGTGCAAATTTTGCAGGATTTTCCTGATTTCTGCATCTCCACAGGGACCCAATTTTGCCCTCCTGGGGTCCCCCCACACCCCCCAATGTTTTTGGCATTTTGGGGCTCCCCAGAATTCCCATTTTGCAGCTGTGAAATATCAAATCAACCGATTTTGGAGACTTGGGACCCCCAAAATTCTCATTTTAACAACCAATTTCTCCCCCAGGGGACCCCATTGTCCATCTCAATCCCCCACCAGATTTGTGTATTCAGCACCATTGGAGTCTTCCAAAAATTCACTTTTCCTGCCCAATTTTCCTCAATAAATCAATTTTTACAACACTGTGTCCTCCAATAAATTAATTTTTTTTCCTGTACCCCCTAGGAGGGTTCCCACAGAGTTCCATCTCTGCAGGAGTAATAATAATAATAACAATAACAATAATAATAACAATAATAATAACAATAATAATAACAACAACAACAACAGCCAGAAAAACTACAATTAATGATAATTTTAATTATTTGGGAACTGTTTATTGTACTGGTTTAAATTGGTTTTTAACTGGTTTCTCCCGCCCAAATTTTATTAAACTCGAACATTCCAAGGATTGGAAGTGGCAGATGGAAAATGCCCCTTTAAATCTGGATGTCCTGAAAAGTGTTTGGGAAAAGGCAAAATTTAATGTTTTAGTGGCAGAATAAAGGGGGAAAGATAAGAATTAATCTGAAAATGAGGGATTAGAGAAGGGAAATGATATGGAAGTCAAAGAGTGTAAAAGGTAATGAAGAGAAATGAAAATAATGGGAAAAAACATAAGGAAAATGCTGGAGGGTAAAAATGGGAATAAGGAGATAAAGAGTAAAAAAGTGAAATAATGGGAAAATAAAGCCAGGAAAAGAAGGATAAATCACATGAATGCAAAAAAAGAAATGAAAGGAAAAATAAAAATAATAATAAAAAATAAGTATAAAATAACAAAGCTCCAACATAATACAGAGTAAAGGAATAATAAATTAATTACAAATAAAAATGGACAAATAAGGTAGTAGAATGGATAAAAAGGGAAAAGAATGGAAATGAAAAAGAATATAAAAATGAGAAAAATATCAAAATGAGAAGATATAGGAATAAAATATCTTAATATATAAATATATATGATATATTTTATATATCATATATGATATATGATATTGATATATATTATATGTTATATATTATATATTATATATCATATATTATATATTATATATTATATATTATATATTATATATTATATATTATATATTATATATTATATAAATATGTATATAAAAGAATAGAAATAGAAAAGAATATAAAATATGAATTAAACCCTAAAGAATGTAAAAATGCATTATATAAAATAAAGGAACATGAAAATGAATTAAAAAGTGAATAGAAAAATTATGAATGAGTAAAAATCCAACAAAAAGATAAAATTAATTATAAACTAATATTAAGAAATTAAATAAAAATTAAAATAATATTAAAAATTATTAAAAGCAAAAGACTGAAATCAAAAAATATAAAGCTAAAAAAACCCAAGCACACAGAATATTTAAAAAAAATAGAAATATATTTAAATAAAAACATAGAAAAATTATATTTAAATAAAAATATGGAAAATTTCTGTATTTAAATAAAAAATATAGAAAATAAATAACTTTAAAAACTGAAATAAAACAACCCCCATTAAAATCCAAGGCTGCAAAACAGAACCCAGCACAAGAATTCCATTAATTCCAATTTTTCTGCTTCCCCGTCCCCCCTGAGCTCTTCCCTTTGCTGCCAAGGGAATTCCGGGGAGGGCAGGGCTGGGATCAGGAGCTCCCGCACCTCCTCCTGCTCTTCTTCCTCCTCTTCTTCCTCCTCTTCTTCCTCCTCTTTTCCTCCTCCTCCTCTTCCTCCTCCCCGCAGGGGTTCCCGGCCCTTTGTTCCCCTCACATCCCGCCCTCAATAGCACCGGGAGGGGTTTTTTTTTGCAGTTTCCTCAATTAAATAAACATTTTTTTTTTTTTTCACCTCCACCCCCCTCAAGGTTTCTGGAATTTTCCTGCCCCGGGAATGGCCCCTGATGGGTTTGAATTTGATTATTTTTTTTTTTTTATTTTTATTAATTTTTTTTTTTTTTAATATAAAGTTTGTTCCGCGGCTGTTCCGGGAAGAGGAAAACAACGTGGCCCTGGGCGGGGAATCAGAGCCCAAAAATACCTGGGAAAAAAATTCCATCGTGGATTCAACCTGTTAGAAAAGGCTTTTCCCTAAAAAAAAATAAAAGGCAGAATTTGGGATTTCAGATGATGCTGAGGTTCCTGTGTCCCTGCCCACATCATTTCTGGTGCCCACAGCTGGTGGGATGCTGCAGGCACATCCCAAAAATCCTTTTCCCAGATGATGGAAAATGATCCCCCAGAAATGACAATTCCTCCCCTTGGTGGGGTGGAAATTTGGGTGAAAGTTTGAAAATCTGCCCACAAAAGTGACAATTTCCCTTCTTTGTGGTATTTGAGGGGAAGTTTTGGAAAAAATGATGGGAAATCCACTCGAAAGGTCACAATTTCCCTCCTCGGTAGGATATGAGGGGGAAATTTTGGAAAAAATTTGGACAATTTTCACCTTCAAACTCACAGTTTCCTCCTCAGCGCTATTTAAAGGGGAAATTGTGGGAAAACTTTGGAATTTTTTCCCAAAAACACCTCAATTCCAGTGGGATTTGAGCGCTCAGGGCCTGTTCCATGAGTACCACAAGGCCTCAGCCCCTCTCCAGGCCGGGCAATCCACGGATCAAACTTCCCCAAGGCGTGGAAAATCAACCTTAAAAAGTCACATTCCCCCATTTTTTGGGTTTCTCTGGGATTGAAGGCACTGAGACAGCAGTTCATGTTCACACTCAGCTGTTTATTATTTCTTATCAGTGAAACTCTCACTGCTGTGAGCTCTGCAGCTTTTCATCAGAAGGCACAAAATGGCCGACAACCTCTTGGTACAAGGGCTTTCATTAATTAAGAGCTGACAATTTTATCATTTTATCTTTTATCAATTAAGAGCTGACACCTGGATTATTTCCCCTTTTAACCCAATAACTGATTTTCAAAAGCTCACAATGCAGATTTCTCTGCCCAATTACAAAATGCCACCCAAACCCATGGAGAAGAAACCCAGGACAACACCCTGTGCCCTCCATCTTGCTGCCATCCACAACACACTAAAAACCCCAAAAGCTCAATTTTTCACCCAGTGACCCACCTGCACTGCTCTTTATAATCTATTTCACATTTTTGTGGGTTCCAGTCTATTCTGGAGTTTAGGAAACTTTCTCCATGGATGAGGGTCAGAGTCAGTGCTGCCCTGGGGGAACGGACACAGAAATATTCCCAGAAATATTTCCACACCCCAACATTGGTAGAATTTAAAGGGTGAAAATTTGGGAAAATGATGCAAAATACACGCACAAAAAATAAATTAAAAAAAAAAAATCAGAGTTTCTTCCTGTCACAGGGAATTAGAGGGGAAATTTTGGAAAAATGATGGAGAATCCACCCCAAAAATCAGCTCCTCCAATGGGAGCTGGTGCTGTCGGGGTCATGGGCTTTGTTCCACTTTTCCTTGGGAAAAGAGACCAAAGGATGAAGAGGTTTTTCCATGGGATTTGAAAGGCTAAAATATGGAGTTTTGGGAGTATTTGTGGAGTATATGTTGTTAATTCTGTTTATTTTAATCATCTTTAGACAATATTAATATTGAAATATGGATAAGAATTCTATTCTATTCTATTCTATTCTATTCTATACTATTCTATTCTATTCTATTCTTTTCTTCTGTATTATATTTTCTTATACATTTATTATATCTTTATTATCTTTATTATCCTATATAATATTACTATTTATCACCCTATATTATATTGACATGTATTCATTGTACAACATATCCCAGTGAATGAATTATATTATATTATATTATATTATATTATATTATATTATATTATATTATATTATATTATATTATATTATATTATATTATATTATATTATATTATTTTAGATTAATATTATATTGATATTACATATTAATGCCATTCTTATCTAATATATTAAATACACATATAAATGTGCAACTTTATTTTGAAAAAGGCCCCTAATCCCTCATAAATCATTATTTTTTAATAATTTTTGTGTTCTCCTGACACAAAAAAGACCCCAAATCCTCCATATATTTAAATTTATGTGTAATTTTTTGGCCTTCTGCTGCATGTCCACCACAAACCCTCTCTATATTTGTATTTAATTTTACAATTTTTTAGTGCAAAAAGGACCCTCATATCCCTCTTATATATTTTTAATAGACTTTCATGGCTTTCTAATTCACAAATACCCTCAAAATATGGTTTTTATCTAATCTTGCAATACCATAGTGGAAAAATTACCTCAACCCACCTTGTACATGTTTTTAAGTGTAAATTTAGGTTTTTTCAGCTTTTTATTGCAAAAAAGACCCCAAACCCTCCATTTTATTGTGCTTTATGTGTTTTATTGTGGCTTTCTTGTGAAAAAAACCCAATTAATCTGAGAATAGATATATTTACATCCAATTTTGCAGCTTCTTAATGCCAAACCTACCCAAATCCTCCTATACATTCATCTATATTAAATATTTTACTTTAAAACCCTTCCACTGTTCCCTGCTGCCCCAAATCCTGATGTCAATCCGTTTTTGATGGATAAAAAATGATAATTTCTCCCAAATTTTTTGGAAAATTTGATCTATTGGGCAAGATCCTCCATGCAGAAATGTATGTATTATACCTTACATTTACTTTTAAATATATATTTATGGTTTTTTTCAGCTTTTTATTGTGAAAAAAGACCCCAAAACCTCAGTTTTTATTGTGTTTTATTGTGGCTTTCTTGTGAAAAAAACCCAATTAACATGAGAATAGATATATTTATATCAAATTTTGCAGCTTAATGCCAAACCTACCCAAATCTTTCTATACATTCATCTATATTAAATATTTTACTTTAAAACCCTTCCACTGTTCCCTGCTGCCCCAAATCCTGATATCAAACAATTTTTGGCAGATGCAAAATGATAATTTCTCCCAATTCTTTTGGAAAATACGGTTGTTTGAGCAAAATCCTCCATGCAGAAATGTACATATTATACCTTGATATTTTTGTTCTTTTCTCCCAAATTTATTTTCCCACCTGAGGAACTGAATTTTCAGGGCTTGGAGGGAAAAATAAAGGAAAACCGCACAAAAATGAGGGTTTTGTTCGGCAGGACGGGGATTTTTCAGGTGGGCAATGTGGGAATGGAGAGGTTTTGGAGGCTCGGTGGAAAATTACTGCGGGGCAAACAAAGAAATCTGGGATTTGGGAATAAACAGGCGGGCCAGGAAGCCGGGAGGAAACCTTGGGCAGGGGAAGGGAAGAGAGAGAAAAGCTCCCGCTGCGGGGGGCAGCGAAAATAACCCTGGGGGGCAGCGTGGGAAAGGGGCTGGGGAACGGCGGGGGGACCCCGAATGTGGGGGGGACAGAGGGACCCCAAACCTGGGACCCCGAATGTGGGGGGGAGAGAGGGACCCCAAACCTGGGACCCCAAATGTGGGGGGGACAGAGGGACCCCAAATCTGGGAACCCAAATGTGGGGGGGAGAGAGGGACCCCAAAACTGGGGATTGGCATAGGTACACCAAACCTGGGAACCCAAAGGGACCCCACATGTGGGGATTGGCACAGGGACCCCAAACCTGGGACCCCAAACCTGGGACCCCAAATGTGGGGGGGAGAGAAGGACCCCAAAGGGAACCCAAAGGGACCCCAAATGCGGGGATTGGCCCAGGGACCCCAAACCTGGAACCCCAAAGGGACCCCAAATGTGGAGGGGACAGAGGGACCCCAAACCTGGGACCCCAAATGTGGGGATTGGCACAGGGACCCCAAATGTGGGGGAGGGAGAGGGACCCCAAACCTGGGACCCCAAATGTGGGGTGGGACAGAGGGACCCCAAAGGGTCCCCAAACCTGGGGTTTGGCAGAGGGACCCCAAATCTGGGGGGGAGAGAGGGACCCCAAAACTGGGACCCCAAATGTGGGGATTGGCACAGGGACCCCAAACCTGGGACCCCAAATGTGGGGAGTGGAACAGGGACCCCAAATGTGGGGGGGACAGAGGGACCCCAAAACTGGGACCCCAAATGTGGGGATTGGCACAGGGACCCCAAACCTGGGACCCTAAATGTGAGGAGGAGAGAGGGACCCCAAAAGGACCCCAAAGAGACCCAAAATGTTGAGGGGGACAGAGGGACCCCAAAACTGGGACCCCAAATGTGGGGGTGACAGACGGACCCCAAACCTGGGGATTGGCACAGGTACACCAAACCTGGGAACCCAAACTTGGGACCCCAAATGTGGGGTTTGTCACAGGGACCCCAAATCTGGGATTTGTCAAAGGGACCCCAAATCTGGGGTTTATCAGAGGGACCTCAAATCGGGGATTTCTCAGAGGAACTTCAAAGGGACCCCAAACCAAGGATGTGTCAGAGGGACCCCAAATCTGGGTTTGTCAGAGGGATCCTAAATCAGGGTTTTGTCAGAGAGTCCCCAGATTTGGGATTTTTCAGAGGGATCCTAACCCGGGATTTGTCAGAGGGACCCCAAACCGGGAATTCCAAAGCCCTGCTCTGGTCCCAGGGGTCGGGGGGCACCCCCCAATTCTGCCTTTGGGGCGGGGAGGGTCGGGAATTTTGGGAGCAAAGGGAATGAACCTTGCCCTGGGTTTGTTTGGCCTCGTGGGTCTCTGTGAAGGGCAGGTGTGCAAGGGAATGGGGAGTGTGCAAAGGAATGGGGAGTGTGCAAGGGAACAAGGACTATGGAAGGAAGTGAGGAATATGGAAGAGAGGGAGTGTGCAAGGGAATGGGGAGTGTGCAAGGGAATGAAGGACATGCAAGGGAATGAGGAATATGGAAGGGAGTGAGTGTGCAAGGGGAACAATCCTAGGAGGGCACCGAGCTGCAGAAGGCCTGAGTGTGCAAGGGGAGTGTGCACAAGCAAAGGGAGTGAGAGTGGAAGGGGAATGAGTGTGCAAGGAGAGTGATGACAGGGGGACAGCGAGTGGGAAAAGGGACTGAGTGTGCAAGGGCAGGATGGAACAAACACACGGAAACGAGTGTGCAAAGGGACAAGTGTGCAAAGGGGAGCAAAGTTCCAAAAGGAGCAAGCATGGGAGCGGAGCAGGTGTGCAAGGGAACAAGTGTGCAAGGGGGAGAGGTGTGGAGTGGCAGTGAGTGTGCCAGGGGAGCGAGAGCAGACTGAGGTGAGTGTACAAAGGGGTGAGTGTGCAAAGGGAGTGTGCAAAGGGACTGTGGGGCAGCGCCAGCCCCCATGCTCAGCTCCCACTGGAGCCCCAGCATTCCCATTCTCTTGGAAGACAGAGGGACCCCAAAGGGACCCCAAATCTGGGATGTGGGGAAGGAAACTTCCAAAGGAAACTTCCAAATCCATCCATCCCAAAAAGGGGCTGGGGCTGGGTGAGCTCCCAGCACTGCCACCCACGGCTTGGGGGCTGGCAGCAACATCTGGGAGGTTTTTGGGAGCAAATTCCCTAAATCTGGCTCCTGAGCCAGCAGGTGGGATGTGGGGGACGCAGGAGCTGGGAGAAGCCTCAGCCGTGGTTGTGACCCTGGGAAAAGGTCTGGGACCTGATGCTGCTCCCCAGTACTGGGGATTTTTTTTCCTATGATCCAGCTCTGGAGCATCCCAAGAAATGGGCAAAGAGAGGATGAGGAGGCAGCTCCCGGGCAAGACAGTGCCCAGCGCTGTGTCAGGCCGGCACACGCGCACCCCGCCCCGGGCCAGGGCTTGGAATGAGGAAGGAACTGCTCTGGCTCCTGCTGCTGCTGCTGCTGCTGCTCCTGTTCCTGCTCCTGCTGCTCCTTCTGCTTCTCCTGCTTCTGCTCCTGCTCTGGCCCCTGCTGCTCCTGCTCCTGCTCCTGCTCCTGTTCCTGCTGCTGCTGCTTCTCCTGCTGCTCCTTCTGATTCCCCTTCTGCTTCTTCTCCTGCTCCTGCTGCTCCTGTTCCTCCTGCTCCTGCTGCTCCTGCTCTGGCTGCTGCTACTCCTGTTCCTCCTGCTCCTGTTCCTGCTGCTGCTGCTTCTCCTGCTGCTCCCTCTCCTGCTCCTGCTGCTCCTGCTCTGGCTGCTGCTACTCCTGCTTCTGCTCCTTCTGCTCCTTCTCCTGCTGCTCTGGCCCCTGCTGTTCCTGCTCCTGCTCCTGCTCCTGTTCTTGTTCCTGCTGCTGCTGCTCCTGCTTCTGCTCCTTCTGCTCCTTCTCCTGCTTCTCCTGCTGCTCCTTCTGCTCCTGTTCCTGCTGCTTCTCCTGCTGCTCCTTCTCCTGTTGCTTCTCCTCCTCCTGCTCCTGCTTCTCCTGCTGCTCCTTGTGCTCCTGCTCCTTCTCCTGTTCCTGCTACTGCTCCTGCTCCTTCTGCTGCCTCTCCTCCTGCTGGCCACATCATTCCTGATCCAGGCCAGGAGCCATTGGCCTTCTTGCCCACCTGGGCACACTGCTGGCTCGTGTCCAGCCTGCTGTCCATCAGTGTCCCCAGGTCCCTTTCTGCCTGGCTGCTGTCCCCAGGGTAGCACTGCAGGGTTTGTTGTAGCCAAAGTGCAGAACCTGGGATTTGGACTTGTTAAACCTCACACCAATGGATTCATCCCTTGGACCCAGCCTGTCCAGGGCCCTCAAGCCTCCAGCAGATCCACACTCACACCCAGCTTGGTGTCATCTGCAGATTTGTTAATGATGGACTCAGTCCCCTCATCCAGGTCATCAATGAACACCAAGCTGCTGCTGCTGCTGCTGCTGCTGCTCCCAGAGCCTGGAAGCGCTGCTGGACCCTGGCCGAGGCCTCACCCAAAATCCAACCCCACCCCACAGTGACCTGTCCCCAGGTGTCCCCAGTGCAGGACCCCTGGGTGGGACCCTGCTCCAGGACATCTGTCCATTGTCACCCCATGGAAGATCTTTCATCTCTCCATGGAATGTCCTTCATTCCCCACACATGTCCTTCACCCCATGGGGGTCCTTTACCCTGCAGATCTTCTCCATTCCCTGAACTTCCTTGACTCCACAGGTGGTGTTCACCCCGTGGATGTCCTTGACACCGTGGATGTCCCTCACTCTGCAGATGTCCTTGATCCCACAGATATCCTTCACCCCACGGGTGTTCTTCATTCTATGGATGTCCTTCATCTCCCCCATGAATGTTCTCCACCCCAGAGATGTCCTTCATCCCATGGATGCCCTTCATCCCCCCATGGATGTCCATCATTCCATGTGTGTCCTTCATTCCACATGTGTCCTTCACCCCATGGATGTCCTTGATCCCACAGATATCCTTCTCCCCATGGATGTCCTTCACCCCATGGATGTCCTTCATCCCATGGATGTCCTTCATCTCCCCCATGAGTGTTCTCCACCCCAGAGATGTCCTTCATTCCATGTGTGTCCTTCATCCCACGGATGTCCTTCATTCCCCCATGGATGTTCTCCACCCGAGATGTCCTTCATTCCATGTGTGTCCTTCACCCCATGGATGTCCTTGATCCCACAGATATCCTTCTCCCCATGGATGTCCTTCACCCCATGGATGTCCTTCATCCCACGGATGTCCTTCATTCCCCCATGGATGTTCTCCACCCCAGAGATGTCCTTCATCCCATGGATGCCCTTCATCCCCCCATGTGTGTCCTTCATTCCATGTGTGTCCTTCATTCCATGGATGTCCTTCCCCCCATGGAAGTCCCTCACCCTGCAATCTCCTTTATCCCCCCTGGCCCCTGCCCCATTCCCACTGGGAAATGTCATGATATTCCATATCCACGTCATGATATTCCATATCAAAGTCATAATCTTCCCTGGACTCAGCCTCCACGTGGATCCAGAGCCAGCCTCAACTCCTGCAGCAGGCGCCAACAAGCCCTGACCTGACCCCACCCCACGAATTTTGGGGCTCTGGTGGCCAAGCAGGGCAGGTCCCAGCAGCTCTGGAGCAGTTTTGGGAGGGTGTTGCCAGGATTTGACCTTGGATGTGGGAAGGCAGAGTTTTTTTGGCTGACCCACGTTTTTTGGGAGGCCCGTGGGAATCGGGGGGTGAAGCCCTAAAATGCTGATCCCACTCAATGCACCAGGAAACGTGGAAAAGAGGGGGAAAAAAATCCGTCTGAAATCCCAGATTGGGGAGCACGGAGTGAAATTCAGAAACCACAGGAATTTCAGAGCCTGAAAAGGGCGGAAGGGATCAAAGAGGCTGCGTGGGAATGGGCGAGCCCCGACAAGATCCGGGGTGACCTGGCTTTGACATTCCCAAAAATGTGGATCCATCCTGCTGTCCCTGCTCTAAATAATTCCCAAAACTGTGGCTTGAGGCCCCCAGGGAGCCCCGATGGGGGCTGTTCCCGACCTTTTGGGATGTTCTGGGCATCCCCCAATCCCGCTGGGACGCCGGCAGCCGGGCCGGTTCCCCGGCGTGCCGGGACGTGCTGGGAAGCACTTTTCCTGCATTTTCCTATCTCCTCCTTATGCAAGGAATTCGGTGCTAAAATGCAGCTGAAAAGTGCTGGGGGCTCCGTCCCAGGGTGCCGCCGAGGTGCTGCCCGTGGGGGCTGGATTTGGGGATTTGCATGGGAATTGCACGGGAGCAGCATGGGATTGCATGCGATTTCATCATCCTGCGTGCGATTGCGTGGATAACTTGGGAATTGCATGGGATGATTGCATGGAATGGTTTCATGGGATGGTTGCAAGTTATTTAATGGGATTCCATTCCAACCCATGGGGTGGTTGTATGGGATTGCATGGGATTCCATGGGATTGCATGGGAATTGCATGGGAATTGCACAGGAGCAACATGGGATTGCATGGCATGGCTGGATGCAATTTCAACATTTTGCTTGGGATTGAGTGGATGACACAGGAATTGCATGGGATAATTGCATGGGATAGTTATAAGTTGTTTAATGGGATTCCTTGTGGTGATTGGATGGGATTGCATGGGAATTGCATGGGAATTGCACAGGAACAACACAGGATTGCATGGGATGGCTGGATGCAATTTCAACATTTTGCTTGGGGTTGCGTGGATGACATGGGAATTGTATGGCATGGTTTCATGGGATGGTTGCAAGTTATTTAATGGGATTCCATGGGGTGATTGGATGGGATTCCATGGAATTGCATGGATGACATGGGAATTGCATGGGATGGTTGCAAGTGATTTAATGGCATTCCTTGTGGTGGTTGTGTGGGATTGCATGGGAATTGCACAGGAACAACACGGGATTGCATGGGATGGCTGGATGCAATTTCATCATCTTGTGTGGGAAGGCGTGGATGACATGGAAATTGCATGGGATTGTTTCATGGAATGGCTGCAAGTTATTTAATGGGATTCTATGGGGTGATTGGATGGGATTGCATGGGAATTACAGAGGAGTAACATGGGATTGCATGGGATTGCATGCAATTTCATCATCTTGTGTGGGAAGGCGTGGATGACATGGAAATTGCATGGGATTGTTTCATGGGATGGTTGCAAGTTATTTAGTGGGATTCTATGGGGTGATTGTATGGGATTGAATGGGATTCCATGGGGTGATTGGATGGGATTGCATGGGAATTGCATGGGAATTGCACAGGAGCAACACAGGATTGCGTGGGATGGCTGGATGCAATTCCATCATCTTGCATGGGATGGCGTGGATAACATGGGATGATTGCATGGGATGGTTGCAGGTTCTTTAATGGGATTCTATGGGGTGATTGGATGGGATTGCATGGGGTTGCATGGATGACATGGGAATTGCATGGGATGGTTGCGTGGGATGGTTGAAAGTTATTTAAACCATCCCACGTAATTCCTTGTGGTGGTTGTATGGGATTGCATGGAATGGCATGGGATTCCATGGGGTGATTGGATGGGATTCCTTGGGATTTTGTGGATGACATGGGAATTGCATGGGATGGTTTCAAGTTATTTAATGGGATTCCTTGTGGTGGTTGTATGGGATTGCATGGGAATTGCATGGGAATTGCATGGGAATTGCATGGGGTTCCACAGGGTGATTGCATGGGATTCCTTGGGATGACTGGATGGGATTATTGATGGGATTGCACAGCCTTTCATCAGGTGAATCCACACTGGATTGCATTGGATTGCACTGGAATTGCATGGAATTCCATGGGATTGCACAGGACTGCGTGGGAAGGGAGGCCTGGGAGCAGGAGCAGGGCAGGAGAGGCTCCCACAGGTGGGAGGATGTGGGATCAGGATTTTTGAAGGAATTTCGGATGAGTTAGAGGTGGAATTTTGAGCTGTTTTTGATGATGTGGTTTATTTTCTCATTTTTTATTTTCTCATTTTTTATTTTCTCATTTTTTACAGAGGCGTGAATTTGGTTTACATTGTTACCGTATGGTTTAGAAAGCTACAAGACTTTAAGTTACAAGACTTTCTAAGGAGTTATCGACTAATAAAGCACAGTTAATGGGGAAATTTACATTTTTGACTTCATCTTTAAATATTTTGTTTTATGGACTTATACTATAAGTTTTCTTAGTTAATTATGACATATAAACTTACAGCACTGATTTAATCTCTTTTTTTTACTTTTGTGCCTACTTTATTTTTTCTATATTTTAAACCCTAAAACTTTAACCTTTCTTTTATTTAGCTTAACAAGTCTCTATAGTCCAAACCTACATTTTCCCTTTTGGCCCTTAAGTTTGGAAGCATTTTCTCAGGTTTCAGGTTAAATCTTTTGTTTACTTTTAAGGTTTGGTTTGCAGGTTTAAATCCCCGAGAGCTCTTTGCTGAATTTCGGATTCCAGCAGGGATGTTTGGGATGGCCCTGGCCGCCCTTTGGGGCATCCCCAGGGCTTTCACCTGCCCCCGTCCCATTGGCATCCCTGGGAATGGGGAAGGAGAATCCACCTGCAGAGACACCAATCCAGCCATCAGTGAATCCCAGACCCCTCTGAGCCTCAAATTTGGGTTTCAAACCCTTAAACCTGCGGAATGTCGGGATATGGAGTGAAAAATATCTTGGAAAAACCGCCAAAAATGGGACTTTCATGGCAAAACCAGCATTGATCCCCCTTTTCCACAGCCAGACCCTCCCATCACCCAAATTTCTGGGGGGTCTGAGCCCCCCACTCTGCTGCCTCCATTTCCACCTAATGAGCGGAGCCTTTCCCTCCTCCTCATTAAGTCCTGCTCATTAACCCACGGGATTTAATTGCTGCCGACCAGGGGCAGCAGGAGCTGCATTTCCAATTTCCTTCCCTTAATTCTTTTAATTGGGAGAAGCAGGGGGATGGTGACCCAGCGCCAACAGAAAATCCACCCAGGGCAGAGGGTTTGGGAAGGTTTTCCATCTAAAATCTCTGTATTGCCCCCAAAAGTAGGGAGAATATCCCCAAATCCACGAGGAAAGGGTTGCAGGAGCTCCGTTGACACTCCCATTGATGCTGATAACAACAGCAACAAAAAAAAAAAAAAAAAAAAATAAAAACAAAAATAAAAATAAAAATAAAAATAAAAATAAAAATAAAAATAAAAATAAAAATAAAAAATAAAATTAAAAATAAAAAATAATAATGCTCTAACCTTTTATTGCAGATTATTTATAATAAAAATATTTTTGGGGAGGTTTGGAGATTTTTTTATTTATTTCTAATAAAAGGAGGTTTGGAGGTTTGGAGATTTTTTTAAAAATTTATTTATAATCAAAAATATTTTTGGAGAGGTTTGGAGGCTTTTATTTATAATAAAAGGAGGTTTGGAGATTTTTTTAAAATTTACAATAAAAAATATTTTTGGAGAGGTTTGGAGACTTTTATTTATAATAAAAGGAGGTTTGGAGATTTTTTTAAAATTTATAATAAAAAATATTTTTGGGGAGGTTTGGAGACTTTTTTATTTATAATAAAAGGAGGTTTGGAGATTTTTTTTTATTTATAATTAAAATATTTTGGGGGAGATTTGGTGATTTTTTTGGGGAGCTTTGGAGATTTTTTTGAATTTATAATAAAGGAGGTTTGGGTTAGACTTTTTTTAAAATTTATAATAAAAAATAGTTTTGGAGAGGTTTGGAGACTTTTATTTATAATAAAAGGAGGTTTGGAGATTTTTTGGGGAGCTTTGGAGATTTTTTTTTATAAAAGGAGGTTTTGGGTTTTTTTAGAAATTTAAATAAAATTTTTTGAGAGGTTTGGGGATTTTTTAGGGAGGTTTGGAGATTTTTTTGGGGAGATTTGGAGATTTTTTTATTTATAATAAAAGGAGGTTTGGAGATTTTTTTAAATAATAAAAAAATACTTTTGGGGATGTTTGGAGATTTTTTTGGGGGAAGTTTGGAGATTTTTTTGGGGGAAGTTTGGAGATTTTTTATTTATAACAAAAGGAGGTTTGGAGATTTTTTTTAAATTTATAATAAAAATATTTTTGAGAGGTTTGGGGATTTTTTTAGGGAGGTTTGGAGATTTTTTGGAAGCGAGCCATCGGCGTGGCTTTTCTTCTTCTCCCACTCCAAAAGGATTTTGTCATTTTCCCCCTGGGCTTTTTGGGGTTGCTGAATCAGGAGTTTGGGCAATGGGGTTATGGAGAGGGCGGGAGAGGCTGGGCAAGGCTGAGGGTGTTGGGAGAACCTCGCAAAAATCCAATTTCCTTCCCAAAAAATCCATGGAATGCTGATAAACACCCCCACAGAACGGAATTGTGCTGTCCTGGCAGGGCGGTGATCCCCAAAATGTCCAATTGCATCGTCTTGGGAGGATGGAAACATCCAAAAAGTGAATTTCTGTCATCCTGGGAGGATGGAACCCTCCAGAAAATCCATTTCTATCATCCTGGGAATATGGAAACCTCCAAAAAATCCATTTCTATCTTCTTGGGGGGATGGAACCCTCCAAAAAGTGAATTTCTGTCATCCTGGGAGGATGGAAACCTCCAAAAAATCCATTTCTGTCATCCTAGGAGGATGGAAACCTCCAAAAAATCCATTTCTATCATCCTGGGAGGATGGAAACCTCCAAAAAGTGAATTTCTGTCATCCTGGGAGGATGGAACCCTCCAGAAAATCCATTTCTATCATCCTGGGAATATGGAAAACTCCAAAAAATCCATTTCTGTCATCCTGGGGGAATGGAAACCTCCCAAAAAGTGAATTTCTATCATGTGGGAGGATGGAACCCTCCAAAAAGTGAATTTCTATCATCCTGGGGGGATGGAACCCTCCCAAAAAATCCATTTCTGTCTTCTTGGGAGGATAGAAACTTCCAAAAAGTGAATTTCTGTCATCCTGGGAGAATGGAACCCTCAAAAAATCAATTTCTGTCATCCTGGGGGGATGGAACCCTACAAAAAGTGAATTTCTATCTTCTTGGGAGGATGGAAACCTCCAAAAAATCCATTTCTATCTTCTTGGGGGGATGGAACCCTCCAAAAAGTGAATTTCTATCATCCTGGGAATATGGAAACCTCCAAAAAATCCATTTCTGTCATCCTGGGGGAATGGAAACCTCCCAAAAAGTGAATTTCTGTCATCCCGGGGGGACAATGATCCCCATAAATAAATCCCACTGTCCTGCAAATCCACCAGACCCCCCCAAAAATCAATTCTCACCATTGTGGGAGGGTGATAACACCCCCAGAAATCCCACTGGGTTGTCCTGGTTGGGTTCCATCCCTGCAAAAAATTGAAATTCATCCCCTTGGGAGGTCAATGCTGCCCAACCCCAAATCAATTTGCATGGTCCTGACATGAGGATAATCCCCCCAAAATTAAAATTCCATTATCCTGGATGGGTGATGCCCCCCAAAACGGAATTGCGTTGTGCTGGGAGGATAATGAACCCTCCAAAAATTAAATTTTATAAACCTGGCTGGGTGTTCTCCCTCCAAATTATCAAATTGTGTTGTCCTGGGTGGGTTATGACCCACTCAGAATTCAAATTTTCTGGTGCTCTACCAAAAATTCATATTGCCCACACAAATTTTAATTACAGTACATCAGGAAGGCAATATCCCTCAAAAAACCCAAATTGGATCATTCTGGGAGGATGGGAGCCCCCACAAAAATCATCCTGGGGGAGTGATATCCCCCAAAAATCAAATTGTGTCACCCTGGGAGAAAAACCATCCTAAAATTTTGAATTTTTATTTTTTTGGAAATGTGATATCCCCCAAAAATCAAATTGTGTCATCATGGGAGAACAAACACCTTAAAAAATGGAATTTCATTTTTTTGGAAATGTGATATCCCCCAAAAATCAAATTGTGCCATCCTGGGAGAACAACCATCCTAAAAAATTTGATTTTAATTTTTCTAGAAATATGATATCCTCCAAAAATCAAATAGTGCCATTCTGGCAGAACAATGGTCCTAAAAAATTTGAATTCCTTTTTTTTTTGGAAGTATGATATCCCCAAAAATCAAATTGTGTTATCCTGGAAGAACAACCACCCTAAAAAAGTTGAATTTCATTTTCCTGGAAATATGATATCTCCCAAAAATCAAATTGTGCCATCCTGGGAGAACAACCATCCTAAAAAATTTGGATTTCATTTTCTTGGAAATATGATATCTCCCAAAAATCAAATCTACTCATCCTGGGCCAGTGATATCCCCAAAAATCAAATTGTGCCATCCTAAAAAATCTGAATTTCATTTTCCTGGAAATATAGTATCACCCAAAAAATCAAATTGTGCCATTCTGGCAGAACAATGGCCTTGAAAAATTTGAATTTAATTTTTTTTTTTTTTTTTGGAAATGTGATATATCCCCCAAATAAAACCCCACCATCCTGGAAGGAAAATTACCAAAAAATTTGGAAAATCGGGATCCGAGGGATTTTCACCTCCCGGATTTTCTGAGCCGCCCTCTCCACCCCCGACATGTCCCTGCAGCCAGGGCCGATGACACACGGATCCCTGACTCATTATTAATTAGTTAATTAGGTAATGGGCATTAATCCTCCTTCCTGCGGGGCGGGAATTGCCCACGGAGCCTGCTCCGACCCATTCCCAGCTCAATCCCGGCATTTCTCATCCCTGCCTGCAGCCCCGGGGACTTTCAGTGGAAGAAATTCGGATTTTGGGGCTTTTTTTTTCGGTTTCTAATGTTTTTTCAAAGGCAACTGCACCCACACGCTATTGGTGGGCCCAGACAATGAAATGTGCCTGGTGCAGCAAAAGGAAAATCTTATTTAAGATTAAGATTTAATCTTATTTAATGAATTAAATAAATTAATTATTTGGAAATGGAGCATCCCAAAATGTGGGACACCTCAAGCTCACAACATTCCCATCCTCTAACCCAACATTTTTGGACCTTCTGACTCCAAATCCCCCAAAATTCATCCCAAAATCTCACCTGCACCCACACGCCATTGAGTGAAAAATCAGAATTTAGGGGTTTCTCACTGGGTTCTCAGAATGTCTTAAATTTGAGAAATTGGGCTATTTTGAGTGAAAAAAACCCATGATTTTGGGGTTTTTCACTGGGTTGTCAGAACGCCTTACATTTGGCAAATTGGGCTATTTTGAGTGAGAAAAAAAAAAATCAGGATTTAGGGTTTTTTCAAGCCTGGCCGGGAATATGGGATGGGAACACCGAAATCTGCCTGTAAAGAAATTCATGGCTTTGGGACCAAACACTGGATTGCCTGAATGGCCTAAATTTGGCAAATTGGGTTATTTTGAGTGAAAAAAAAAATAAAAAATTCAGGGTTTAGGGGTTTCTCACTGGGTTCTCAGAATGTCTTAAATTTGAGAAATTGGGCTATTTTGAGGGGAAAAAATTCAGGATTTTGGGGTTTTTCACTGGGTTGTCACAATGCCTTACATTTGGCAAATTGGGCTATTTTGAGGGGAAAAAAAATCAGGATTTTGGGGTTTTTCACTGGATTATCACAATGCCTTACATTTGGCAAATTGGGCTATTTTGAGTGAAAAAAAATCAGGATTTAGGGTTTTTTCAAGCCTGGCCGGGAATATGGGATGGGAACACCGAAATCTGCCTGTAAAGAAATTCAAACACTGGATTGTCAGAATGCCTTTAAATTGGCAAATTGGGCTATTTTGAGTGAAAAAAAATTGAGGATTTAGGGGATTTTCACTGTTATTGGACTATTTTGAGTGAAAAAATCAGCATTTCGGGGTTTTTCACTGGGTTCTCAATGCCTTAAATTTGGGCTCTTTTGGGTGAAAAAAAAAATAAAATCAGGATTTAGGGTTTTTCCAAGCCAGGGAATATGAGATGAGAAGACCAAAATCTGCCTGTCCCACCTATTTTCTTTCTCTTCCAACCCATTTTCACCTATTTACACCCATTTTCTCCCCATTACACCTTTTTATTTCTCTTTATCCCGCCTTTATTCTCTCTGATCCAACGTTTTTTCTCAGTCCCGCCCTTTTCTTTACTCTCTGTTCCACCCTTTTTTCTCTCTAATCCTCCCAATTTTCTCCCGATTCCGCCTTTTTTTCACTCTGTTCCACCCGGTTTCTCCCATTCCCGCTTTTTTCTCCCTAATCCATTTATTTTCTTCATTTTCACTCTTATTTTCCTTTCATTCCGCTCACCTTTTTCAGTTTGTATTTCACCTCTTCTCCCTATTCCACCTTTTTTTGTCCCTGTCCCACTTTATTTTCCCCTCACGATTCCACCTTTTTTCTCCCTATTCTTCTGTGTTTTCTCACTTTTCCACCCTATTTTTTTTTGGTAATCCATTTATTTTTTCCACCCTTTCCCACCCCAGATGGAGAAAATCCCAATGATTGGATCCCAAAACTTCAGCAAATCTCCCCAAAAATTTCCCTCATGGCATCCTGTACATCGCAGCGATGGGATGAAATAAAATCAAATAATTAATGCAAAATTAAAAATAAGAAAGGGAACTTCCCCGTAAATGAAGCCACGGGAGTGGCCATTATTTTGTTATTAACATTAATGATTAATTATTGTCATTAACAGCCTTTGACTTCAGAAATAGCTCCCCAAGGGGAAAATCATGGGCAAATCAGAATTAATTCCTCATAATATCATGGGAGAAGAGGGGAAAATCCCTTTTTTCTGCTGTTTTAGGGGTTCTTTGGGAAATCCAAGGCAGTTTTATGGAATAGGAGAAGTGGGATTAAATATATATAATTTAATTTATAATTCAATATATAAAAAATAAAATAAATATAAATATATATAATATATATTTATATATATTATATAACATATTATATTATATGTCACATTATAACATATTATATATGTTTATATATAAACATACATAATAAATATATAAATAGAAATAAACATAATTTATATATTCATTATATATAATTTAATTTTTTAAAAATAACCATATAAATAAATAATAGCCCCTTTTAAAATATATTATATTTATATTATAGTTATATAATATTATAAATATATGATATATAATATATATTTTATATATAATATAATATATTATATGTTGTATTATAACATTATATACGTTTCTATATAAAATATAAATAATAAACTAAATAAAAATAATTTTATATGTTATATATATAATTATTTATAAAAATAACCATATAAATTAAAAATAACCCCTTTTAAATATGTTTATATTATAGTTATATTATAGTTATACAATATTATAAATATATATTATATTTTATATAATAGAAATATAATATTATATATTATAATATATTATATATGTTTCTATATAAATGTATAAAAATATAAATAATAATATAAATAGAATTAAATAATTTCATATATTTATATATTTAGTATATATACTATATATTTTATATATTTAGTATATAAAATTTAATTATTTTTAAAATAACCATATAAATACAAAAATAACTCCTTTTTCTTTATTCCTGGGGTAGGACTGGGATCCTCATGCACGGGCATGTGAAGCTGAAGGGAAAATGGGTTTTTCCCTCTCATGGGTTTGGGCTCTGGCACCTCTCTGGTGCTGGCTGTGACTCACAGCGTTATTTTTAGCCCTGACCTCTTTTCTCCCCGTGTTTTCATCCACGTTTGGTGCCCTAAAAATGCAAAATAAGGGAAAAAAATGGAAATCCCACCTTTGGAAGAGCCAGAGCTGGGGGGTAATTTCCCCCCTTTTTTGTGGATAATTGAGGAATTATCTTTATTTTCCCATCTTTATTGTGTTTGTTGAGTCACAAGCCAACAAAACGGGGTCAGTTCAGGACAAGGAAGTCGCTGCTGGGGCTGGAAAACTTTTTATTTATTGATTGGGATACATTAAATTATAATAATTGCTTTTATTTTATTCCTGCTTTTTCAGACAGGGGACTTTTCCCCATTCCACTCCAACCCAAGGACTGCAGGGTTTAACACACTTTAATCCCAGTTTTACCAATCCTGGCGTTTAACTAACCCAAGTTTAAGGATTAAAAAGTGAAATCCAGCGGTTCAATCCAAATATTAAGGATATTCAGGAGCTCTGTGGCATCCCTAGAGCTGGAACAGGGAATATCCCACATAAGGAGCCAAAAATTCTTTTGGGAACAGCCGAAATTCCCTCAGGAAAAGCCAAACCAGGGCGTTCTGAGGCTGAAATCGCCGTGGGAGTTGTGCCCACGTCACCCAACCCAATTTTATGACAAATCCCATTTCCGGATGGACTTTACCCCCAGCGCGGTCACCTGGGCTGAGGCTTCCCAGGTGAGCCAACCCCAGCTCAACCCTTCCTGCCAAAGAGCCAGGAAAACTCCCAATCCATGGAATTCATGGCTCAAGGAAATGTTTTAAAGCTTCTCGAGGCTCAAACGTGTTGGAGGACACTGAGAATATTGAAATAAATTGGGAATATTAATTGTATTTGGGATTATAAATTGAAATAAATGAGGGGAATATTGAAATAAACTCCCCCCTGGAGTGGATTAACTCCATCCTAAGGAGGAGTTTAACTCCTCAGTGTTTGGGAACAAATTATTTTATTTCCCCATATTCCATCCCATATCCCATATTCCCCACATTGGGAAAAACTCCCAATCCATGGAATTCATGCTGGCATCACTGGGCAGGTGTTGGACCAGAATTACTCACTCCTCCATATTGTTTTTCTGTAATTTTTTTTGGGATTTGGAGGAATTGGGATAGTGGAGAAATCCTCATTTTTTGGGGGGATTTTTAGCTGGACTTTAAAAGGATGAACTCCAATTTTTGGCTCAAGGAAATGTTTTAAAGCTTCTCGAGGCTCAAACGTGTTGGAGGACACTGGGAATATTGAAATAAATTGGGAATATTAATTGTATTTGGGATTATAAATTGAAATAAATAAGGGGAATATTGAAATAAACTCCCCCCTGGAGTGGATTAACTCCATCCTAAGGATCCTTAGGACTGACTCCTCAGTGTTCGGGAACAAATTCTTTCATTTCCCCATATTCCATCCCATATCCCATATTCCCCATATTGGGAAAAACTCCCAATCCATGGAATTCATGCTGGCATCACTGGGCAGGTGTTGGACCAGAATTACTCACTCCTCCATATTTTTTTTCCTGTAATTTTTTTTGGGATTTGGAGGAATTGGAATAATGGAAGTCCAGAAATCCTCATTTTTTGGGGGGATTTTTAGCTCAACTTTAAAATGATAAACCCCAATTTTTGGCTCAAGGAAATGTTTCAAAGCTTCTAGAGGCTCAAATGTGTTGGAGGACACTGGGAATATTGAAATAAATTGGGAATAATTTGATTGGGAATATGAATTGTATTTGGGAATATAAATTGAAATAAATAAAGGGAATATTGAAATAATTCCCTCCTGGAGTTGATTAACTCCATCCCAAGGATGCTCAGTGTTGGGGGACAAATTATTTTGTTTCCCCGCATTCCATCCCACATCCCATATTCCCCATATTGGGAAAAACTCCCAATCCCAATGGAATTCATGGGGCAGATGTTGGGCAGCTGGTCCAGCTGGGGGCTGGGGCTGTTGGACCAGAAATATTTATCTTTTTGTATAATTTTTTTTTGATTTGGAGGAATTGGGATGGTGGAGGTCTGGAAATTCCCATTTTTTTGGGGGCTCCTCGAGGCTCAAACATGTTGGAGGATGCTGAACTTTGATATGAATTGGGAATATTTGATTGGGAATATAATATTTGATTGGGAATATAAATTGTATTTGGGAATATAAACTGAAATAAACAAAGGGAATATTGAAATAATTCCCTCCTGGAGTGGATTAACTCCATCCCAAGGATGCTCAGTGCTGGGGGACAAATTATTTTGTTTTCCCATATTCCAAGGGATAATCCAGGATTTTGGCTTTGACCATCAAGTGCCAGCAAAGCCAAATTTTCTCTCATGATCCCTGCGAGGATCAGCTTTATTTCCCTAAAAACCATCCCTGGAAAGGCGATTCCAGCCTGACAAACAGGAGTGGTGTCCAAGTCCCCTCCCCAAACCCGGTGTGTGTCACCAGGATTGCGTGTCCGCGATGCTGCCGAGGGTGGCACCGGCCGGGATGGGAGAGGCCGCAGATAAGAGCTCGTCACGGGTGATAAGGGGGTGTGAGAGGGGCTGGGGTGTGAGGAGGGATGGGGAGCCCGGATTTCCTCCTGCGCTGGCAGTGGGAGCTCACGGGCACGGCCTGGGGTGGGCAGGGGGCGTCAGAGCCCCAATCTCTGCTGGGGAAGGGGCGGCGGTGGAGAGCTGAGCCCGTCCCTTCGTTCCTGCTCTCCACACAGCCCGGATCCACGGAAAAGCTGATCCCACGCTCTGTGAGCCCTCGTCTCCAGCAGAACCCTCGGAAAGGCTGAGCCCATCCCTCTGTGCTCCAGCACTGCCGGGACCCTGAGCCCATCCCATGGAGAGGCTGAGCCCACCTGGGCACGGGTGGAGACCCCTTTGTGCCCATCCCTGTGGGTCTCCATCCCATGGAGAGGCTGATCCCACCAGATCCTCAGGTGGATCTCCTGAGCTCATTCCTGTGGTTTCCACCAGAACTGCAGCCCATGGAGAGGCTGATCCCACCTGGGCACCTGTCCTGGTGCCACAGGAGACCCTCTAAGCCCATCCTTGTGGGTCTCCACCAGAAGAGGCTGGTGGAGAGATGAGACCCTGTGGATCTCCAACCCCTAGAGAGGTTGATCCCACCCCATCACGTGTTCTGGGCACAAGTGGACCCCTGAAACCATCCCTGTGGGTCTCCATCCCATGGAGAGGCTGATCCCACCTGGATACCTGTCCTGGGCACAGGTGGAGACCCCCTGAGCCCATCCCTGTGGGTTTCCAGCTCATGAAGAAGCTGATCCCACCCCATCACCTGTCCTGGGCACAGGTGGAGACCCCCTGAGTCAATTCCTGTGGGTTTCCACCAGAACTGCAGCCCCTGGAGAGGCTGATCCCACCTGAGCACCTGTCCTGGTGCCACAGGAGACCCTCTAAGCCCATCCTTGTGGGTCTCCAGCAGAAAAGGCTGGTGGAGAGAAGAGACCCTGTGGGTCTCCAACCCCTGGAGAGGTTGATCCCACCCCATCACCTGTTCTGGGCACAAGTGGACCCCTGAGACCATCCCTGTGGATCTCCAGCCCATGGAGAGGCTGATCCCACCTGGGCACCTGTCCTGGCACAGGTGAACACCTTGAGCCCATCCTTGTGGGTCTCCACCAGAAGAGGCTGGTGGAGAGATGAGACCCTGTGGATCTCCAGCCCATGGAGAGGCTGATCCCACCTGGATACTTGTCCTGGGCAAAGGTGGAGACCCCCTGAGCCCATCCCTGTGGGTTTCCAGCTCATGAAGAAGCTGATTCCACCACATCACTGTCCTGGGCACAGGTGGAGACCCCCTGAGTCAATTCCTGTGGGTTTCCACCAGAACTGCAGCCCATGGAGAGGCTGATCCCACCTGGGCACCTGTCCTGGTGCCACAGGAGACCCTCTAAACCCATCCTGTGGGTCTCCAGTAGAAAAGGCTGGTGGAGAGAAGAGACCCTGTGGATCTCCAGCCCATGAAGCAGATGATCCCACCTGGGCACCTGTCCTGGCACAGGTGCCCCCTGTCCCCCCTGTCCCCTCCATCCCCAGCCCATCCCGACCCCCAAATGTCTCAGCCCATCCCGGCCCGCTCCCCCCCGCCCTCCCCCGGTGTTTTTTTAACCCTTTTGCCGGCAGCAAATCCCCCTAAATCCGCTCCGGCCCCTCGGCCCCGCCGGGATTATCCCGATTCCCTCCATCAGCATTCCCGCGGCGCCGGGAGGGTCCCGCCGAGTCGGCAAAACCCCCCCGGGTGCGTGGGGGTGGGCAAAAAAATAGGGGGAAAAGGGGATGGGGGGGATCCCGTGGGTATTTAGGAAAATTCACAGGTGAGGGATTGCCTGAAATGGTAAAATTTGGGGCAAAATCCAACAGATTTAGGAAAAAAATTAATATTTATGTTGATTTTTTTGTTTTTTTTTAAAGTGTGATTTCTGGTTTTGGCTTTCTGGTGCTTTTGGGATTGGCTCTTTTTGGTGGATTTTCTTTGCTTTTTTCCCCCAGGCTTTTAAAATATTTTCGTACATGACATATATAATTTTTCCTTTGTTTTTTATTTTTTAATTTTTTTTCCCCCCATTTTCTTCAATTTTTATGCTTTTGTACTTTTTGTGCATTTTCTCATTTTGAGGACATTTTTTCCCCATTTTTGGTCACTTTTCCCAACCTCTTCACAATACTTTTATTTTTTTTTACACAAACAACAAAGGGAATTGAATTTTCCATGCACTTTTTAGGATTTTAGTGATTTTTAAGGATTTTTTAATACAAATTTGGGGGGGGAATGGGGGTTTTGGGTGGGCACATGCAGGTGTACAGCACATTGGTGTGCACACAGACACACCATTGCACACTCAGCAGGTGTGCAAAGCCTTAGAGGATGTACAGAGGCACAGAGCCCCTTGCACACTCACACACGGGCAGGAGGGCAACGGCCTTGCACACTCACAGGGACACAAATGTGCACACACACACCACTGGTGTGTCACACACAGGGACACTCACAGTGACACAGATGGAGATGTGCACACTCACCCTGCACTTACACACACAGTGACACACAGAGTGCACACTCTCACACACACTCACATTCATCTGCACTCACACTCACACTCACCCTCACAGTGACACTGTGAGTGTCACACCCGCCACACGCGCAGCTCCACGTGGGCCTGTGTTTGCACACACGCTGACACACGTGTTTGCATGGTGACACACACACACAGACATAAGGACACACAGACAGACACAGAAACACAGACGTGGATACACAGACGCAGACACACACAGACAGACATACAGACACACGGACACTTACACTCTCACGAACACATGGACACACAGACACACGGACACGCTCACACTGTGTCACACGGACACTGTCTCACACAGACACAATGACACTCTCACACTCTGTGACACACGGACAGACGGACAGACCTACAGACAGACACTCTCACACTGTGTCACGCATGGACACACAGACACATGGGCACACAGACAAACGGACACTTTCCCACTGTGTCACACACTCACACAGAAACACAGACAGACATACACACGGACAGACACACACGGACAGACGTACACTCTTACACTGTTTCTCACACTCTCACACAGACACACGGACATACGGACGCTCTCACGCTGTGTCACACACACACTCTCAGACACACAGACACACACACGGATACACAGACACACAGACAGACACACAGACAGACAGACGGACACTCTGTCTCTCTCACACACAGACAGACACACAGACGGACACACAGTCACCCAGACACACAGACACACGGGCAGACGGACAGACAGACACACGGACAGACACACGGACACACAGACACACGAACAGACAGACACACAGACAGACACACAGACACACAGACACACGAACAGACAGACACACAGACAGACACACAGACAGACACACGGACACACAGACAGACACGCAGACAGACACACAGACAGACACACAGACAGACACGCAGCCGCTCCGTCTGTCTCGGACCCTCCCGCTCCCGTCCCCTCCCCCGCCGCCCACGTGCAGCCCCGCACGCGCCGCCGGCCCCCGCGCGCCCCCTCCCACGCCCCCCCATCCGCGGCCCCTCGGCCCCGCCCCCCGGCGCTGGCCACGCCTCCTAACTCACACCACCCAATGAGCGCCGTAGCCACGTACCGCCCCCACCCTGACCCCGCCCCCCGCCGCACGCTGCCCAATGAGCGCCGCGGCCTCGCGCCGCCCCCGCCCGCGCTTTAAGCGGCTCCAATGCCCGGGCGGCGGCCGCGCCTCCGCCCCGCTGCTCAGCGCACCGCGCGCCCCGCGCCTCAGCGCCCCGGCCCCGCCGATCGCCCGCCCGCCCTCACGGCCCCGGCTCCGGCCCCGCCATGGACACCGGCAGCAAGGTGAGCCCGCGCCACCGGGATTGCTCTGCGTTACGCAACCCCCGCCCGCCCCCGCACACGCGCGGCCGCCGCGATCGCCGCGTTTCGCTTTATTTTGTCCCCTCAGCCCCAGCGCAGCGCTCCCCACAGCGCGGCCGGTGCCGGCTCCGCGCCTCGCAGCGCGCCCGGCCGCCGCTCCCGGGCTGTCCCCGAAAGGCGGAAACGCGGCGGGCAGACCCGATCCTGTCCCTTTTGACCCCGTTTCGGGACGAGGGGAGGCCCCGGAGCCCAGCGAGGGCCGGGCTGGCTTTGGGGGGCTGCGGGGTTGGGGTGAGCCCGCCGGGACCCCGCGATCCCCGCCGGGCTGGGCACATCCCGCCCGCAGCTTCTGACCCAATTCCTATTAATTTATCCCAGACTGTGGAGTTATTAAATACTCATAACTCTCCCGGCTGCTCGGGGATCCACCAGCACCCTCCTCATGCTAAATTAATTAATTTAGATTTAATTTGGGGGGAGTAAAAGCCCGGAACGATGCCGGTGGTTGATTGTAACAGGTCACTGACCTCAGCCCCACTTGCTTCATTCCAACCACCAAAGTATTTCCGCCCCCAATACTCCCGTCTGGGAAGAACTGGAATAAATCCAAATGGTTCGGGACTTTTTTTTTTTTTTTGCGGGGGGGATGTGTTAGGAAATTGGCTGCGTGGCGGCACGAAGTGTAATTAATCCCAAAAATCGCGATTTTTATCCTAATTAAAGATGCGACGGGAGCGATCCCTCTTGGTATTTATTTCCCCTTTTCAAAACAACTCCCTCTCCCCGCTCCTCCTCCGCATGAAACACACAATTCTCTTAAATTTAAGGAGCTATATCTGTGTATATATGTATTTATAGTGTATTTTTGGGGGTTCCGGGCTGTTTTGCTGGCTGGGGCTGGGGTGGGAGCCGGGAACGTGCGGGCCGGCAGCGCGGTGATGGGGGCAGGAATTAAACGCAAATTTGCGCTCATACCCAAGAAATCCGACGCATTTAACTCCCGGCATCCCGAACGGAGCCCGAGCCGCGCTCCCGCTGCTCTCCCAGCTCCGCAAACCCCCCCGCCTCGCATGGATTTGGGTTAGAAATGATTAATTTTTGTAAAGGTAATTAATCTCAAGGATGATTTGCCGAGCGCTGATAGGTGACATTTCCATCCCCAGCGTGTTTAGCACGGAAAAAATAAAAGATATTTTTCATGGAAGCAGCTTGTGGGTTGCGAGATGGGGGGACAAACTCCCCTCCCGAACCCGCTTTATATTTAATAATTAACATTATTAACATGATTAACCCGGGATGTGTGTATGTATGGGGGGGACATTGCACATTCCGTGTGTTTTTTTTCCAGCTCATTCCATGCAAAATCCTCTCCCGTGCTGGTCGCGGTTGCAAAACTCGCCGCGGTTGTGTCGCCGTCCCTGGATGACCTTTAAGTAGGGAAGCAAAACAAATAAAAAACCCAAATTCCGCTGCTCCTTCCCATCCCCCCGGTTCTCTTTCCCCACGGGGCCGGTGTGACCCCCAAATTCTTTGGGTTTAGATCCTCTCCTGTGAGTTTGGAGCGGATTTTTCTTGGTTTTTAGTGGGGGTGTGAGGTTTTCCCGGGTGTTATCAGTGTGCCCTGGCTCCCATGAGTGTGCAAATGAGTGTGCAAGGGGCTGCACTGAATGCCCACGTCCCCTCAGGAGCAGTGGCTGCTCCTTAAAAATCCCCCTGCATCATTTTAATCGTGTATTTTTTCATATGGCTTTGCCCAAAACTCCCCCCTTCCTAACCATTATTTGGATTTTTCAGGAATTGCTAATTGTTCTTGTTCCATAGCATCGCAAAATCTTCCACGCTGGAGTAAAAAAAACCAACAGGATATCCTCCTCCTGGGACCTTTTTTTTTCCTGTTGTTGCTGATTTGATTTTAGAGAATTCATTAGTTTGGCTTGATGCATGAAACAATCAGCGTGCCAAAATCCTCCTGCACTGGGGTAAAATAACTTGAAATTCCCTTCTGGGACGCTTTTTTTAGTATTATTTAGAAGGAATTATGAATTCCTTGTTTTTCATGAGGCAGCAGCATCCCAAAATCCTCCATGCTGGAGTGAAAAAAGTTGAAATTCCCTGCTGGGCCACTCATTTAAATATCTTTATATCAATATTTTGGTATTATTATTTTGCTTTTAAAGGGATTATTCATTCCTTTGATCCATGAGGTGGATCTCAAAGTCCTTCCAGGCTGGAGGGTGAAATAAAAAGGTTAAAAATAGAGTTGTAAAGCCAAAGGCAGCGGGTTTGGGGGGCCCCTGGTGCCCCCCCAGATCCTCCTCAGAGCGTCCTGGCTTCCGTGTTGGAGCTGGAGAGGAAGCAGGAAGCAGCCAAAAAGAAAACAAATATTATAAATTTATTAAAAACCTGTCTTTCCTATCGCATAGAGCAATTCTTAATGGATGAAACCAGGAGTTTGGGGTCTAGCCATGCTTAAATAAATTTATTTTATGGAAATAAGAGGGAATTTGTCCCTAAAATTCCTGATAAAGATGCTTTTTCCTGCAAGGAGTTAAGAAAAAAAAAAAATCTCCCCACAGCCCCACGTGAGGTTTGGCAAAGCTGCCCTTAAAAATCGACTTTTCCCTTTATTTAATTATTTCCCCCCCCTCTTAAAGTTGCCTTTAATGGCGAAGTTCAGGCTGAAAGGATCCGGGATCCGAGCAGGGCAGCGAGTTTGGGCTGGGGAGGGAGGGGGAAGGAGCTGACTCACCCTGACCCTGCTCGGGATGAGCCTCCAAAATGCCATTTTCCTGCCAGCTTTTCCTTTTCCTATGCCCAAACTGCTGGAATGCAATGAAAATACAATTTTTTTTGCTGAAATTTAATTTATTTTTTGGGGCTTTTTTAAGCCTTTTTTCCTAAATGTTAAAATGAAAAAAAAAATTAAATTTTTTTTTTTTTTTTTAGATTTTTAAATTGTTTTTTTAATTTTTTTTTTTTTTTTTTTTGCATCAAGCTGTTGTTACCTCTCACCTTCCTGGAGCAAAGTTCACGTGGCTGCCGCATCCCCATCCCCGCAGCCGTGACTCACCTGGGCCTGCCCTACCCTGCCAGCTCCTGGGCTGCCCTTTAGCCAGGAAAAAAATCAAATTCAGCACCCAAAAACAACGGGAAATCACCCCAATCCCCCACAAACACACTCGTTTTTTTTAATAAGGTTTCCCCAAGCAACAGGTGCTTTTAACATCCTGTTTTTTTTGAGATTTGTTGGAATTTTTAGGGCTTTTTTTGTGGGTTTTTTTTGGGGACATCACCAAATTCCCAACCACGGGGGTGTTTTCTCCTCTACTCCAAAGCACCAACCAAATCCAAGTGCCAAAACCTCCCTGATTAGTTGTGTTGGGGCCAAGCCTAATTAATGAGCTTCATTAACGGGCCTGGCTTCATTCCCTCTGCTTTTCCCCTGGGAACTTTCACGCGGAGGGAGGAGAGTGGTAAGGTCAGGGAGCAGCATTAAAATCCTTTATTTATTACAAGAAAGATGAGATTGGTGCTTAAATATTAAAAATATCCTTTTTGAGGAGGGAGCTGGAGTCACCTGTGCTGATTTAGCCGGGATCTGAGGCGTCGATCCTTTGGGAATATCGATCCTTGGGGTGACACGTTGGTGTTTAGGGAGAACCCCCCTCAGCACCCCCCTAAATTCAAGGGGTTTATCAATTTCACGTGGCTCGTCCCAAAGCTGATTAGGCGGGAATGTCGGATCCTGGTTCGAGCGGCCGGGAAAATCTCAAATCTCCTGCCTGGGATAATTGGGCCGCTAACGAAGGTGGCCCGAGCGCTGGCCTGCCCTGACCCCGCTCCCAAACAAGGCTCTGATTGTTGCCGTGGCTCGGGCGGGAGGAAGAGGAGGCTGGGGAAGGAAGGCTTTGCCAGCTAACCCGGGTTTTGCTCAGTGACTCTTAATTAGACAGCCATGGGAAGCTGTTGTTGGTGCAGCTCCCCGGAGCATCCTGCTGGCCCAGACCCCATGGTCACCTCCAGGGCTCAAATTCCCGGAATCCCCATACCATGGGTTGTTTTAACCCCCACAAAATGACATTTTTTTGTAATTATTTTTTCCCTCTTAGCACCATAAACAGTGAGTTTTCTCTTTGGTTCTGAATATTTGTACTCGCCGCCGTCCCAGTGCCCTGGTATTGCTGTGCTGGGGACACAGAACTGTGGATTTAACCCTTTTTCCTTGTTTCTGTCCTGTATTGCTCTACAGGGGAGGGAGGGCTGTGAGGATCCCAGATTTAACCCTTTGTCCCATGCAGTGCCCTGGTATCGCTGACTGAACTGTGGATTTAACCCTTTTTCCTTGTTTTTGTCCTGTGCACTGCCCTGATATTGCTGTGCTGGAGGAGACAGGGCTGCAGGGATCCCAGATTTAACCCCTTTTCCCTGTTTTTGTCCTGTATTGCTCTACAGGGCAGAGAGGGCTGTGAGGATCCCAGATTTAACCCTTTTTTCCCTGCTGGGCAGGTGGAGCTGCAGGGATCCCAGATTTAACCCTTTGTCCCATGCAGTGCCCTGGTATTGCTGTGCTGGCGGCATCAGGGCTGTGGGAATCCCAGATTTAACCTCTTTTTCCCAGTTTTAGTCCTGTATTTCTCTGCTGGGGGACACACAGCTATGGGGATCCCAGATTTAACCCCTTTTCCCTGTTTTTTTCCTGTGCCAGATCCCAGATTTAACCCTTTGTGCCATGCAGTGCCTTGGTATTGCTCTGCTGGGGATACAGAGCTTCAGGATCCCCGATTTAACCCTTTTTCCCCCATTTTTGTCCCGTGCAATGCTCTGGGCAGCAGGGATCCCAAATTTCACCCTTTTCCCCCTGTTTTTATCCCATGCAGTGCCCTGGTATCACTCTGCTGGGGATACAGGCCTGCAGGATCCCAAATTTAACCTTTTTTTCCCCATTTTTGTCCTATGGAGTGCCCTGGTATCACTCTGCTGGGCATACAGGTCTGCAGGATCCCAAATTTAACCCTTTTTTCCCCATTTTTGTCCTATGGAGTGCCTTGGTATTACTGTGCTGGGGATACAGGGCTGCAGGATCCCGGATTTAACTCTTTCCCCTGTTTTTGCCCTGTGCAGTGCCCTGGGCTGTGAGGATCCCAAATTTAACCCTTTTCCCCCTGTTTTTGTGCTGTGCAGTGCCCTGGTATCATTCTGGTGGGGAGATAGGGCTGCAGGGATCCCAGATTTAACCCTTTTTCCCCCTGTTTTTGTGCAGTGCAGTGCCCTGGTATCACTCTGCTGGGGATACAGGTCTGCAGGGATCCCAGATTTAACCCTTTTTTCCCCGTTTCCTGGCAGATGACGGCTCGCCTGATGCTGGCTGTGGGAGGAGCAGTGCTGGGCTCCCTGCAGTTCGGGTACAACACCGGCGTCATCAACGCCCCGCAGAAGGTGAGTGCTCGCAGAGGGAAATTCCAGCCTCCCCCAGCTCGTGTGTGACAACAAACCAGCCTCTGTGCCAGCCTGGCTAAAATAGTACATCCCACTAGGCAGCTTAGGCCTCTAATGGGATTTCAGAGGGAGTTATTTAGCTCCAGCCTTCCCTGGAGAATTTGTTTCCTCCTCCTTGCTTGGTGTTTTTTTTTTTTGTTGGGGGAAATAAATCCCAGCGTTGCCTGCAGGATGCTGTGTCTGGGTGTGGCCGGTGGAACTTTTCACCTCGGCTCTCTTAGTGAAGGTCTGGGAGTTAATGAAGGTTTGAGTCATCCCCAAGTGGCTGCTCTGACCAGAGCTGGGGGTTTTGCATCCCAGCTGGCAGCAGGATGGATGCAGGAGTGTTGGTTCCTGCCCTCGTGTACAGCCAGGACCCTCCTGCTGCTGGTAGGTACTGGTGGTCCATGGAAAATGTGACTTTTTCTAGATTTGGTGGCTTTTACAGCCACCTGCTGCTGGTAGATGCTGGTGGTCCATGGAAAACTTTTCCCAGATTTGGTGGCTTTTACAGCCAGGACCCTCCTGCTGCTGAGAGATACTGGTGGTCCATGGAAAATGTGACTTTTCCCACATTTGGTGGCTTTTACAGCCACCTGCTGCTGGTAGATACTGGTGGTCCATGGAAAACGTGATTTTTTTCCCAAATTTGGTGGCTTTTATAGCCAGGAACCTCCTGCTGCTGGTAGATAATGGTGGTCCATGGAAAACAAAACATTTTCCAGATTTGGTGGCTTTTATAGCCAGGAACCTCCCTGTTGCTGGTAGACACTGGTGGTCCATGGAAAATGTGACTTTTTCTAGATTTGGTGGCTTTTACAGCCAGGACACTCCTGCTGCTGGTAGATGCTGGTGGTCCATGGAAAATGTGACTTTTTCTAGATTTGGTGGCTTTTACAGCCACCTGCTGCTGGTAGATACTGGTGGTCCATGGAAAACTTTTCCCAAATTTGGTGGCTTTTATAGCCAGGACCCCCCTGCTGCTGGTAGATAATGGTGGTCCATGGAAAACTTTTCCCAAATTTGGTGGCTTTTACAGCCAGGACCCTCCTGCTGCTGGTAGATGCCAGTGGTCCATGGAAAACATGGCTTTTCCCAGATTTGGTGGCTTTTTGGTGGCTTTTACAGCCAGGACCCTCCTGCTGCTGGTAGATGCCAGTGGTCCATGGAAAACTTGGCTTTTCTCAGATTTGGTGGCTTTTACAGCCAGGACCCTCCTGCTGCTGATAGACAATGGTGGTCCATGGAAAACTCAACTTTTCCCAGATTTGGTGGCTTTTACAGCCAGGACCCTCCTGCTGCTGGTAGATACTGGTGGTCCATGGAAAATGTGATTTTTCCCACATTTGGTGGCTTTTACAGCCAGGACCCTCCTGCTGCTGGTAGATACTGGTGGTCCATGGAAAACATGGCTTTTCCCAGATTTGGTGGCTTTTACAACCAGAAACCCCCTGCTGCTGATAGATAATGGTGGTCCATGGAAAATGTGACTTTTCCCAGATTTGGTGGCTTTTACAGCCAGGACCCTCCTGCTGCTGGTAGATAATGATGGTCCATGGAAAACTCAACTTTTCCCAAATTTAGTGGCTTTTACAATCAGAAATCCCCTGCTGCTGATAGACAATGGTGGTCCATGGAAAACTCAACTTTTCCCAGATTTGGTGGCTTCTTGAGGTGTTAAACACATGGAAAATAAGCTCAGGATTGCAATGTGGTGCTTGCAGCTCTTGTGCTGGGATGAGGGACAGCTTGAGCTCTGTCCCCAAATGTCATCACCCCAATCCAGCTCCAGGGTTTAATCCCATCCCAGTGAGTGCTTTGCAATGTCACCACAGGCATTGGGAAAACTCCTTGTGGGATAGAAAACCCTATGGAAAAAGTCAATGTGGGAAGAGGAAAAAAGGCAGGGATTTGTTCAGGGTGTTGCATTATTGAATCCCAGGTTCAGTTCCTGGGGTTAAAGCTGCAGCTCCACCCCCAGAACCTGCTGGAGACCTGAAATATCCCAAATTCTCCTTGCTCCACGTGCACTGGTGTGAGGTTGGGGATGGCCATGGAGCAGCCCTGGAGCTGGGGATCCCTGGCACGGCTCTGAGGAGCTCTGCCCTCACCTTCCCCAGCCCTGGCACTGAGCCAGGAGGGAATGCTGTGATCCCCACCCTGCCCAGAGCCACAGCTCAGCAGCAGCTTTGGAGCTTTGTTCCCTGGCCTGGAAGGGCTCTCCCTGCAAATTCAGACACTCCTGAGGGGTGTTGCCACAGTTTTTGGGGATGAATTACAGGATGTGCCTTCTGTTGGTGGAGTGACAAAATTCTCTTTTGTCCCCTTACAAAGAAAATAAGCCCAGAAGTTTCTCTCCTTGATTAGGTGAAAAAGGCATCTAAGGAAAGCCAATTGGACAGAAGCCAAAAAGTCCCACCTGAACAATTTACTAGAAAAAGGAGAGAACAAAGAAACAAAACTTTTGAGTGAGGTGTTTTACCAGGAGCAAGCACCTCTTGCACATGACTGAGTTTTTCTCTGCAAAGAGTTTTGTTACTTTGTCTTCTATGAAAACTTTTTGTTTCCAATGCTGCAACAGAAGCCATCCTGGGGATTTTATTTATCTCCAAAGGCAGCTGAGCTATCTCTTGAAGAGGCAACTATTGCTGTGCATGCCTTGGGCTCAGGCCAGGAGGAGGCACAGGGGGCAGGACAAGCCCCCAGTGCTGAGGGGAAGGATTTGGGGGGCTCAGGGGGAGGTGGGATGGGGTTTGCTGGGCACAGGGGGTCACCCCAGCCTTAAAAATGGGGACACAAAGTGTGGAATTGGGGTAGGGACACGTTTTTGTGCAGGGCTGGGATAAACTGGAGTGAAGGACTGGGATGAGGGTGCGGAGCTGGGATGAGGGTGCGCAGCTGGGGTGGGGATGGAGAGCTGGGATGAGGGTGCGGAGCTGGGATGAGGATGGGGATGCAGAGCTGGGATGAGGGTGCGGAGCTGGGGTGGGGATGGAGAGCTGGGATGAGGATGGGGAGCTGGGATGAGGATGGGGAGCTGGGATGAGGATGCGGAGCTGGGATGAGGATGGGGATGCAGAGCTGGGATGGGGGCGCGGAGCTGGGATGGGGGCGCGGAGCTGGGATGAGGGCGCGGAGCTGGGATGGGGGCGCGGAGCTGGGATGGGGGCGCGGGAGCGGGGATGGGGGCGCGGAGCTGGGATGGGGACGCGGAGCTGGGATGGGGGCGCGGAGCTGGGATGGGGGCGCGGAGCTGGGATGGGGGCGCGGAGCTGGGATGAGGGTGCGGAGCTGGGGTGGGGATGGAGAGCTGGGGTGGGGACGCGGGGCTGGGATGGGGCCGCGGAGCTGGGATGGGGCCGCGGAGCTGGGATGGGGACGCGGAGCTGGGATGGGGACGCGGAGCTGGGACGAGGACGTGGGTGCGGAGCTGGGATGGGGGCGCGGAGCTGGGATGAGGGTGCAGAGTTGGGATAAGGATGCACTCAGATCCATCAGGGCACAGGTTTGGGATGCTCTGGTTTGGGATTCATGGAGCTGCAGGGTGGGGATGAATCACAACACTGAGCCTGAAAGCCCCCAGTTTTGGGGAAAACAATTTTTATTCCTTCACCTTTCTCCCTTTAAACCCATTTTTCACCTCTTTTCCTCTCCCAAAAAACTCTTGAGTCCTTCAAAGCATTTTCCCTTTTTTCCAGGAGGGGCTGTTATTTTCAGATACCCCCTGGGCCTACTGAGAGCCTGAGCCAGCCCAATTATTCTCCAATAATCCAATCAATTATTTATTTTGGGAATAGTGGTAAAAGGGGAAAAAGCATCCAAACCCCTGGGTGGAACAGGAGGGAACAAAATCACTTCAGTATGGAAATTGTAACAATTTCTGTGCTTTGGAAGAGGAACAACGTGGCAAAATAATGATACTGTTGGGACTTGTACCCAGCCCAGTGAAAATTTCTTGTGCTGTCTCTGCCAGGGCTCCTGTTTGGGCTTGGATTGATGGGAAAAGTGGAAAATTAAGCACGATGGTGTTCTAAAGGATTTTGGATTGGGAAGAACCTTTAGAGGGTCATTTAGGGCATTTTCCCAGCCATGGGCAGGGACAGGAGCTTGGTGAAGCTGCCAGTGATGGGCTAGCTTTAAAAATAAAGCAAAACTATACAAAATATATACATTTTGTATATGTATGTAATGGTTTAAAAATACATCAAAAGTATACAAAATGTATATATTTTTTATATGTATATATATGTCATGGTTTGATGCTAGTGCAATAGCAGTGTCCCCAGGAAGCACAGCATCTCAAAAAATTCAAATTTTTCAAAACTTCCTTTTTAAACCAGGACACAATACAAAATTTTTGTATAAAAAAAATTTTGGTGAAGCTGTCAGTGATGGGCTAGCTTTAAAAATACATCAAAAGCATACAAAATGTATATATTTTGTATATGTATATATATGTCATGGTTTGACACTGGTGCGATGGCAGTACCAGCACAGCATCCCAAAAAACTCACTTCCTTTTCAAACCAGGACACTATATGAAGTTTTTGTATACAAAAATTTTTGTATACAACAGTTTTGTGTATAAAAAGATGCAAAATTTATATAAAACCCCCTAAAATTCACAAACCAGGCTGTTCTTGGTGTTCCAAACCAAGGCCCGTGTTGGGTGTTGGCATCACAGTCCTGCAGAACCACGGCAGAGATTGTGTTATGGAATTATTGGAGGAAAACCTGGAAATCCAACTCCAGGAGTATCCAAGGGGGGCTAGTGATGGGCTAGCTTTAAAAATACTTCAAAAGTATACAAAATGTATATATTTTATATATATATATGTCATGGTTTGATGCTGGTGCAATGCCAGTGCCCCCAGGGAGCACAGCATCTCAAAAACCTCAAATTTTTCAAAATATCCTTTTCAAACTAGGACACTATACAAAAGTATTGTATGTAAAAAGTATTGTATACAAAAGTTTTGTGTTTAAAAAGATGCAAAATTAATATAAAACCCCCTAAAATTCACAAACCAGGCTGTTCTTGGTGTTCCAAACCAAGGCCTGTGTTGGGTGTTGGCATCATGGTCCTGCAGAACCACGGCAGTGATTGTGTGCTATGGAATTATTGGGGGGGAAAACCTGGAAATCCAACTCCAGGAGTATCCAAGATTGTGTGCTATGGAATTATTGGGGGGGAAAAACCTGGAAATCCAACTCCAGGAGTATCCAAGATTGTGTGTTATGGAATTATTGGGGGGAAAAAACCTGGAAATCCAAATCCAGGAGTATCCAAGATTGTGTTTTATGGAATTCTCAGGGGGGAAAAAAACCTGGAAATCCAACTGCAGGAGTATCCAAGATTGTGTGTTATGGAATTATTGGGGGGGAAAGCCTGGAAATCCAACTGCAGGAATATCCAAGATTGTGTGCTATGGAATTCTTGGGGGGGGGGGGGGAAGCCTGGAAATCCAACTCTGGGATTATCCAAGATTGTGTGCTATGGAATTATTGGGGGGAAAAAACCTGGAAATCCAACTCTGGGAGTATCCAAGATTGTGTGCTATGGAATTCTTGAGGGCAAGAAAAACCTGGAAATCCAACTGCAGGAATATCCAAGATTGTGTTTTATGGAATTATTGAAGGGGAAAACCTAGAAATCCAAATCCAGGAATATCCAAGATTGTGTGTTATGGAATTATTTGGGGGGAAAACCTGGAAATCCAACTCCAGGAGTATCCAAGATTGTGTGCTATGGAATTCTTGGGGGCAAGAAAAACCTGGAAATCCAACTCCAGGAGTATCCAAGATTGTGTTCTATGGAATTCTTGGGGGCAAGAAAAACCTGGAAATCCAACTCTGGGAGTATCCAAGATTGTGTGTTATGGAATTCTTGGGGGGGAAAAAACCTGGAAATCCAACTCCAGGAATATCCAAGATTGTGTGCTATGGAATTCTTGGGGAGGGGGAAACCCGGAAATCCAACTCTGGGAGTATCCAAGATTGTGTTCTATGGAATTATTGGGGGGGAAAAAACCTGGAAATCCAACTCCAGGAATATCCAAGATTGTGTGCTATGGAATTCTTGGGGGGGAAAAACCTGGAAATCCAACTCCAGGAATATCCAAGATTGTGTGTTATGGAATTCTTGAAGGGGAAAACCTAGAAATCCAAATCCAGGAGTATCCAAGATTGTGTTTTATGGAATTCTTGGGGGCAAGAAAAACCTGGCAATCCAACTGCAGGAGTATCCAAGGGGATGGGAGCTGCCCTGTGTTCCTCCCCTTGCTCCGCAGGGCCGGCGCATCCGTGGCTCCTGCCCTGCCCTGGGGAGCAGCGTGACCTCCCCGTGCCTGCCCGGCCAGTTTGGCTCCCTCCCTCCCTCCCTCCCTCTGTGTCTCCGGGCAGGGCGAGCCCAGAACCCGTCGGGCTGCATTTCCCAGTGGGTCCCAGCAGTTCCTCCCTTGGCCAGCGGCTCCGGTGACGCATTGTCTTGTGAGAGACTCGTCCCTCCGGTGGCGCGGCCGTGACGCGCGGTTTGCTTTCCCTCCTTGTTCTCCAGGTGATTGAGGATTTCTACAACCTCACGTGGCTGAACAGATACGGGGAGCCCATCAGCCCTGCCACCCTCACCACGCTCTGGTCCCTCTCCGTTGCCATCTTCTCTGTCGGGGGCATGATCGGCTCCTTCTCCGTGGGGCTCTTTGTCAATCGCTTTGGAAGGTGAGCTCTGAGCCTGGTGGATCCTGCAGTGGGGAGGCTCTGCTGCCTCACCCACCCTGGTGTTCCATGGGCTGACCTCGGGGTTCTCCTGGTGTTCCTCACCTGGTTCTCCTGGTGTTCCTCTCCTGGTTCCCCTGGTGTTCCTCACCCTGTTCTCCTGGTGTTCCTCTCCTGGCGTTCCTCACCTGGTTCTCCTGATGTTCCTCTCCTGGTGTTCCTCACCCTGTTCTCCTGGTGTTCCTCTCCCGGCGTTCCTCACCTGGTTCTCCTGGTGTTCCTCACCTGGCGTTCCTCACCTGGTTCTCCTGGTGTCCCTCTCCTGGTTCCCCTGGTGTTCCTCACTCTGTCCTCCTGGTTTTCGTCTCCCGGCGTTCCTCACCTGGTTCTCCTGATGTTCCTCTCCCGGTGTTCCTCACATGGTTCTCTCCCAGCGTTCCTCACCTGGTTCTCTCCCGGTGTTCCTCTCCTGGTTCTCCTGGTGTTCCTCTCCTGGTGTCCCTCTCCTGGTTCCCCTGGTGTTCCTCACCCTGTTCTCCTGGTTTTCCTCTCCTGGCGTTCCTCTCCTGGTTCTCCTGATGTTCCTCTCCTGGTGTTCCTCACCTGGTTCTCCCCTGGTGTTCCTCACCTCTCTCCTCCATCTCTCTCCAGGCGCAATTCCATGCTGATGTCCAACATCCTTGCCTTCGTGTCAGCTGTGCTCATGGGCTTCTCCAAGATGGCTTTCTCCTTCGAGATGCTCATCCTGGGCCGCTTCATCATCGGCCTCTACTCCGGCCTCACCACGGGTTTCGTGCCCATGTACGTGGGCGAGGTGTCCCCTACTGCCCTGAGGGGGGCCCTGGGCACCTTCCACCAGCTTGGCATCGTGCTGGGCATCCTCATCGCACAGGTGAGCACTGCAGAATGGTTTTGGTCCTTTTCTTGATCCTGACACTCCTCAGGGCCTGCAAGGATGAGGTGGATCTGAGCTGGGGTGGGAGGGGTGAAGCTGGAGCTCAGCAGGAGCAGGGATGCTCTGGAATCTGAAGGTTTGGGATGGGTGGCATCAGGATATCAACATCTCCTGGCCACCTGGAAGCGGCACAGGAGTCCCTCCAATGGCTGTTCCAGCTTGGAGCACACCATGAGCTGCACAGTTGTGTCCAACCAGGACTATTCCAGCTGGGATGGGTGGCTCAACCCTTCTGCTCCTCCTCAGGTGTTTGGTTTGGACTTGATCATGGGAAACGAGTCCCTGTGGCCGCTGCTGCTGGGCTTCATCTTCGTCCCTGCGCTGCTGCAGTGCATCATCCTGCCCTTCGCCCCCGAGAGCCCCCGCTTCCTGCTCATCAACCGCAACGAGGAGAACAAGGCCAAGAGCGGTGAGTGACCCCTCTGCAGGGCCATCCTGGCACTCTGGAGGGTCCTCGACATCTCCTGAGCTCACCTCTCCCTCTCAGTCCTCAAGAAGCTGCGAGGCACGACGGATGTGAGCAGTGACCTGCAGGAGATGAAGGAGGAGAGCCGGCAGATGATGAGGGAGAAGAAGGTGACCATCATGGAGCTGTTCCGCTCGCCCATGTACCGCCAGCCCATCCTCATCGCCATCGTCCTGCAGCTCTCCCAGCAGCTCTCAGGGATCAACGCGGTGAGCCTGGGTGGGGTCTCAATGCCAGGGGTCAGCTTGCTTCACCCAGAGCTCCAGGACCTGGCTTGTGACACCTCCCTGCCCTTTGTAGGTCTTCTACTACTCCACCAGCATCTTCGAGAAGTCGGGGGTGGAGCAGCCTGTCTATGCCACCATTGGCTCTGGCGTGGTGAACACAGCCTTCACGGTGGTCTCGGTGAGTTTGGCCCCTCCAGGGAAGGTGGGAGGTGCAGGGGCCTTTCCTGCAGGCTGGGAGGTGCTGATGGATCTTGTCCATCCCACAGCTCTTCGTGGTGGAGCGAGCCGGACGCAGGACCCTGCACCTCATCGGGCTGGCAGGGATGGCTGGGTGTGCCATTCTCATGACCATCGCCCTCACGCTGCTGGTGAGTGCTGGGGAGGCTGGGAGGAAGAGGAGGAGGGATGGCTGGGGAGGAGGAAGGACTTATTCCTCCTTGAAGTGATGGCTGAGCACTCAGTGCCCATTGTCACATCTCTCCTGAGCTCCTAGAATTCCATCTTCCAGCTCATGGCTCCTGTGCCAGCACCAGCTGAGGTGCCCAGGTGCCATATCCCCTTCACAGCACCAACCTTCTCCCTCTGCCCTGTTCTAGGACCAAATGCCCTGGATGTCCTACCTCAGCATCGTGGCCATCTTTGGGTTTGTGGCCTTCTTTGAGATCGGCCCAGGCCCCATCCCGTGGTTCATCGTGGCCGAGCTGTTCAGCCAAGGGCCCCGTCCCGCTGCTTTCGCCGTGGCCGGGCTCTCCAACTGGACCTCCAACTTCATCGTGGGCATGGGCTTCCAGTACATTGCGGTAATGATGGCTGGGAGCACTGGGGGAGTGGGGCATGGCACTGGGGACACAGGGAGCTGGGGGTCCCAGAGGATCCCAGCAATCCAGGGGAGTCTCAGTCCCAGCCTGTCAGACTGCATTGGTCCAGATCCCAGTTCTGGGTCAGAGATGGAAACAGTGTCCAACTGGATCCCTGTGCCAGACTCCAGTGCAGGATCCCACTGCTGGATCCTCCTGCCAAATCCAAATCCTGAGTGTGGTTGCTGGTTCCTGGTGCTGGATCTCATTGATGGATCCTCCTGCCAAATCCAAATCCCAGGTCTCGTTGCTGGTTCCTGGTGCTGGATCCCATTTGCCAGATTTTGGTGTGGAATCCTGGTGTCAGATCTTGGTACCAAATCCTGCTGCTGGATCCAGTGCTGAATTCCAGAGCCACATTCTTCAGCCCTAAAACCCAGGCTGAGGTGGTTTGGATGGGATAAGATCCCCTGGGAAGGAGTTGGGGCTGGAGCAGGAGCTTGACTCAGTGTATTTTGTGGAACTTGAGATGTTCCTTGAAAGGAGGACCTGGGTTTTGGAAGGCCATGGCAAGGTGTGGGCAGGGTGGTACCAGCTGGTCCTTCAAGCATGGCCAGAGATGGGAATGGAGCTGGGGAAGGTCTGGAGGCACCAGGAGCTGCTGGGGGGGCTCAGCCTGGAGCAGAGGAGGCTCAGGGGGGACCTCTGGCTCTGCACAGCTCTGACAGGAGGGGACAGCTGGGGGAGTCAGGCTCTGCTCCCAGGGAACAGGGACAGGATGAGAGGACCCACCCCAAGCTGTGTCAGGGGAGGTTTAGATTGGGTATTGAGAAAATTTCTTCATGGAAAGGGTGCTCAGGGAGGTGGTGAAATCACCATCCCTAGAAGTGCTCAAAACCACGTGGATGTGGCACTGCAGGGCGTGGGTTAGGGGTGGACCTGGCAGCGCTGGGTCTGTGGTCAGACTCAGTCTTGGTGTTCTTCTCCAACCTCAACAACTCCACCATTCCACAACTCCATCCACGTGCTCACCTCCCCTTTTCCCTTCAATCCAGCAACTCTGTGGCTCCTACGTCTTCATCATCTTCACGGTGCTGCTCGTGCTCTTCTTCATCTTCACCTACTTCAAGGTGCCGGAGACCAAAGGCCGGACCTTCGACGAGATCGCCTCGGGCTTCCGGCAGAGCGGGGGCGGCCAGAGCGACAAAACCCCGGACGAGTTCCACAGCCTGGGCGCCGACTCGCAGGTGTAACCCGGACCCGGCTCTGCCGCCGCCCCCCGACCCGGGGGGACGTTTTAAAACACTTTGTACAGACCCCAGGCAGGAGGGAGTGGAGTGTGGGGGGGGATCTGGCTCTGATGCCCCCTCTCCAGCCTCCCCCAGTGCTTTACTGGGGACAGACTGAGCTATTTTATTTTATTATTTTGGTTGGTTTTTTTTTCTTTTTTTTTTTCTGCTAGGAACGAATTTTATTTAATTTTTTTAGTTGGTTTCGCGTCCAAGATTTCAAAGCCAATAGGTGTTTTAAAACCCAGCCACGCAGCACAGGAGGGGCAATTCCCTGTTTTTTTTTATTGACGACGCGATAATAGTTATTTAACGGAAAATCACGTAGAGGAAGTTTTTAAAAAAAGCTGGAAGCTTATTTTTTAACATTCTAATCATAGAAAAAAAAAAAAAACAAAAATCACATAAATTGACTAAATCTAATATTTTTTTAAAAAAAAACAAACCTACCAAGGAAATGAGTCATTTTTTTTAAAAGTCTCCTTGATTTCAAGCCCTGCGGTGGGTTCGTGGACGGGGACCTCCCGCCCGGGGCAGCGCGGAGGACGGAGCCGTCCCGGATGGATCGGTTGGAAAGGTCAATCCATTGTCACAGGCTCCTCTCCTTTCGCCTGAAAATTCCAACTGGGAGGGGGAAAAAAAAAAATGGGAGAAAGGTGGGGGGGGAGATGTGTTCTTGTTGAATTTTTGGGATTAATCTTGGCAATATTTGCCCGACAGTGAAGCGCCAGCGGCAGCCGCACACGACAACATCCCCCTCCATCACCACCCCCATCCCAGGACTCACCAAAATCCAGCACTGCATGGATACAGCTGTTTCCTGCTCTGTGTATAGACTGGAAGATATTTATATTATATATATTTTTGTTCAATGGTTGTTAATAGTAGACATTTAAGTTATAGCGTTTCTGATTTGACAAGCCAAGTACTGTAAATATTCTTGGAGTATATTCACACTGTATAATTGCATACAAAAAGGTACAGAAAAAGGTTATAGTTTCTATAGCAACTAAGAAAAAAAAAAAGCTTGTACATGGTTAGGATGACTTTTTGTATAGTTCTGCACTGTAGTTGTATCTATTGCACTGAATTTCAGGCTGTAGTATATTAAAAGAAAATACACATGAGAAATACTGTCCTTTTCAAACAAAACTGAAAACACACACAAAAAAAAAAGCATTTCCCTGAGTGCAGTTGGTGTGGGAGCTCCTGGCACATTCCCAAAGCCACAGGGAGGGTTGTTTTTTTTTTGTTTGTGTTGTTTTTTTTTGTTGGTTTTTTTTAATAGTATCTTTTTTAAAACGTATTTGTTTGGTTTGGAAGTGATGACACTTGACCACACGTGAAAGAAAATAAAAGGGGAGGGGGGTGGAATAAAATAAATCTCTTTAAAAAATGCCTGTTCTCAGCTGGTTGTGGCACAGCCTCACCAAGCTGTGGGGGTGTGTGTGTGGTTTTTTAAGCAAATCCCTGCAGTGAAGTGCCAAGGGGAAGGTGTGTGGTGTGGACAATAAAGGAGAATGTGAGCAGCCACCCAGCCCTGGTGTCCTGTGCCTTTTATTTCTCGCAGCCAAACTTTCCCTGCCCTGGCAGGGCTGGGGGGTGTCTGGCAGAGCGTGTCCCTGCAAAGCTTTTCCACTCACCTGCTTGCAAAATCCCTGCTCTGGGTGCACAACCAGCTCTGAATTGGCTGGGCTGGGATCACGGGGGCTCCTGGCTGGAGCTGTCCTGGCCCTGGATCCCAAACCTGCTCCCCTTGCCCAGCACAGAGCCCCGGCCGTGCCACGAGCACCTGAGCAAGGCAAGGGAGAGGGAGGGAGGGAGGGAGGGAGGAGGTTGCTGCTGCTCTGTGCATTTGGTTTTTTTCCCCTCCAGCTGAGAAGGTGCCAAGAGCTGCAAGCCTGAACACTTTCAGGCAAAGAAATGCTGATCTTGGTCACTTCAGGCTTTTTTTTGTATTTATTGAAGCTGCTCTTTGCCCTGCAGGGCATGGCTGTTGTAGGAATTGCTCTTGTAGTGTCTTTAACAGCTCCCCAGAATGTTCTTTCTGTGCCCAGGGCTCCTCTCCTCACGCTGCTGTTTCATCCCTGGCTCCAGGAGATGCTCAGCCCTGCACAACCCTCAAAACCCAGGCTGAAGAAACTCAGGATTTTGAGCTCTGATCCCAAACACAAGGGCCTGATTTCCAGATGCTATCTGCTCAGCATTTCCTCAAAATTAATTCCTGGTAAAGCACAGAAATAACTGAATTTTTAAGCCATAAAGACACAGGAATGCAGATTCCAAACTGGAATTACAGACTCCTATAGACTGAACCTTGAACTCAGAAGAGTCTGGCTCAGGGATAGGTCTGCAAGCCTGAACACTTCCAGGCAAAGAAATGCTGATCTTGGTCACTTCAGGCTTTTTTCTATTTATTGAACAAAATAAACAACAGCCTGCAGGGCACGACTATTGTAGGAATTGCTCTTGTAGTGTCTTTAAGAGCTCCCCAGAATGTTCTTTCTGTGCCCAGGGCTCCTCTCCTCACGCTGCTGTTTCATCCCTGGCTCCAGGAGATGCTCAGCCCTGCACAACCTTCATTTCCAGGCTGGCTTTGTTCTGTTGAACGCTCAGAGCAGCCCCACGGCCCTGGAAGGATTACAGCCACCACCAAGCTCCAAATCCCTGCTGACCCAAATCCCTGTGCCCTGGGGCACTGTGCCAGCAGGCACAGCTCCCCAGCATCCCCCACCCCACGGCAGCGACCATTCCAGCCCCTCGGAGATGATCATTCCAGGCCTTTCCAGCACCTCCCATGGGATTATTCCACACCTGATGGGGTGGAAGGAGCAAAGCATCTCCCCCAGGGGTGTTGGGAGCTCTCCTGGCCCTTCCCAGCGCTGCGCCCTGAGCAGCCGTCTCCCACCCCCTGCAATGGAACGAGGCTGAGCCCGCGGTTTTCCCTTCCCCAGCAGCAGCAATCCCTGCTAATTGCTCAGGCCCCAGCTTGATGAAGCGTTTACAAAGCTCACTTGACTCCAGCCCAACCCGGCGAGGCAATTAAACACCCTCATAAATCCTCCTGCAGTAAATGAGCCTTAATGGGAGCTCAGCCCCACATTCCCTTCTCCCCTTTCCCAGCCGGGAGGGGTCACGGCCACGGCACTGCCCCGAGCTCCCCACACTCCCCACGGCCTCTGCAGCCTCCTGGCCCTGCTCTGGTGTCCCTGTCCCTCCCCCAGCAGGGTCACTCTGTGCCCTGGGGCAGGAGCCAGCTGGGAATGGGGATGGTGGCACATCCAAGGGGATGCCAGGAGGGAACTGCATCTCCTTCAGCTCAGAATCCCCACTTGGAGCCTTTTCATTCCTTCCCTCAAGGCTGCTTAAGAGTCCCTCATGCCTCCCGTGGTCCCTCCTGGATGGAAGTTCTTCCCATTATTCCTGGAAGTGGAATAAACGAGTCTCTCAGTGCCCAGAGCTATGAGAAGCTCTGCAGAAAGAGAAAATTCTGAGCACCTGCCATGGTGGAAGGGTGAAGTGGGATAAACTTCAAACCAGGCTGGTTTTCCAAGCCAGGCTGGGATTTTCTCTGGACATTGGTTTGGAGATGGAGGGGCTCTGCAGGGAGCTGCAACACTTTGTGAAACCCAACCAGCTCCACCACCCCAGCCCTTCCCCGAGTCCCTCTCCTATCCCTCCATGGGCTCTCCCTCACCAAACTGGCCAGCAAAGGCAGGAAATTCTTACAGTGTTTCCAGTCAGAAACACACCTGAGCAGGTCTTGGCTCCTGGACAGCCACCATGAGGCTGTGAGAGGCTGTTTGCTCACTCCCAACCTGGCCAATAAATGATTTATTCAGTGTGCTCGTGGTGCTTTTGTTTCTCACCCTGCTGCTGTTACTCCCTGAGAGGTTACACAAGTGGAGCAGCACATGAAGAATAACTCAGACCAAAATGTTTATTTTCCAAACAGGTCGGGACAGCCACAGATGCAGCTGGAAAGAGGCAGCAGCAGGGAGGACCAAGGTGGTGTCCAGGAACGTGGATCAGAGAGAAGCTGGCCAAACAAACTGGGTCTGGCAGAGCCAGTTTTCATGTGGTCTGGGAAAGCTGGGCATTAATCAGCTCCAGCAGGTGACCAATGGTTTCTAGAGAGTCTTGCTGGGGCAGCTGCTTGGCCAGGTCGAAGGCTTTCATCCCCAGCTCCTGGGCCTGGAATGGGACACAGAAACGCCCAGGCATGGTCAGGAACCTGGATTTTCTCATGGGAGAGTTAAATACCTGCTGAGGCTCAGCCTGGAGCAGATCCAGGCTCTCTTTCCGAGGTGACCTGCACAAGCAGCTTTACAGGAGAGCCTAAAGCTGCCAGCAGATCCCATATTTAGGATCCAGTGGTGCAGACAGAAGATTACTGACCCCAGCCCCCCGTGCTGGGCATCACCTCCTGTCTAACACAGCTCCTCTGAACAATCCCAAAGCCATTTCAGGGAAAAAAATCACCTGTATTGACTCTGAACTAAATCCTTCATTTCTTTTGATAAGGAACAAAATAATTTCCCTTGGTAGCTCTTCTAGGGGTTAGAAACTCTCACAATTATAAAGCTTTGTCTTTTTTATTTTTCAAATAAATTCAAATTTGTTTGTGTGTTCCAAACACAAGTTTCATTGTATTATATAAAGCCAAGTTGTGGCTTCTATAATACAATGAAGAGATCATTAATATTTCAATACAGTATTTTTCAACATCTGTATTTTCACTCCTCAATACCCAGGCTGAAGAAATTCAGGGTTTTGAGCTCTGATCCCAAACACAAGGGCCTGATTTCCAGATGGTGTCTGCTCAGTATTTCCTCAAAATCAATTCTTGGTAAAGCACAGAAATTACTGAATTTTTAAGCCATAAAGACACAGGAATGCAGATTCCAAACTGGAATTACAGACCCCAACAGACTGAACCTTGAACTCAGAAGAGTCTGGCTCAAGGACAGGTCTGTGAGCCCCAGATCTTGCTCTGTGTAACCTTGAGCTCAGATCTACAGGCAGCTACACTGCCAAGATAGTCCAGATAAAGGAAGAACCCAGAAAATGTGGATAACTGCAGGATCCAGTGGCCTGGCAGAGACCAGAACACATCCCCCAGGACTGCCAGCCTTTATAGAGTGCAGGTCACAGAGTCATGGAATGGTTTGACTAGTAAAGGACTTTAAAGCTGATCTCAGACCCCATGGCAGGGACATCTGCAAGCCCCATCCAGCCCAGCCTTGGGCACTGCCAGTGATCCAGGGGCAGCCACAGCTGCTGTGGGCACCCTGTGCCAGGGCTGCCCATCCTCACAGGGAAGGACTTATCCCAATATCCCACCCCAGCCCTTGGCTTGAGCACTTGAGCCGCTGTGGGTCAGGAGAGGCGCTGAGGAACAAGAGGACCAGGATGACCCCAGAGCAGCTGGCCAATTCTCCTGAACCCTTTCAGACCCAGCCTACCTTGGCATAATCCTGGCCCAGGTAGTGGATGATGGCCAGGGAGTGCAGGATTTGGGTGGTTTCCCCCAGGTGCTGCAGGGGTCCCCGCTCCCGCAGCTCCAGCAGCGCGCTCAGCATCCGCGCTCCCCTCTCGCGCTGCGCCTCGGCTGCAGGGACAGAAACGGCTCTGAGGCTGCATTTGGGCAAGGAATAGACCCAAAACTGCCCAAGGGGCTCTTCTGGACAGCAAAGCATTTCTATTGCAAATATCAGCGTGGTCTGAGGGTGGGCACATGCACATGGATGTAGCATTTGGGATGTGGGTTAGTGGGGAACAGGACAGTGCTGGAGGAATGGCTGGACTTGATGATTTTAAAGTGATGATTCCACAAGTCCATGAATCCAATTTTGCCGTGAAACAGAGAAGGCAAAGCTGGGATTCCACAGAACACCCTTATTCCTCAAGAATTGGCACTACCATTCAATCCAGCCTCTGGAAACACCATGATCAGTAGGGTGCAGGGACTCTAACTCCCAGTTCCCAAAGGTTTAGGAGCAACAGCAGCTCTTACTGGTGCCTTCCTCGGTGCCTTCCTCCTCCTCGTTGAAGGGCGACGCCTCTGCCTGCGCCTGCAGCGCTCGCTGGTGCCCGTGCAGGGAGCTCAGCAGCCAGGCGTGCCACAGGCGGCTCACCTGGCAGCAAACACGGCAATTATTGCACTCCCGTGGATCCCTGGCATCCCCTTGTTCTCCAAACAATGCCCCTGCACGGCCCGTGCCCTGCGGGATCGCCCAGCTGGGATCCTGCCACACACATCTATGGAAAATCCTTTCCTTGGCATTTGTCCTCCTGAGAAGCTGAGAGGCCTCAGGAACAAAATGTGAACATTGATTATCTGCTGCTGTGGGATGCAACAGGTGCATCTGGGATTGGTCTCATGGGGTTGTTTCTAATTAATGGCCAATCACAGTCAGCTGGCTCAGACAGAGAGCCCAAGCCTCAAACCTTTGTTATCATTCTTTCTTATTCTATCCTTAGCCAGCCTTCTGATGAAATCCTTTCTTCTATTCTTTTAGTATAGTTTTAATATAATATATATAATAAAATAATAAATCAGCCTTCTGAAACATGGAGTCAGATCCTCATCTCCACCCTCATCCAAGAACCCCTGTGAACACGGCCACAGGATCCCTCCCTTCTCCAGCTGATTTTCACCCAACTTCAACAAATCTAAACAAAATCTTCACCAAAAGCTCGTGGAGTTGAAATTTAGGACAGGAATTTGCAGCTCCCGGCACCTTATCACCACAAAAATTGACTTAAACAAATAAAAGTTCATTTTTTTCAGTTATTAAATCAATTAGATAATTATGACTTTCCTTGCTTGATCAATCCATTCTGAAAGGCAGATTTTCGTTCTGAAAATCTTTTATCAATGTGGAATTTGCAGGAATTTTACAGGAAATTTGGTAGCAAAGCCGTTTTTTAACAAGGTTTGGCTGCCCAAACTGAAGAATTTTGAACTGTTTACAGGGATAATTAAGAATAATAATTAAGAATTTTGAACTGATTATAGGAATAATATCTCATGGTTTTAACTCAGATAATTGTTCATTTGTTATTTATATATTATTTAGATATTATTAATATATTATTTATATTTATAATGCTATTTATATTTACATTATTAATATTACTATTTATATAATTATATTATTTACACTTTATTTTTATACTTATATTTTATATTTATATTATGTTTTATATTTTTAGTATTATATTATTCGCATGATTTTTATAATTATATTATTAATATTGTAAATGTTATCATTATATTATATTATATTATATTATATTATATTATATTATATTATATTATATTATATTATATTATATTATATTATATTATATTAAATTATATTATATTATATTAATTTATAATGATATTATTTATATTTTATTATTATTTATATATTATTTATTTTTTATTAACTCAGATAATTATTTAGTTTCTGGGACTGATCCTAAAAGGCAACACTGACACTTGATATGGTCATCATCCCATTGAAAGGAAATGGAAAAAACTTTGGAAAGAGCATCAAAAAAAGCTGATAAAAACCCAGAGGATGATTTTTGGTTCTACCAACCTCAGTATAGAGTGAGTCTGCTGCATCCATTTCATTCTGGTGGAAGAAAATATTGGCCATGTGGAAATATCCTCCAGAGACCTCAATAGAATTTAGTCCAAACTCAGCAGTTGCCAGGTAAACCTGAAATTAATATTAAATAAAAAAATAAGCCCCAGAAGGTTCATGTTCATGTCAAACCTGGGGAGTTTTTAATTGTGGATTAATATTGCAAATGCTGGGGGGTTTTAATGTGTAAATTATGCCTGACAGTGATTGGAAAATGAGATACTTAAAAGCTGGTTTTTGGGGGTTTTGTAAAGGAATGAAGTGCTAAAATCTTTATTTGGGGGTTATCAATAGGAATGAGGCACTAACAAGCTGAATTTTGGGGGTAATTCATAGAAATGAGGTATTAAGCTGTATTTTGGGGTTTTGTAAAGGAATAAAGTATAAAATCTTTATATTTTGTGGTAATTCATGGGAACAAGGTACTAAAGAATTGCATTTTGGGGGTTATCCATAGGAATATACCCAGTTCACAGAGTTTATCCATAGGCACATACTAAAAAGCTGCATTTTGGGGTTATGTCAAGGTATAAGGTATAAAACCTCTGTATTTTGTGGTTATCCATGGGAATGAGGCACTAACAAACTGTATTTTGGGGGTAATTCATAGAAATGAGGTATGAAGCTGTATTTTGGGGGTTTTGTAAAGGAATAAGGTATAAAATCTTTATATTTTGTGGTAATTCATGGGAATGAGGTACTAAAAAATTGCATTTTGGGGGTTATCCATAGGAATACACCCAGTTCACAGAGTTTATCCATAGGAACATACTAAAAATCTGTATTTTGGGGTTATGTCAAGGTATAAGGTTATAAAACCTCTATATTTTGTGGTTATCCATGGGAATGAGGTACTAAAGAATTGCATTTTGGGGGTTATCCATAGGAATACACCCAGTTCACAGAGTTTAAAAATCTGTATTTTGGGCTTGATCCATGGGAATGCAACACCCTAAACACCTCTTGGCTGGGGCAGAGGCACCTCTTGGTCCATTCTCTGAAGTCCAGGGCAGGTTTCCCACCTGTCCCCCTGTCCCTGTGCCCCCTGTCCATCTGTCCCACCTCTCCCAGCCCCCAGGCAATGCTGCTCTCCCCCAGAGAAGGCAGAGCAGCATTCCAGCTATTCTGAGCTGCTGTGTGACTCTCAGCAGATCCCAGACACGCAGCCAAGGTCCAGGCAGGTCCTGAACTTGCTGAGAGCTAAAAACTTCTTACCTGGTGCCCTTGCAGGCACTACATTTAGGGAATTAAAAAAAGAAACAAAAGAAAAAGGAGGGGGAGGAGGATTTTGGATGTCTCCAAAGACTTTTAGGAGATTTCTTTGTGGGATTCTCAAATGCCCAAAGGGTTTTTAGACCAAGCAGAGACATGGCTGTGTGTTATAATAGAAAGGCTCTGACTCTTCTCCCTTTATGTCATCATTTACACCCACACAAAGCCACTATCAAATTCCACAGGAGTGGGGATACATCACTCAGCACTGGATCACTGGATAAATTTAGTCCACATGGGACAGAAATAGGAGGTGGAGAAGTTCATCTGGCTTTGGAGGATCAAATGACAGGCAAAGCATCCACAGGAACACAGGTGGCAATGGCCAATTCCAAACAGTTTTGGTGGAATTTGAGAAAATGTCATTGAAGCAGATACTGAAATAGGAAATAAGGCATTAATTAAATAATGGGTGAGAGATCTGGGAAAGTATTGAGGGAAATAACAGCCAAAATTTAAATTATCTGTGGGATAAAGGCAGCTCCATCAGCTTGGGGCAGGAATGTCTGGGCATCTCTGCACTGAAATGAAGCTGATGGAGAAATTTATAGGGAGAAGCCATAGAGACAAGGAATGTGAGGAGTGTCTGAGGGGGCTGAGCCTGGAGCAAAGGAGGCTCAGGGGGCCCTTGTGGCTCTGCACAGCTCCTGACAGGAGGGGACAGCTGAGGGGTCAGGATCTGCTCCCAGGGAACAGGGACAGGAGCAGAGGGAACGGGATCAGAATGAGCCAGGGGAGATTTAGATTGGATATTGGGAAAAATCCTTCATGGGAAGGGTGTCCAAGGATTAGAACAGGCTGAACAGGACAGTGGTGGAATCACCATCCCTGGAGGTGCTCAAAAAATGAGCCATGGGTTTGTGGTGGAGCTGGCACTGCTGGGAAATGATCAGAACTGGATGATCATGGAGGGCTTTTCCAGCCCTGGTGATTCCATGATTCTCTGTCACTTCACAGCAAACTGGCAAAACACATCTTCAGCTCAGATCTATCCAGTGTAGGTGTCTGTAAACCCTCTCAAGATCCCAAATCTGCCTGTTGCCATTTCCACATTGATCTGGGAGCAGAGAAGGAATTAAAATGGAAGGAATTAAAATGGAATAATGCTTGCTCCTGTGTTCCAAGGGACTTACATCATTGGCCAGGTGATACAGAGCCTGGTCCACGTTTCCTTCAGCAATAGAGAAAAGCCCCAGCCCTTGGTGTAGCTTGGACTGGAGAGCAGCACTGCAGTCTGGGCTTTGGAGAACAATCCACTGGGCTTGGGAGAGGTATTTGGCTGCCTGTCGGGGACGGCCAGCACCTGGAATGACAAGGAGGGATAATCAGGGAAATCAGGGAGGTAAAGGAGCATTTTTTAATCTGGAGAATGCTACTGGCTGTCCTGGGCTAGCTTGATATGGAGATGCATTTTGGGGATTCCCCACTTCTTTCCCAAGTGCTTCTGAGCTACCCTGGTAACTCATTTACAGAGAGGTGAATGTGTAGAGAGCTCCAAAAGGAGCCAGAAACCACAGAATTCCAGACTGATTTGGATTGAAGGGGACCTTCAGGGTCATTCTAGTACCACCCCTGCCATGGGCAGGGACACCTTCCTCTATCCCAGGCTGCTCCAAGCCCCATCCAACTGGGTCTTGGACACTTCCAGGGATAGCCACAGCTTCTCTGGAGAAACTGTGCCACAGCCTCTGCACTCTCACAGGGAAGGATTTCTTCCCAATATCTCATCCCAATGTCTGCCCTCTTGTCCTGGCACTCCAGAACCTTGTCGCCAGTCCCTCTCCAGCTCTCTTGGAGCCCCTTTAGGCACTAAAAGGGGCTCTGAGGTTTCCCTGGAGCCTCCTCAAGGTCTCCCAGCCTGGCTCCATGGCAGAGGACACGTTGCACACAATCCCTCTGGAACACGTGGCCTGAACAGGTTCACTGCAGGCAGGCACTGCTGTCTCTCACTCTATCACACTGGAATTACTCACTGGGTTTTTTCTCCCTGCTCTCACCACAGCCCTGAGTCAGCCCTGCTGTGCCAGCAGAGCATTGTGTGAGCTCCTGGAATGGCAGTGATTTACAGGCAGAGCGGCTCCCATGCCCTTATTTGCCACGTTTTCCAAAGCAAACAATGAGAAAAAGCCCTGCTCAGGCAGAGCAAGATTTGAGAATGAACCAGGAGTTCTTTGGGTGCAATGGCCTCTGAAATGTTTGCTGAGATAAGAGCACGACTAAGCACCCTGTGGAATTTAACGCTTTGGGGAGTCATCTGAGGCCGTGGAGGTAAATGATAGAATTTCATACAGCTTCTCCTGTGGGAATTGGTGGAGAGGGAGAAAACATTTCATTTGATTTCATTGATCCCCTGAGTGCTGAGTGCAGAAAAGGGGTGTGAGGGGGGTGTGTGTGTGTGACAGCTCACGTCTCTGCAATGCCCTTGAGGCACAGCAGGGCCCACAAGTGCTCCTGCCCAGATAAATGGCAAAAGGAAAGCAGAAACCCGAGCCGGGATGCCTTGCCCTTGCCAGCATTCCCGTGTTGACAATGCTCACAATGCTCACCCGTGCAGGCCTCGGCCAGGAGCAGATAGATGGGCAGGAGGCGCAGGGAGGCCGGGCCCAGCAGGCGGCAGCTGGAGCGCAGGGCCTGCAGGGCCGCAGGGATGGCATCGAGGGGCTGCCCTGCCCACACAAAGCACTGCGCCCTGCTCATGGCCACGGCAACCAGGGACTCCTGAGGGGAAAAACGGGGAGAAAGAAATCACAGAAACCTGTAGGAGCTGAAATGAGGGGTGAGGGACTCCAGGGGCTGTGCTCATGGCCATGGCAATCAGGGACTCCTGAGGGGAAAAACGGGGAGAAAGAAATCACAGAATCCCGCAAGAGCTGAAATAAGGGGTGAGGGACTCCAGGGGCTGTGCTCATAGCCACGGCAATCAGGGACTCCTGCAGGGAAAAAACAGGGAAAAGAAATCACAGAACCCTGGAACAGCCGAAATGAGGGATGTGGGACTCCAGGTAGCTCTCCAAAATGCAGTTACAGCAGTCCAGGGTTCTGCGTGACACAGTCTGTGCCTACAGCTGTCAGCTCCAGCTGCAGCCAGGCCTGGAGACCCACATCCCTCATTCAGGCTCTTACTAATGGTGCCCCACGTTGAGCACCACTGTAAGAACCTAAATGAGAGATGTGGGACTCCAGGGGCTCTCCAAAATGCAGTTTATTGTACCCAAGAGTTACACAGTCCAGGGTCATGGATGACAGAGCCTGTGTCAGCTCCAGCTGCAGGCAGGCCTGGAGTCCTGCATTCCTCATTGAGGCTCTTACTAATGGTGCCCCACGTTGGGCACCACTGTAAGAGCCTAAATGAGGGATGTGGGACTCCCAGCATCTCTCCAAAATGCAGTTACAGCAGCCCAGGGTTGTGGGTGACAGAGCTGTGCCCACAGCTGTCAGCTCCAGCTGCAGGCAGGCCTGGGGATCCACATTCCTCATTCAGGTTCTTATTAATCTTTCTTACTATTGGCACCCCACGTTGGGCGCCACTGTAAGAGCCCAAATGAGAGTTTGGGACTCCCAGCATCTCTCCAAAATGCAGTTTATTGTATCCAAGAGGTTACAGCACTCCAGGGTTGTGGGTGACAGAGCTGTGCCTACAGCTAGAGCTGCAGGCAGGCCTGGAGACCCTTTGGTTTTGGTTACAATGCATTATAGACTTTTCTTTGTTGAGCATCTCAATACAGCAGAACCAATCTATACCTTAACTCTTATCTATAGCCCATCATAACTACTGTAATTACCATATTCATGTTACTGTTCTCCAATCAATAAGTTAGTACATTACGGTTTAAGCTAGAAGTTGTTTTTCAGTTTTCTTGCTGTGGAAAATTCTGAGAGCTTTTTTCTGCTTGCAACTTTGCTGACTTGTTTGCCTGTGCTATCTTCCTGCTTGGTAAAAACATCTTCTTGTCTGAGGTGGGTTTATCCTTTGCTCTAAGTCATAAAAACCCCTTCTAACTAACACACCCTTTGCCTCCTTGGTTATCCAGTGAGACTGGCTCAGCAATTCTTTTCTTCTATATCAAAACTTGCTTCCATCTCTATTCCTTCTTCAGGCTCTACATTGAAAAATCTTTCTGCTAAGCACACACATCTGTGAGACTTTCTTGTCAAACTTTCATCCTTCCCAACAGAACCCCACAATGGTTTGGGTTGGAGAGACCTTAAATTCCATCTCATCACATCCCCTGCCATGGGACACTTGTCACTAGACCAGGTGTGTCACAGACATATTTTATGAAAAATCCTTTTGCCAGCATCTTTTCTCCTGAGAAGCTGAGAAGCTTCAGCTTCTCCATATTTTGATGCTTTGGAATGTGATTTGGAGAACTGTTTACCCAGCATTTGAAATTGGTTTCACTTGATGACCAATGACAGTCACCTGTGTCATGGCTGCACAAGATTTTATCATCATTCCTTTCTAAGCCTTCTGATGAAATCTTTTCTTCTATTCTTTTAGCAGAGCTTTAATATACCATTTTCTTTTAATATAATATATATCTTAAAATAATAAATCAGCCTTCTGAAACATGGAGTCAAGATTCTCATCTCTTCCCTCGTGCTGGGACCCCTGCAAACACCCCCACATAGTGGTTACAGATGCACAGGCTCTTTTCAAAATTGGGTTTTCAAATTAAAAAGCAGCAATTGTAATGTAGTTTGTGGCTGTAATTAATAGACAGACATTAAAGCTGTCATATTAGAAGGTATTAGAGTCTGGCTCCATTCCTGCTCTGAGCAGGAACAGCTTTGGTCATGTGGTGTCTTCCTGGATGAAGAATCCTTTACGCCTCCTGACAAGGTCTCATAAGGCTGCAGCAATAAAAGCTGTGAAGCACAGAAAATGATCATCACAAGACCAGAAAGGAGATTAGAGCCAGGGGCTCTGGTGTGACTCAGAGCCAGCCAAGCCCCGTGCTGCCAGCCTGGCACAGCTCCAGCTGCTGGAGAGAGCTCCTCACAGGGAACTGCAGCTTCATCCCACCCTCTCCTGGCTGCTCCTGCACTGGGATTTGGTGTGCAGAGTCTGAAAACTGGTCAGAATCAGAATATATTGTTCTTCCTGGCTGCTCCTGGACTGGGATTTGGTGTGCAGAGTGTGAAAACTGGTGAAAATCAGAATGTATTACACTCAGCAAATCCATCCCCAGCTGGGGATGCTGCAGTGTTTGGGTTTGTCAGAATCCAAAACTTATCCTCTATTATCCATATACACATGGCACAGCTCCAGCTACTGGAGACAGGGCCAGGGAACAAGGAGAGAGCTCCTCACAGGGAGCTGCAGCTTCATCCCACCCTCTCCTGGCTGCTCCTGGGCTGGGATTTGGTGTGCAGAGTGCAAAAATTGGTCAGAATCAGAATATATTGTTCTTCCTGGCTGCTCCTGGACTGGGATTTGGTGTGCAGAGTGTGAAAACTGGTGAAAATCAGAATGTATTACACTCAGCAAATCCATCCCCAGCCGGGGTTGGTGGTGCAGCAGCTCCTGCAGTGTTTGGGTTTGTCAGAATCCAAAATTTATCCTGTACTTATCCATATATCCATGGGAGTGAGGAGAGAGCTCCTCACAGGGAACTGCAGCTTCATCCCACCCTCTCCTGGCTGCTCCTGGGCTGGGATTTGGTGTGCAGAGTGTGAAAACTGGTCAGAATCAGAATGTATTACACTCAGCAAATCCATCCCCAGCTGGGGATGCTGCAGTGTTTGGGTTTGTCAGAATCCAAAATTTATCCTGTATTATCCATATATACATGGCACAGCTCCAGCTACTGGAGACAGGGCCAGGGAACAAGGAGAGAGCTCCTCACAGGGAACTGCAGCTTCATCCCACCCTCTCCTGGCTGCTCCTGCACTGGGATTTGGTGGGCAGAGTCTGAAAACTGGTCAGAATCAGAATGGGTTACACTCAGCAAATCCATCCCCAGCTCCTGCAGTGTTTGGGTTTGTCAGAATCCAAAATTTATCCTGTATTATCCATACCTAGCTGCTCCCTGCCTTTTGCTGCTCCTACCACTCCACACCATTTTCCTCCCCAAGGTTAGCAGCAGCTGATGCAATCCCCAGCTCCACAAACAGATCTCCATCCCAATTCCTGCTCCACGCCAGGAGCTGTGCATTCTGTGCCCATACAGGAATGCCAAGGAAAAAGCCCCAAGATTCTTGCAGGATGACAGAATTCCAGAAAGGTTTGGGTTGGGAGAGGCCCTAAAGCTCATCTTTTCCACTCCCTATCATGGGAAGGGACAATTCCACTAGACCAGGTTGCTCAGAGCCCATCCAGCCACTACTGACACTTCTCCATCAGCTTTTCCCAGCAGTGGTGCAGCAGCAGTGGTGCTGCTGGAGAGCACAGAACTGCTGGTTCTAGCCTGGTTTTCTCAGTGAGACCCTGAGGAAACACCAGTTCACCCCTTTATCAGCCTCTGCCTCCAGCTGGGGCTGAGCTGGGCACAGACACCAATCTCAGAGCTCCTGGAGGCCAGGCTTGGGCATTCTGCTGAGCTTGAACTGCTTGGAGAGAGGAAGATTTGTGCCATGGGTGAAGGAGCAACTCCAGGATAGCCTGGGAGAGTTTCCTGGAGATCCTGGCTGAGGTAAAGAGACACCTTTGGGATAAATGAGATCACCAAAGAGCACAGCCCAGAGCAACAGCCCCTGCTGCAGCGAGGAGAGCCAAGAGCCAGAAATCACAGCACCCATTCCTGAGCTACCAGAACATGGAAAGGGCAAAGAGAGGTTTTCCAGAGATGTTCAGGCACCCCTGGAAGTGTCCAAGGACATGGCTTGGAGCAGCCTGGGATGGTGGAAGGTGTCCCTGCCCTTGGCAAGGGGTGGAATGAAATGGACTTTAAGGTCTCTCCCATGCCAAACCAGTTTGGGATTCTGAGTGTGTCCAGGGAGCAGGTGGTGCCCAGGAGAAAGCCAGCACAAGCTTGGGGCAGCAGCAGCAGGAAAAGCTGGTTATTTCTCAGGCTGCTTTTTCTGTCTGTGCCAGTCTGGTGCAAGCAGCGCAAACCCCAGTGCGTGGGCACGGCCCAGATTGGCATCTGGGAGGTGCTGGAGATTGGGATCTTTCTTTTTTTACTCCTTGTCAATGCTATCTTTGCTGCTTCCCATGGCCTGAAACATCTGCAGCGAGGACAAAGCAGGGGGTTGGACCCTGGCACAGCTTCCAGGAGGAGGAGGAGGAGGAGCAGGAGGAGCCCTGGAGCAGTGAATATTTCCACCCACAGCTCCAAGCCTTGGAGCAAGGCTCCCTTTGGCCCTGAAGAGCCCTGGGGGGATGGTTCCCTTTGGCCCTGCCCTGGTTTCCCCCCACCTGGGCTCTCTCCATGGGTGTTGCAATTTGAGGTTTCTCTGAAGATGCCCCCACACAGTTTTTGGGGTTTGAGGGGGCTGAGGACCCCAGCTCTGCTCCAAGTGGGAGCAGAGGGTTGGGAACACACTCAGGGCTCAGTGCCACACCCTTTATTCACTCCCAGGCACCAAAATCTACGGTGTGGACGGAGAAATGTCACCAAAATCTATGGTGTGCCTGAAGAAATGAGGATTTCAGGGAGAGGGAAGGCTCCAGTGAGCTGGAGGAGAGCAGGGCTGGATCTTTTCCCATGCCCAGGAGCTGTGGGGAGCTGACATCACACAGGCAGGTGAGGCTCATCTCCAAACAGAAACCTGGAGCTCTGCTGGTTTGGAGGTGCTGTCTGCAGGCACCCCCCTGGCTATGTTGACAGAAGCAGATTTCTATCAACAAAGCTTTGGAGCACAGACAAGGAATGAAACTCATAAAAGCTCCTGGCTCCCTGCTCCTTGGACCACAGGGCATTTGGATGTGCCCAGCTTTCCCTGGGTCCTGACTGAGGCTGCAGCTCTGTGTTTGCTAAACAAACACGGGGCAGGAGTGGGTGAAGTGCAGCAGAAATGTTCAAAAAGCAGCAAAACCAAGGCAGGCTTTGGGCAGAAGGTTTTTTTTCTCTGGTTATCATGAGTCTGCAGAGCTTCTCCTTTGACTCCAAAGGACTTTTTTGCATAAAATTCCAGACTGGTTTGGGTTGAAGGAAGCCTAAGGCTCATCTTGCAATGGCAGGGACATTTTCCACTAACCCAGGGTGCTCCAATCCCATCCAGCCTGGCCTGGGACACTTCCAGGGATCCAGGGGAAGCCAAAAATTCTCTGTGCAACCATTCCCGGGCCTCCCCACCCTCACAGGGAAAAAGTTTTTAAGCACTTTTGTTGGATCTGGAATAGGAATGTGATGCACTAAACAACCTCCCCAACACCTCTGAGCCAGCCCAGGCCCAACTTGGCTGCTCCAAATCCTGCTGGACACAAAGGAACTTTTCCCTTTTGCAGATAACTGAGGGATTTCCACTGTCTCCAAATCCTGCTGGACACAAAGGAACTTTTCCCTTTTGCAGATAACTGAGGGATTTCCACTGTCTCCAAATCCTGCTGGACACAAAGGAACTTTTCCCTTTTGCAGATAACTGAGGGATTTCCACTGTCTCCAATTCCTGCTGGACACAAAGGAACTTCTCCCTGAGGGATTTCCACTCTCTGCCTCCTCCCTTTAGAGAGAAGGAAAGCAAAGTGTTCCAGCACAGACCAGTCTCAAAATCGACTTCATTTAAATAGGCTGCAGACAAAGGTCAAAGAACAGATGATATTAAGGGTTGTTAAGGAGCTTATAAATATCTCCACTTCAAAATAACCCCCAGAGTCTTCTCTCCCTGCCTTGCCCATTCCCAGCCCCACACCGCTGTTTGCTCAGCCAGTGTGAACCCCAATCAAGAGCGACTTTCTCTCCACCAGCCTTCCTGCTGTCTTTCCCTTCACCTAATTAAACCAGCAGATTAACTTCCAGCTAATGAAGGAGCACTTCCCTCAGCTGGCAGCCACGTGGCCTGCTGGAATGTATGGGGATAATTTTAGTTGCAATAAAGTCAGTGATGTAATCAGTGTCAACACCAGTGTTCAATAGCAGGGGAGTTTCTTGGAACAGCTTCAAGCACTGCTGGATGCAGGATCCTGCCACACCCCCATGACACCCATTTTAACCTTCCTTGCAGGTTTTATAAAGAACAAACTTCAACAGAACCTGGGGTTAAGGAAGTTTTGCATTTTCCCTTTGGGACACGCTGGCCTGACACACCTTCTGTGGACTTTGCTCAACAGTCTCACCTGGAATTTTCAGCCAGACAGGAGTTTGCAAACCAGCCCATGATGTCATTGCCCAGTTCCTGTAAAACCAAAAGGAATCTGATGCCTGAAGCCTGTCACAAGCTCTCACCAAACAGGACTTTTGCCTTTGGACTTCACCTTTCTGGAAGCTCCCAGGAAAGGTGACAGCAATGAGTTGGTCCCCAGAGCTGGGCCAAAAACACCTTAGAAATAATAATTCATGTAAAAAATTCATGAAATAATAATTCATGTAAAATTCATGAAATAATAAGTTAAGTAAAAAAATTCATGAAATAATAATTCATGAAAAATTCGTGAAATAATAATTCATGTAAAATTTGTAAAATAGTTAATGTAAAAATTAATGAAATAATAATTCATGTAAAATTTGTGAAATAATAATTCATGAAAAATTTGTGAAATAATAATTCATGTAAAAATTAATGAAATAATAATTCATGTAAAATTTGTGAAATAATAATTCATGCAAAAATTCGTGAAATAATAATTCATGAAAAATTCGTGAAATAATAATTCATGTAAAAATTAATGAAATAATAATTCATGTAAAAAAATTCATGAAATAATAATCAATGTAAAATTTGTGAAATAATAACTCACGTAAAATATGAATGAAATAATTCATGCAAAATTTGTGAAATAATTCATGTAAAAATTAATGAAATAATAATTCATGTAAAAATTCAAAAGATTAGGGATGTTCTCCTCAGTGGCACAATTGGATTGTTCCAAACCCACTCTGTGCTGTCTTAATATTCTGTGTCTGGGAGTTCTTATAGAGGGAAAATTTATTTCCACAGGGAGGATTTTCAGGAGCAGATGCTCCTGGGTGGGCTATTTAACAACAGTGTGAAACAGCAGCTCCTGCACTCCATAAACACAAACAGAAGGAGATGAAAACCCCTGGGGCTGGAAAGGAGCTGCACATCTGCATCTCCCTGAGGCCTGGTGGAGAAAAAAGGCTGCATTTAGTGGGAAAGGGGGTTCCAAGCTGGCTAGGAAAACAAAGGGAGGGGATTTGGCTTCTTTACTCTAGAAAAGGGGATACTCTCCCATCAAACAGCCTGCAAGAAGAAATCTCAGCTGGATCTCAGAATAGGGGGTGATGGAACAACCCCATGGCAAGGTGGGAAATCCAGGATTGCTGCTGCCCCAGGAAGATCAGGACATGAAATAAACACTGTGGAAAAGGCTGGAGGCTCAGGAATTGTTGTGTTTGTAGGGATTCCTCCTTTGTGGCAGGGAGGAATGATGGATCTGACTCCATGTTCTCAGAAGGCATATTATATTATATTATATTATATTATATTATATTATATTATATTATATTATATTATATTATATTATATTATATTATATTATATTATATTATATTATATTATATTATATTACATTACATTATATTACATTATATTATATACTATATTATGATATACTAGCTATACTAAAGAATACAAATAGGATACTTACAGAGTGCTAAAAAGATAATAATGAAAACTCGTGATTCTTTCCAGAGTCCCAACACAGCTTGGCCCTGATTGACCAAAGAGTGAAAACAACTCACAGCAGAATGCAATGAAACAATCACCTGTGGGTAAACAATCTCCAAACTCATTCCAAAGCAGCAAAACACAGGAGAAGCAAATGAGATAAGAATTGTTTTCATTTTTCTCTGAGCCTTCTCAGCTTCCCAGGAGAAAAATCCTGGGAGAAGGGATTACTTCAGAGAATGTGAATGCCACAGGGATTGACAGAGAGGATGCTTCAAATCCCCTAAGTTTTGAGGTTTTGTTTACAAAAACAACCCCCAAACTTCTGCAACCCAAATCAACCAAAGAGGTGCCATCCTCATCCAGAGGGAGGAATTCTAAAAGATCCTGTGAAGGCAAAAGTCTTGCTTGGTTTTAGGCAAGAAACTCCTTTCTGTTTTACAGGCATCGGGCAGTGACAGCCCAAGGCTGCTTTGGACACTCCAGGGTGGCTGAAAATTCCAGGTGAGCCCATGAAAATTCCATGGTGTGTCCCAGCATGGAGAGCCAGGGTGGGGAGAGGAGCTGGGATTCCATCCCTGGGAGCACTTTGGAGCTGTGCTGGCTCCTCCTGCACCCACCTGCTTCCTCAGCAGCTCCTCCTTGCCTTCTTTCCTGTCCTTTGCAGAAGGGAAACAGCGCTGGGGCTTGAGCACTGGGCTGAGCAGGTGGCAGATTTTGCTGTGGACGCTGTTCCAGTCAGTTTTCTGGTGGGAGACATCACTGGCAAAAGGAGGGGAGAAAGACACTGGTATTTGCTGGGATTTCATGTAAAGGGAGATTATTCCCTGCTGTCTTTCAGGACTTTCCACTCAGAGCCCCTGGGCTGCCTGCAGGGTACCCAATAATGATATTCCCAAATTTCTGCATTTCACAGCTCCCTCTACCCCATCCCCACAGTTCCCTGTGCTAAAATCCCAATAATGATATTCCCAAATTTCTCCATTTCACAGCTCCCTCCTGCCCCATCCCCACAGTTTTCTGTGCTAAAATCCCAATAATGATATTCCCAAATTTCTGCATTTCACAGCTCCCTCTGCCCCATCCCCACAGTTCCCTGTGCTAAAATCCCAAATTTCTGCATTTCACAGCTCCCTCCTGCCCCATCCCCACAGCTCCCTGTGCCAAAATCCCAATAATGATATTCCCAAATTTCTCAATTTCACAGCTCCTCCTGCCCCATCCCCACAGTTCCCTGTGCTAAAATCCCAATAATGATATTCCCAAATTTCTGCATTTCACAGCTCCCTCCTGCCCCATCCCCACAGTTCCCTGTGCTAAAATCCCAAATTTCTGCATTTCACAGCTCCCTCTGCTAAAATCCCAATAATATTCCCAAATGTCTGCATTTCACAGCTCCCTCCTGCCCCATCCCCACAGCTCTTTTTATCCATACAAGTATTCATTTACAGGTGATTACAAAGTTCTTTTATCTGTACAAATACTGAATACCCAAAATACAAATGCATATTCATAACTTTGGTACATCCCATTCCTCACTTCATTAGGTAATTAGTCCAAAAGCTAATTATGCATGCTTAATTTGTTCCTTGAAATGGGTCAGTGGTCCCTTTCATGGGGAGGGGTCCCAAAATGAGGAAGTAAATGAAGTCATCCTCCTTCTGACCTTTCTACCTTTTCAATGCAAATATGACAAATGAACCCTTGGTAGAACTCCCATTCCTGTCTTCAATTGGTTTCAGAGCAGAGGAGGCCACAATTGTCTGATGTTCCTAAAAACAATTGTTCCTAAAAGCTATTTATCAGTTTCTATAATGAAGAATCATTATAAACCCAGCTAACCAAACATTACGTTGACAAGCAATCAATTATTAGTTAACCACTAACTCTGAACTCCATCAAGGCCTACCCATTTATTTTGATTAACTCCAATAAAGCTTATCTCTAACTAAAAACCTCAGCTCCTCTAAAATCTCTAAATTCCTTAAAGCTGATGCCTCACACTGGAGCTTCTTCCCATGCCCTGTCCTTTGTGTCCTGAGCTTTTTGTGCCTCTCGTCCTGTCCTGACTCTGTCCCTGCATCATCCTGAATGCCAATCCTCATCCCAAGCGTTCTGCCTGTGCCTTGGGCTCTCCCTGGAGGAATCCCTGCCTCTTCCTTCCTGGGCCTCATCCTGAATCTTCACCCCAACCTTGCTGCCTGTGCCTCAGCCTCACCCTGGAGCCAATCCCTGCCTCCTCCTTGCTGGACCTCATCCTGAATCCTCATCCCAACCTTTCCAGGCTCTCCCTAGAGCCAATCCCTGACTCTTCCTGCCCTGTCCCTGTCCCCCGGGCAGTCTCACCAGTAGTAGGTGAGGCGGCAGCCGGGGCAGCGCAGCGGCGCCCCTCGGGCTCCGCACAGTTCGCAGCGCGGCGGCCCCGCCATGCCGGCCCTGAACCCTCAGCGCGTCCCTGGTTGCCGGGGCGACACTTCCGGTGAGGTAGCATACGTCACTTCCGTCCGACACCAATGGCCGTTCTGTTGCCAAGACAACACTTCCGGTGCGGAAGGCGCCACACGTGATTTCCGGCGGGCAGGTCCCGGTCATGGCGGCGGCGGCGGTGAAGGAGGAGGAGAAGGACAAGGACGATGAGGAGGACAACGCCGTGGATACGGCGGAGACCGAGGAGCGGGTGCGGGCTTGGGCGGCGGCGCAGGCGGCGCGCGGGCGGCGCGTGGCGCTGGTGACGTCGGGCGGGACGCAGGTGCCGCTGGAGGCGCGCGCCGTGCGCTTCCTGGAGAACTTCAGCAGCGGGCGGCGCGGGGCGGCCTCGGCCGAGCGCCTGGTGCGGGCCGGCTACGGCGTCTGCTTCCTGCACCGCGCCCGCTCCGCCTTCCCCTGGGCCCGCGTCCTGCCGCCGCACGGGCCCGCGCTGCTCGACGCGCTCCGCCTCACCCCGGGGCCGCCGCCCGGCGTGGCCGCCGCTCCCGCCGCGCTGCCCGCGCTGCTGCCCGCGCTCCGCGAGTACCAGCGCGCCACCGAGGAGGGAGCGCTGCTCGCCATCGAGTTCACCGGGCTCGTGGAGTACCTGGCGCTGCTGCGCGCCGCCGCCAGAGCGCTGGCGCCGCTCGGTACGGGGGGAAGCGGGAATGAGGGACGGGGCGGGCACCGGCTCGTGGGGCACACGGCGAGAGGGGAAGGAGCAACCTGGGGTGTGAGGGAACGGGGTGGTCCTGGGCGAAGGGTCGGGATGAGGAAGGATGGAGCCCCCGGGGGTGTGAGGGAATGGGGTGATCCTGTGGCAAGGTTCAGGGTAAGGAAGGATGAGGCTCTTGTGGGTGTCTCCAGCCTGAGGGGACAGGGTGGTCCTGTGCCAAGGTTTGGGATGAGAGAGGATGGAGTCCCCCGGGGTGTCTCAGTGTGAGGGGACACGGTGGTCCTGGGCGAAGGTTCGGGATGAGGAAGGATGAGGGTCTTGTGGGTGTCTCGGTGTGAGGGGACAGGGTGGTCCTGTGTGAAGGGTCGGGGTGAGAGGGGATGGAGCCCCCTAAGGTGTCTCAGTGTGAGGGGACAGGGTAGTCCTGGGTGAAAGTTTGGGATAAGAAGGGATGAGGCTCTCATGGAGGTCTCGATGTGAGGGAACAGGGTGGTCCTGTGCCAAGGTTCGGGGTGAGGGAGGATGGAGTCCCCCGGGGGTGTCCCTAGTGTAAGGGGTCAGGATGAGAGAGGATGGATCCCCTTGTGGGAATCTCAGTGTGCGGGGACAGGGTGGTCCTGGGCAAAGGTTTAAGATGAGGAAGGATGGAGACCCCCGGGGTGTCCCCGGTGTGAGGGGACGGGGTGGTCCTGTGCCAAGGTCCGGGATGAGAGGGGACGAGGCTCTCGTGAGGGCTCCAGTGTGAGGGAATGGGTTGGTCCTGTGGCAAGGTTTGGGGTGAGAGGGGATGGAGCCCCCTGGAAGTGTCTCAGATTCCCCCTGGTGTCCTCTGTTGGGTGTTGGGGACAGTGCTGCCCTGCTGAGGGTTGTGCTGGGGATTCCCCCTGGTGTCCCCTGTTGGGTGTTGGGGACAGTGCTGCCCTGCTCAGGGTTGTGCTGGGGGATCCCCCTGGTGTCCCCTGTTGGGTGTGGGTGGTGGCAGCAGGGGACAGACAGCAGCTCTGTGTCCCTCCCACAGGCTCCAGTGCCATGTTCTACCTGGCAGCCGCCGTGTCGGATTTCTACATCCCGGTCTCTGAGATGCCAGAGCACAAGATCCAGTCCTCAGAGGGACCCCTGCAGGTGAGACCCTCCCTGTGCCGCCCCCCTCAGCCATGCCCTCCTTGCTGCCAGGGTCCTTCTCCTGAGAGCTGGCTGTGGATAAAAGCTGTGTTGTCAGAGGGTGAGATCCCCCAGGAACAGAACCCTCTGGAAATCCTGGAGTTGCATTGTTTTATCTTGCACTGAGGGGCCCAGATAAGAGGGCAGGGCAGGATCAGCCCTGCTCTGCTTTGATCCAGGTTTATTTTTAGGCTGGGATGAAGGGCTGAGGGGTCCCATGGGTTATCTGCAGCGAGGTCAGTGCTGCTCTGCCTGATATGGAGCAGCTTCAACACGTCTGCACTTGTGGTGTGGCACATGAAGAGAGCCCCCTGAGGTGCCTCCTGCCTTTGTGGCTCTGTCCTCTAAAGCTGCCCCTGCTTCCATGGAGATGAGGAGAGGGTGGGTCTCAGGGAGCTGAAGTGCTCCAGGAATAGCTCCTGGAGTGCTTGAGTTGCTGCCTTTTGTCTGAAGAGGCTTTGGAGAAGGGCCTGGAGTGCTGGGGCTAGAGGGGAAGTTTCAAACTGACAGAATGGATTTAGATGGGATATTGGTCAGGAATTCTTCCCTGGGAGGGTGGGCAGGCCCTGGCACAGCTGTGGCTGCCCCTGGATCCCTGGCAGTGCCCAAGGCCAGGTTGGGCAGGGCTGGGAGCAGCCTGGGACAGGGGAAGGTGTCCCTGCCATGGCAGGGGTGGAATGGGATGGGATTTAAGGTCCCTCCCAACCCAAACCATTCCATGACTCTGGGATCCATCTTGCCTGTACAAATGACAGAACAACACTGGAGTGCTGAGGGCCCTCCCAGCAATGGGAGCAGATGTCTCTGGAATTCTTTATATAACAAATACCACATTTATTTCATTAATTATTTTCTAAGGAGTTACTGGGCTTTATTCTTTAATGATAACATTGGAAAGATAAGACCTGGCCTGATTGCTGGTGATGGATCCAGAGGTTGGGAAGCTGGAGAACAGTCTCCTATGGTTTTTCTCCATGCTTTAGCACTTCCATGAGGTGAAGATGGGATAAATTACCTGAGTTCTGGAGAGGTGAATACTCAGATTTGTGCAGTTACAATGCTTTTTTAAATCTTCTCTCCCCATGTTTATATTCCCTAGTGTGGTTGGCTCTGGGAATGCAGGGCTCCTGTGGCCTGGCCTCAGAAGCCCCTGACAGTGAGCACCACATGGATCATTTAATTTAAATTTAGTGTCATTTGAACCTTGTTTGGTGAGAGCTGCCTTGAAAAACTTCCTCCTGCAAGTGGAGTGTGAAACAAAGCTGGAATTTCCCTCTTTCCCATCCCATCTCTTGTTACAACTCCCTGTGTGAGGATGTTCACAGGGATCGAGGATGAGGGGAGAGATGAGGATCTGACTCCATGTTTCAGAAGGATTGATTTATTATTTTATGATATATATTACGTTAAAACTATACAAAAAGAATAGAAGAAAGGATTTCATCAGAAGGCTGGCTAAGAATAGAAAGGGAAAGAATGATAACAGAAGATTGTGTCTCAGACAGAGTCTGAGCCAGCTGACTGTGATTGGTTATTAATTAGAAATAACTCTATAACACTAATCACAGATCTACCTGTTGCATTCCACAGCAGCAGATAACCATTGTTTACATTTTGTTCCTGAGCCCTCTCAGCTTCTCAGAGGAAAAAATCCTAAGGAAAGGATTTTTCATAAAACATGTCTGTGACATCCCTGCAATGTTTTGACTGATTTTTTTTCTATGTATCCTTCCCCACTGCAGATCACAATGAAGATGGTGCCAAAAATGCTGTCACCCCTGGTCAGAGACTGGGCCCCTGAGGCTTTTGTGATTTCCTTCAAACTGGAGACAGATGCCCAGATCCTGCTGGATAAATCTCAGCAGGCTCTGGAGAAATACAGGCACCAGGTGGTGGTGGCCAACATCCTGGAGTCACGCAGAACCTCTGTCATCATTGTCACCAGGGACTCACAGACTCCCTTATCCCTGTCTGACGAGGAGCTGGCACAAGGCATGGAAATAGAGGAGAAGATTGTGAGTTACCTGCAGGGCCAGCACACTGCCTTTATAGAGAGGAAAGGCTGAGGAGGAAAATCCCAGAGTGAGGCTGGATGGAGCCTGGGCAGGTGAATAAAGAATCCCCACGGAGCACAAGGAGGGCTGTCCAACACTCTGTCACTTTCATACAAAGCTGTTGTGGCTTTGGAAAAGAGAAATACAAGGAAGTGAAACCATTCCAGAGGAGGAAAGAAGCTTGTTTCTGTCCTGTGGGCTGGGAGAGCTGGGAGGACGAGAAATGGTGAAGGTCTCTGTATATAAAGAATTTCTTGAATCTCCCTCTTTGAATTTTTTTTTAGAATGGCAGGAGGAAGGAATGGGGTTTGCAGGAAAGATGTGCTGGTTTTGTGACTGGAAATAATCTGAGCTTTTTGAGGAGCACACTGGGGCAGTGGGAATATTGGGGTTTCACTGGACTTGAGAACACATTGTGGGCTTCCAGCATTGTGTCTGCTCCTCTGTGTGAAGTGCTGGGTGGGGAGAATCCCCAGGCTCAAACTGAGGCACAGCCAGCCCCATCCAGGCTCAAACTGAGGCACAGCCAGCCCCATCCCATGGGGTCAGGGATGCCCCTGTTCCTGTGGATGCTTCCACCCTGGCAGTGTTTAGGCACCAGCACTTTGGGATTGCTGGCTGTGGTACCCAAGTAGAAGTGGCTCCTGCAAGTCCAGGGTCTGCCCATTGCTTGCTGAGGATCTCAGAGGGCTCAGGGGAAGGCCCTCCCTGCACTCTGCCATGTCCTGGTTTCCTTTCTCTGTCACCCCCTTGTGAGGTGTCTTCAGCCAGTGAGTTCCTTCTGCAGGGTGGACCTACCTAGCTCTTCAGTTCCTCCATCTCATGGAGTCACCTTTGGGTTTCAAGGGGATTTAAAGCTCATCTCATTCCACCTTCCACTGGCTGAGGTTGTTCCAGCCCTGTCCAACCTGTCCTGGAGCACTCCCAGGGATGGGGCAGCCACAGTTTCTCTGGGCAGCCCATGCCAGGGCCTCCCCCCTCACAGGGAAGAATTTCTTCCCAATATCCCATCTAACCCTGCCTCTGGCAGTGGAAACCATCCCATCTTGTCCTGGTGTGCCATGTCCTCATCCAGAGTGCATCTCCAGCTCTCTTGGAGTCACTTGTAGGAACTGGCATTGTCTCTGAGGTCTCCCTAAAGAATTTTGAGACCTTTCTAAGGTCTCCCTAAAGATCTCCTCTCCCTTTTTCCCTTTTTTTTCCCTTTTTTTTTTTCCTTTTTTTCCCCCTTTTTTTCCCTTTTTTTTTTTCCCCTTTTTTTTCCCTTTTTTTTTCCTTTTTTTCCCCCTTTTTTTCCCTTTTTTTTCCCTTTTTCCCTTCCCTTCAGGTGTCCGCTGGGGCGCTGTGCCCGCTCTCGGCTGCCAGGGGGCGCCACTGAGCTGGAAGAGGGCGTGGCCTCCCACCACACGTGACACGCTGGGGGCGTGGCATCGCGGCCCATTCACTGTACTGCTGCTGGGGGCGTGGCCTGTTGCCATGGCGCCGGGGGCCCGTCCCGCCGCATGGACGCGGCCGCCGTGGCCCCGGTGGGTGCCTGGGGCCGGGTGTACCCCCGGGAGCGGCCCAGGGGGGCTCGGTGGTACCCCAAGGGGATCGGGGTACCCGCGGCCCCCCGTGTCTCACGGCCCCTCTGGCTGCCCCGCAGGCGGAGCCCCCGGTGCCGGCGGACACCATCCGGCGCTGGCTGCGGGCCGAGGGCGCTGACCCCGCCGCCCCGGCCGAGGAGCAGCTGGGTCTGGCCTGGCGGCTCCTGCGGCGAGCGGAGACCCGGCTGGGAGAGCTGGAGCGGCGGCGGAGCCAGGACATGAGAGACGTAAGGGCCGGAGAGCGGGCCCGGCTGGGCTGGGCAGGGAACGGGACTGGAGCCCCAGGAGCAGCTGAGGGAGCTGGGGAGGGGCTGAGCCTGGAGCAAAGGAGGCTCAGGGGGCCCTTGTGGCTCTGCACAGCTCCTGACAGGAGGGGACAGCCAGGGGGTCGGGCTGTGCTCCAGGGAACAGGGACAGGAGGAGAGGGAATGGGCCCAGGTTGTGCCCAGGGAGATTCAGATTGGACATGAGAAATTTCTTCACTGAAAACGTTGTCGGGTATTGGCAGGGCAGTGATGGTGTCCCCATCCCTGGAGGTGTCCAAAGAGCTCTGCTCTGGTGCCAAGAGAGTTTTGTCACACCTTGGACACTTGGGAGCCTTTTGCAACCCCAGTGGTTGTGGAATACCCCCAGGTTAACCCAGCCAGGCCTGTATCCCCTGATCAGTCATTACCACACTGCTGCCCTTGGGAACTTGGAGTTTAAATTCCCATTCCTCATCCCCACAAAAACCCCTCCAACACACTACTTAAGAAAATTAACACAGCACAACTTTCTAACACAACACATATGACATTCATTTGAATATTTGTGAAAAGCCAATCATAAAACACGCATTTTTCACACCAGGAGAAAAATCCTGGGCGAAGGGATTTTTCCAGAGGATGTGAGTGCCACAGTGGAGAACATTTTGTGCTGCTGGCTCACTGGCAGAGCTGGGAACAGCAGGGTTTTCTTTGTTCCAGGTGGAGAGCTACGTGGGCCATGTCCGTGCCCTGACAGAAGAGAGGGATGCCGTTGCCTCTGAGTATGAGAAGGAGAATGAGCAGCTCAGGCAGGAGCTGGCCCAGCTACAGCTGCAGCAGGGTAATCCCTTCCCCTTCCCTGGCAGTGCTCTGGCAGCTCTTTGGCTCTGGAGAGCTGCTTGGAGAGCCCAGCAGTGTTTTTGGGGAGCTCTCAGTGGTTGCTTGAGAAGTTCCTAAAGTGTAAATGAGCTGTTCAAACAGATTTGTAATTGATTTAGAGCTTCTTGCCTGCTTTTACTGCCTTTATTCAGGGAGTTTGACAGGTTCTCCATGTAACTCTGTTGTCCAGGGGCTGTTTGAAGACCAGAATTGATGGTGCTCTAAATTATCTCTCGCTCCCACCAAGTCAGTGAATTTGCTCTTGCCTTTGGTTTACACAAACCCCATATTTTTTAAAACAATGATGGGGACAGGAATTGTTAGTTCTGGTGGTTCAAAACTTGGGTGTTCATTGTCATGGAATTCCAGGGTGGTTTTGGTTGGAAGAGACCTTGATGCTCATCCAATTTCACCCCCAGCCATGGGCAGGGAGACCTTCCATTAGACCAAATTGCTCAGGGCCCCTCAGAGCTTCAGTAATTTTGTTTAAACAAATTATTTCACTTATTTCACTTGAAATAATTTATTTTCAAACTCTAGGGTCACTTTTTTTGCTGGGTTTACTTCTTGATTTTCTTCAGTCTTCTGTTGCACTTTCAGTGGTGCTCACTGCCCATGTCACTCAGTTTTAGTGAGCTGTATTGTCCTGGTGCTAAGATAAAATTTGGGGTGATGGCACAACTTTAAGAGTTTCTTTATGATTCAGGCATTGAGGCAGCAAATACAGGAATTTGGGGGAAATTTTGAGCATCAGTTGGGTTTTCAGGGAGCACATGGTGGTGTGACTTTCCAAAAATGGATTTACCTAAAAATGTGATATCTGTGAGCACTTAAAGCCGTGGTTTGTGGTGAAATGAATAATGAGCTCTTGGGAGCTTGGCTGTAGCAGAAAACTCCATTCCTGGTTCTCTCCCTTTCCACGAGGTGTCAGGAGAGACACAGGATGTCCCCAGAGCTGAACGTGGTCATTTCCTCCTGCTGGCTCTGCTCCTCTGGGCTTCTCCATCCCTCAGGGGTTCCTGAGGCTGTGGAGCAATGAGTTCCCCTGGAGTGGCACCTGAGATCCCTGTCTGTGGGTCTGTCCTTGTCGTGTATCCAGGAGGGGTTGCTGGCTGCTGTTCCTGAGGGGGTTGTGTGGCTTTGGTGTTTCTGGAGGGATTTTTTTGGGGATATCACTCAGATTTTGAGGTTCAGGACTTGTCCACCCCTATCCCTGGCTGCTATCCTGGGATAGGGATGGCTGGGGATGAAATTGGATGAGCATCAAGGTCTCTTCCAACCAAAACCACCCTGGAATTCCGTGACAATGAACACCCAAGTTTTGAACCATCAGAACAAACAATTCCTGTCCCCCTCATTGTTTTAAAAAATGTGTGTGGATAATTTAAGAATCTGGAAGCTCCCTCTGGGCTGTCACCTGGGTTTAGGGTTAGGGTTAGGGTGCCAGCACTGAGATGTTTTAGGTTCCTTGAGGAGCACTTTATTGAGTGACTGATCCTTTTATCCAGGTTTGTTCAGCTGGAGCAGAGGAGACTGAACTGAGGGCACAGCTCATCCCAGGCTGCAGCTCCTCTGGAGGGGATTTTATTTCTGCTCTCTGGGACCAGGGAAGGGACATGAGGGAAGGGCTGGGGCTGGCCCAGGGGGGTTTGGGTTGGGGATCAGCAAAGGCTCTCACCCAGAGGGTGCTGGCACTGCCCAGGCTGCCCAGGGCATGGGCACAGCCCTGCCAGAGCTCCAGGACAGGCTGGGATTGTTGGGGTGTCTGTGCAGGGCCGGGGGTTGGGTTTGATCCTTGTGTGTCTCTTTGAGCTCAGGATATTCTGTGGTTCTGTGGTTTTGGGTCAGCCTTTTCATAAAACAATTCCCCTGGCCATCTCTAGTGTGGAGTGGCTGGGTGTTCTTGTGCTGGAGGTGCTGCACAACCCCAAAGGGCTCTGTTGGGCTGCTCCAGCTCTCTCAGGGTTCTGTGCTGCATCCCTGTGTCTCTGTCCAGCCCTCCTGAGGACAGTCAGTGCTGCTGCCCTGACACTGAGCAGTTTGTGAAGACAAAAAGCAAATATTCACTCGCACTTTTGCCTCCTGCCCATCCCGAGCTCACAGTTCCTGCAGGGAGCAGCCCAGGCTGGTTGGTGCTGGGCCATCGAGCTGAGCTGAGCTGTCACCTCATGTGATACCCCTGCCCAGAGTGACATTTTTCCTTCCCTCCAGGCAGTTCCTGATCCGTTTGTGATGCTCTCGCTGAACGCGCCGGGTGTTGTTGGAGGGCACATCGATGGTGCTCCCAAAAGCCTTCCTGAAAAACAACTGCAGTGCACTCAAACACAGTGAAACAGTGCTGGGGGAGCTGCCTGGGTTTATTTAAAAAGTGGAATAAAAAGGAGACACAGTCATGGGGCTGAGCTTGTTTGTTGTAACAGCTGGGCTGGTTAAACACACCCAGCAGGGCTGTGGTGGGCTGAGGTGGCTGCTGTTTCTCTGAGTGTTCCTGGGGTAGGAAAATACAAATATTAATATAAAATTTGCTTCCAAACAAGCATGGACAGAGGTGGGAGGTGCCAGTGGAGCTGTTGTGTGACAGTGCCTGGGGCAGGGGTTGGTTTTCCCAAACAGGGAAGGGGTTTGTAAGGAGTCAGTAGGGTTTACTCATAGGTAACCTGTGCTGTGTAGGCAGACCCCCCTCATCCTCACAAATCCTTCCTCTCCAGCCTCTGGGATCTAAAATGATGCCACTTCATCTTCCATTGCAGGTTAGGGACAAGGGGGGCACTTATAGGATTGTGTCTTTTGTTGAGGGAGTGACAAAACTATTTTTTGTCTCCTTAAAAAGAAAAGCAGCTTAGAAGTTTTTGTTTTCATTTAGGTGAAGAAAGTAACTTCATAGGCTTAGGGGACTTCACTTTAAACTTAAGGATAGCTAATTGGAAGTTAAAAAGTTTTGTTTAAGCAATTAACTAGAAAAAGGAATGAATAAAAAACCTAACTGCTTTTGTAAGGTGTTTTACTAAGAGCAAGAATGTCTAGCACTTAGCTCAGTTTTCTCTGTTTGTTATTTTGCCTTTTATTAAACCTTTTTGTTTCCAACACTGCAACAAAAGCCATCTTGCTCATTTTTATGCCCCCAAAGGTAGCTGAGCTATCTTGGGTGTGTTACAGGCCTCCAAAAGCTTATTAGACCCAGCTCAAAAAAGTTTCTATAACAGGCACTGGCAGGTGAAGGTGGTTCAAGGCACAGGGGTCCCATCCTGGGCATAAACCAGAGCAATTTCTGTTCATTTTAGCTGGGATTTGGCAAAACCAAGCTGCTAGGCAGCTTGGGGTTTGTTGGGGAAGATGAAACAGGGAAGCATTATAAATATGATTGCCTGACAAAAGATTTTGAGAATATGGAAACTATAAGTGAGCTTGAAGTGAAAGCAAGCTTTGAGATCCCTTAGTTAATGAACAACTGGAAAAGAATGGTGTGGCCGGCTGAATTGGATTAAACAACACCCTCTGCTTGCAGACAGGCCCAAGGGGCAGAGTAGACCCTACAGCTTGGCAGAAGGGGCCCAAAGAGGAGTTTTTAGGGTTTAAAATGTAACACAGTGTGGTAATGTAATGATTCTTATAGGCTGTATGGAAATGCTGTAGGATTTGTATATTGTACTAGATTGGTTAGTGAGAATCAGAATATTCAGCACAGAAGATTTATGGTATTGTGATGGGAACTTTGCTCTCTTTCCCTCTTGCTTTTATTCTTCTCTCTCTTGCTCTCTCTCATCCTCTTTACCACACCTTGCCTTCTTTCTCTTTACCCCTCTCTTTACCTTTCTCTGTGTTTTGGGCCTGCTCTGAGCTGTGGCTGGCAGCTCCCAGCAGGGCCCTTTGCCATAAACTGCAGGTTCCAAGCTCTGGCTGCAGAGATCTCTCATCTCCATCCACCCTGACCATCCTACCCCCATCACTCCTACAGGGGTTCAGGCTGGGGACAAGGGGGACACTGGCAGGTGAAGGTGGTTCAGGGCACAGGGGGTCCCATCTTGGGCATAAACCAGAGCATTTCTGTTCATTTTAGCCAGGATTTGACAAAACCACGGGAGGAAGCTGCCAGGTTGAGTTTAGTGTGATCCATGGGCTGTTCCCGAGGCACCTGGAGCAGTTTGGATGCTGCACTCTGCCTGGTTTGCTCTGCTGCAGCAGGGAGCTGCTGGGGAGCCCTGTTTGACCCTGCACTGAGCAGCCTGGGCTCTGTCTCCCTGGGGAAGAGCCTGGGGAACCTCAGGGGGTTTTTCCATCCAGGGCTGGATGGAGCCGGCTGCGAGCGCGGAGTGGAAACATGGGATCGATCGGAGCCTGGGGATGTGCTTGTGCTGGCCTGGGCTAAACCAGTGCCTGAGTGACACTGAGAATGGCACAGGAACAGGCTGCACTGTAGAAAGAGTGAAGATTTTATTCAGGAGAACTGCACGGTTTTTATAGTGACAGAGGAGCAGGTGAGAGGCAGGATTGTAGAAAGAGCAAAGGTTTTATTCAAGAGAACCCCACAGTTTTTATAGTGACACAGGAACAAATGATACAGGAACAGGTAAGAGGCAGTGCTGTAGAAGGAGTAAAGAAGGTTTTATTCGAGAGAATCAACAGATTGTAGAGGAGTAGACAGGTTTATAAAGTAGACACAGTTTTTAGGACAGGACAGTGAGAGGCAGGATTGTAAAGAAGGAGTAAAGGAAAGGTTTATTCAAGAGAACCACAGAGTTTTTATGACACAGGACAAGGATGAGAGGCAGAGATAAAAGAAGGTTTTATTCAAGAGAACCACACAGTTTTTATAGAGTGATACGATAGATTCTGTTTGATTGGCTCTTAACAAAAACACCTTCCTCACACACCATCCTTGAGAATTGGACTTGATCTCAGAGGTCTTTTCCAACTTGAAAAATCCCTTCTAGGAGAACTTACTAAATATGGATTTTATTTTTCTTGTAATTAATCTCGTAATTTGTCTGAGGGCTCAACTATATGGTGAGGGTTTTTTAAATTTTGGGTTGGTATTTTTCCCCACTGTTTTCACTATTCCAGCCTTCTCTTCAGCTTGGAAACCCATACTGGAACCCATCTCATAGAATGACAGCTATCTGAAATGTTATCTGTCTGAATATCCCTCCTAACTCTCTACAGCTTCCCATCTTACAACACTTGGAAGCCTTTATGATCTGGTTTGGGTTAGAAATTTGGTCTGTTGGTGTTGGTTTTAATATGAATTACACAGGGAGTGTTTGAAAAGCCTTCCCCTGGCTCCACAAGCTGCTGGATCCAATGCAGGAGTTGCTGCCCTCATCATGCCAGACACCAAAAGTTCCTCATTTTCTCCTGCTAGGTAAATTTCAACCACACCAACCAGGGAGTTGGAATTTAACAACTTTTTAACAACTGTTGATTGCACAAACACAACAGTGCCCAGCTATAAACTGACTCCTGCAAGTCTTGTTGTCACCTTTCTGCCCTAGGGACCCTGGAGTCTGGAAGTTTTTCCCAGTACAGAGCATTCCTGGCTATAATTTTTGGATAAACATTGAGGCACTGGCAATTTAATTCTTCAAGTTAATTCTTCTTAATTTTTAATTCTTGATTTATTATTTTATGATATATATTACGTTAAAACTATACTAAAATAATAGAAGAAGGATTTCATCAGAAGGCTGGCTAAGAATAGAAAAGAATGAATAACAAAGGTTTGTGGCTTGGACAGAGAGAGGGCCAGCTGACTGTGATTGGCCATTAATTAGAGACAACCACAAATGAGAATGAGAGAGACCAATCACTGATGCACCTGTTGCATTCCACAGCAGCAGATAACCATTGTTTACATTTTGTTCCTGAGCCCTCTCAGCTTCTCAGGAGGAAAAAATCCTAAGGAAAGGATTTTTCATAAAAGACATCTGGGACAACTTCATGCAGAGACTTACACCAGCCTTGTGTTGCCTTGCCTTGCAGAAAACCAGCTGAAGGAGGTGGAGGAGATGCTGGAGCAGGAAGGTTTGTCCCACATCTCGTGCAGTGCTGCCAGTGAACAGGTTGCTTATCTGCTGGTGGAGCGGGCGGCGCTGCTGGCAAGGCTGGAGGTGGCAGCCCAGCAGCTGGGACCCCACAGCAGCATGGATGGGCTCCAGGTACCTCCTGCTCCCTGGCTCTGCCTGCCTCTGAGCTGGGGGAAAGGAATATTTTGGGGATATTTCTGTAAAGAAAATGGTTTCTCCTTTCTCTGAGGCCATTGTGGAGTGTTGGGTGTGAAATACTTGAAAGGATTACAAGGAGGATGGAATGGAATGGTTTCAAACTGGCAGAATATGTCTAGATTGGATATTGGGAAGGAATTCCTGGCTGTGAGGGAGGTGAGGCCCTGGCACAGGGTGCCCAGAGAAGCTGTGGCTGCCCCTGGATCCCTGGCAGTGTCAAGGCCAGGTAGGGCTTGGAGCAGCCTGAGGTAGTGGAAGGTGTCCCTGCCCATGGTAGGGTTTTGGAATGGGATGAGCTTTGAGATCACTTCCAGCCCCAAACCAGTCTGGGATTCCAGGATTCTAAGTCAGTGCCTTTCTTCATTCTCACCCTTTGCACTTGATTTACTCCCACATCTGCACAGGGACAGTGAAATTGGTTATTTGCAATCCTGTGTTCAGGTTTTTGTGATGTGTTTGGTGTAAGGATCTTCACTGGGTAAGAATGAGTTCTCTGGGTTCAGCTGGAGCAGAGGAGGCTGAGGGCAGATCTCACTGCAGCCTCTCCTGATCTCTGCTCTTTGTGAGCAGGGCCAGGATCTGGGGGAGCAGCTGGAGCTGTGCCAGGGGGGTTTAGGTTGGATATCAGGTTTTTTTCCCCCAGAGGGTGCTGGCACTGCCCAGGCTCCCCAGGGTATGATCCCAATACTGCCAGAGCTCCAGAGGGTTTGCACAGGCTGGGATTGTTGGGGTGTCTGTGCAGGGCTGGGGGCTGGACTGGATGATCCTTGTGGCTCTCTTTCAGCTCAGGATATTCTGATTCTGTGGTTCCAAGGCCATCACTTTCCACCTACTCGTGACTCTGTGGAACTGGAGTCCAGGAATGCTCTGGGATTCCAGGAGGTGCTGTTTGTCCCCGAGGTCCCAAACCATGAGGAGGGAGCAAGACCTCAAACAGGGGTCAGGGCCCCTTCTCTTGTTCCTTTCTGTTTAATCAGGTGAAGGACACATTGGAGATGTGTTTTCCCAGAAAACTGAGTCTCCCTGACAGGGCTGATTACTGTCCCCAGTGATGTCATTGCTGTCTGTGCCTTCGGAGCACAAACTGTTGATTAAACACTCCATTGTTCCCGGGAGCATCCCGCTTGTTTTGCAGAGCCATTAGTGTTACAGGTTAAGGTGTTAATTGCTCCTCTTGCTCTGTTTACTGGAATGAGTGGCCTTGCTTGTTCCCAGTTGGCCTGTCCCACTCTTGGAATCAAGGGCTGGACACGTTCCTGTCTGCTTCAGGGATGAATTCAGCTTTTAACCAGCCTGCTCAAGCAGAATTGATTGTTTTATTGCATCCCCAGAAAAGCAGAAAGGCGGGATACAAACCTGCCTCTCTGTGTGGTCAGCTCTGAGAAATCCATATGGAAATACCTTCTGGATTCAAGGCATGTGCTGCTCACCCACCCTCTAAAGTGCCAAATATCAAACTAACCAACGTGCTGAGCCTTAGGACCCCTTCAGAGCAGCTGCAGTGGAGCTGGAATGTGTAACTCCATGAAAAAAGGGATGTGGAGATATCCAGGGAAGCTCCTGGGGTTCAGTTCCCTGTGCCTGGGTTGGGCAGTGTGAGAATGAGCACAGGGTGGGGAGGAATTAATGGAAGTGCCAAATATCAAACCAACCAACGTGCTGAGCCTTGGGACCCCTTCAGAGCAGCTGCAGTGGAGCAGGAATGTGTAACTCCATGAAAAAAGGGATGTGGAGATGTCCAGGGAAGCTCCTGGGGTTCAAGTCCCTGTGCCTGGGTTGGGCAGTGTGAGAATGAGCACAGGGTGGGGAGGAATTCATGGAGGGCAGCCCTGCAGGATGGATTTGGGAGTTCTTGTGGATTGGAAGGTGGATATGAGCTAGGAGTGTGTGTTTGCACCACAAAGCCAAACAGCATCTGCTCCTCTCTGAAAAGGCTCCCCCAGGACTGCTGCTCCAGCTCCAGGATCCCCAGCATGGGAAGGATGCTCTGAGCCCCTTGGGAGATAGGAGAACTGGAGGTGTCCACCTGGAGAAGGCTCTGGAGATGCCTTAAAGCCCCTTCCAGTGCCTGAAAGGGCTCCAGGAGAGCTGGAGAGGGACTTTGGACAAGGATCTGGAGTCCAGGACAAGGGGGAATTGGGGAGGAATTCTTGGCTGTGAGGGTGTGAGGCCCTGGCACAGGTGCCCAGAGCAGCTGTGGCTGCCCCTGGATCCCTGGCAGTGCCCAAGGCCAGGCTGGACAGGGCTTGGAGCAGCTTGGGAGGTGTCCCTGCCATGGTGGGACAGGATGGGCTTTAAGGTCCCTTCCATTCCAAGCCTTTCTATGACCCCATGATTGTGAATCTCCCAGTGTTACTCTGCTCTCCCTCATTTCAGGTTTGTCCTTAAGCACATTGGGAGGGTTTTTACCAGGTTTAGAGTAAAAAACCCAGAGCCCAAACAGTGTCACAGCATCACAGCCCCATCCTCACACTGTGCCCAGCCTGGGTGGGAAATCATCCCTTCATGAGGGGAATACCTCACATTTTGGGGCAGGGCTGCCTGGTGGGCATCTCCTGCCTTTGGTTTGTCCCAGAACTGGCACTGGAGATGAGGAAATGCACATTTTGGAGATGAGGAAATCCAGATTTTCCAATGGGACCAGTGTGGAGGGAGTGACAAATGAGGAAATCCACATTTTTCCAATGGGACCAGTGTGGAGGAGGTGACAAACAGCTCTGCCTTGGTCACATCACCACCAAATGAGGGTTCCTCATTTCCACTGGCACATTAACCCTTGTGCTTCAGTTCTGCAGGGAAGAGCTGGAGCAGGAGCAAGCACTGCCTGCAGGAGATGGGGGAGATCTGGATGAGGCCGCACAGAGGCTGGTGGAGTCCCAGGAGGAGATCCCAGGCCTGGATGCACAAAGCAAAGAGCAGAGTGGAGCAGGTAAGTGCTGCTCTGGTGGCCACTCTGTTCTCTCTGCTTGGAATGTGGAAAAATCAGTGCCAGGAGTCAGCCTGCTCCCTAGGAGATGGGAATGAAGTCATTAACAGTCAACATGATATTTTCTGAAAAATCCCTTTGGCCAGGATTTCCTCTCCAGGGAAGCTGGGAAGCTTCAGCTTCTCCCTGTTTTGCTGCAGTTCCTCTCCAGCCCCATCTGCTCATTTCCAGCCCCTTCAGCCCCTCTCCAGCCCCAGTCCCACCATTCCCAGCCCTTCCCTGCCCGTGCTGGGTGGGATCAATGCCAGCCCCCAGGGATGGGATCAGTGCTGTGGCAGCTCCACTCTGGAGCAGGGCAGGCTCCAGCCTGGGGCTCCCATGGATTGCAGCAGGGAAATCTGTGCTTGGTGAGGTGCTGGATGAACACAAGGCTCTGAAAAATGTGAGTAAAGGTTTCGTGCTTGTTTTGTCTCTGGGGTTTGTGTCTGTGTGTGCAGAATGAGGGTGACAATGTCCCAGTGGCTTCCCTGGTTCTGTATCTCTGTAAAGTTTTTCCTCCTGAGCTCTGTGCCACCTGCTCTGGGAATTAATTAATTTGCTCCTAAAAACCTGGACTGGGATCACTCATCTTTAGTAAAACCCCCTAAACAGCATTTTTTTCATTCATTAGTGCATTGGAAGGAAGAATTCCTGACCAGTTTGAGCCCAGTTAGTAGGATTTTGGTGAGGAAAGGATTTAAATGGTATTTAACAAAGTTCATGAGGAATGTTGTGAGGTTTTTTTCAAAGCAGAACTTGGCTGCCACATCCAAACCCTGTTGTCCTTGTGGAATCACCCCTGTGGTCAGCCCTGAAGGGGGAAAAACAGGAGAGGGAGTGGGAAAATAGGGGATGGTCAGGATTTTTGCAAGAGGAAAATTTTATTGTCCTTTCCTCAGCCTTTTAATAATCATGTGGATGTAGGCTGTATTCCCATGTATTCCCAGTGGATGCAGGATGTATTTTCCGTGGATGCAGGATATGCTCCCAGTGGATGTGGGACATGTCCGTGCTGCCTCCCACCTCTCCCACATGTGGGATCAGCCTGGGATCCGTGCTTGGATTGGGGCAGGCAGGGCCTGGCAGTGCCCAGCTCATGCCCTGGTGCTGCTGTCTCCAGACAGGGCTGAGCTCCAGAGGGCCATGGAGCACAACAGCCGGCTGGACAAGGAGATCCTGGCACTGCGGGCGCGCGTGCAGACCCTCGACCTGGAGAGGAAAGCGTTCCTGGAGCTGGTGAGCATCCTCCAACAATCCTGAAAGTCATCCCTGAAAGTCCTCCCTGCTCCCAAACTGTTGGAGATTTTTTCAGGGATGGCTTGGAAGGCAGCTGTGGGGGACAGGTTCTCACAGCCTGTTTCTGTAAACAGCAGAGGTTCTCAGGTTGTTTTTAATTACAAGTAAAAGTGACAAACATGAAAGCCTTGAGAACCTTGCATATCAGAGTTCTCAGGCAGCTTTCTCATAACAAGTGGTTGTTCTATCTTTGGCTGTTTTGGGAAAGCAAAAATAATTTTGAGAACCCAAATCTTGGTATTGGAAACATAAGGAGGGGTTGGTATGTTATCTCTGACCTATTGTGAGCTCAGATTTTGCAATATGCATGAACTTGATTAACACTGTTATAAAAAGTGTCTGATTGATTAATGAATCGGAGTTGATGCTGATCAATGCAAGGTGGGTCTTCTCCCTCCATTCTTCAATACCAAACCTGCCCTGCCTTCTCCTTTCCCCTCACTGTTCCATGCCCAAAGCTGCAGTTTGGCTGTGGCAGGGTTCACAGAGCAGTAAAATTCAGGAATTAGGCAGAATGCAGCTCTGGGAACTTCCCTCAATGCAGAAGGAGTCTGAGGAACTCCAGCTGAGTGGTGGCTTGGAGACTTTGGGACACATTTTCCTGTGCCCATGGAGAGGAATCAGCTCCCTGCTGATCAGGGTTAACCCAACTCAAGTGTGTAAATAGAGTAAGGAACACATGAGCCTTTCCCTGGGCTGCATTAAAGAGTTCACTTTACCTAACTTTAGCCTAAAACCCCCATAAATTTCAAAATCCATTTTAAATTTGTGCTCATTTTTGATTCCTCTCAGCTGCTTTGGTTTTTAACTCAGCCACATTGATTGATTATTTTCTGTTGGTTCTCTTAATGGAATGACTTTTTATATTACTATTAGTTAAATGCTTGGTGTTGTACAGCCAGGATTCTCTAAATGCCACCTAGAATTAAGGAGCAATTAAGGAACTATCAACCATATAATTCCTTAATGAGGTTGCCAACAGGAAAGGGATAGAAGAGTCTGCTTCCTATTAAAATGTATAATTGGGCACAAAATCTACTGCTGTTCTTATCTCCTGATTTCCTTATATCAGCCTTTGAGAGCCTCTGCCATCCCAGCACTGAGAGCTCTTGGCTCTCTTGCAGATCTCTCATGTCACATGAGTGTTGCTAAATTAATACGAGTATCTCTGAGAAGATACTTTTCAAATAATGTTTATCAGATAATATCTTGAATTGGATTTATTCCCATTTGAGGTGTTCAGAATTTTACAGTATTTTTTATAGCACAGATTTTTTTTTTATAGTTTTATTCCTTGCATTTGAAAAAATTGTTGTTTTTTCCATGTCTGTCACCTCAAGCCTTGTATTTACAGCAGTCTCTTTCTGGAGCTGCAGAAAATCATAACTTAGTTCAAATCCCTCTATTTACTTGTATTTTTGTTCCAAATATTTTCCTTGTTGTAGGACATTGCTCCTCTTAGTCATTATGGATACACAAGTGTATGTATAGCTTATAAAGAAGTAGAAATAAAATATAAAAATATATACATTATATATTCTATATTCTATATTATATATTATATATTATATATTATATATAATATATAATATATTATATATATTATATATTAGTATAATTATATATTTTATATATTTATATATTATATACAATGATATATATAATATTTTATATAATATATAAATATATATGTCTATATAGACAAAAACCATACAGATCCATATTATATTTTGATCATATCATGTACATAATGTATTTTGATCACTGAACAGGAAGAAATGTGGCCAGATTGAGATCAGTTCCAGCCACATGTTAAGCTAAAAGCAAATTCCCTTTATTCTTAGGATTGGGGTTTAACTGTTGGCACAGAAGTTGGGAACCCCCCAATTTTTAATTTACAGAAGTAGAAAATGTGCTTTATTGCCAACTACAGCAGCTTGGTGTCCTGAAAGGTGTTTTCTTGCCCGTGGGTTAGGAAGGGTAGGGGAGGAACAGGCTGGGCACTTGGCCTGGGATGAGCTGTGACTGTGAAGAGCTGCTGCTGGAAATGGAATTCCATTGATCCCATGGATGGAAGACACTGAAAAGTGTCCTCAGAAACAGCAGTTGGAATCTGACAGGTCAGGAAGTGAAATAAATTCAGGAAAATCATTCTTGAATGGATTGGAGCAGCAGCATTCCCACTTTTGCTGCTCCGTATCTGAGGCCTGTGACCGTGTCACAGGGGTCTGAGGATGAGGGAAGAGATGAGGATCTGACTCCATATTTCAGAAGGCTTGATTTATTATTTTATGATATATATTATATTAAAGCTATACTAAAAGAATAGAAGAAAGGATTTCATCTCAGAAGGCTGGCTAAGAATAGGATAGAAAGGAATTAATAACAAAGGCGGCTGTCCCAGACTCTCTGTCCGAGCCAGCTGTGATTGGCCATTAATTACAAACAACCAACATGGGCCAATCACAGATGCACCTGTTGCATTCCACAGCAGATAATCAATGTTTACATTTGTTCCTGATGCCTCTCAGCTTCTCAGGAAGAAAAATCCTAAGGACAGGATTTTCATAAAAAGATGTCTATGACAGAGACCACTCAGCAGCTGGAGCATCCACAGCATCTCAACCAATCCCTCAGGGTAGGGAACAGCAATCCATGAATAACAAATATGAGAATGGAATGTTCAGCAGAGCTCAGAGGGGTGTTGTGTGTTGCAGGTGGAGCAGCTCAAGGAGGAGATCTGTGAGTACCAGCGGAGCGAGAGGCCGGAGCCACCAGCGCCAGAGGGACTTGGAGTGGCCTCACTGCAGGTGTTCCCTCTCTGTCATTCCACAAAAACATGGTCCCTAGCTGTCTGGAAGAGCCTGGATGTTCTGGGGGGCTCCTAGGCTAAGAGATGGAGCTGGTGTGGCTCGTGTGTTTTATTTCTGTGGCTTTGGAGTCACTTTGTGCTCATGGGGGAAAGATGTGGAGCTCTTGGAGCTGGATGAGGAGACCAAGGAGATGTTCTGAGGATGGAGCCCCTCTGCTCTGGAGCCAGGCTGGGAAAGCTGGGAGTGCTCACTTGGAGAAGCTCCATGGAGATCTCAGAGCCCTTTGCAGGGCCTAAAGGGGCTCCAGGAGAGCTGGAGAGGGAATTGGGACAGGAGATGGAGGGACAGGACACAGGGAATGGCTGCCACTGCCAGAGGGCAGGGTCAGATGGGGTATGGGGAAGGAATTCCTGGCTCTGGAGATGGTGAGGCACAGTTTGCCCAGAGCAGCTGTGGCTGCCCCATCCCTGGCAGTGTCCAAGGCCAGGTTGGATGGGACTTGGAGCCACCTGGGATAGTGGAAGGTGTCCCTGCCCATGGAACAGGATGAGCTTTAAGGTCCCTCCAACCCAATCCATGCTGTGATTCTGGGATCTCAATCCTAGTTCTGTGCTGATGTTGGTTTTCTCTCAGGCACAGGGCACACAGGAGGAAGCAGGAGCTGATGGAGACCCTGGTGCCAGCAGAGCTGCCCCATATCAGGAGCATGGGGATCAGGGTGTGGAAACTCTGCACAAAAGGTGAGAGGTGCAGAAATCCTTCACCCCTTGTACTTCCACTGGTTCCTGGTGCCGTGTCTCTGCTGCTCTCTCTTGCAGGATTATTTGATTATTGAGTTGTTTTAAATCCTCTTTAGGGCTTTGTTCTTCTGCTCCCAAATGGGAAAATTTGGAGGAGATGCAGTCCTGAGGAATCACCTCTTCCAGTTTAATGCTGATGCTTCCTCCAGTTTGTTGCTTTCCTAAAAGAAGAGAGTTGGGCTTTTGGGGCTCTCCACATACAAAAAACTGTTCTTTAAAAATCATGTTGTTTAAAATCCTTGTTTTTAAACATGTTTTAGTGCTGGGAAGTTTTCTTTGGATTTGGTTGCTCTCCAGGAGTGCAGAAATATGGAAACATGGATTCCTAAGGGAATTCAAAGCTTTGTTCTCCCAGTACCTGCTCAGGAGGTGCTGCACCTCATCTGGCAGGTTCAGGGAGGATCAGAGCTGATCCTCTTCCAAAAACCCTCTGACCCTTTTCCCTTCAGCTTCCCAAGCCTGTTCTCCACCTCAAGCAGCTGAATTTGCTGTTGGCAGCCTCATGCCTGACCTGTTTCATCCCAGACCTTCATCATCCCTTGTGTAGACCCCATCACACCTAATTCCCATCTAAATAAGGCCATGCTGGATGTGAAACTGCAAACCAGCAGAGAATGTGAGAAAAACCTTGGCTTTTCTTCCCTGGAGCACTTGGGATGCATTTCCAGCCTGGTGATGCTGGGTTTTGCTGTGCAGGTGCAGGGAGGCCATGGAGAGCACTGAGGGCAGGAATTCCCAGCTCCTTCACAAGCTGCAAAAACTGGAGCAGGAACAAGAGGGTTTGGTTGAGCACAATGAGAAGCTGGAATCAATCCTGGGAGAGACACAGAGCCAAAGCAAGCAGGAAAGCAAAGTGGAGGGACTGCACCAGAAGGTGAGTAAGGAGTGGGAGAGACAAGGTTTGGGTTTCATTCCATCTACTTTTCTCTCTGATTGGAAAAATAGAATGATGTTTGAGGTGGCCCTGCACTCTGCTGTGTTTGGTTTGACAGGAAAACCAGCCAGAATTTCTGCTCTATCCTGGGTTTCTTCTTCATGCTGCTTCTTCCTCCTTCTCCATGGGTTTGGGTGGCATTTTGTAATTGGGCAGAGAAGTCTGCATTGCAGCTCTGTGGGATCAGTTATTGGGTTAAAAGGGGAAATAATCCAGGTGTCAGCTCTTAGTTGATAAAAGATAAAATGATAAAATTGTCTGCTGTTCATTAATGAAAGCCCTTGTACCAAGAGGTTGTTGGCCATTTTGTGCCTTCTAATGAAAAGCTGCAGAACTCACATCAGTGAGGCTGTTTTAGTGATAAGAAATAATAAACACCTGAGTGTGAACATGAACTGCTGTCTCAGTGCCTTCAGTCCAGACCCAGAGATGCTGATAGCTCCCCAGCCTGACTCATTCTCCCAGTTTAGGTTTTGGGATTTTTAGTGTGTTGTGGATGGCAGCAAGATAGAGGGCACAGGGTGTTGTCCTGGGTTTCTTCTCCATGGGTTTGGGGGGCATTTTGTAATTGGGCAGAAAAGTCCCCATTGCAGCTCTGTGGGATCAGTTATTGGGTTAAAAGGGAAAATAATCCAGGTGTCAGTTCTTAATGGGACAATTTAGTCTGAAAAGCCCTTGTACCAAGAGATTGTTGGCCATTTTGTGCCTTCTGATGAAAAGCTGCAGAACTCACAGCAGTGAGACTGTTTCACTGATAAGAAATAATAAACAGCTGAGTGTGAACATGAACTGCTGTCTCAGTGCCTTCAATCCAGACCCAGAGAAACCCACAGCTGGGACCCCCACAACAAAGAACCATTTTGGGGGATGCAGAGCAGAGGCAGGATGGAGGAGGAGGTGGGGTTTAACCCTGGATGGATTCATCTGCTGTGTCCTGCATTCCCAGGGGGCTTAAAGAGCCCTGGGGAGGGGGCTGGAGCCTGCTGGGTGTTTTCCAGTCCTGCCCTGCTGGGAAGGACTTGGGAGGGTTTTTGGTGCTGGCACAGCTGCAGAAGCCTTGGCTGGTCAGGCTGTGACTCAGGAGCAGGACAGTGGGATACAGAGTGAGGATTGTTCTGCTGCTGGCATGGGATTTGGGAGCACAAATGAGGTGCTTAAAAGTTAATGGCTTGGATGGAGACTAAAGAAATGCATTGCTGGATATCAACTTCTGACCAAAGGCTGACTGGGGGTGAGGAGGGGAGGTGTGTTTTGCATTTGAGATCCCTTTTGGAGCTCCAAAGTGTTGCTGAACCCCAAATTATCATCCAATCATGCAGAAGGAGAGGGGTTTGTTGTCCTTTAGCTCTTCTGTGGGAGGTCTGGGTGTTTCCCCCACTTTTAATACCTCCTCACACATTTGTGGGCTCACATCTTTGATTTAAAAAGCAGAATTGCAGCAGCTTTCCTGTGTGTTGGGAAGAGACCATTCCCTTCTGGGAGCTCCAGCAGACCCAGCTGGTGCCAGGAGCTCCTCAGGGAGAGCAGAGCTCAGGGGCTTTGAGGAGCTGCTGTGGGAATGGACTGGGATTAGCAGGGATTTGGTACTTCTTTGGCTTTGGGATTACATATGAGGGAGAATTTCTTGTCTGTGAGGGTGGGGAGGCCCTGGACAGGTTGTCCAGAGAATCTGTGGCTGCCCCACCCCTGGAAGTGTCCAAGGCCAGGTTGGAGGGGGCTTGGAGCAACCTGGGATAGAGGAAGGTGTCCCTGCCCATGGAACAGGATGAGCTTTAAGGTCCCTTCCAACCCAATCCATCCTGGGATTCTGGGATCTCCAGAACCAATCTGGGGTTCTGTGGGGTTGGATTTCATCTCCCTCTGGTGTCCCAGCTCATTTCAGGAGAGCCAAGCTCAGGCAGTCCAGCCAGGGGTTTTAGAAATAAGCCCAAACGGGTTTCAAGCCTAAGGAAAGGGAATCTGGCAGATTGCAACCTTCAACACAGCAGCACAAGGAGCACTTCAGGAGTAGCTGTGCATTTGGTTGAGAGTCCTGGTTTGGTTTTAACTTGGGATTTGTCCATGTTCAGATCACCAGTTTGGAAACAGAGTTGTTTGAGGTGCAGAAGAACAAAAGTGAGCTGGATGGGAATGAGCAGGTGACGTCTGGAGCTCAGGAGATGCAGGAGGTGAGAGCTTTTCCTTGGGAAATGAACTGTTCTGTTTAGAAATGTTTTAAATCAGCATTTTAAATGAGCATCTGAAGTGTCTTTTTGCTGGGGATGTTCTTTGTCACCCTCTCCTGAGGATCTGTAGCTCCTCATGGATCACTGGAGGAAAGCAGCCAAAAACTCTCCCCTTAGGAAGTTCTTGCCTTCAGCTCTGGCAGCTGAGCAGTTTGTTGTCTCCCCATGAGTGTGAAGTTTTCACCTGTGTGAAGGAATTCTTTTTTAGGGTTTAGTGAAACCAGGGAATGTGTGGGTACATTTAAAGCTGATCCCCATCACGTTCTGGGTTAACTTTCCTGTCCATTTGTTCCTTGGGTCTGCCTGGTGTGTCAGCCAGACAGAGATGGGAGAGGAGCTTCCCAAGGTGGTTTGGGTCTCTGTGAGCCCTGGATAAGTGTAGGAATTCCAATGGAAACATTTGAGAACTGTTCTTCTCCTCTCCTTGTTTCCTAGAAGACACAAATCCTGCAATCTCCTTCTCTCTGATATTGTGGTTGTGACTCTGAACTTTTCTTGTTCCAGATGTTGGAAAGCTGTCAGGAAACAATAGACAAGCTGGGAAGTCAGCTGGGAGAGAGGAGAGAAAGGAGAAAGCAGCTGGCATCTGAGCTGGAGCTGCTGAGGGAAGATTTGAAGGCTGAGAAGGTTCTGGGCAGCCAGGTGTGTGCAGCCCCTGCTGTGGGACTCCCTGCAGGAGCTCCATGAAACACCCCCAGAATCTCCCCAAACTCATTGCCTGCCATCTCCTGATGCATTTCTCTATGAAACATCCCCAGAATCTCCCCAAACTCATTGCCTGCCATCTCCTGATGCATTTCTCCATGAAACACCCCCAGAATCTCCCCAAACTCATTGCCTGCCATCTCCTGATGCATTTCTCCATGAAACACCCCCAGAATCTCCCAAAGTCATTGCCTGCCATCTCCTGATGCATTTCTCCATGAAACATCCCCAGAATCTCCCCAAACTCATTGCCTGCCATCTCCTGATGCATTTCTCCATGAAACATCCCCAGAATCTCCCCAAACTCATTGCCTGCCATCTCCTGATGCATTTCTCCATGAAACACCCCCAGAATCTCCCCAAACTCATTGCCTGCCATCTCCTGATGCATTTCTCCATGAAACACCTCCAGAATCTCCCCAAACTCATTGCCTGCCATCTCCTGATGCATTTCTCCATGAAACATCCCCAGAATCTCCCCAAACTCATTGCCTGCCATCTCCTGACGCATTTCTCCAGCCCAGCCACTTTCAAACCTGTGGTGGAGGGTTTTCAGTCCAGCTGCTCTCATGGCATCATCTCTAACTCTAGAACTCACTTTCCTTTCAGTGAATCTGATAACAAATCAGGAATTCCGACTTTGTTGCCAAACTCTGATTCTCTGGAGGGCAGAGTGGGATATTTTAGACTCAGGCAATAATTTCATGAATTGAAAAATGAACATCCTGCTGGGATTTCCCCAAGGGCCTTGGCACGCTTGGCTTGAACCAATTTAGGTGCTAAATCAACTCCTGGAGGTTTCCCTGCTGGGAATGTTGCTGGAACTCTTGTATTCCAGCTGGGCCACAGAGGAGAGACAGTGAGTGGTGCCAGCAAAATTGTCCAAGGGCTGCCAGGACAAGCACTGAAAATTGGGGTGAAAATTCAGGATCTTGACAGATCTGTGCCTGGACAAAGGGACCTGGCAATGGGGGGACACAGACATGATAAACCCTATTTTTTTCACTCTGAGATGCCTTAGATCAGTTTGGGAGTCCTGTTGCTTCCTTGAATCCAAGTGCAAATCCATGGAAGTGCTGAGCTGTTGGCAGAGCTGCACAGGCTCAGGCACTGCTGGAGGAACAGTGGCATCTAGAGGCCAGGGCTTGGTCCTGCTGCAACAAATCCACACTGAAACTCGGGATCAAAGCTTGGGAGGAAGAGGCTGGGCCAGTCTGTCAATGCACACATGGAAAGGAATTGTCTGATGTGGGGAATGGTGGGCAAAATGGGAAAAGTCCTTTTGGGACCTTTGCCTCCCAATAGTTCAGCCTGCTCGTGATCCAGGGATCTTTGAATCCAAATCATCCATCCCTGAAGGTCTGAAGGAATTCCTCCTGAAGGAGGGACTGATTTCCCATTAAAGGGATCAGGAGGAGGTGAAATCCAGAGCCCTGTGTTAGGCTGGAACAGCCTTTAGCATAGAGAGCTTTGGATGAATTCACCTTTGGTGAATTCCTGGCCTCTCATGTGGGCTCATTCCCTTTGGATGGAGCGGCTGCTCTGCAATGAATCATTTCCCTGGAAACAAGATTTACATTAAATCATTGGGTTCTGTCACCTGGAAATCTCTCCTTGTTTTTAAGAGATTTTTGGACAATTAAGAGGAGAAATCTTTTCCTGAGCTTGTCATTTGGGGTGTGTTCCATGCACTGACTCTGTTGTTACCTCTGCAGGGTTTGCCTGACTCCCACTCACAGCTCTCAGGCCACAAAAACACCTTCCCAAATCTCCAGAGAGCATCAGCCAGCAGGGATCCTGTGGATGTATCCCATGAGAAGCCACACAAAGACAGTGCTTTGCTAATTCCAGAGGTGAGACATGGAAAGAATTCCCAGCTCTTGTGGTTCCTGAGGCAGGCAGGAGCTGCTGGGGTGTGTTGCTCAAATTATGAGTAAATTTGTCCTGGTGTAGATAAGGAATTGAAATATCAGGAAATACCTGGGATTGAAAGCTCAGGGAGCTGTTGGTTAAAAAGTTTTAGCAATCAAAGCTGGTGTTTAGTGAGGATGATGGTGTTTGTGTCTGTTCTTCAAGCTCGTCCCATTCCACCCCCTGCCATGGGCAGGGACAGCTTCCACCATCCCAGGTTGCTCCAAGCCCTGTCCAACCCAGCCTTGGACACTGCCAGGGGTGGGGGAGCCCCAACTTTGATGCTGGATGGAGAAAATGGAGCTGGAGTTTGGGTGGAGATGAGTCAGGGACACCTGAGCCCCTATTGCAGGGGATTTGGGTCCATCACAGATGGGCAGCAGATCTGACCCTGGGCAGACTCTGGCTGTGATTCAGCTCTGAGTTCTGTCCTGATCCATTCCTCCTTTCCTGACCATTTCATTTTCTTGGCGTCTTCTCCTCCCTTCTCCTGTTGAGGGTGTGCTGTCACCTGGTGTTACAGACTTGGGTGACATTGGGAGAGGAGATGCCATCCCTGGGGATGTGTTTGGGGTAGAGTTGGAGCCCCTCTGTCTGTGAGAGCCACCTGAACCCACACTTTGTGCCCCTCCTGGTTTGCCAGGAGCTGCTGCTTTTGGAAAGAGCTTTGCCATATGCTATAAATCCCTGGGAGCTGTGCCACAGTGGGGTGAAATCAAATAAAGAACCATGGCTTGGTGCTAGTTGAGACACAGCTGCTTTCCATGCAGGAAAAAGGACTCACATGTGTCTTTGAGGATGAAGAAGTGCAATTATTTAGGCACAGAATCACCAGCCATGTCTTGCTGGAGTCCCCAGATTGCCCTGGCTGGCTCCATCAGAGCAAAGGAAATGCAAGTCCTGGTGTTTTCTGACCTTACAGGCCTCTGAAGTCCTGCAAGACAGAGGACAGAGCCCCAAAGTGGAGCAGAAGCAGGAGGATCCCTGTGCAGAGGCAAAGACCTATGAGGAGCAGATGGCTAAAGTGGTGTTTTTGGAAGAACAGATCAAAAACCTGAGGGAAGAACAAGAAGTGCTCTGGTAAACCTTAACAAAGCCTGTGGTATTTTCTGCTCCTTGTCTTTGCTGAATTAAGTTTTGAACCTTTCCCAACTCCCCATGGGGCTGCTTCTGGCAAAAATGGGCTTGGCATCTTCCTGTTCTCCTTGGGTCAGCATCTCTGAATTTGGTGACTTTCCTAAGTCAGGATCAGCCAGGATTAAAGATTTTTTTTCTGCAGCTCTTCCAGATTCTGAGCAGCCTAAATGGGAGCTGTCCTTAGGGAGGAGGATTCTTCCCTTGAACTTGGACTAAGGGGGATCTCAAAAATCTCCTGTTGTGGGTTTGGGCTCCTCAGGGTTTACAGCTGGTAGTCCTGGTCCCACTGGAGATATGGGTAATCCTTGGAATTTGGGGTTTTTGGAGGGGAGGGGGCAGCAGGTGTTGGTCCCACTCCCCCTTTTGAGTAGAGCAGGACAAATTTGGAGCTGGAGTATCTGGGCTCAGGTGCTCATTTGTCCTTAGTAAATAAAAACTGGGATTAAATCCAGCGTGGTTACAGTGACCTGCAGTACTGGGATGAAGCACAGCCAGGAGAAGGCAGCAGGGAGCTGCTAAGGAATCATGGAATTATTCAGGCTGGAAAAACCCTCCAAGATCATTGAGTCCAACTGTTTCCCAACACTGCCATGTTCACTCAACACATGTCCCCAAGGGCCACATCCACTTCCAGGGATGGTGATTCCATCCTGGACATCCAGGACATAGAATCACAAAATTCCAGACTGTTCTGGGGATCTTCAAGCTCATCCCATTCCACCCTCTGCCATGGGCAGGGACAGCTTCCACTATCCCAGGTTGCTCCAAGCGCTGTCCAACCTGGCCTTGGACACTTCCAGGGGTGGAGGAGCCCCAACTTTGATGTTGGATGGAGAAAATGGAGTTTGGGTGGAGATGAGTCAGGCAGCTGGGCTGGGACACCAGCCAGTGCTTCCTTGTGACTTTGAGTCCAGAGCAGCTCCTGTGCCTTTGTGAGCATTCCTTGGCCAGCCTGTGACCTCTTCCAGGGCAGAGCTGAGCCTTTGGACACACGTGGGGTTGTGGGAAGTGTCCCAGGCAGACTGACCCTTGCCCAAACTGCTGCACTCAGGATTAAACCCCTTTGGAGCCTCCTGAAGCACTTGAGTGTTTCACTGGTCAAGTTCCTCTCCTGTAAGGCTGTTTTCCATGGATTTGTGTAGTTATCTCTCTCCTTTACTATTTCTCCTTCAAGCTCTGAATTACTAGAGAGCAACAAGAAGAAGGAGGAGCTGGAAAAGCAGCTCAAGGAGAGCAGTGAAGAGAAGCGGCTGCTGCTGGAAGAGATTGCCCAGCTCAGATGTGACATCCGGAGTGCCTGGGAGCAGGGAGACATGAGGAGGATTTCCCCAGCCTTGGAGCAGAGGGAGAACAGGTTCCTGCCATGGCAGAGCTCTGCAGGCAGCTTAGAGGGGAGCCTGAAACAGGTATGGGCAGCTTTGCCATCTGCAACCTGCTTTTTGTCATTAATTAACAGGCAAATGTAATTAAAGTGGGCTGGAAGTCTTCCTGTTGCTATAGGACACGAAAGAATAAAAGCTCACACTGCTGTTCTCAAGGTGAAGAAAAAGGGAAGTTTATTTTCTGACTCCAACATTTATAGTTTTCCAAAAGTGACACTGGATTGGAGGGTGACAGTGCCACCTCTCCAATGACACTGGACAGACTAACAGTCTATCAACTTTTTCTTCCTCCATAAAAGCATGCAAAACAACGAGTTATTTACAGAAACCGTGTAAAAAAGTTTGTTACAAGAATGTCAACATCAGAAAGCTTAGAAAATCTTAAAAAAACAAAGTGACATCTGCCCTGTGGTGTGAGTGATGGTTGGAAATTAGGGGTGTGTTGATTTCCTTGTGTTGTGCTTTTGGATGTGGTGGGGACTTGGATAAACTGAACTGATTGCACATGGCAGAAATAAGTTACTGAGATGGAATTTGTTCAGCTTTCTCATCTTGTGAGCTGAAAGAGAAAGGGAGGAAATGCTGGAAGAACTCAGGATGGAGAGACTGAGGAGGAGCTCAGCTTCTGTGTAGAGATTTGGGAGGGAAAAGAGGACAGGGTGGTCTGGATGGCCAGGGTGGGAATGAGAAGGAGAGGATTGGAATTCTAATTATATCCAAGAAGCAGAAAATCATCTGGGAGGAGCAGAGCAGGACACAAGGAGTGCAGTGGATGTGGGAAGGGATCCTGATAGAAGAATTTAGGGAAAACCCCACAAAACCAATGGAGCCAATGGACCTCCAGGATGACTGACACTGCCAGATCCCACAGTGCTGGATCAAGACTTTTTCCAGCTTGGGAAAGTTACCTGGGGATTATCTGAGATTTGGTTTTCAATGAATTCCATCTGGTTCTAAGAGCAGAAGGTGAAGATGCAAAGTGGGGATGCAGATCAAGGGGTGGCTGAAAGTGATGCAGGAAAGAAAGGCTTTGGTCCAAGCCAGGCTTTTGTGTGTGTGCTAGGAAGGTGAGTGAGCTAAGGGGATCACACCTCCCAGTGCCCAGGCTTTGTCCTGTTGTGTTCCTGTCCCCCTGTCAGGACTCACCTTTCTCCTGATCCCTCTGGGAGCTGGCCTGGCTGTGTCACTCCTGCTTGGATGCCTGAGTGAGGCTCTGGTACAAGAATCCAGTGTCCTGGTGGCTTTGCCTTGATTGGGTGGACTTGTTTCTACAGGGATTTGTTCCCTCATCCAGGTTATCACATCTTTTCCCTCAGCCTCAGGAGCTGTTTTGGCTTCTCTGAGGTGATGGAGAGAATCATTGAGGTGGAAAAGGCCTCTGAGATCAAGTCCAGCTATTAACCCAGCAATGCATTTTCATCACAAACCATGTCCCCAAGTGCCACATCCACAAGGCTCCTAAAGCACTGCGGGGACAGAGAAGGGAGCAGAGAAATGCCAGGCTTTGTACATCTTCCTGCCCAAATGCCCTTAAATCCTACTTCTGCCTTCCTTAATCACCTTTAAAGTTAATTTCTGAGTGACTTTGCTGTTGCTGCAGGGTGTGTCTGAGGAGAGGTTCCAGCAGCAGGAGGAGAAGCTGCAGCAGCTGCGCCAGGACCTGCGGCGGGTGCAGAACCTGTGCAGCTCTGCTGAGAGGGAGCTCAGGTATGAGAGGGAGAAGAATGCTGACCTCCAGAGGCAGAATCTGCTGCTCCAGCAGGAATGCACCAAGGTAGGGACACAGCCAGGCTCCCCTGAGTGCCTCAGCTCCATGGGAATGATGGCCATGAGGGTTGGAGCCCATTCCCCCCAGGCTGGGAGAGCTGGGGGTGCTCACCTGGAGAAGAGAAGCTCCAGAAAATTCTCAGAGCCCCTTTCAGAGCCTAAAAGGGCTCCAGGAGAGCTGGAGAGGGGCTGGGAACAAGGGATGGAGTGCCAGGACAAGGGGAAATGGCTTCCCACTGCCAGAGGGCAGTGTTACACAGGCTACTGGGAGGAAATCCCTCCCTGGGAGGTTGGTGAGGCCCTGGCACAGGGTGCACAGAGACATTTCTGTGGCTGCCTCATCCTCAGAAATGTTCCTGGCCAGGTTGGATGGGGCTTGGAGCACTGTGGGATAGTGGAAGGTGTCGCTGCTCATGATGGGGGGTTGGAACTGTCTCCAAAGTTCTGCTGTCTCTAAAGCCTTTTGCAACTTTCAAAACCCTCTAATTTTATAGATTCCCACAGGAACCAGGTGATCCTTAACAGCCCCTCCCACCAAAAGTGCTCTGGGATTCTGTGACAAATTTCTCTGCATCCAAATAAAACACGCTTTACTTCCTCTGTGATTCCTCTTTCTGGACTCCTGTTCCCCTTCCCTAGCCAAGCCATTCCAGCTGATTTATGCTGAAGTATAAATCTGATTTCTTCTCTGGGATCTCAGGTCAAAGCTGAGCTGAAGCAGGCCCGGGCCAAACTCTCAGAGACCACAGAAACATGTTCCTCCCTCTCAGCACAGTGGGACAGGAGCCAGCAGAAGGTCAAGGAGCTGGAACTGGAGCTCTCCAAGTGCTCCCAGGCTGATAAGCTCAGGAGCAGCCTCCAGGAGAGGCTGGCCCAGGAGAAATCCAGAGCAGGAGAGGCACAAAAGAAGGTGAGTGTGAGTTTGACAGTTCTGTGCAGCTCTAGTGCAGAAAGCAAGCAGGTTTGCTTCCCCAAATTCCTTTTTGTGATCCATCAGCTTAATGTTGTAGGAAAAAAAGCCTGTAATGAGTGGGAGCATAATCAAGGCAATAGAAGCCATGTCTAATAACCCAGTATCTCTGAAATACTGATAGTGGGGCTGGCAGGCACAGGAAACATTAATCTTGTTCTTGCTGAGATAATTTCCTACTGTTTACTGGCTGGAAATTCCAAACCTAGTGTTTTCCATGGCAATGATTCTGCCATGCTCCTGCAGAAATCATTGGATTCTCTTTTGATGTGAGCAGGATCAGATTGGGTTGGAAAAAGATTGTTAGGAATTCATGACATAGTGTTTGGTCCAAAATCAGGTAGCCAGTGCAAAGCTTTTGCTTTTAATGGACTTGGAGTGAAAACAAGGAAATCTTTCCTTCCCATGCCTCAGCCACTGGGGGATTTGATTCAGACATTGGGCTGTTCATTCAGAAAGTTTAATTTATGTCCATTTTAATCCAAGGTCTCCAAACTGCAGCAGAAGCTGAAGGATTCCCAGCACCAGCTGCTGCTGGCAGAGGCTCGTGCTTCTGACAAGAAGCTTCTGGAGGAGGAGCTGAAGGAAGCTCGGGAGAATGAAGCTCGAGTGCAGCAGGAACTTCACGAGGAGCAGCTGAAAAGGTCTCTGTGCTGTGCAGGGGCTGTGCCAGCCCTCCAGCAGCTCCTGTCTGCCCTGGGAGGGTTCAGGGAGACCCAAACCACTGCTTTGACCTCCTGTCTTCCCTTTGGACCTGCCTGATCCCTGGAGTTCTCCAGAAATTCCCCCTTCCTGAGGTTTAAAAGAGTTTTGGATGCTTCAACTGCCTTGGAAGGGCCATGGCCTCTCCTGTCAGTGCAGTGATGCCAGCAGCCCCCTTCCCTGTGCAGCTGGGAATGATCCCAGTGTATCACCCCCCTTTCTGTGTCACTGACACAGCTGGGATGTGCTGATTCCTTTGTCCCCTCAATGCCAGCAGGGGCAAGAGGAGTAAGGGGTGCAGAAGGCATGTCCCCCCTTGTCTTGGTTTGGAAAGCCAGGTGTCTGCTAAGGAAGGCAGGAGCCTCCCCTGAAATGGAGAAAATGAACCCCCCGCCCCTGAATTGCTATAAATTTTAAATTAAGGGGCTCTCAGACAACAAAAATTATGGGAGCAGAAATAACAGTTCTTTACTAGGGAAGGAAATAAAAGGATAAAACAAACAATGCAGTAAAACAAAACAACACTGGCAGAGTCAGAACCCAACCTGACACCCTGTGGGTCAGGCTGTTGGCAGCAGTGCCATTGGAATTGTGGCTCAGCCCTCCTGCAGTGTCAGGGCTGGTTCTGCTGGAGCAGGATCCTGGAGAAAGGTGCAGTCTCTGCCTCTGAAGGTCCAGGGGCAGAGGCAGCTGCTGCTCCTCTGGGAAATCCAGTGGAGAAGCTGTGCTGGTGTTCCAGAATCTCCAGATTATATCCAGGTAGGAATGCTTGGCTCCTCCCTGTGGGCAGAGCTGTGCTGGTATTCCAGAATCTCCAGATTATATCAGGTAGGAATGTTTGAAATCTCAGATTATATCCAGGCAGGAATGCTTGGCTCCTCCCTCTGGGCTCACATCTCCCAATGGGATGCTGTAGTTCTTATCAGCCATGCAGGGACATTCAATAGCTGTTATCAGCAGATGTCTGCCCAGAGGGAGGAGTGATTGTGATCACTCACAGAGAGATAAGGAAAACTGCCCACAGATGGCAATAGAACAGACCTTGCCCTGCAATCTGGGACACCCCTGCAGCTCTCACTGTCCCCGTGGTGTTCCCAGGAGGCTCCTGGAGCAGCAGGTGGAGGAGCTGAGGCAGCAGCTCCGGCATTCCCGGGAGACGGAGGCGTCGCTGGCCAAGATGCACGTGGAGCTCCAGGCCAAGACCCTGCACGTCCTGGAGGATGAGAAGAAGCTGGATGCTGGTGAGGTGAGTCCCACTGAGGGGGTTCCTCATCATACAAAGGGCAGCAGGAGCATCAGGAGCTGCAGTCTGCTCCTGGGTGTTGTGGGGGTGTTGGGTCCCCAGGACAAGGTGAGAGATGAGAATTTGACTCCAAGTTCTCAGAGGGCTGATGTATTAAACCCAGCCCTTTTCCAGCATGTGCAGTGCCAGAAGGAGAACCAGAAGCTCTCGGAGCAGCTGGTGCTGCTGAAGGAGGAGAACAAAGCCCTGTATGAGGAAGGTGTCAGACTCCTGAACCAGAAGGATCTCTATGTCAGGTAATGCCCACGAACCTGCCTGGGCCTGCTATTGCATTTGGCTGTGCTGTGGACTTTCCTGTCCAGTATTCAGCTTTTAGCACTAAATCCACTGGCCCTGTGTGCAGTGAGCTCACCCCCCATGTCTGCTGTCAGAGAATTCCACACAGGTTTGGCTGGGAAGGGACCTTAAAGCCCATCCTGTTCCACCAGGGACACCTTCCACTGCCCCAGGCTGCTCCAAGCCCTGTCCAACCTGGCCCTGGGCACTGCCAGGGATCCAGGGGCAGCCACAGCTGCTCTGGGCACTCTGTGCCAGGGAAGGATTTCCTTCCAATGTCCCATCCATCCCTGCTCTAGTCCTGTCCCTCCATCCCTTGTCCCCAGTCCCTCTCCAGCTCTCCTGGAGTCCCCTTAGGCCCTGCAAAGGGCTCTGAGCTCTCCCTGGAGCTTTCTCTTCTCCAGGTGAGCACTCCCAGCTCTCCCAGCCTTCCTGCTCTCCTTAGGTGTGTTATAGACCTCTGAGAACTTATTAGACCTGGCTCAAAGAAGCTCCTATAACAGTGACCCCGAGCCAAAGTGCCTTTCCCAGCCTGATGTTTGTCCCTGTTTGCCCAGGAAATACAACGAGATGCAGCTCAGACACAAGGACAAGATCCGCAGGGCCAAGGAGACTTTCATCCACGAGGTGAAACAGAGGGACAGCAGGATCAAACAGCTGGAAAACGAGCTCAGCGAGTCCAAACTCCAAGTGGAAAAGGTGAGAGGGCACATCCAGGGCTTCTCCTGCAAGGGGAGGCTGCAGGGGCATCGCTGCTTCCAAAAGCATTCCCTGGTGGCCAAGAAGGGCCAATGGCTCCTGGCTGGGTCAGGAATGGTGTGGAGCAGGAGCAGGGAGCTCATTCTGCCCTTGGCACCTTGAGAGCTGTGTCCAGTTGTGGCCTCTCAGTTTGGGAAGGACATTGAGACACTGAGCACATCCAGAGGAGACAACGAGGCTGGAGAGGGGCTGGGAGCACAAACCCTGTGAGGAACCCCTGAGGGAGCTGGGGGTGCTCAGCCTGGAGGAGACTCAGAGGTGACCTTGTCACTCTGCAGCTCCTGAAAGGTGCCTGAGCTCAGCTGGGGCTGGGCTCTCTTTCCAGGCAGCACTGACACAACCAGAGCACACAGCCTCGAGAAATACAGGTTGGATATTAGGAAAAGTTTTTTTACAGAAAGAGTGACAAAGTTCTGGAATGGCTGCCTGGGGAGGTGGAGGAGTCCCCATCCCTGGGTGTGTTTAACAAAGCCTGGATGTGGCACTGGGGGCCAGGGTTTAGTTGAGGTGGTGGAGCTGGGTTGGACTCGATGATCTTGAAGGTCTCTTCCAACGTGGTGATTGTGTGATTTGGTGATTCTGTGATTTGGTGGTTCTGTGAAAGTGATCATGGATTCAGGGAATGGTGTGAGTTGGAAGGGACATTAAAGGTCATCCAGTCCCATTCCCTGCCATGGGCAGGGACACCTTCCACTATCCCAGGCTGCTCCCAGCCCCATCCAACCTGGTCTTGGACACTTCCAGGGATGGAGCAGCCACAGCTGCTCTGGGCACCCTGTGCCAGGGCCTGCCCATCCTCACAGGGAACAATTCCTTCCCCATACCCCATCTAACCCTGCCCCCTGGCAGTGGGAGCCATTCCCCTTGTCCTGGCACTCCAGGCCTTGTCCAAACTCCCTCCTTGCAGGAAGGCACCAGGGACACCAACCTGTAGTAACAAAAGCCAAAAGAAAATTCCTGACTCAGGATTGCCCTTGGGGGAATCCACATCCTCAAATCCCAGTCTGACGCTGGCTGGGCTCCATCTTCCTTTGCCTCAGCAATTCCTGCTGGGAAGTGACACCAGAGCCTCTTTTTGGGGTAGTTTACATCAAACAGGTATTGCAGAGTTACTGAGGTTGGAGAAGACCTTTAAGGTGAGGATCTTCAAGTGCAACCAACACTAAACCATGTCCCCAGGTGCCACATCCATGAGGTTCTTGAGCACTTCCAGGGGTGGTGACTCCAAGGTTTAGGAGCTGTCACCCTTGATGGTGGTCCCTTGGGAAAGCCCTGAGGTTTGCAGAGGACAGAGAAGAGTCAAGAGTAACTGGTGGTTGTTCTTTCCTTCTCCACCACCCTCAGGGGAAGGTGCTGATTGCCCAGATCACTGCTGAGAACGAGAAATTACTCCAGGAGAGGCGACGGCTCCTCCAAAAAATCTCAGACCAGGAGGAGTCCCCGTGGAGCCTCCGCTCTGGGATTCCCTCCCTACAGAGCAGGTAGGCCCCTGCATCCCCCATCCTCCCTTTTCCTGGTTTTGTGCCTCTTTCTCTTAAGAATTCCAGAGGAAATTCTGGACTGTAATCATGGCTGTAATTAGGGATGTAATTAGGGATTTAATTACCCCATTTTCCCATCCAAGACCTCACCACTGAGCTGGAGGCTGTGGAGAGCAACAGCTCTGAGGTTGGAAAAGAAAAGTCCTGTTGGAAAATGGGGCATGGCTTGGAAGGAGAATAACCTGTGCTTTGTGCCATGCTCAGAGGGAAGACCCTGGAGGAGGAGAACGCGCGGCTGCAGGACAAGCTCCAGCTCTCCAGCCTTGTGGGCTCCTCCCAGCGCCTGGCCAGGAGCAGCCCCGCTCCCAGCACTGAGGTGAGACCCAGCAGGGCTGGGAGCAGCAGCAGTCACAGAACTGAGGGGCTGAGGGGGAGCTGGGTCCATGCCTTGAGGTGGAAAGGGCTCCTGGGTAGTTGGTGGTGACAGATGTGGTGAGGAGCTGAGGGCTCCATACTAGTGGGGAGAGACTCTGTGAGGAACTGAACCTCCATACAGATGTGGTGAGGAGGGGATTTGTGAGGAGCTGAGGGCTCCATACAGGTGAGGAGGGGCTTTGTGAGGAGCTGAAGGCTCCATACAGATGTGGTGAGGAGCTGAGGGCTCCATACAGATGTGGTGGGGAGAGGCTTTGGGAGGAGCTGAAGGCTCCATACAGGTGAGGAGGAGCTTTGTGAGGAGCTGAGGGCTCCATACAGATGTGGTGAGGAGCTGAATCTCCATGCAGATGTGGTGAGGAGCTGAATTTCCATACAGATGTGGTGAGGATGAGCTCTGTGAAAAACTGAGGGCTCCATACAGATGTGGCAAGGAGCTGAGGGCTCCATACAGATGTGGTGAGGATGAGCTCTGTGAGGAGCTGAGGGCTCCATACAGATGTGTTGAGGAGAGGCTCTGTGAGGAGCTGAATCTCCATACAGATGTGGTGAGGAGAGGCTCTGTGAGGAGCTGAGGGCTCCTCACACTCAGCCCCTGCTCCTCCCTGAGCTGCTGCCCCTGGATCCCCTTCCTCAGGGACAGGAATCTCACCTGGCACATTCAGAGCTGGTCAAAGCTCAGTTGTAAAGCTGCTCTAGGAAAGGAGAAGGTTGGGACTGTTCCTCCTGCCAGGGGAATGTTCCCTCCTCAGGCCAAGCCGAGCAATAATTCCTGAGCTGAGGGATAGTGGTTAATGAAGAAGTTTGGCAGGAGAAATGGAGAAAATCCAGAGAATCAAAGTTTTCAGATCAACCAGGTGGATTTAGGAGTTTCTTGGGACTTTTAATTTGGGGAGAACCCAAATTGGTTGGAAATGAGCTGTTGAGGGGGAAAGGGCTGTTTGGGGCTCACCTGGCCTTGATGAGGCTTGGTTTGGATTTTTTAGAATAAATTTACACCCAAAGGACAAGCAAACCCCTGATTAGCACCTCATGGGGCTGCACTTGGTGCAGAGGGCTCTCAGTGAAGCTGGGGGAGACCAGGAATTGTTGGAATTGAGGGTCTGACCTGTGTCTCCTCCTTTCCAAGTCTCTGTTTCTCCTTCCAGGACCTGAAGCTTGCTCCTGGAAGCCACCCTCAGAGCAAGGTGCTGCCACCTCCTCGTGCCAGGTACCGTGGGGGGGACAGAGGGGCAGCCAGGGAGGAGCCAATGGAGAATTTTGGCTGCTCCACCCTGTGCTTTCACCTCCCAGAGGCCTTTTTTGGTAGTTTTGGGGCAAATTTTAGGGAAAATAGTGTTAAAATGGCATTTAAAATAATGGTATTGAAAGCAGTCAGTTAATGGGATGGAGAAGTCCAATTTTAGGGAAAATAGTATTAAAATGGCATTTAAAATGGTATTGAAGCCAGTCAGGTGATGGGATGGAGAAGGCAAATTTTAGGAAAAATGAAATGGCATTAGAATGGTATTGATATGGTATTAAAATGGCATTAGAATGGTATTGAAACCAGTCAGCTGAATGGATGGAGAAGTTCAATTTTAAGGAAAATAATATTAAAATGGCATTAAAATGGGATTAAAACCAGTCTGCTGATGGGATGGAGAAGTCCAATCTTAGGGAAAATAGTATTAAAATGGCATTTAAAAGGGGATTGAAACCAGTCAGCTGATGGGATGGAGAAGTCCAGTTTTAAGGAAAATAAAATGGCATTAGATTGGTATTGAAATGGTATTAAAATGGCATTGAAATGGTATTAAAATGGCATTAGAATGGTATTGAAACCAGTCATATGATAGGATGGAGAAGTCCAATTTTCAGAATATTTTGGGGAGCACTGTGGGATTTAGGAATCTTGGTGCTCAGGGCCTTTGCAAGACTGTTTATACAAGAGGTGGTGACACTTGGGAGTCCTTGTGTGGCCAGAGCTGTGTCCCACATCGCTCTGGGGTGTGTTCCTCCATTCCAATCCATGCCAGGGGAAGGCAGAGGGACATTCAGCTCTGGAGATGCAGCTCTGGGGGTTTGGTGACAGCCCCAGGCACTGTTGGGGTGGAGGATGGTCCAGGCAGGTTCTGGACCTGTTAGGAAAATTACTCCAAGAGAAGAGCACCCACATCGTTCTGTGCTGCTCAGAGCTGTTGGGTAGGGGTCACCCAGACTGCACAGAATGACAGAAAATGAAAAATTTGTTTCCAGCTTCCCACCCCGAGATCTCCCAGAGCCCCTGGGCGCCCTGAAGGCCCTGCAGAGCACAAAGCCTGAGGGAGAGGCTGAGAGCCAGGATTCCTCCTTCTGCCTGTCCCCCTCACAGCCCTCAGAGATTGGGTACCTGAACGTGGCCTCTCCTGGGGACAGCACGGCCCCCTCAGCCTCCCCTCTGCAGGAGCAGAGCCACAGCCTGGGCTCCCAGAGCTTCTGAGCTGGGGATGTTGGTGCAGCCTGACCAGAGCCACAGCCTGGGCTCCCAAAGCCTCTGAGCTGGGGATGTTTGTGCAGCCTGACCAGAGCCACAGCCTGGGCTCCCAAAGCCTCTGAGCTGGGGATGTTTGTGCAGCCTGACCTCACCTGCAGGATCTGGGCTCCTGGAGCCATGGGACAGCAGAGCCTGCAAAGAGAATTGCCAAATGGACAGATGGACTGTGCCATGATTGCTGGGATGTGTTCCAACTAAATGATTCCACAGTTTTGTTGTTTTGGTTTTTTTTTTTTAACTTGCCCACCTGTAAATGTGTGTGTGATCCCAAATCCACTGGAGGCTGGAATTTGTAAATAAACTCTGTACAGTGCTAGAGGGGTGGGGTGAAGGGTGTCTTCCCTCAACCCTAATCCCCTGTCCAGTCCAAATCTATAAATTTTATAAATAAAACTTGCAGAAATTCCCTTTTACCCCATGCCCCCACACTGTCATTCCCCTTTTCCCTTTGCTCTGTGCAGAGGGGAGCAGGATCTCTGAGCGCTGGGGAGGGGATGGGAATGTGTGGGGAAGGAAGATGGGAGGAAGGAGAAGCTCTGGGGGCAGGATGTGATGGGCAGAGGGGTCAGAAATGACAGAGGGGGAGATGGGAGGGCAAAGGGAAAAGGAATAGGGGCAGGAGAGGGAAGGGAAGATTTGGGAAGGGAAGGAAAGGAAATTTCAAGGAAATTTCAAGGAAAAGGAAGGGAAAAGGGATACTTTTGGAATAGATGGTCTCTGAGGATGCTTGGGTGACAGTGAGAGGGACCAGGCCATGCCAAACAGGGAGTGCAGAGAGTCTGAGAGTGCCAAGAGGGAACAGCAGGGTCAGAAGTGCAGACCAGGTGGGAGCAGAGCGTGGCTGGGCATCTCCGTGGGCCTGTCTGTGCTCCCTGGGCTCTCCCTGTGTGTTCAGGGAGCTCTGGATCCCTCAGTGCACCCCTCTGCACCCTGGCTGTCCCTCAGAGGATATCCCAAGCCCTGGTCTCCATTTTGGGGGTATCCCCACCCCTTGGTTTGTTTTGTGCCATGCCCAGACCCCAGCACAGCCTTTGGGTGCCCCCAACCCCTGGCTGTGCCCGTTTGGGCTCCCCAGAGCCCTCCAGGAGCCTTTTGGGGTGCACAGAACCTCTCCATGGGATTTGGGGTGTCTCTGGGCAGTGTGTGAGCAGTGCCTGGGGCAGCCATGCACCCTCATCCCCCTGGCTGTGCCTTGGGCCACAGGGGAGCATCAGGAACACTCCCATGGAGGGGCTTGGGGGTTTCATCCCCTGTGAGGGGGCAGGACTGGCTCAGCCACGCTCAGGGAGAGGCAGAGTCAGGTTTTAGAAGGGGCGCAATCCATCAGAGAGCCTGGAGAAAGCACAGACTCATTGCTGAGCACTGGGCACAACCCCGGTGTTACAAACTCCTGACCCAGGGAAGGTACCTGGCTGTTCCCACTGAGCCTGAACCTGAACTAACCCACTGAACTTTGAATTTTTGGAGCTTCCACCCCTGATGGATCCAGACTGTGACCATCACTTTGAATGTGGACACTGAAATTGCAATAGCCAAGTCTTGTCACTGCATCCATGGGTGGTGAGACCTTTCCTCTCCACTCTCTACTCTGATCCTTCCTTTTTCTTCTTTCTTTCCCTCATGTATTTTCTAAAGTGTTATTTTTATACTTTTATATTGGTGTATTTCTAAAGAAAATAAGTAAAATGGCTACATAGGTGATTTCCATTGCAAACAAAGTGTTAAAATAAATGTGACATATATAAAAAATATATATGTGTGTGTGTCTATGTGTGTAAACACCAATCATTCAATGTCCTTTCATCCACTCCAAGGGATGGATTAACACAAGAGCCTGGGTTATCCCACCTCAGAGATGCCTTGGAGCAGCTCCCTCAGTTCTCCCTCACCCCACAGCAGCTCTGTGCCCACACAACAGGGTGGGCAATTTTCCACAACCCTCCAGCGGCCCAGAACAAACATAGGACTCAAGGTGGGACCTCCCCAGTGCTGGAGGCACAAAACAGGGAAGAAAATGCAAATTTCCAACTGTGGCAGGGGCCATGGTGCAGGTACAGAACCAGAGGGAAATCCTGGGGTTTGTGTTGATGGGGAATTGAGAGGAACAAGGAGCAGGGCATCGTTCTTCTGCCTGATGACCAACAGCTCCCACCAAGGAATATTCTGGACACTGGGAGCACAGGGAACAGGAGGTTTGACCGTGATCCTGCCCACAGTTGTGGTTGTTAGGAAAATTAATCCAGAAACACCAGAGGTTTATGTCCAAAAAGGAGACAGAGGAGTCCCTTTTTGGCTTTATTCCAATAAAGGGAGAGGCCATGGGGCATTCCCCTGGGATCTCTCCAATTTTTGGAGGATGCAGCCTCCTTTTTATCCCAATTTCCAAGCCACATTTCCCTTCTCTCTTTCCCCATTTCTGAGGTACTTGAGAGGTACAGACCTCTCAAAACACTTGATCCCAAAGATTTCCCTCTAATGTATAACCCCTTTTCATTTTTAATTCTTATGGAATTTAGGGGTTTTTCTTCTCCATTGTTTCTTTCATCTCTCAATGTCAAATTTCATTTATCAGCAAACCTAAAGTTTATTTGTAAAAGCAAATATCTTTTTCCATTCATCAATCAGTGAAATCCTTCCCATTATTTCTTTTATCCCCCAGTGCTGGTTTTATCTACCAGCAGCCCCACAGCTGGTTTGTAAAGACAAATCCACTGTTCCTCTCATGGTTAGTAAAGTATTGGTGATATTTTTGCCCAACATCTGGGAGAAATGATGAGGATGTTAAAACTAACCAAAAGAATAATAAAGTACTGGAATGCTCTTGCCAGGGAGGGGTAGAATCACCATCTCTGGATGTGTTTAAAAAAAGACTGTACATGGCACTTGGTGCTAGAGTCTGGTTGAGGTGTTAGGGCATGGGTTGGACTTGGTGATCTTAGAGGTCTCTTCCAACCTCATTATTCTGTGATTCTCTTTGTTTTCTGCCAAATTCCTAACTCACACAGCAGTTGTCTGTGTAACAGGATCTGTGTAAATCATTCTAAACCAATTTCCATCTGATTTTCCAGCCACCTCAGCAGTGGCTGTGAGAGACTCCTTGGAAGGGCTCTTGGTGACACACGTGAGGTCACAATGGGACATTCTGCCTCCGTGGAACCAGAACACCCTGAGGGTCAGAGGCCAGCCCAGCTGGGGTGCCCCATTGTCCCACCAGGCCTCCCACCCTAAGGCCATGGTGGGATGGAGAGGAAGAAAGAAAAAGGCCAGGCAGGAGGAACCACAGCCACGACACAGCTTTTCTCTGGCTTCTTCCTTGCTCTGTCTCCAGATCTGGTGTACTTCCACAAGGATGGTAAGGCCTGGCATCCTCCTGCCCCTGGGGCTGGGAATGTGCTGGTGGCTCTGCCCAGGGAGAGGGTCCCTTTGGAGGAGGGGATCTGACATTGGGAAAGTGAAGGGAGGACGATGAACTTCATAACTTGTGCTGGGCTCTTTCTCTTCTTCTGACAGAAATCATTAAAATTTGGGATTGTGTGTCTGAGTGCTGTCGCCAGGACCTGCTGCTGAAGAAGGTGGGGCTGGCTTCCTCATGGTCCTCACTCAGACCATGGGGCATTCCTGATCCTCCCTCATCCTCTGGGGCCCTCACCAGCCTTGGGGGCAGAAGTGTCCGAGGCAGACCCTGAATTTTAGTCACAGACCCAATGTGAGCGCAGGCAAGAAGCCAAGTGGTGCTTGAGTAGAAGAACATTGGATTTCCACTTTGGAGTCCTCCCCAGGATGGCTGGGAAGGAGGGACACCCTCTTTTCCAGCCTTCCTGGGCCTTCCTGCGCTCCTTGGGCTCTGGGAGTTTCTCCCACATGTCTTGCAGCCTACAGAGGAGGGAGTGAGGAACCATTTGGAGTGAAAGGCTCTCCTCCAAAGCTTTCCTGGGGCCTCCATCTCAGCCCTTGGAGCTGCAGGGATGGAAAGGCCACAGATCACCCTTTGCCCCCTGATTGCTTGCTTTTGCTTCCAGAGAGTTGGGCTGATGGGCCTGGGCACCATCCACATTATGAAGAAACCCATCTGGCATGGAGAAGGGGAAGGTTTCATGGCAGACACGCCGGAGTTTGAGCTAAGCAAGCCCCTTCCCCTGGTGGGGAAGAATCTCCGTCATGGGCAAAGCCCTGTGCCTGGTAAGATGTGATGGGATGGTGGGACCAGCCCTGTGCTCCCTTGGGACATGGACGGGTCCCTCCAGGTGTCTCTGAGTGCCCACAGTGTGCTGGAGAGCTCCTGGAGGTGTTCTGAAAATCTCCTGCTCTCAGGTTTTGGTTGGTAATTGCTGCCCCGAGATGTGCAGGATGTCTCTGAAGAACGAGTCTGGTCTCTTCACTTTTTGGTCTTGAAGTTGTTTATTAATTCTTATCTACAAAATTTTCTTTCTGCTCAGCAGGGCAGCCACAGGCACTCTGTGTTGTCCTTTTATACTACAAACTACGTATAACATATTTACACTTAATTCCAATACCTATCACCTGTGTTAGACAGTGCACTTCTACTCTAAACCAATCCCAAAGTGCCAACATCACTGCAGAAAATGGAGAGCAAGAAGAAGAAGAAAGGCTGGACACACCCAAGTTCCTCCATCTTGTCCCCATAACCGCCATACCAGAAATCCTAAAATCTACATTTTCACCCTGTGATCATTTTATTATTATACTATTCAAACCCGTGTGACTTTCAGGTCCTCATACAAAGCTGGCAACTTGCTCCAGGGGTCAAAATCAAATCCCCAGGTGTTCTGGGCTGTGTGCCAGGGTCTCCGAGCCCCCCGGCTGTATGGAAATGCTATAGGATTTGTATATTGTACTAGATTGGTTAGTGAAAATCAGAATATTCAACACAGAAGAAGATTTACTGTATTGTAATGGGAACTTTGCACTCTTGCCTCGCTTAGCTCTTGCCCCTCTTACCCCTTTTACTCTCTTACCCTCCCATCCTCTCTACTCCACTCTTCTCTTGGGCCTGCTCTGAGCTGTGGCTGGCAGGGCCCTGCACCCAGCACCTTTGCAATAATACACAAGTTCCAAGACCAGAAGAAGATTTATTGTATTTTAACGGGATCCTCGCCCTTTGATCCTCTCTTTTACTCTCTAATTCTCTCTTTACCTCTCTCTTTACTTTTCTTGGGCCTGCTCTGAGCTGTGGCTGGCAGCTCCCAGCAGGGCCCTGCACCCAGCACCTTTGCAATAATACACAAGTTCCAAGACCAGAAGAAGATTTATTGTATTTTAACGGGAACCTTGCTCTCTTATCCTCTTTACCACTCTCTTTACCTCTCTTTCTCTCTCTCAGGCCTGCTCTGAGCTGTGGCTGGCAGCTCCCAGCAGGGGCCTGCACCCAGGCCCTTTGCAATAAACCCCAAATTCCAGGATCTGGCTGCAGAGATCTCTCATCTCCATCCATCCTGATCATCCTAACCCCGTCGCTCTTACACCACAGAAGGGCTGAGGGAATGACTTTGTGCTTTCTCCACAGGGATCTCCAGAGATGATGAGTTGATCTGTGCTGAGGTGGCCCAGCACCTGCACAAGCCCAAGGCCACCATCATGATGTGCATCAAGGCCACTCTGCAGATCTGTGAGTGGGCCCTGTCCAGTGGGAAGAACTTTGACTTTGTGTTCAAGGACATCGGGGTCCTGCTCTGCCGTGGGAAACACGTGGTCATGAGGTTCTTTGAAGGCCTGGTCCAGGAGGTGGCTCAGTTACAGGGCCTGGCTGAAGGGCTGCTCCAGGTGAGTCTGGCTTGTGTTTTGTGTGCCCTCACACTCCTGGGGACACAGCTGTGACCTTGGGCAGCTTTCCATGCTCCTGGGAGCTGAGCCTGATGTCAGGAATTAGCCCTGGGCTTGGCTCCTGTGGAGATGCTGCTGGTGGGGCCTTGTCCCAGAACACTGAGGTGGTGGAGATGCTCATGGATTTGGGACAATGTACCATGGTCTTGGTAGCTGAGCCTGCCATCCAGCCCTGGGTTTGGCTCCCGTAGAGATGCTGCTGGCATGGCCTTGTTGTCCTAAAACGCTGAGGTGGTGGAGATACTCATGGATTTGGGACAATGAAGTAAATTTCCATGCTCCTGGGAGCTGAGGCTGCCATCTTGCTCCCAGGGAATTACCCCTGGGCTTTGGTTCCTGTGGAAATGCTGCTGGCATGGCCTTGTACTAAAGTGCTGAGGAGATGGAGATATTAATGGATTTGGGACAATGTAGGGGATTTCCATGCTCCTGGGAGCTGAACCTGCATTCCAGCCCTGGGTTTGGCTCCTGGAGGTGCTGCTGGCATGGCCTTGTTGTGCCAAAATGCTGAGGTGGTGGAGATACTCATGGATTTGGGACAATGTAGGTGATAGTGGAGCCCTGGAAAAAGTTAAAGATAGAATCTAAAATGTTAGGCTTTGTGCTTTCCCAGATCAACTGCACCTGTGTAAGCAGTATGGTAAATTATATAATTGTTAGATGTGATGATTGTTTAGTAATTAAATCTAATTATTATATAACCATAAGAAGAATAATGAGAAACTATGTTGGAAATTCAGAGAGGGGCTAAATTTATGTATACAATAGAACAATATAAGTTTAATAATTAAGATAAGAGTATAAAAACATGATCATATTGGAGGTATGGTTGGAGTCAGATATGGGTAATACCCTGATTCCCAGAGCTCTTTAATAAAAAGCACTGCATATAATCCCCCGTGATTATGTGTTTTTGAATGCTAACATAGGGGCACAGGATGGTGGAGAGAGAGCTGGGGCTGGGGGCTGGCAGTGGAAGAAGGGGGGTTTTGTGCCTTTTGAACAGCGGGTAAATCCCCTGTGGATGCTGCCATGTCTCTGTCCCTGTTGCAGTCGCTAGATCTGAAGCTGTTGTCCATAGCCCAGCTGGAAAAGGACATGTCCCAGCTCCCTCCTGGAGGTGTCTTTGTGCTGCCACAGTGAGTGCAATGCTTTCTGTACGTGGTGGGGTGATAAACAGCAACACCTTTTGGTCCTGGCTTCTCCCATGTGGGAGGAATCCTTGGATTTATTTAATTTTGGAGGTGGAATTGAAATTCTGTCTTCTATGGGTGGATTCCAATGGTGTATTGAATTCCATGGTGAATTGAAATTCTCCATGGCCGTTCTGGCTTCTTCAGGTGGGTTCCCTGGGAAGAGGGCCTGCTCTTTACCTTCCCAATTCAGAGGGGAAGACCCTCGAGGCACAGCTGAGGGCCATGGAGCTCCACCAGCTCCTTCCCTTTCCTTTGAGAAACACTGAGAGCCAGCAGGCCCCAGAGCCTGGGATGTTCTCAAGACTGAGAACCAACAGGCCCCAGAAGGCGGGATGTTCTCAGGGGTTTGTTTTCTCTGGAAAACCTCGCTGACAAGAGGGATCTCACGGCCAAGAGGAGCCCTGTGGAGGGAGACTCTCCTGCCCATGCTCCAGTGTTGTGTTTCCTTTGGAAAGCTGGTAACCTGGAACAGCTCCTTCCCAGAGGCTGCCATGGATTCTGCTGCCTTATTCCAACTGGTGTGACCTCCTCCTTTGCAGCTTTGTGCAGGCAGATGGGAAGACCGAGCCACATCCTCTCAGTGCTTTGCTACAAGAAGCTATCATAACGAGCAAAACCATGACCAAGCAACAAACAAGACCAGGTACATTCCCTCCCAGGACCTGACATCCTCTATGCCCAAGGGAATCCTCCCTCCTGCCAGAAAATTGTCCCAGCAGGTCCCTCCTTCTGAATGGGGAAGCAGTGGGACAGGACCATGGAGCCCTCAGGGAAGGGGATGGGCTGGTAGGTCCCTCATGCCCAAAGCACTCTGGAGATGCTGTTGAGAGGATCTCCCTCTTTTTCTTCTTCAGGGAACCTTCCCAACCCCCTCCTTCTTCGTCCTCACCTTCCTCCAAATCGGATAAATGATGTGAAAGGGACAGGAAGAGAAAAGAAGAGGGCAGATGGAGGAGTGCAGAGAGGGAGGTGAGACCTGAAAGAGTAGGCTTTGGGTAATTCCATGCTCCTGTTGCTGATTCCTCAACTGCTGGGCCTCAGGCTGGGCCCTCCCAGGGGGCTTCCCTGTCAGGGGAGACCCTCCTGGAGTGGTTTTGTGTCAGGAAAGAGAGACCCACTGGATTCTTTGGGTCTTCAGGTTCTTGTTTATTGTTATCTTGAGTTTTGCATGCTGTCCACACCAGGCTCAGCACAATGGAAAAGCACAAAAATGGCCAACAATCTCTTGTTCCAAGGTCTTTTCAGACTAAACTGTCCAATTAAGAGCTGACACCTGGATTATTTTCCCTTTTAACCCAATAACAGATCCCAAAGAGCCCCCAGTGCAGACTTTTCTGCCCAATTAAAAAATGCCACCCAAACTCATGAAGGAGGAGGAAGGAGAAGCATGAAGAAGAAACCCAGGACAACACCCTGTGCCCTCCATCTTGCTGCCATCCACAACACACTAAAAATCCCCAAACCTCAATTTCTCACCAAGTGATCCACCTACACTACTCTCTATAATCTATTTCACACCCTAGTGGATTGTAGTCTATTCTGGAGTTTAGGAAACTTTCTCTATGACTGAGGGTCAGAGTCAGTGCTGCCCTGGGGGTCAGGGCACCCCAGAGCAGACACAGAAATATTCCTGTGCCCTGGGTTTCCACACTCCTGGACTGGTGTGAGGAGCTGTCACCTTTGGCCATGCTGCCTGTCCTTCAGGAGAGCAGATCTGGGCACTTGGCCCTTCCCATGGCATGGGGAGTGGGCAGCAGTGCTTCGGAGAGGTTTTGGAGACAAAACACTTGTGTGGTGTCTTTGCAGTTTGCTGCCTCCAATTGAGAACTCTGTGAGGAAGGGCAGAGCCACCAGGGAGTTGGAAGAGCCCAAAGCTGGGCTGGCAGCTCCCCTCATGCAGAGAAAATTTACCCAGGTATGTTAGGTGGGTGTAGGATCATGTGCTGCCTCACTGCAGGGAGGCTGTTGAGAGGATCCCTCTGGATCTGCCCACCCTGGGATGTCTTTTGTGTCCTCCCTTCAGTCCTGGGAACAACTTCATCCTTCAGGGAATCTTTCTCTGAACAGAACCTCTGTGGTGCCCAGATTTCTTCAGATCACTGCCAAGAGCTCTGGGGGAGAGAGGAGAGAATCCAAACTGTCCCTTGGGCCGTGGGCTGCAGGATGAGACTCTTATTGTTGCCAAAATGCCTGAGCTGCCTTCCCTTTGCTCCATGTGACAGCTTCCAGCCCTGGCAGAGCAGAGGAGTCTGAAGAAGGGCGCTGCCCTCTCTCCTGGAGGATTTGAGAGGCTGAGGAGGGAGAGAGTGGCTGCTGTGGCAGGAGTGGCTGCTGCTCTGTGCCCAGAAGGGACCAAGCAGGAGAAGGCACCGTCCCCTCTCAGGAGAGCACCACAGCTAAGGTAGGAGTGTGGCAGGGGGCACTGAGCAGGTGGGAGGTGTCACTCTGGTGCCAAGGTTGGGCAGGAACAGGTGAGAGGCAGGATGGTAGCAAAGGCAAAGAAGGATTTATTCAAAAGAACCGCACAGTTTTTATAGAGTGGTAGAACAGATCCTATTCTATTGGCTAAGTAACAGAAACTGTCCTGACTGCACTGTCCTTGAGAGGAACAGAAAAATAAAGTGTGGGAATCTACAAAATCAGAGGGTTTTGGGAAAGCTGCAAAAGGCAGGCTTCAGATACAGTAGAACTGTGATTAGAGCTAAGCAGCAGCCATGAGATAGTTCAGTGGAAAAATTATTTAAAAAGTAGAAAAACAAGGACAAATAGAACAATGGTCTGTGTATTAACACTTGTCTAGAATAACACTCTAAGCTACAGAAAAGTTTATCTAGTGAGATATTAGGTTGAAAGTTAATAATAGAGGAAGGTTGAAGGTTAATAATAGAGCTCTGTTTTTTAAGCATTGTGTTTTAAGGCTCACAAGCCAGTGTTGTATTTGAAATAAGCAAGCATTGTTTTAACCAAAGGTACGTATTCTTATAGTGGTTGGATAGAACTACTGTCAATGTGCTTTTGCTTTGTGTGATTGGTCAAAAAACTTATAAAGTGAGTTGTGACATTAAGTTCTTGATCTGCTGCCTGGGATGTGAGCTGATGGCATCTTCCCATTGTCATAACCATGGAATGAGACTGATGCTGGAAAATAAAACAGCTCAAGGCACATTCCACAGCAGCCCCATCCCATTAGTGATCAGTAAATAGCCCCCGGCCGGTGATATAAAGTAGAAAAATAGCACCTGCAAATTGTTTATAGTCAACAAGTTAACAGAGTTTCTAGCTCTCTAAAACTTCTCTCAAGCTCCTGTGAGAAATGCTTGCTGTTTCCCTCTCTCGGTCCCATGGCACCCACAAGGAGGGACCTCATTAGGATCAGGGAAGTGGAGCCCTGAGCTCTGGGCTGGACGTGGTCCTGGGCATGCCCTGGGGCAGCCCCTGATGCTGTGTCCCTGCTGAAGGGGGTGGTGGGGCCCAAGGCACACAGGAGGAGTTGGGCCTGGCCGGACTCCAGGCAGGGACTGAGAGGGGAATCTGTCCCTGCCTTGCAGGACCCCACGAGCCAAGCAGGTCCTGCTCAATCTGCAGCCCTACAAAGTGTCCAGGGAGCAGTGCATGAAGGCCTTTCAGATGAACCAGCTGCGGAAATGGTCCCAGGACGCATCCCTGGGTGAGCAGGGGGAGCATCTCCCCTCCAGGCAATGGGGGCATCTCCCTGTGCACCACATCCCTCCCCTGCCTGCCAGCAGCCCCTGGCAGTGCCACCAGCTGGGCGTGGGGTCCTGGAGCTGTCCCAGCCCCAGGTGACAGCCCCAGGTGACAGCCTGAGGCACGTGGGGACATGGGAGGGTTCCTCTGCCCTCGGGCTGGTCTCTCCAAGGTTTTGGGCTGGTGGGGCTGGGTTTGCAGGGCAGGGGTGTTTGGGAGGCTACAGAACCTCCAGGAGCAGCCCTGGTGAGCAGAAGGTCTCTGTTGTCCTCCTCCCTGTACCCCCTGAATCCTGAACAGCTCCTGCATCTAACCTGAGCTTGGCGAAGAAGCTGAGTGTCGATGAAGGGACAGCAGAAGACCTGTGACATGGGGACAGCCACATGGAAAAAGGAAAAAGGAATAAAGACCTAGAAAGACCACTCTTGTCTTTCTTCTACCCCAAGTCTTGCTACCAAGCCCTTCATTCCCAGCCTGAGTTGAGACTGGGGGTTTTCCCAGCTTGTTGGGGAAGATGAAAAAGAAAAGTCTTATAAATTTGATAATCTTGTTTATTTTCAGCCTTAACAATTCTCTGGTTCCCTCAATGCTTCCTTAATCTGTTTAGTTTCCACCAAGCTGTACTCAGGACTTAACAAGTTGAGGATAACCCAGGTTTTGGAGAAGAAGATGGTTGTAAAAATTCCCAAGCATGTGGGAAATGAAAGGTTCTCAGAGGAGAGTTTTGCTCTGCCCTTTGCTGCTCCACCCTTGACCCATATTACAGTAATTAAGGGCAGAGGCCTGAGCTGCTGTGGGCTTGCAAATGTTGCTGGCTGCTGGCCAGGGCAGCAGAAAAATCATTACAGGAAAGGAAACAGGCTTATTTTGTTGGAATAAAGATCATTGTATTGCTGGAATAAAGATCATTCCAGTTCAAGTTTTGTGTATGTGGAGAGAAGAGAGGCAAAGTCCTTCAGCTGACACTATGCATTGTCAGCTCAGCTTCAGCTCTACAGTGATTTTTGGGTTACACTGAATCAGAAAAGTCCCATTCCCTCCCTCCAAGCCCCCTGAGTGGGGAGCTGGCTGCTTTGGGTTCTGCAATTTTACACAAAGCAGAAAGATGATTTTCACTGTCATTTGGGCAATAATTTGGGTTACAGCAAGAACTGGAATAAGACACTGCTGAGGTTGAGGAAGGTGCTCAGTGGGTGTCTGTTGCCCTCTCCTGTCCTGCTGGGATCAGGAACGTTGTTCTCCTGCTGTCTGTGTTCATCCAAACCCACACAATTCCAGAATTCATTTACAGACTTGAGAACCTGAGCCTGATGTCAGAACTGAGCTGGGGCACCTTGGTCCTCCTCCATCCGCGTGACATCTGTGTGTGCTTCCACATGGAAATCATGGAGAAATGGATTGGATTCCTGGCAGCCTTGGCCCTAAATGACATCCCTGCACCTTTTAACACATGGGTTTTAATTAGGGGCTGCAAAGAGCGCAGAGGACATTTCATAGCTGGGCATGGGCAGCACAGCCTGGGGTTCTCTGCCCTGGTCCTCAGCTCTCTCCAAAGCCTGACAGGAGTGGGATCACCAAGGACAGGACCAGAAATTACGTTATTGTATTTGGGTTCCCCCCAGACGAAGGAAGAAATGATGAATCTGACTTCATGAAGGCTAATTTATTATTTTATGGTACTATACTATATTTATTAGAATAGAACTTATTATATTTATTTATTATATTTATTATATTTATTTTATATTCAATATATTTATTTATTAATATATATTTATTATATAAAAGAATTTATTATTTTATGGTACTATATTATATAAAAGAATACTAAACTATACTAAAGAATACAGAAAGGATACTTACAGAAGGCTAAAAAGATAATAATGAAAACTTGTGACTCTTTCCAGAGTCTTGACACAGCTTGGCACTCACTGACCATTGAGTGAAAACAACTCTCAGCAGAATCCAATAAAACAATCACCTGTGGGTGAACAATCTCCAAACACACTCTAAAGGAGTAAAACACAGGAGAAGCAAATCAGATCATTTTTGTTTTCCTTTTTCTCTGAGGCTTTTCAGCTTCTCAGGAGAAAAATGCTAAGCAAAAGGATTTTTTCCAGAAAATGTAAATGTCACATGTTGTGCCAGGGGAGCTTTAGGTTGGATGTTGGGAAAATCTCTCTGTGGAAAGGGTGGGCAGGCACTGGAAGGGGCTGCCCAGGCCAGTGGTGAAGTCACCATGCCTGGAGATGTTCCAAAAAGGCATTTTTTGATGTGGCATTTGGGGACAAGGTTAATGGTGAGCAACCTACCCCCAGATCCTGGGTTGATGGTTGGACTCAACAATCTTAGAGGGCTTCACAGAATCAGAAAGTTGTTTAGGTTGGAAAATCCCTTTAAGATTATTAAATCCAACTGTTCCAGCATAGAGAGATCCACCCTGTCCCCTGGTGTCACATCCACATCAACAATCTTAGAGGGCTTCTCTGACTTTAACAATTCCCTGATTATGTGATTGCACCCCACATTCCTGAGACTCCCAGAACAGCCAACTGGCTGGAACAATTTTTTTTCTATCTCCTTCCAAACTTCTTTTTTCACTCCCAGTTGTGCAGAAAGTGCCCATGGGCACTTTGAGGTGTTGCTGAGCTCAGTCCCCACCGTTTATTTATTTATTGCAGTTGGGAATGCGTTGCCTGCCTGTGTCAGGGCCAGTGGCTCAAAGTGGGAGCGACTCATAAAGGGCAGGATGTGCCTGGGTGTGACTGCCCAGCTGTACCTGTGGGCAGATAACTGAGAGTCCCCTCAGGGTTTATGGCATGGCAATAGAAAGTCTGGATTAATGGATTACCAGCACCAGGCTGGAGGGAGTCTTTATAAAGCTCTGACTGCTGAGTCTGAGAGCTCAGAGGAGGGAAAGTCTGAGAGACACAAAAAGGCCAAAGAAAGGCCAAAGGTAGAGGAAATAAAATCTGTCCGGTTGAGGAGAAATTTGGCTTTGCAGGCACCATGAAAAGCTTTCTTTCCTGGACAGTCCTGGCAGCCCTTGTCCTGGTGCACATCTCCCAGGCAGTCTATGTTCAGGTGAGTTATTTCTCTTTTATGTGTCATTATTACAAATTCAACAAAGTGATGATATTTTTTAAACTTCTGGTTGCAACAGGGATCTTGACCTGAATTAATAGATCTGAATTTTTGCTTTGCTCTGCCTTGATTTCCACCTGTCTCTCCCCATTCTCTGGGTTTTCCTTCTGTAAAACACTTCAGGTATCACTAAATGCTGCTGCTGTTTATTTACCTCCTCCAGCCACACCTCTGCTCTGAAATCCTTTAGGGACTGAGGTGTTTCCTGCCCAGAATTTTCTCCTAGACCTAAAGCCATGTGCAGTGAAGGTGCTGACTTTAGAGAGAGTGGTGCAAACAAGGTGTGAACAAAGAAATTATTTTGTGTTACCTGGTTCTAGGTAGGAGGTTCTTTGTGGGAATGATCTGTGAGTTTATGGGATGGAGCCTGTAAAAAAAGGGCAAAGAAGAGCTTGGCTGGATCCAATTAAATATTAATGGGCAGAGGAGTGATTAAAGGAGCCTCTGTGAAATCTTCCAAGTACACAATCACCCGTGGGTAAACAACCTCCAAACACATTCTAAAGGAGTAAAACACAGGAGAAGCAAATCAGATAATTATTGTTTTCCTTTTTCTTTGAAGCCTCTCAGCTTCTCAGGAGAAAAATCCCAAGCAAAGGGATTTTTCCCAGAAAATGTGAATGCCACATGGCCTCAAGTTGTGCCAGGGGAGCACCAGCTCCAGAGGTGTCACCTCTGGCTGATACTCCATGTCCTGGTTTGAAAAGGAAGTTTGAGTTTTTTGGGGAGTTTTGTAGCGTCAAACCATGACACTCCACACAATGTGGAAGGGGTTAGGAAGGTACCTCAGGGCCCTGGTTTGTTTTTGGGGAAGCTTTGGATCTCTCTGCTCTCCTCCTGAGAGGAGATTTCAGTCTGATTGCAATGTAAACACTTTCCTCTGAGGACCAGGAAAACTAATAAAAACCAACACTTGTTAAACAATTATTGACTCTCTTTATGTGTGAGCAGCTGGTGTCCAGGGATAAGGAACCTTTGTGTCCTGGACTATCCTTTTTTTGTCCTTTGGATGACAGAGGTAGCCAGAGGTAGCAGGTTTAAGCTATTCCTTTCTCTCAAACCATTCTTCAACATTTACATTCTCCAGAGGAGCAAACACCTTCCTACTCAGTGAAAAACATTCCCATTTTCCACTTGCAGCCATAAAATATATTAATAAATGAGAATGGCTGCTTCTAGGTTATGTAAGAGAGTATGGAGTGCATCTCTGGAGTTTGAGCTGGAATTCTCCTCTCATTAATCATTAAATCCATGTTTTCCCCATTGTACATGCAGTGAACTCTGAGTCTTGCACTCCTTTCACCTCAAGTCTTTGAGGTCTGACTGATTCTGTGATTATTCACTGCACAAAGCTGGCTTGCACTCTTCTTTCTGAAATTGCTCCTGACACTTTCCTTCCTTGTCCCAGAGGATGTCAAATTTACCTCTCTCTAATACATCTTTCTTACTTGAGGTGGTTTTGTCTCTGTTTTGCTGTTCCTTTGTTCTTTTTTGTCCCCAGGACCTGCAGATATCAGGGTTTCTTCCCAGTTCCTGGTTTCTCTGAAATTGTGAGATTGAAATTGAAAAACCCTTTTTTTTAATTCTATGGTGTTTTTTTCTCAGTTGTGTGACTACATATGAATCTAGAGCTGCCTTCATAGGAAAAGTGAATTTTTCACAGGCAGCCAGGGCTGATCACAGAATCAGAAAGTTGTTTAGGTTGGAAAATCCCGTTAAGATTATTAAATCCAACTGTTCCTCCAGCACAGAGAGATCCACCTTGTCCCCTGTCACATCCATGTGTTTTTGGAGCACTTCCAGGGATGGTGACTCCACCAGGGTGCTGATGCCAGGGCCTGATTAGCTTTTATAGACCATTAGGATCAGAAAAGATGTCTAAGATCCTCGAGGTCAACTGATAAATTAACCAGAGTAAGATCATAAACTGATTGCAGGAGACGAGATTTTGACGTAGTAAATACGTATCCAAAGTTTATCTGACTGGGTTTTTAAACCTTGAACACCAAAATAATGTAGTGCTGTAAAAAACCCGCCAAAACCCCAGCCAGAATCAAATCCCCTCCTCACTCATTTCACACCATTCCCCATTGGACTCATGGGGATGTGAAATAAATGCTAATATTTGGTTTTGTGCTGTATCAGTCACTGCATTTTATTTCTTTACCTGACTCCAGAATCCCAGGATGGTTTGGGTTGGAAGGGACAATAAAATTCATCTCATCCCAAACCCTGCCATGGGGTTGGAGCCTCCCACATCGCCTTACTGACCACATGTTGGTCATGAAACCACGGTAAAACAGCAAATATCAATCAGTTTGAAAATGCTTATTTGCTTTCTAGACCAAACTCTGATTATCTGCAGATGGGTACAGACTTTGTGCACTTGGTTAGACAGCTGCAACTTAAATTTATAACCTCAAAAAGGGGAAATCTCTTGAAACTGAGGGAATGACCCTTTGCTGATGAACAGGAGAAGCAGCTAAAACATAGAGTAACATTTCTCAGAGTCCTGCCCCAGCTTCCTTAAGTTTCTGGTGTTATATTTATGCTTCCAAAAACTTGTTTTTCACAGATTGTGTGAGCAAGTTTTCAATGGGCACAGGGTGGGATTGCAGGGCCAGGGATTGCTGCTTTTGTGTGGCACAGCCAACACTTGGCATTTGCCCTGCTGTGTTAGGAGAACAGTGAACCAAATAAATCCCCAGTTATCCCCATTCCAGCCATGATTTTGTAGATCTCTACTTCATATCCCTGGAAGTGCTGGATGGAGCTGGCAGCAGCCTGGGACAGTGGAAGTTTCCCTGTCCATGGCAGGGGGGAATGAGAAGAGCTTAAAGGTCCCTTCCAACACAACCCCTTCCAGGGTTCTGTGATATTTCCCAGTTTTCTCTTTTTAGGCTGAAGATTCCCAGCCTGGATCTTCCTATCCCACATTTTATGGGACTGAATTCTCCCTCTGTCCACTGCCTTCACTCAGGTTTTCTTGCCTTTCTTTCAACACCATCTTTTCCCTCTGCTGTATTTTTTGGGAGAAATGGTTGCAATGGAATGGATTTGCCAAAGGCCTGGCTTCCTGACACTTCTTTTTTTTTTGGTTCTTTATAGGATGGAGACTTTAAATTCCCCCTGGAGTCTGTGAAGAAGCTGAAGGAGCTCATGGAGGGCAGCAAACCCATCAACCCTCGCATGATGGTGCCCATGGCCAGCTACTCCCCATGCCAGGACAAACACCTCCCCGAGGAGTTCAGGCCTGTGTGCAAGAGGGAGGATGCACCCATGATTTTCAAGAGGCTGAGTATGTCACTCCTATTTCATAGTTTTCATTTTTACCACGATTTTTAACCTTAAACATTCCAGCAGCAGGAGGCAAAGCCTTGGAATTGCTTCTGTGTCACTTCTGGGGCAGCTGGGAGGGTTTGTGCTGCATTTGTGCTGCTCTTTCTCCTGCAAAGCTTGGGCTCCGTGAACCACCCAAGGAAAATTCCTGCAGGGCTGAGCTGAGCTGTTCTCTGGGCACATCCCACTGCTGTGACAGGGACAAGTTCACCCAAAGCAGAATAATGGAATCACTGAATAGTTTGGTTGGGGGGCCCTTAAAGCTCATCCCACTCCACCCCTGCCATGGCAGGGACACCTTCCCCTGTCCCAGGGTGCTCCCAGCCCTGCCCAGCCTGGCCTTGGGCACTGCCAGGGATCCAGGGGCACCCACAGCTGTGCCAGGGCCTCAGCACCTCCACAGGGAGGATTTTCCTCCCAAAATCTCATCTAAATTTACCCTTCTCTAGCTTATTCCTCCTTGTCCAAAGTCCCTCTGCCACGGGTTGCTGCTGCTGCAGTGTTTGCTTTTTAAAGTTATTCTATTGCAGTAATCTGCTGTCCAGTACAAGGGACACTTTAGGATAAAATGCTGCCACATCCTGTTGTCCTCTTAGTTCTCATGGCTTCCCAAGGAATTCAGGTTTGATTTCATCCCTTCAGTCAGATTTTAGCACGAGTTAATTTTACTCAGAGCACTTCTACCTGCAAGGATCTTTCAAGTGGTGAAGTAGAAATGCAAAGCAGTTTCCAAAGCTTTGGCAGGTGGCTCTGCCCTCCTGGCACCCAACTGAATCCCTTTTTCTCCTGGACAGGCCTGGCTGCTGAGGACGACCTGTGTGAGATCTGTGCCAACGCTGCCTGTGCTGGCTGCTTCTGAGAAGGTGGAAAAACCCACACAAGACACGTCCAGCTGGGAAGTTTGTGCATTCCTGTGCAAAGATCATGTGCTTTCACCAATCAATATTCCTGGGCTTCACCTCCCTTCAACTGCAGCCAAGCTGCAGCTGCCAGCTCGTGGGGACTCGTGGGGACATCCCTGCAGTGCTGCAGCACCTGGAGCAGAGCAGATCTGCCAGCAAGGAGGCTGGGACTCCTCTGAGAGCTTCCAGGGCTGCACGAGTTGGGTGACACTGCAATGGAAATGCCCTGGGTTTCGTTTCCCACTGTTTTCCCTGGATTTGAACAAACTGTGAAACTCAGCATGCCCTGCAGCCTCTTTGATGGCTAATTTTTAATGTCCAATAAGCAGTATCTAATCATTAATATCTACCTGTGATTTGGCCTCCCCTACACACAACATCACTGGATTATTCCCTTTTTCAGCCCTCATTCCCAGTGGGTTGGATCCCTTTCCTTTCCCCCTGTCTGCAGGTGACTCCTCTGAGTTTGTAGCAGAACTGCAATGAGTAACTCAAGCTGAATTCCTGCTGTTCAGGAACATTCTGGCAGCCAGAAATCAGCCTGGTCCTTGTACTGATTGTTGTTGATTTGGGGAATGGGTGTAGAGGAGCACAGGAACACTTCTTCACTGGCTGGGTATCAAGGTTCTTCAAACTCTCTTTGAGAGAAAATAATTCTAAAGTGCAGTGCTAGAATCACACTGAAATGAAAGCATTGTCTGTTTTATTTATTGGTGGCAAGATTGTAAAGAAATTTTCTTCATGTTTATATGCTGTACAGGCAATAAAAAACTAGTAATAATTTGGATATTTTTGTTTATTTGTTTGTTATTGCTGGGTTTTGGGGTGGGTTTTGTTTTAGGATCCTCTTCTTGCCTCCTTGCTTTTTCCCCATGTAAGGCATTTCATATCTGCAGCTTCCCTGAATAAAACTTATCTTTTAACAATGTCCTGAACTTAAAACTGTCACTGTCATATTTTCTGAAAAATCCCTTCACCAGGATTTCTTCTCCTGGGAAGCCGAGGAACCTCAGAGAAAAATGAAAGCAATAATTGTCTGATTGCTTCTCCTGTGTTTTGCTGCTTTGGAATGTGGTTTGGAGATTGTTTATCCAACATGTGAATTGTTTTTTATAAATGACCAATCACAGTCCAACTGTGTTGAGACTCTGGAAGCAATTATGAGTTTTTAAATGGCATCTTGTTAAGCCTTCTGTAAGAGCCTTTCTCTATTCTTTAGTATAGTTTTAGTATAGCATAATATAATATAATTATAATATAATTATAATATAATTATAATATAATTATAATATAATATAGTCATCCCCAGTCTTTCCTTGGACACCTCCAGGGATGGGGACTCCACCACTGCCCTGGGCAGCCCCTTCCTATTCCTGACCACGTTTTCCATGAGGAAACTTCTCTTGATGTCCAACTGTGGAAGCCCAGGGCACAGGAATATTTCTGTGTCTGCTCTGGGGTGCCCTGACCCCCAGGGCAGCACTGACTCTGACCCTCATCCATGGAGAAAGTTTCATAAACTCCAGAATAGACTGGAATCCACAAAAATGTGAAATAGATTACAGAGAGCAGTGCAGGTGGATCACTGGGTGAGAAATTGAGGGTTGTGGATGGCAGCAAGATGGAGGGCACAGGGTGTTGTCCTGGGCTTCTTCTCCATGGGTTTGGGTGGCATTTTGTAATTGGGCAGAAAAGTCCCCATTGCAGCTCTGTGGGATCAGTTATTGGGTTAAAAGGGGAAATAATCCAGGTGTCAGCTCTTAACTGGACAGTTCAGTCTGAAAAGCCCTTGTACCAAGGGATTGTTGGGGATTTTGTGCCTTCTAATGAAAAGCTGCAGAACTCACAGCAGTGAGACTGTTTCACTGATAAGAAATAATAAACAGCTGAGTGTGAACATGAACTGCTGTCTCAGTGCCTTCAGTCCAGAGCCAGAGAGGACAAACTGCTGGTGTTAATCTGGGATACAGAACTGCAGGTCCAGCAGGTCCCCCTGCCAGGGGCTGGAGCTGAATGATCTCTGGGGTCCCTTCCAACCCAAACCATTCTGTGATTGTTCAACACCTCAGTTCCTGAAAAATGAACTACAAGGAATTGTCTCACTGAGGATTCAGTTGGGTAATTTGTGTTATGAGAAAAGATCATGTTGATTCCCTTATTTTTCACCAAACCATCAGGCTTGTGTTGCCTCACACCCTCCTTATTTCTAAATCCATTATTTCCACGTATTAAAAAGTTCATTCCTGTTCTCCACTTGTGTTCTAGAAGTGACTCCTGAATCCCAAGGAGCCAAGATCAGCTTGGACAGGGCTTGGAGCACCTGTTGGGATGGAAATGTCCCTGCCCAGGCAGGGATGGGCTTCAGGATCCCTCCCAACCCAGACCGGCCTGGGCTGCTCTGGTGTGACTGATTCTCTGGTTGCTATTAATGTTTAATCACCAATCAGAGCACAGACGTCAGCCTGGTGCTGATATCTCTCTCCTCTCCTCATTTGAGATTTCACTCACCTTTATTTCACTCCTTTATTGCCAGTTCCCAACTGTGGAGCTTCCTTGCAGCTGTTGAGATGACAAATTCCATCAGTAATTCCGTGATTCCAAGAGCTCCTGTGCCCAGCCCCTGCCCCTGATTCCCCTCATCCCTTTGTGGAATTCTGTGTTATCATTCTGTGTGGGATTTTCCCCTTTCTCATCATAATGGATGCACTGAATTCTGTGCCTGTTCCCCCTTAAATTTGCCTCACATTTCTCCCCAAATTTCTCTTACCTTTCTCCTCACTTTGCTTGGCTCTTCCACATTTCCACATTACCCAGGTCTTGGCTGATACATCCATTTATTCTATTTATTGGCTGCCAGTTCTGCTCGTTCCTACTGTCACCATCCCTAGTCTCTTATCTCTAATTTTTGGATTTTTTTTCTCCTTGATTCCACAATGTGGCTCTTTATCCAGCTTTCATTATTCCTCCCTTTCTGTGACTCTTGGTCCTTATGGGATTTCCTTGCCCATTTCCCCCTCTATTCTGCTGAAGGTCAAAATTCCCTGGATTGATAATTTTTTTCTTAGCTTAAAATATATAATTTCTACGTATTTCTCATGTTTTTTCTCTCTTCTCTAGTTCTAGCCACCAGAGTTCTCAGACAACCATTAAAATCCCAATCACCTCTTTCAAATTCCTACCCTGCATCCCTTCTATCCAGAAATGTTGTGTTTATCTGCTTCTATTCTCATTAACCATTGGCCTCCAAGCTAATTTCTGGCAATTATCATGTCCTAGTTTTCCCATATTCTTCCTGTATCTCAGAATGTTTGTTAACCCTTGCTTCTTTCTTCCCCTCCCCACCCCTTTATTTATTTATCTATTTATTTATTTAAATTTTCGCTTGTTAACCCTCACTTCTTTCCTCCCCCATTTATTTATTTATTTATTTATTTATTTATTTATTTATTTATTTATTTTAATTTTCCCTTAAGGAATAAATCCAGACGGCATTTGAGGCACGAAGTTGTTTTAACAGCAAAAAAACCCTTTCTTCCTTTCAAATGCACAGAAATGTGGAGGCTCAAACCCATTTCTCCACAGAATCCTGGGGTGGTTGAGGTTGGGAGGGACACTGGGGGTGACCCAGTCCCACCTCTCTGTCACCTGAGTGCCCAGGAATGTTTCCAGACGAATTTTGGAATCTGGAATTCCAGATGATTTTTGGAGACTCCACCACCTCTCTGAGCAGTTCATTTCAGCTCTCACCCTTATTTTTGTCTTTTTTGTTCAATCTCGGTAAATTCTTACCTGTCCCCCCCCCACCTAGGAAACAGAAGAAGTATTTGCTAACTTTAAATTAGGCTCTTTTTTTGGGAAAATTTCAATACTTTTCCTGGAAAAAAATGCAGAATGGTTGCAGGAAGTGTTGATGGCGTTGGTGTCACCCCTGGGTGGGGCTCTGCTCCCACCCCACACAAATCCAGGGATCCTGGAGAGCTCAGCAAACACTGAGCACACAAAGATGGGATTGTCCTTGGGGTAACACTTTAACCAAAGGGTCAGAGAAAGTACCAGCGATGACGTGATTTGCTTTATAAGCCATAAAAAGTCCATAAAAGTAATGGCACACCCAAGGGGAATTTGCATTAAATATTTTGCATGTCCTGATAAAAAATACCAAGTTGGAGATATAAACACTCTTAAGTCTTTCCAGGAGCTTAACTTGTTCTTTTCTTTTTCCCAAGAACCTGAAGGACAAACTCCATGTCCTGCTCTGTCTGGGATATTTGCACTATCAGGCACTGGAATCAGAACTGCTGATAAAAGTATTTTATTGTTTTAATTTTATTTATTTATTTATTTTAAAAATTGATTTATTAATTTCATATTATTTATTTAATTTTCATTTTATAAAAGTCTTTCATTATTTTAATTTTATTTAATAATTTTATTTTTATTTACTTATTTTTTATTTATTAATTTCATTTAATTTTTTTAATTTTCATTTTATAAAAGTATTTTATTGTTTTCATTTTATTTCATATTTTTATTTATTATTTTATTATTTTTATTTACTTATTTATTTTTATTTATTAATTTCATTTTATTTATTTCATTTTCATTTTATAAAAGTATTTTGTTGTTTTCATGTTACGTATTAATTTTATCTATTATATTTATTCATTTATTTACTCATTTTATTTCATTTTACTTATTTCATTTTCATTTTATAAAAGTATTTTATTGTTGTTTTCACTCCTGTCATGGTGAGACACTTTTTGACCAGATCAGTAAATATTCTGCTTTGCTGTTCCAGAGGATGAGGTGACACAGTGAATCCCAATTTCCCTGTTAGCATTCAGCTGCTTTAAATAGCAAATACTCCACACTTTGGTGTCTCCCAGCTGGGAATTTTCAGTTGTCCCCAGGGATCTTTGACTTTTTGATATCTCCTGGTAGATGACCAACCTCTCTCCTGGGAAAAAACCTGGAAAATCCTGTGCAAGGTGACCAAGGTGGTGAGGGGTCTGTGGCACATCAGGTGGAGGGAAATGAACTTCTTTATTCTGGGAACAAGGAGAGGAAAAGGGTGCAGGGGCAATTGTGAGAAACAGGTTAATCATGGAAGGGTCTCTTATTTCCAGGTCCTTCAGAGAGGCACATCCAGTGACACTGCTGTGACACTTCCAAGGATTAATGTCTCAGTTTGCTCATGACCACATTGGCTTTTAACAGCTCTAGAAGATCTCTTTTTTATTATTTTGGAAGCTTGAACCAAGTGTGGTGCAAATTTGTTGGTGAAAAAGAAATATTTATGATTATTCTGAACCCACTGCCTGAGAATTTTGTTAAATTCCCCTTGTCTGGTATTATTGCATTTGGGTTCCCCCTAGAAGGCAGGAATGATGAATCTGACTCCATGTTCTCAGAAGGTTAATTTATTATTTTATGATACTATATTATATTAAAGAATGCTATACTAAACTACACTAAAGAATACAGAAAGGATACTTACAGAAGGCTAAAAAGATAATAATGAAAACTCCTGACTCTCTCCAGAGTCCTGACACAGCTTGGCCCTGATTGGCCAAAGAGTCAAAATAATTCACAGCAGAATGCAATGGAACAATCACCTGTGGGTAAACAATCTCCAAACACATTCCACATGTGAGCACAGCACAGGAGAAGCAAATGAGGTAAGAATTGTTTTCCTTTTCTCTGAGGCTTCTCAGCTTCCCAGGAGAAAAATCCTGGGTGAAGGGATTTTTCAGAAAATGTGAATGCCACGTGATATCATTTGGCTTTTTGTGCTCTAAAGCTGCATCTTTGATCTCCTGTGGACTCAGAGCTTCAGAGCTGCTGTGCTGGCTCTGAATGAGGATGGCAGGAGCAGATGTGGGTGAGGGAGCACACAAAGGCACAGAGAGCAACACGGAACTGGCAGGAATAACAAAGGTGCCACTCCAGCAGTGCAGCTGCTGCACAGATGGTTTTTGGAGAAGGTGGAAAGTCTGAACCCTGATAAGTCAACAGCAGAGATAACATCACCAGAGAGCGGTGAATTCACAGAACATCACACAGAGAATTCTCTTCCTGCTGCATTCCAGGAGCAAAGCAGATTGTGCCAAGGGAGTGTCCTGTGGTAACTCTGGACATTGGAGATGTGACCAAAACCTTGTCACTGCCAGTCAGAAGTCCCTGAGGCACATGGAGATGCTCCCTCTGCTCTGGAGCCAGGCTGGGAGAGCTGGGGGTGCTCACCTGGAGAGGAGAAACTCCAGGGACACCTCAGAGACCTTGCAGAGCCTGAAGGGCTCCAGGAGAGCTGGAGAGGGATTGGGGACAAGGGATGAAGGGACAGGACACAGGGAATGCCTTCCACTGCCAGAGGGCAGGGGTGGATTTGATATTGGGAAGGAATTCTTCCCTGGAAGACAGTCCAGGTACTTCTTTCTGGGCAAAATAAGCCCCCAAAAGGACCCACGTCAACAGAGGATTAACTCTTAAAAGCAATACCTGTTGCATATTCATAATATTTGCAAAAAGCCAATCATAAAACACACATTTTTCACAGGATGGAAAATGAGAAGTCCAGAACAAGCAGTGGTAAGCCCTGAGCTGGCACTCAGAAGGAACCAGGGTTTTGTGCTTTTAGGTATTCTTTGGAAATGTCTGAATGTCTGGTGATGGTATTTTTCTTTGTGGCTCCCTGTACAAAACAGAGTGTGAGTGGATCCTCAGATTTCCTGGGGAAGGGCTGGGTGACAAACATTGCCATGAGATTTATGACTGACCACCAGAGGATTTTCCAGGCCGTTCTTTCTTCTTCAGCCTCCTTTGTGTGACAGGAATGCGCCCTCTGTTGACGGAGTGACAAAACTGCCTTTTGTCTCATAAAAAAGGAAAGAAGCCCAGAAGTTTCTCTCCTCAATTACCAAAAAAGACACCTCATAGGACCTGGAGGACTTCACCTCAAACTTAAGGATCGCCAGTTGGACAGGAGCCAAAAAGTTCCACCTGAGCAATTTACTAGAAAAATAAGAGAATAAAAGGAAATAATCACTTCTGTGGGGTGTTTTACCATGAGCAAGAACCTCTGGCCCTGGCTTGGTTTTTCGCTGTAAAGACCTTTGTTATTTTGCCTTTTAATAAAACTTTTCTGTTTCCAACACTGCCACAGAAGCCATCCTGCTGATTTTATGCCTTCTAAGGTAGCTGAGCTATCTCAGGTATAATATATAGATAATATATAAATTACATATCATAAATTATAAAATATAGAATTTATTATATAAATCTCCTAGAGCTTATAAGATCTGCCTCGAGGAGACCATATATAGGGCTCCCAGGTAAGAATTTAAAAAGAAAATACCAAAAAAACCCCCCAAACCACAGAGGTTTGCATGGCTTCGAGATCTTAAGTACAAACCAGAAAGGAACAGCTAACTCTGCCTTGGTCTTCTTGAAAATCCGTTCCTTGTTGGTTTTGTGTAAGTGTGGAGGGGGAAATCATTGCTTGTGTCTAAACCAGTCCCATCCTTATCCCCTGAAGCTGGAACAGGTTCCTGCCATTGAGAGGAATGAGGGATTTGTCTTTACAAACCAGCTGTGGGACTGCTGGTAGACAAAACCAGCACTGGGAGATAAAAGAAACAATGGGAAGGATTTCACTGATTGATGAATGGAAAAAGATATTTGCTTTTACAAAACAAACTTTAGGTTTGCTGATAAATGAAGTTAGACATTGAGAGATGAAAGAAACAATGGGGAAGAAAAACCCCTGAATTCCATAAGAATTAAAAATTAAAAGGGAGGGTAGAACATTAGAGGGAAATCTTTGGTATCAGGTGTTTTGGGAAGTCTGGACCTCTCAAGTACCTCAGCCAGTGGGGAAAGAGAGAAGGGAAATGTGGTTGGGAAATTGGTATAAAAAGGAGGCTGGGTCCTCCAAAAATTGGAGAGACCCCAGGGAATGCCCCATGGCCTCTCCCTTTATTGGAATAAAGCCAGAAAGGGACTCCTCTGTCTCCTTTTTGGACAAAAACCTCTGGTGTTTGTGGATTAATTTTCCTGACAACATCATGGAGCCTCATGTGGGTGCCACATCACCTTGTCTCCCCTTAACCCCAGCCTACCCTGCGACGATGGCCTTGAGGGCCGAGCCTGCGGCCTGAGGGCCTGGGCATCCTTAGGAGAATGGTGAGTGGCAGAATTGTTGTTTTTTAACCCCTGTGCAGCTAAAATCATGCAGTGATGCTTGGTGTTCTTTATTATAGCTGAGCAAGTGACAAGAGCCCAGTGATAGGAGATTCCCAGGGGGCAAGGAGGCCTTCCTTTGGACCTGACATGGATTCTCATCCTCGGATGTCCGTGAGATAAATCAAAGGCTGGGACCCAAATAGGGGATGAAAGGGAGGTGCTGGGAGGGCTTTTTGAGTCAGCTTTGGAGGCAGGGATGTGCAAGAGGTGGCCCCTTAGGCCACATAAAGGAAAAGTCTCACAATGCTGAGGTGCTCAGGGCAGAGCAGTCCCAGTGGGTGTCGTGTCACTTGTCTGTCATGCATTGTGTGTCTTTTGGGTGTCTTGTGTCACATGTCTTTTGCTTTAGCCCTTTGAGGGGCTTCTCAGAAACTGAGGTGTCCATCTGTGCATCTCTGACCTCTGTGTTCCTCAGCCCAGTGCTGATTCTGTCCAAGATTTGACTTGGGAGGCTGGACAGTCATTGGAATCACATCTCTCTTGTGGCATCCACTCTGATGTCTTGTAAGGTCTCGTTCTGAGCTGTTCTCCACAGCTGTGCACCACAGTGATCCATTATAGTGGATCAGGACTTGTATGGATGTGAAGAGAGGGAGAGGACTCGGAGCCCTGAGGGGCTGGCTGCCACCTGAAATCCCGAACTGCTCAGGCTGTCTGCCAGACCCAACCTGCCACAACCTCCAATGGGTGCCTGACTATCCCAAGGGCCTCCTGCAAACTGACACCAGGAACCTGGCATGGTGAGTTTGGTTTGAAAGGGAAAAGGGCTGAGGTTGGTGTTCAGGGGCCTATGGCCCGGAGTTGTCGGCTGGCTGCTGAAATTCCACGATACACAGGGTGGTTGCCAGACCCAAGCTGGCACCTGTGGCAACTCAGGTGTCAGCTTTGACAGTGCCAAGTGGCTCCTGCAATCTGACATCAGGAGCCTGGGAAGGTGAGTTTTGTTTCCCATGGAAAGGGCCGGCATTGGTGTTCAGGGGCCTGTGGCCTTGAGCAGCCGGCCTCCTCTCAATTTTTTGAAACTCTCTTTTGAGCTTCTAAAAACTGAGTTAGTTCAATGAGTAAAGCTCAGAGCAGTTTGACACAGTTCAAAGTTGCCAACTGACTTGAGCAATGATGTGCTAAAGCCCATCCCGTGGGCTATGATGTGCTAAAGGCTCCGTTCCCTTGCTTGTCTCCACCTGCTCTGACTGACATTGCATTTTATGTTACCTGGGACAAGGCCTATCCCTGTTCATGTACTCCTGGCATAATGAGATGCTGGAACACAACTGCAGCATGTCTAGGCAATCATCTTTGTGACTCTTTGCTTATGAACAGTCTTGCTCAACATGCCTTAGGCAAAAGGCAGCTAAAACTCTGAAAAGGGTTAATATTTAATTGCCCACCTGGAGACACTGCAAAAGTGGTCAGTGCTCAGTTCTACATGAGACCCCCCAGTTTCCTCCTGCTGACCATTACCCAAATTCCAGTGTCTCTTCAAGCCCCAGCATCCCTTGGCCACCACATCCTGCAGCATAACAGCTCAGACACAAATCTGTGGGAGGGATGATTGATCTGCAGACACAACCACCTTGCAGGTGCCAAACACCCTCCCAGCAGCTCACAGGGCACACAGGGGTGATTTTTAAGTCCTGAATGTCAGAGCTGCTCAGATGGAATCAGCTACAGCTGCACAAGCCCCTGCTCCCTCTCTTGCTGCGTTCATGTGAGTGCTTGACTCAGGCACTGGTCTCTGCCTTCTCACACTGAAGTGTTTGGAACTGTCTGTGGGGAGCAGTGACTTGGAATCACTCAGAAATCACACAGGGCCTTGTGGACAGAGCTTGTGTGACTTGGATGGGAAACAGTCCTGTCTTCTGTTCTCATCACTGGCCACTGGCTGAACTCACGTATTTGGAGAAAGCTCAAAGAACCAGAAGGAATAATGAGCTGTGTGGAGTCCCACAACAGGTTTGGGGAAGCTCTTTCCCTCCTGGGCATTGTTGTACTCACCAAGGATGGGTGAAAGGCTTGAACTTGTTACCAGTTGGCTGCTGCTCTGAGGACTATAGTCCTGGTCTTGATTCCCATTCTAGGGGAAAGTGTCAGAGCTAAATTTCTGTCAAGGATGGAGGGCTAAGTCAGGTTCAGGTCCCACAAGAATTTAAACAGGGGGAGCTAGAACCAGGCTCCATTGCTGGTCTTCTCTTTATGAAAACACAGGAGTTGGGCAATGAAAATCCCTCATTAACCCAAACTATTTGTGTGAGAAAGAAGACAGTTACCCAGATAATTAAGAGAAAAATAGGTGTTATCTTCTCAACACAAGAATACAGAGACCCAGACTCAGCTCTGCAGCTCAGCAATGCTTTGCAAACCCTTGTGACCTCAAAGAAACTGCACCAATAATGGTGGTAGAAGGAGACACTGGGAAAGAAGTGCTGAGTCCCATCAGTAAGGGAAGAAAGCAGGAGAGTACTGACCCCACAAATCCTCTTAGGGATGATAACTTATCATCCCTAAAGATAAATGAGAGAGGAAGCCAGACCAACTAGAGGGTGCACCAGGAAGCACAGCAAACCTTCAGGATCTCTGTTTTCCCCCCCAAAAACACTGACCCACATTGATGTCACCTTAACCAGAGCCAAGTGTTTAATTGAGTGCAAGGGAGTGACAATGGCACAGTGGTTGTGCTGGGAGGGTGATTCCCACAGTGCAGGGGGACAGAATCTTCAGAACAGAAGTAAAGAAGTGAAGGCAGCTCCATCTTACAGTGTACAATGAAAAACAACTTATGCATCTGGGGGCAGCATTGGAAATAATGATGCCTCCTAAGGACTTGCAAACACCCAGGCCTGAGGCATCTCAGCATGACTGAGATGAGAGATTTGTCAGCACAACCAACTCCCCAACATCAGTACTGAACATCAGGCAATGCAGCTAAGGTTTGCTTATATATATATATATACACACATATACATACATATATATATATATATATATAAAACCTATCATCACCATATTGATAAACATTCTTTGGAACCTCTCTGAGGGCACAGGTAAGAGCAGCAGTCAGCCTGTTGGCACCTCAGCACTTCTGTTTCTAACCAATTAAAAAAATGAGCAACTTTAACAAAAAAAAAAAAAAAAAAAAGCCACAAGACTGCTGCCAGCATGCCTGGCTGGTGTTTAATACTGCTACTCCATCAGGGTTGGAGGGAGATCTCTTGTGAATGGCAACAGTTTGCACTGTGGCTTCTCCAGCTGTGCTGCAGAGCAGGGCAGGAGTCACACGAGGGCAGTGGGATGCTCAGACCTGTTACCAGTCCAGAAGTGTCAGCAGCAGGGAGCTCCCACGAGGAGAGAGTGAGCTGACTGTGCACAAAGCTCCCTCTCTCTTTCTCTCTGTGCTTAAGGCTGAGTCAGGGACCCTTTGGACTGTTCCCAGCCCACCAGACAGAAATATGTGTCAGTTATAAATACATCACATCAGCTGGAGGGGTGTGGAGTGTGGTTGGGATGGGAGAATTTAGAATGGGTGCAGGGATGAAAGGAAAAAGACATCTTACATTTCCAGCACTGGAAAGAACAGTTTTGACCTCAGGCAATAAGTCACTGGACTTTTCAATAGTCTTATCTGGCTTATGCCCCATCATCCTTAACACATCAGAGGGAATGTTGGCTGGCCAAGGGTTAAACAATCCCACACAGTGGAGAGCAAATCTGCAGTCTGCTGAGAAGATCCCAGCCACGTCACTGAAGATCTCAGAGTCCAACTTGGAGCCAGGAAGCAGCTCAGGGTCTCACACATCGCTCAGGGCCTGCAGAGAGCCAAAGACAACGTCAGCATGGACCTGCCCCAGCTCTGCAGGCTGCAGGGGAAACATGAATCACCACCTCTGAAATACAGTTATGGCATTTGCCTTCATTCCCTACAACACTCTAATTGTAATTCTAATGACTAAAATTCTAAGGAATTTTTTTCTGGAAGCTGCAGTTGCAGCCCAGTGGGCATATGATGGAATAATGTGGAAATACAGACCATCCTTCAAGAAACAAGACTGATCTATGCTGGAGAATCCCTTCTTTACCCTCTCATTTGTGCTAGAAATCAAGCACATTTTATCTATGATTTTGGAGCTTTCCAGTGTGAAACACCAGTTCTGCCTCTAACGCCAATCAGAAGAGCACAGAAGAGTTTGGGTCGGAAACATCATCTTAAACCTTAAACATTATCTTAAACATAATCTTAAACCTTAAACATTATCTCAAACATCATCTTAAACCTTAAACATTATCTTAAACATCATCTTAAACCTTCAACATTATCTTAAACATCATCTTAAACCTTAAACATTATCTCAAACATCATCTTAAACCTTAAACATTATCTTAAACATAATCTTAAACCTTAAACATTATCTCAAACATAATCTTAAACCTTAAACATTATCTTAAACATCATCTTAAACATTATCTTAAACATTAAGCATTATCTTAAACATCATCTTAAACATTATCTTAAACAGAATCTAAAAACCATCTTAAAACACCAGACAGTTTCCTTGTTGAGCATGATGCTGCAGAAATCTGTCCTGTGCTCCCTGGCTTGTCCAGCTCTTAGATATTATTTTCTTTGACATTTGTTCCTTTCATGCAGCAGAATGATGATCCCAGGTGCATAGTGGTGACTTTGGTACTTTTATTTTCCTCTCAAGAGAGCTCTGGGGAGGCATGGGCTTCCCTTCAGTGTGTCTGGGACTTTACAAATGAGCAAGCTTGTGCAGTTAACAGACCTGGCACAGGCTGCTGGAGAGATTGTGGTCCCAGGCTGAAAGGTTCTGGTAAGTTTAAGTTTGCATGGACTATTCCCAGCTCCCTTTCAAAGGGGGATGTGAATAATTGCTGGTAAAAATCATCTTGGACCTGGCTTTGGTAGGTGAAGCAGGAGTGATCTGTCATCAAGGCACAGCACATCAGCCCAAAGAACAGCTCCTAAACGAACTCCAGTCTTCCCTGCCTGACTCATACTCTGCTCTGTCACACAAAATGCTGTCCTGCTCTGACTTGCCCACAGAAATCTTTGGCACTGCAAGAAATCCTGCTCCCACTCCTGTCTCACCCTGCAGGGAGGTGTTGTGGCACAGGCTGGCTTACCTTCCGTGCAAACTCTGGCAGGATGAATGCTGCCCTGTGAATGTCAGAGTTGTAGTACTTGAGACTCCTCTCCTCCACCTGCTGCTGTGAGAGCTGCTGCACTGGCTCCCGGAAATTTGTGTTCTGCAAAAGCAAAGTCAGTACCTTTGACTATTTGGATAATGTAATATATGTTGTAAAATAATTAGTGCTAAAGGAAATTAAAACCACAGCACTTTGTGTACAAAGGCAGCGTTGGGCAACAAGCAGTAATAGGCTATGTGATAAGAATGGAGATTAAAACACCAGGAAGACACTGTCTCCAGAAATTGATATTTCAAGGGATTTTCTTGTCTGACAAGACCCCAGCAGGAGGCATTTGATAGGCATTGTCAGAAGTTTATGCCAGGAAGTTTCCACCTGACAGGATTCCAGCAATTATCCACCAGTTCTGGGAAACGTGGCAGCAAGAAAGAAAAGCTACAATAATATGCTAAAATATGCTAAAGAAGGGCCCCTTCCAGAGCCCAAAATACTGTATAAAACAAACCCCTTAGAAATGACATTTGGAAACCCATGGGGACTTGGGTGTGATAGAGACCAAATCCTGGGTTCCCCAACTCTGATCATCTGGCTCAGAGTTGAATCACTTGTGGCTTTTTCCAAATTTATATTTTGATTAATTAATAATATCCTTAATTATTAAATTGGAATATTCATTTTTAACAAATAAGGAGCCAAAGGCTGTGTGACAGGCATCCTGATGCATGGCAGAGAACTGAGATGACTCAGAGGAAAACAAATAACTTTCTGTTTCAGTGTGAGGCCAAAGGTTCTGCACAGCCCCAGCACCAAGGGCTGGGGTTTGTGCTCTGTAACTCCTGTGACCAGCACTTGTGCACAGATGTCAGTGCATGAGGTCACACTGCATGAGCCATGGCACAGATGTGTGATGAGCACCCAAGGAACAAGGCTCTGCTCTTCAAAGGAGAATCCATGTTGGGCACGGTGCATGCTGCCAGCATCCCGGGTTAACCATGTGCAGCAGCAGCAATGCTGGCACCCCAAACCCATCTTAAACCTTCAACATTATCTTAAACATCATCTTAAACCTTAAACATTATCTTAAACATCCTCTTAAACCTTCAACATTATCTTAAACATCATCTTAAACCTTCAACATTATCTTAAACATCATCTAAAAACCATCTTAAAACACTGGACAGTTTCCTTGTCTAGCATGATGCTGCAAAAATCTGTCCTGTGCTCCCTGGCTTGTCCAGCTCTATCTTAGGTATTATTTTTTTTGACATTTGTTCCTTTCATGCAGAATTATGATGCCAGGTGCATAGTGGTGACTTTGGTGCTTTTATTTTCCCCTCAAGAGAGTTCTGGGGAGGCATGGGCTTCCCTTCAGCCACACTGAAGCAGACTAGGAAAAGAGTAAACTTCAGTGGTGTGACAGAGTTACCAGCCCATATCCTAACACCAACTCTCACTTGGAGAGTTCTTTGGGGGTGAAAACAGAGATCCTAAAGGTTTGCTGTGCTTCTAAGTGCACTCTCTAGTTGGTCTGGCTTGCTCTCTCATTTATCTTTAGGGATGATAAGGTATCATCAAATCAGTCACAGCCTGATTCTCAGAAAGTGCCTGCTTTGTAACAGTCACCATCAAATGAGACAAAACCTTAAAAAATTGGTAGTGACTTCCTCTCTTCCAACTTTGTTGTACTAGATGGAAAATTATGACCATTTTTAAAGCAAATGGTCAATTCTGCACATCATTCAGCACTGAGCAGGCTGCACTGCAGCTCTGGAGCTCTGGGTGGCAGAGCCAGGTGAATCTTGAAGCCCCACAGCTGGGAGAATTGAATGCCATGGCTGAAGTTCTGCAAGGGACAGCTTCAGGCAGGCTTGTAGGGAATGGAAAAGGGCACTTGAGGTGCGTGGAACTCACGGGGTTCAAGAATCAAGAATTGAGAATTCTAGAATCTTGAGGCCCCACAGCTGGGAGAATTGTTCTGCAAATTCTGCAAGGGACAGCCTCAGGCAGGCTTGTAGGGAATGGAAAAGGGCCCTTGAGGTGTGTGGAACTCACGGGGTTCAAGAATCAAGAATTGAGAATTCTAGAATCTTGAGGCCCCACAGCTGGGAGAATTCAGTGCCATAGCTTAAGTTCTGCAAGGGATGACCTCAGGCAGGTTTGTAGGGAAAGGAAAAGGCACTCACAGGGTTCTTGCTGCAGAGCATGAAGCCGATCTGGCCGCTGGGGTACGTGGGGATGGTGCAGTAGGCGTACTCCACCACCGGGAACAGGGACTTGCAGAACTGCCGCATCTCCTTGATGAGATCCAGGTGCAGCCACTGGCACTCACCTGCAGGGAGAAAGGCAGGCAGTGTGAGAGAGCTGCCCCTCTGCTCTGCACAGCACTGTGCCAGGTGAGCAGTGGTTCCAAGTCCCAATCTGTCCAGCTCATGTAATCTCACAGACCCTGATGCCAGTTTTGCTAAGCCCAGTCCAATAATGAATGAGCTGACAGAGATCAAAACCACAGCTTTCCCTGGGAGATGACACATTTCACTCCCTGCATCTCACCTCCCCAGGAAGAGTCCCCTCTGTGCCTCACACTTGGGATGTGAAGCTCTGGCATCAGCCTCTGCCCAGGGGCAGCTTCCTCACCTTGGCAGCAGAGAATCCCATCTTCCCTCAGCGCTGTCTTCATCAGCTGGTAATAAGATTCTTTGAACAAACTTTCTGCAGGACCTGGGAGAAAGGTGAATAAAGAAAATGTTTGAGCCTAGGGAAACCCCTAGCAAGGCAAAACAGTCAGGATTTTAGCTTTGCTAAATAGCAAGCCCAGATCCCCTATTAAACAAAGTCTTAGCAGCTGCCTCTTGCTTCACTGAGCATTTGTAAAGCAGAACTCCTGCTCCAAACTGCTTTTTAGAGATGCCTCTCTCTGTGCTGACTAGGCCAAGATTGAAGGTGACTCAGACTTGTTGATGGGTTCCTAAAATGAGGTGCCATATCTACATTTGGTCCTTCTGTTCCTCAGTTTCCCCCTTCAGAAATACAGCAGCCTCACCCCAGCTATCTTCAGGGCAGGGGCTACACCAAGTGTGTGAGCCACTGCTTTATCAGCAGGCACATGTGCAAAGCTGCCCTTCCACTCAGGGAACAACTCTGCCACAGGAAATAGCTGCTGGAGCTGAATTTTGAGGAGAGAGAAGTAACAGCTGGCTTGAAGGCCTGCTGATACAATTTTATGGTTTCCAAGTCGGCAACAATCTTTTCACTTGAAAGGATCCTCAGCAGGCTGGCAGAACTTCCAAGAGGTAGGCAGAATAAAAAAAAATAATGGAGGAGGTATGTGGAAAACAGTGCCCTTTTATGGCTAGAATTCTTACCCATGGGGTCAGACGAGTCTGTGATAATCACATCAAAGGCTTCTTGATTCTGTTTCATGAACTCAAAACCATCTCCCACGTGCAATGTCAGCTTAGCACTGGAATAGCCCACTGCCATCCCTGGGAGGTATTTTTTAGATACCTGGATCACATCCTGCAACACACAGAGAGCACAAGTGGGTCAGAGGCTCACAAGAAGCTGCTCCTCAGAGTGCTGTGCAGCTGGGACTGAAGAACAGCACAATGAGTCATTTCCTTCAGTACCTTCAGCTCAAGCCTGATTTGCCAGTGAAAGCCACAAAAGCTGCCAGCATCTTCAGCCAGCTCCTCTCAGCCTTTTCCTACAGCCTCAGGGTTCAGTGACACTGTTGTCCTGTCTATGCCAAGCTCAACAAAAACCTGGAGCTTCAAAAGCTCTCTGAGGAACTGAGCAAATACGATTACAGGTCAGACTGCTCTGTGCTCCTTTTTCCTACAGAACGTCACTTGCATAGGTGATCTCAGATAAATCAATTTATTTTTCTTCCTAAGTAAAACCATGCTAGCAAGTTTCTGAATGCAAGATGAGAAATGTCCCCATCTCTGAACTATAGACATTATTAAGATAAAAGTTTTCTCTCTAAAATCATTAGGCAGCCACTGCAGTTGTACTGAACACTAGCAGCTTCTCACAGCTGGCAAAACCAAAAAAATATGCTGGTGTCAGGCAGGGCTTGTTAAAACCAGGGATGTTTGCCTACTTAGCTGGCAGAAAGAGCACACAATCTCATATAGCAGAATTTCCTGTTCTTAATAGAGCTTTACTCTGAGCAAAACTCTCTGAGAAAAGGCTGAGTAAAGTAAAATAGAACTGGCTGAGAGGACTGGGGAAAGAGTAAACTTCAGTGGTGTGACAGAGTTACCAGCCCACATCCTAACACCGACTGTCACTTGGAGAGCTCTGTGAGCACACAGGTTATCAGTCACAGGCTGATTCTCAGCAGGCACCCACATCCTGACAGTCCCCATCACTAAGCCAAAGCCCCAACATGCTCTAATTGGTAGTGACCTCCTCTCTTCCAAGTTTGTTGTACTAGACGGAAAATTATAACCGTTTCTAAAGCAACTGGCCCATCTATCACAGAAGCTAATCCCTGCTGCTTATTTCCTGATTTTGGTTGCAAGTGACTGCTCAGGCAAGCAGCCACCCTCCTCTGCCGGGAGCACTGTGTTCGGCAGTGAAGGAGAGGGAACAGCAGCACCTCCACAGAGCCAGGGCACTCCTCCAGATCCCGTGCTTGGCCCACGACTGCCTGGAAGGGCCTCAATCGTGTGTGTGTGAAAGAAATCACACAGAAGAGGCAGCCAGCTGCCACGTAGATGACTCGTAAGGCAAAGAGAGGTGGCGCTGTCATTGTCACGCCAGCAGAACCAGCAGCAAACGCGCCTGGTGCTGACGAGAGACAGCAGGTGAAGGCGCAGCTCCCGAGGGTGATGTGAAGTCGGGCTGGCTTTGCCTTGCCGGGCAGCCCGCCCAGGAGCCCCGAGCTGCCGGGAGCCCAACGCACCTCATCGATCTCGCACTGCACCACGGACTCCACGGTCGGGTGTTTGACCACCTCCCGCAGCACGCCCCCGTCGCCGCCGCCGATGATCAGCACCTGGCAGGGAAGAGGGCACAGCGTGGGCTGTCAGCGGGCTCGGCCCGCGGCAACTTCGGCTCTAGGGCCCAAGGAGAGCGGCGTGCAGGCGCTGCGGGCCCGGTGCCCGGACACGAACCGCGGGGCCCGGAGCCCGCTCCGGCCCAGGACAGGCCCCGGCAGCCCTGCGGGGGCTGGGGGAGCCCTGAGGGGCGGGCCGGGGAGCGCTCACCTTGCGGGGGTCGGGGTGGCTGCACAGGGGCAGGTTGGCGATCATTTCCTGGTAGGAGAACTCGTCCCGCTCCGTGCACTGGATCACCCCATCCAGGACCAGGACGTTGCCGTAGGTGGTGCTGGGCAGAGCGGGGAAGCGGGGTTGGAGCCGGCCGGGGCCGCGCTCCCCCGCCCCCTCTCCGCGCCGCCAGGCCCCACCGCATGGCGCTGACCGGCGCCGCCATCCCCCCACCGCCCCGGGCGGCCCTCCCGCACCTGCGGAAGACGAGGATCTCCTGGTAGCGGGAGCGCTGGTGGTGCAGGAGCTCCTCCACCTGCAGCGACATGGCCTGGCCGGGCCACAGCCGGCACGTCTCGCGGAACCAGCCCTCGCGGATCAGCGCCGCCGCGCCGCGCTCCATCCCGCCCCGCCGCGGAGCGGAGCGGCCGCCGCCGGGCCGGGCCACCTGCGCTCGGCTGCCGCCGCCGCCGCCCGACCGCACCGGCGCGGGAGCCGCGCGCAGGGCCCCGCGCCGCCCCCGCCTGCGCGCGCCGCCATTGGCGGGGCCGCCGTGACGGCCGGGCCGCGTCAGGGCCGGGCGGGCGGAGCGGGGCCGCCCCCGCCGCCACGGGGAAAGGGCGCGCCCGAGCCGCGCAGAGCCGCGCTGCCACAGATCCTGCTCATAGCCCTCGGCACGGCATCGCTCCGCGCCTGCTCCGAGCACGCCGAGCCCTCGGCACCGCATCGCTCCGCCACAGCCCCTGCTCCGAGCACACCGAGCCGCCACAGGCCTGTTCCGAGCCCTCAGCACCGCGCCGCCCCGGCCCCTGCTCCGAGCACACCGAACCCTCGGCACCGCTCCGTCCCGCCTGCGGAACCGCCAGAGGACAATTTTCGGAAAAACGAAAAGTCTAATTCGGGTGTTTTAAGTAATGAGCACGCATTGTGTCGGATTGCACGGGGACGGCTGGTGAGAGCATCTCTCAAGGAGAAAGGCTGAGGTAGTTGAGCCTGTTTAGCATCGAGAAGAGACGAGTGAGAGGGCACTCAGTAATGTGTGAATATCTAAAAGGAAAATGCCAAGAAGAGGGAACTAAGGCTCTGCTTAGTGGCGCCAGCCGCTGGGACACAGAAACTGATGCACATGAAGTCCCAGCTAAACTTTAGGAAGAACTTTCTCATGTGGATGACCAAGGACAGGGCTGGATTGCCCATAGAGGGCGTGCAGACTGTTTCACTGCACATATTCCATCTGGGCACAATCCTGTGCCATGTGCTCTAAGATGACCCTGCTTGAGCAGGGAGCTTGGACCAGATGATTTGCTGTGGTGCCTACGAACTTCCCATCCTATGATTCTGTGGATATTGCAAAAGCAGATGCAGTTCTAGTGCTGGTGGGCCCAGGTGAGGGGCTTACAGAATGTGGTATGTTCTGTGAGAAGCAGACTTTGGGAGAAATGCACCAAGGCTCTACTGAGAGTAGTTCTCCAACTAGGTTACACACAGACCTCCAACAGCTGCTGCACAAGAGTAAAACAACCTCACAGTAGGGGAAACCTCAGTGCTACAACTGCACAGGCGCAACCAAGTGAATAAAGCATGCACGTAGTTGCTAGTCACTTCCATTAAAGACATTTTAAAAACGTTTTGCAATTCATAAAGGGAAAACAGAAAAAGACTAAAATTAGGATCATCCTTGAAATGTCACTTTCCTTGGAATTTAAAGTACAGGATTTAAACCACAGATTTTAATATTCCCTGGACCGATAGGGTTTTTGCAATGTCTTCAAGTTAAAGAAATAACAAGAACTGGTAAAGCTGACAAGGAAGGAATTGGCAGCCCCTGCAAATCCACTTGGAGACAATTGCTATTTGACTGCCTCTTTACATAAACATTCTCCAATATTCAGCCATGCAAGCAGATTTTCTAAGAAAGAGACTGTGTTCTACCATTACAATCCTTAGTCAGCACTGTTCACCCTAAGATACCTAAGGAGAAAAACCCCATCTCTGTTCCTTCCACTCCCTATTTCCCAGAAACAGGGAAAAACATTGAAAAAAACTAAATCTCAAGCCTCCTCATAGTCTTTGTAAAATAAAGCCCTGTTAAAATGTCAGAGGTCTTCATCAGAATAAACTTTGTCACTGACCAATCCAATAGTGATGATACTGTTTCTGATTCTCTTTCTACAGAGAGTAGTACAAATACAATCCTTCCATTAAAGTACACCAACACTGTGAGGTAAACACACTCCTTTTCTGTATTACTTTCTTTTTTCCTGAATTACCTTGTATTGTAAGAGATGAGCTGTGCAGTTCAATTTGTAAGCAAGGTCTATCATGAAAGACACTCTGGCCTCATTTCCTTCTCTGAACTGCTGGGGTTTGAGCTCCAAGAAGTGACAAGTTTGTGTTTGAGGACACAGGATAAACTTTCAAAATTATAAACAAAGCAACACTGTGAGCATAATTAGAAAAAAAACCCCAACAATGTGAATACAACAAAAGTGACATAAAAACAGATGTTTTTCCTTTTGGAAAAAAAAGGATTTTAATGGTTTTAAAAACTTTCCTGTACAAAAACTGATCAATGACTGGCATTTGCTTCCTCATGGTGGTAACACTTCTAATTACTGTTTCATTTAGCAGCAACTCCCACAGGTCCTGTAACAAAGATTATCTCTTTGGCCAGTGGTGTGTCGAACCCCTGCAAAAGAGTTTAAAAACCACTTTAATTCTTGCAGTAAATTCACTCAAGATTGAAAACCAACCATGTTACAATGATTCTATCAAGAGAGGGCCCTGAGGCTCAGAGCACCCTTCTCCCTCCAGTGCTGCCCTTACCTGGTGTTGCTCTTTTATGACAAAGTAACACACAATAATCAAACCCTGCAAGCTAAACACTAAGTATCTATTCACAATAAGAATGTTCATATTTGGCAGAACTCTTATTCCTCCCAAGCTAGGCAGATGTTCTCCACTTCCACCTTTCTCATCAAAGAAAGCAACTCCCACACCCTTTAACACCAACTTTTACCTCAGCATTTCAAACCTTCCACCCAGTCATTGCATTAATCGAAATTTGTGCATTAATTGTCTTGCATTAATCCTAAATTGTTGTTGTTTTTTCCTTTTTTTTGTCCTTTAAACTGATGTCAGGGTGTGATGCAACCTCTTCCACTGAACATATGCTAAAGTTCCCACAGCAGCAGAGGACAATAGCTGAGGTTCTGGGGCAGGGGTGTGCAAACACTCCAGCTGGATGAGGACAGGATAAAACCCCACCTTTCAGCTTTCCCCACCAGGTAGGACATGCTCCGGTTTCCAGACTGTTGAAGTTTGTTAGTTCCAGCAAATTTCTGCACACAGAAACAAACAAACAAATCAAACATCACCACAGTGAGGTTCCTCCCAAGTATATTCCATGTGCTGCCAGATCTTTTCAATTTCACAGAACTTTGCTCATTGACTTCCCTGTGCTGGTCACAGACTTCCCTAAATATCCATTAAAAGGCAGCACAAAACATTGTGTCCATTCATCAGCAAGTCCATTCATCAAACAATGGTTTGATTATTTATAGGTTTTTTCTTCTTTTCAATCTCAATTAGCAATAAGTAAAAAAATCTCTCAGATGAGACTGTTTCTAATAACAGTACTTGGAGGGGTACATGAGCAACGTGCAAAGCTGACATGGAACCACTGGAATGCCTGTGATTTTTGAGAATTCAATTTGGAACTGGAATTCCTGGTGGTTTGCTGTGGTCCAAATGTCATGCTTGTGATGTACAGAAGCACAGGGGTGAGCAATGTATGAATAGTGGGAAACAACAAGAGAGTCTGAGGGACTCCAAGGAAGCTCCTCCTGAATGGGAAGAAATAATGAATAATGAACTTGGGAATGGAAGCTGCATCTCAGCAGCTGTTAGGGAACAACCTGCAGATGCACAAAATATCATCTGCCCTCCCAGAGAGCCCCAGCTGGGTACATACAGTCACCCACATTTCTGTCCCTCCTTTTCTGACAGGTCCATACCTTGCCTGTGTGAGCTTGCTTGGCAGGATCAAATTGTGGTGATTGTTTTGATTTGCTGCCTCCTAAGAGAGAGAGGAGAGAAGCTGTTATTAAAATTTTCTATAAAGAACAATGCATTCCACAGTGTTCCTCTGATGATGTGGAGGTTTCACTACAGCCTCCCACACAGTAAAATGCTGAACAATCTTTTAAGGGCAGGAGATGTTTTTGAATAGTTCCTTTTTTACAAAGGAGTCAAATCCCCTTTGCCTCTTAGCTCCTGGGTCCAATTAAACAGATAAGAGAAAAGAAACAAAATCCAAATCCACAATCCACTTGGCCAATTATTTCAGGATTTTGTTTCCAAATACAAGAGGAATACTAAAGTGTACATTCCTCAAGCCAATTTTTGGAACTATGTCCCCACTATAAGGTAAGCACAGTGTAACAGCCTGCACTGCACTGGCACCCACACTCACACAGCCCTCTCAAGGCTCAGCTGGGAACATTTTCCACAGTGTGCAGCACTCTGGAAGGGCTCAGATCTTACCTGCAAACACTTTGAAGCTGGAATTGCTGTAATCAAAGGGGGTGAACTGCCTTAGTGCCTCCAGCTCCTCTGGTTGCTGGGTTTTTTTCTGCCGTTTCTTTTCTTGTGTTGGCAGCTCTGCTCCTGTTTCTGCTCCTATTTCACTTGTGTCTCTCTCCTTCTTCCTATTAGCTTGTTCCTGCTATGGAAGCAACCCACAGAATAGAAAAAAGGGTAAGTTGAAGAAAGGACAGTGAAACATCTCATTGGGCAAATTAACTGCCCCATGGAGCCAGGCTTCAGTGACTGCTCTTGCCTTTGGCAATAACAGCATGGGGAGAAATCTCTGTGCTCTTCCTGGGGCCTGAACTGCTATTTTATTGTTTTTGTACCTCACAGTAGAGACTTCTATAAAAAGCTAAATTGTCATTTCACAGGATATGGGAAGCTGAGATCTGCTGTGGCCCCACTGGCATATTTGGGGGAACCTATGCAGAATAATTGCAGAGCCTTAAAGGAAGTGAGGAGCAGTGGGAAACACCCCCTGTGCACACGTGGAGGGATGGGATGATGTGCACAGCACAATTAGCAGGAGCCTGTTGTTACACCCAGGGCAGCACCACACAAAGGCTACTATCAATTATATTGATATTTATAAATATTCAGGTATTTCAGTTACAGGGCTCAGAGTTTCACTCTGAATTATAACAGTCAAGAGGAGCAATGGCTGGAGGAGGAATTCTATGACATACCATGGCTTGCTGGCGAACTGATACAACATTCTGTGCTGGCTTTTTATTCAACTTTTGTGTCTGGGCAGGGGCAGCTATGGAGACAAAGAAGCATTACTGTAAAAAGCAGGAGTAATTTAGCCAGGGGCTTAGAAAAAGCAAGCAAAGCAGTTTTGTATCAAGTCTCAAAACACACCAAGGAAGGGAAGAGTGGCTGTACCTGGCTGCTGGGCTGCTTTCTTATTGGTTTCATTCTTGGGCTTCTTCTGTCCTGGTGCCTGACTCACCAACTTCCATCGATTGCTGATCTGCAAGGAAAAAATATTACCTGGAAACACTTGCTTTAAAGTTTCATGGTAAGAAGTTGTTTATAAACTTGCTAACACATGCTGGTGCTCATTATGAATACAAAAGATCAAATTCAACTGTGAAAGAGATTAAGATCTGCTATACCATGTGAAGTAAAACCAAATGCTTTAAAAGTTCAAAGCTACAAACAATCCTCAAAAACAAATACACATATTTTCAGCAGTTTTCAGCTTTGACAGACAGGGACTATACAGCAGAATGTCTCCAATCCCTGGTTCTTCAAAGGACACAAATGTCACAGAAACATGTTAAGTTTCTCAAATATCCAAGGAGAAAAAAATAAATCTGTATTGCTGAGGGTCCCAATGGAAAATAAACTAGTTATTTGTTTCTTTTGTACTACTTGGCAGGAAATTTTAGCACCAGTCTTACTTCATAAATCTTTGATGATGGGTCAAACTTTGCAGATTGTGAGACATAGGCAGAATTCTCCTCTGGAGGTAGATACTGTAGAGAGGAAAAAAATTTGATTTAAACAGCATGTGACATTTAGCTCATTGCTAAAATGCTACTTGTTGTAAATCAGTGAGTTCATTTGAAGAAATATTCTACAGATAGAACACCTTGTAGAAAAAAAGAAGTCACCACAGCTACCAAGAGAAATACTAAAGAAAAAAACAACTAAAACCCCCTCCCCACAAAACCACAACATCCCCAACAGACCAATCATCAACTGCACCCCAGGAAAAATTTTGGTATTATTTTCTGGTAATTTACCACTCCAAATGTGTAACAGCATTCTATTGTTCTTCTGATTCATTAAAAGAGTAGAATCAGCTTACTAATCCTAGCCATAAAGGACAGATGAAAAACCTGAAAAACCTAAAACTAGCTTAAAAAACCATGGTGAATGGTCTGTTTGCTATGTAGAAAGACTTGGATCCAAGAGGTATTTTAATGTGTTTTGAAAACAATTCCACACATGTGTCTCTGCAGGGACAATCCCTTGATTGCAGTCAGAGAGCAGCAGCTGATGCTCTATCAGGCCCTTCTGATATGGCTGAAAACCAAGCTCAGGGCACCCTCTGCACTGGGGAATCTGAATCCCACTATTGGGAGCTTTTACCATTTTAAATGGATTTTCAAAGGACTCCATTATTAGCTGAGCTTTCCGCTGTGCAGTGGTCAAAGTCTTCTTATTTCCTTTGTTTTCATCACATTCCTTAAAAGAAAAGGAAAAAAAGGAAGAAATATTAACACAAATATTCTTTTTGTTTGCCTACTGCCACTTCATGCCATGTTGCTTCTCACTCTTGAAATTCTACTGAGAGCAGTGACCCTCCAGAGACATGGAGGAACCTTGCTGGCTCCCTAACCCATTTGTTTTGGTTAGGCCTGATGCCTGTCAAAAGTCAGCACCACTGCCAAGCATTCCCAGCTTATTTCAACACTTAAACACAGTTATTAAATCTGTTTTCTATTATTTCAATACTGACACTGTCACAAACATACTGCTTACACTGAATATGCTGACAGTGGTAGTAGCAACAAGACATGTTGATTCTGGCTGATTATCTTGAATATCCTTTGTCCTCTCACTGTCTGAAAAGAGACAAACATCTTCCAAAACCAGTGCAGGGTCTGCATGAAAAGGAGACAAAATTTTTATTAGAGTCTTGTGTATTTTACTGCTCTTTTGTGTCATGAGGTTTCCCTGAAAGTTTTTTCAGGATTGGCTATTTTCCCCATGTCAAAGCTCCATCATTGCATTATTAGCACAGCTTTTAGGTTAACTCTAAATTACCCAAGGCAGAGTTATTCTGAAAATCTTCCATAGGAATCCGTGAGCTGTCATGTGGTCCAAAGAGGGCATTCTCCAGCTTCTGCAGAGAGATTCAAATTATAAACACCATTGATACACTATGATCTATTATTTTCACATACTGCAGAAACACTTTAATGAAAATTCAAAAAAAAGGGATGAAATTCAGAGATGGAATATTCTTAGTGTAGCTCATCTGGCATCAAAAGGCTACCTGTGCAAACACCCATGAGCTAATGAGATGCTGCACTTCATGTACATGACAAGAGAGGAGTCAGCCTTAGAAACTTATCTGAAACCTCTCTTTTTACAGCTCAGTCAATATATTTCAACATACATGAAACTGTCCAGCAGCCAGAATGTTTGCTGATGAAACCTTAAGTGCTGCTTTATGGTGGTTTGTAAAATATCAGTTAACAACTGGTAATATTATGAATCTGGCACAGATAAGTGTCATTATGCTAAAGCAGAGAAACTTGTAAATTGGATGAGAGAAGCAATTTAGCAGCAGGTAGAATTTGGATACATTTGTTTCCAAGTTTAAGGCTTAAGACACAAAGTAAAAATACAATGCAAACAATACCTCAGGGTTGGGCAGAGGTGCTCTCTTCCTGGTTGCTGAAGTCATCTCAGACTAGAATGGGAGAGAAAGGTCAGTCAGTTAAAACCCTGTTTCTTCTAGACTGGCCACCTTATCAATGTCTTCATCACATTTATTACGAGCTAGCAGGATAATAAAATTACTTGTTCTCCTGCAGTGTTTGCATTTGGCTGTACATTCAAACACCTCACACAGAGAGGGCACATTTTTATTCACATATATTTTTTTCACTAAGGATGAAAGCTGCATTAATATCAACATGCTGCTGGTATATTTTAACTAATTAATTTCTTGCACCTAGGTTGGTTCTTTCGCCTAGCATCTGCTGATATATTTTAACTGATTAACTTCTTACACCTAGGCTGGTTCTTTTGCCTCACCATAGCTGTAAAATATTTATGAGTCCATTTACATGGCCAGCAAATTCCACAAGGTGGAGTTCTTCCTCACACAGGCAAATGTGATGTACAGTATAAGACAAGCTGCATTCTGTTCAAGAACTGCTCCAGCTTTCCAGGAAACTACACTGTGTGTAAGCCACTACACAGCAGACAGGCAAGAAGTTACAACACATCTTTTTGTTCTACTAGAAAATTCAGTGTTCAAAAAGCAAATTTCAGCATATACATCATCACAGGTGAGCATTCAGCTCCAGGCCTGGCTTAGGGATGTCAGTGATTAGTCTCCTGTGTGGTACAAGCTATTCCTACCTTGAGAAGAGGCATCTCTCGGGCCTGCTGAATGAGCAGATGCAATTCATTAACCTGCTGCCGAACAAGGGGTGGGACAGGGTTACAGCAAGCAATGATACCCTGGCATTCTCTGCAGAGAGAGGAGGAAAATTCAGTCTGCTGTATTTATGGCTGGTATGTTGGCATTGGCAATTCAAAGGATTTAATCACTATCCTGGCTGTGACAGAGCAAGACAAGTCAGATTAATATCTGTGATAAAATTCTGCACCAGGTTTGTGCAGATGAGGAGAAGCCATCATGTCAGCTCTCCTCATCATCATTTCATTCAGTATTCACCTGCCTTTAAAGATGTATTTTTTTTTATTCTTAAGTATGGTTGTTAGGTGATGAGTGCCAAATGTTTGAGGAAAATATTGTATAAATTGGGTGTTTTAAGGGATCTGTCCCTTGCCATCCCCATTCTTTAGGAACTGCAATAAAAATACAAATAAGTTTTGGGGGCACTCACCCCTGCCTTGCTCTGTAAAAGTGCAGGAATCTCAGAGGGAGTGTGTAACACAGAGCAATGCCAAGGAATGTGGTTCATTAGTGCAATACAATCCAAGTGATGTATCCCAGACATCTGGAGCCTTCTAAAGGAGTACTGCTATTTATTTCTCTTCCAAGCTGAACAGCTATAGAGAAAAGCAGCACTGACAGCTGGAAGGAAGGGCCCAACTGCAGAAGTAATTCCACACTTGGAAGTGAACTTGCTGGATATTAAGATCAAGTAAAACTCCTTCAGTGTGAACAAAACTTACTTGGGCAGCTCCTCTGCAATCTTCAACAGCATATGGTTGGGTAGCACATACCTACAACACAAAGAGGTGGTATGAATGTAATAGAATGTTAAAAGCAATTAAAAACACCTTCAAAGCACACAACTCTGCCCTCATTACAAGGTCTGAGATGATGAAATAATTTAAAAAGAAAAGAAACATAACAGAACTTCTGTGTAACAAGCAGCCTGATGTAGTACAGTAATTTCTAGAGGTAACAAAGTTGTCCCATCTCAAGGGTGGAAGGGGCATAATCCAAAAGATTTACTAAAGCTTTAAGTCAGTGTCCATAACAAAGGACTTCCTACCCTGTGCTCTCATCCTCTTGCCGTGCTATCTTGTCTCTCCATGCAAACAGCAGCCTGAATGCTGCCAGCTGTTGGGTATCAAGGTGTTTTTTCTGCCTCCTGTAGAGATCAAGGTAGGATTCATCTGTAAAGAGGGGCTTGATGTATTTCTGGATAGGAAAAAAAGAAGCACTCATGAGCTTTCTGTATTACCTCTCTTACACATAGAATCTCACACGGACATCAGGGGACTAAATTCACTCAGGTACAATGTGTCTTTAGTAAATTCACCCAGGTACAATGTGCTTTTACTAAATTCACTCTGGTACAATGTGTCTTTACTAAATTCACTGAGGTACAATGTGCTTTTACTAAATTCACTCAGGTACAATGTGTCTTTAGTAATATTCAGTTTTTTCAGGTACAATGTGTCTTTAGTTAGAATGTTCACTACAGGTACAATGTGTCTAATTCACTCTAATTTCTTTACTAATTCACTCAGGTACAATGTGCTTTCTTTGGAATCTTAAATTCACTGTCAATGTGTCTTAGTAATCATGTACAATGCTTTTACTAAATTCACTCAGGACAATGTGTCTTACTAAATCATCAGGATGCACTATTCATTGAAATGTCTTTACTAAATCACATACATGTGTTACTAAAGGACATGATCTTTACTTGATCCTAAATGTAGACTATCGAAAACACATTTTTCATCCACTGTTAGGGGAAATCCACCCTCACCAAATTCAGGAGCAGCTTTGCTATCATCAAGCTTTACTACATCACACAAAGTGTTTTCCACAGGCACCATGGAGTTGTCTATGAATGCAGCTCCAGTGAGGCTTTGTACTTTTAGACCATCCAGCAGAACCAGAAGTGTAACAAATATCTTGGAAAAAACACACCTGAATGCATTGTGAGGCCAAGGAATATCAGCATTCAAAAAAAGAGCAGGAAGGCATCTGAATGCAAGGACCACAGCTGGTGAAAGTGACTGCACATGACTGAGAGTACATGCAGATGTTTTCAGACACACAAAAAGACAAAGCCATAGAATAGGTGCAGGTAATCAAAGCAGGTGAAGCTTTACCTTCAGGCAGATGTCCCTGCTGCGCTGCCACACAACCTGCAGCTGGGTGGGCTGCTCCTTGCCTCTCTCCCACAGCAGCTCCCTCACTTTATCATAGATGTAGAGCAGGTAGTGAGTGTCCTCACGGGCATACCGGATCATTTCTTCTGGCAAAGGGCTACAAAAAGAGCCAGAATTACACCAAGTTATTTCAGCTGTCCTGCCAAACTGTTACTTTTCTCTTAAAGAAACTGTTACTTCTCTCTTAAAAGGCATATTAGGGCAAAATGCATATGAAACATGCCAAGAACTAACATGGAAAATCTGTTTTGGTACTGAAGGATTGGTCAGGGACCAGCAGTAAAATGCTGTGCACTCTCCAGTTCACATCCTTGTTTGTGTGCTGGGGAGCAGAGCTGCTGTGTAGCTGTCATGTGGCACAAGTGCTTGCTATGGTATTTGTCATAGCTCTCTTCTCTCTGCAGAGCCTACAAAATGTAGACTTGAGATATCTGGGGTGTGCAGGGTGCACCTGCATAGTCAAGATCACTGCTCCAACACCATCTGCTCTGCCTGGCACAGGTTATTAAATGTTTTTGTGGGGGCATTAGAGGAGCAAATACTGTCTCTGTGACATTGTAGTGATTAAGAACTGTTCTTAAGTGGGCTTCCAGATTTTCACTACTTCATCTTTGCAGATCTTTCCAAAAAGACCTAATTTAATTTTAAAAAAGTGGGAAAATGTAATACTCAAAAACTTTGGGCACAGCCAGGTAAATGCTGTGCTCATTCAATTTGAGACTAACCCATATTTTTTCCTGCAAGCAGAAGCTCTAGCAATGCAAACAAGGAGATGTGCTACCTTGCAGCTCCAGCCCATCTGAGGGTCAGTTTTTACCGTATTCTCCAGTCAGCCAGCTGGTATTTCTTGTCAGCATCTACATTGCAATACAGCTTCAGCAAGTGATCCAAAGAATGTCTGCCAAGATTGAGGAGACGAGCAGCTTGGTGAGTATCAAACACATTCACCAAGTACAGACCAAAGTCTCTTTGCAGCCATTCCACATCTGAATCAGCACCATGAAGGACCTTGAAAAGCATAAAAATTTGGGGATGATACAAAGAACATTTCCACTCCAGGCTGGTAGTGCTGTGCTTTCACTTGTGTGTCTAGATTTTTTTTCTCTGTTTTTTATTGTTAAGTATAGAACTACTAAATAAGTGCATTTGGCAAGCAATTCACTACTAACATCAAGGAAACAGGCTCCTGAACAAATTATAGTGAAAGCAGAATCAAGTGATCAAGACTGAGCACACAGTGTGACTTTAATTATAAGAAAGTTTAAATCGAGTGATCAAAACCGAGCACACAGTGTGATTTTAACTCTAAGAAAGCTTAAACTAAAACAACAATAATACAAATTTTTAAAAAATCTGGTGAATTTTGCAGCTGACCTTCACAATTGCAGGGTCTGTGAAGGTCTCATTGAGGATGTTCATGTCACTGCGCAGTTCCAGGGTATCAATGATGAAATCTTCTGTTCGGGTGGAAATCTGCATCAGACACGTCAAGCCAAGGAAGCTCCTGTAGGAGTGGTGCTGGAATAGGGAAGAGAGATGGAAGCTGGGATTCATTACAGAAACAATACTATAAAATAAATAAATACTATAAAATAAATAAAAAAATACTATAAAATAAAATGGCATTCTAAATGAGGGAAGAAAGAGCAACAAGACCTCTTTGAGAAAAAAATACACTGGATGAACAAACTTTCTCTTTGCAGTGACTAAGACGACATTAAAAAAAACCAGGATTAATTGAAAGAAGATCAAATTCACTAAGAAGTGGACATCCAGCCCTGCCATTGGAAAACTTCTAATACTGACACAGTTTAATTCAACCTTATAGATAATATCAGACAGATATTATGTCAGGAACTGTCTTTTCATATCAAGGAGTAAAAAAACCAGGAGAAAACCACCCCCCACCCCACCATGAGAAGAATATAATTTTCTCCTAGCTCCTAAAAGTACACGTGTAACTTCTAAATATAAAATGCAACTGGATTACCTCTAAGTCCAAGGCAAATTCTTTACAAGTCATAAGCTTTTCATTTAGTTCTACCAGCTCATCCAGTGTGGTGATAAAATGACAGGGTGTTTCCTCCATGGGCCTGTACATCTGGCAGAGCAAATGAATTAGGCATGGTACATTCACTGTCAACTCCCAATCCCAACCTCCACCCTCAAACATGAAATTTGGCAAGTATGGCTTTAAATGTACTGTATCTGTAGTTTAAAATTAAAGTGGGCACCAACCTGGAGTTCAGGTTTCTTGAGAACTTCATCTGGTGGAGAAAAATGCTCCAGTTCATACTGGTAAGGGTGAGCAAACCTGTGGAAATTAGGAAGAGACAAGCACAGACTAAATTCCAGTCCTCTTTATGAGGACAGAGCACAGAGGCTTTGAGAGCTATGGCAGTTTCCCTCTTCTGTCTCTTTTAAAGCAGATTAATGTAACTGCAGAGGTCTAAAGCAAATCACATACAATGTAGTGTGGCCACAAACACATGCAGAACTGTTATACATGATGAGCATCAGCACAATCTGAGCACACAGGTTCACCCAGGGGACTCCAAGCACCTTGCTGGCAGGTTAGTTTCTTACATGTCTTGCTCAGTTTTCTGCGTCCTCTGCTGATGTATGAAGTCTGCCAAAGCAGCTGGCACATCCAAGTCCTCAGGGCGCTCCTTTCTCTGCCGTCCACTTTTTGTGAGGGCTGAACAACCAATATGCAATAACTGGACTAGGTCCCCCACATAACATGTTCTCAGCCTACCACTATCTCCCCCTCCACCCACCACAAGAGTTTACAAAGTATCAAAAAATCTTAATTTAGTGCAGCTGCTTTTGCTGTCATTTTGTATCTGAAATAACAACTTCGTTACTTGGCTGTTTTTAGGAAGACAGGTGGTGGTTTTGGCTTAAAAGCTTGGATGGAAATTGAAAAATCTTCAGAAAAACTTTTCAAGCCTTCCCAGCTACTGAAAGTACAACTGCAGCAGTGCAGAATACAGATGAACTGGCAGCAGCAGAATGTGTTCCTGACAGCTTTGATAAAGCACCAGAACCAAAGGTAGGCCTACCCAAACACACACTGCAGCTCATCCATCTGAAAGAATATCTGTAAAGCCACCTAGACCAGTCAAGACTTCTCATGCAAATGTGACTCTCATGTATGTTCAGGTGGTAAAAAGCAGCAGCAGATTATCTGTTTGGAACAGATTATTTGCTGTATACCAGCAAGAAGATGCTGTTTGCTGATCTACCCTGTCATCACAGTTATGGAAACAACAGTGTCACCAAGATCACTACACCCAAACGTTCAACATCTCCTGCTATTTGTTTTTATAGTCCATGATTTCTCCTCTAGACTGTAAGGACAGGTTTGTGTCAAATACTTGCAACAAATTACCCCCCAAAAATAAACCCCTTACCTTCAGGCAAAGGCTTCAAAGCATTTGGTTTGACAAAAATTTTAGGTACAAAGGGAGTGTTGGAATTGTCAATCTTTTCACGAAACTTCAGCTGCGGTCGAGAAATATTCTTGGCATGAAGCAGTCGGAATGTTTCAGACTGAGATCTTTTGTGGTACTCTCCTGCCTATTAAAAAAAAAAATCGAGGTAAAACCAACATGATTTACCAGATCTTTTCCTCAGTCTGATCCAACATTCAGAGGAGTTATACCCTATATTTAAAATTGAGTATCTTTTTTCCCAGTAAGGAAAAAAAGCTGGGACTCAAGATCCTGAATTCATAAGCACAGGAAAGGCTGTTGAGCATGTGAAACTGAAAGCACAAAGATTTCAGAACCAAGTTTGAATGAATAGGAGAAAGAGAAAAAGAGAGAGGTACTTAGAAGGAACATTTAACTGCTCAACTCCACTGGAGAACTGGTAGAACATCTGGGAGAACAGCTGGGCTAACACAGCCAAACTGAGCCTGGGGGCCTCACCTTACGGTTCCAGCTGGACACAATCATCTGTGGGGGCTGTAACCCAGCTGGCAGGACTGGCTGCTGGTTTCTATTCACTCCTGATGCTTCATCCAATAAAATACTCTAAAATCCAGAAAAACAATGTGAAGCACCTGTTAAATCACCACACTTAGACACTCTAGTCAGACTGAGTAAAGAAAATCATGTAGGTAGGTATCTCCACAGCCATCTCCCCCAAATTCTGTGCAACACAAGACAGACAAACATGGGAGGAGTATGTTGAAGATCAGGGGGAAGAGTTTCCTCACAGAAGCACTCTCAAATGTACAGACATGTTCTCAGGCTGTGAGGATTTTATGTCAAACTGCATTTAGTTTCCTCACACATCCCATATTACCTTCCCTCCCCTTGGCTCTCCTACCTTAGCTGCTGTGATCTCTGGCCTGGCATTTGGAAGGGTTTTTAAAATAAAAAGGGAATACATAAAATTGAGGAAATAGTGACTGATTGTGGAAGCTGTGCCACTAAAGTTCTTGCAACAAAAAAATAAAAGAAAGCTTGTGGCAGCAGAACACTTTTTAAGCACCACATCCAGAAATAATTTGCTTACCACTCTTTCAAGAATGACATCATTGGAGTCAACCAGCATATCAAACTTATCTTCCAGCCCTGTCACTTTGCTGGAATCTTGCATGAGGCTCCGGCAGCCGTGGTACTGCATCACCTGGCTCATGCTTGCAAGAGAACAGCACAGCTGTCAGCAGTCTGAAAGCAGGCTATCTAAACATTAAAACATCCAGTTCTCTTACAGTTTCTTACACTTTAAAGAAGTCAAATTACAGTTTCTACACTTTACAGTTCTACATTTTATAGTTTCTACACTCTTACAGTTTCTACACTTTAAAGAAGTCAAATTATAGATATCATCACATGAAAAGAAATCAAATTATAGATATCATCACAGGAGCAGTAAATAGAAAAAGCAAGTATACAGTATTAGAGTGTTAGAATTAGGTTCTCACAAACATGACTTTTAAAATGGACAGGATCAGGTGCTCCTCTCTGCACAGCTCCTCATGGCAATATAATGAAACGCCCTCTTTAAGCTCGCCACTTCAGCTGCCAAGTGCTAGAGATGCAGCTAAAACTGGATGTATGAAATAAACCACCTATGGCATGTCTGAAGGTGCCCAAGAAGGGGCTGCCCTCTGGTTTGGAGTGCTGTCCGATTTTCGGCTGTTTGGATGGCCTGGAAAGGCCCGGGGTGGCCGTGGGGCAGCCCGCGTATCAAAGGACGAGAAGAGGCTTCAGTTCTTCTTTCGGTCTCTGTGTTTATTAATTGTTTATCTAAAAGATTTTCTTTCGGCCCGACAGAGCTCTGCTCAGCAGCCAGCCATGAGCACACTGTCTCGCCCTCCGGGCAGTCACCTATCTTTATACCCAAAGTTACGTATACAATATTTATCATTTTTCCCCAATACCTTTTACCCTTATTGCCCGGTGCACTTTTAGTAATGACCAATCCCAAAGTGCCACCATCACCACAGAAGATGGAGGAGAAGAAGGACAGGACACGCCCCAATTCCTCCATCTTACTTCTCTAAACCCCCCTGTACAGAAATCCTAAACCCTGTGTTTCACCCTCTAATTAACTCATCCCTTCACCATTCACCCCGGTGAAACCCTCCTATCCTCATACAGGTGTCGTCTCCTGTGTAGGATCAAAGTCCAGCCACCAGACACTTCTGGCAACATTCCAGGACTCCCGAGCCCCCCAAGGGTGGTCTCGGTGACACCTCAGTCCTGAGGTGCTGAGATCCCACAGAGTGCCAGCTGGCAGCAGCAGCCCCGAGGTGCAGCAGGGCCCTTACCAGCGGAGCAGGCGGTCGCTCTGGGTGCTGCAGTAGGCGCGGAACCCAGGGAAGCTGCAGTAGAAATCGTACTCGTCTCCAGGCTGGGGGAGCCCGTTGGATGCTTTTGTTGCAGCCACCACTGTGCCCAGAGCGTACTGTGAAAGAAGAACGTTATCAGCTTTTTGTCAGTGTTTTGTTTGTGTTTACTCAGGATACTCTTTGATAGAAATGCACTTTGCCTGGTTGGTTGGAACTGCGTGGTTTTGCACCAGGAGTAACTTCACATACTTATTTAGTGTGAAAAATGCATGTATTTTATAATTGGCTTTTGGCAAATATTCAAATGAATATTATATGTGTTGTGTTAGAAGGTAATGCTGTATTAATTCTCTTAAGTACTGTGTTATAGTTTTATATAGTTTTATATAACATTATAAAAAATGTTAAAATAGAAACTGTGCTATGTAAGATACTTTTTTTAAAGAAAGGACTCGCAGTGAGATAGCAGCCACAGGACACCTGAATCTTTCACAGAAAAAGAATTGATTGCTCCATTATCAGAAGAAACGAACTTCTTCCCACCTCAAAGGCACTGTTAGGATTCAGAGGAAGAAGTTGATGATGACCAGACAGAATCCTGTATTTGAATTGAATTTATGCATCATGTATGAGGTGTATGAATATGCAACAGGCTGCTGCTTTTAAGGGTTAATCCTCTGTTAACGTGGGTGCTTTTTCAGGCTCAGAAAAAGGTACCTGGACACCCATAACTCTTTGTTTTTATTGTCTCATATTGTCCTAACTCAAATTGTCCAAATTATTATTACTCTAATTGTATTACTATTTTTATAACCATTTTATTACTATTAAACTTTTAAAATTTTAAAAACAAGTGACTGGCGTTTTTCACATTTAGACAGCTTTAAATAATGAAAGTCCAAAAACTTCATTATAGAACTACTAAATTATTATAGAAGTACTACTGATCATCCTCCAGTGATGAGGCACTGAGAGGCTCCCCAGGGAATGGTCATGGCCCCAAGGCTGCCAGAGCTCCAGGAGCTTTAGGAAAATCCTCTCAGGCACAAGGTGGGATTGTAGGGGCGTCTGTGCAGGGCCAGGAGCTGGACTCCTGGATGATCCCTGTAGGAGTCTTCCAACTCAGAATATTCTACAGTTCTAAACCAGCAGGAACGCAGATAATTACTTTATTACTCTAACAAAACACCCCAAATCCCCGCAACGCTTCCTATTTGAAATCTGGTAGCCATTCCCTCTCCGGCATCAGCATCGTGCACAGGTAAAACACACGGGGGCTGACGCTGCCATTTATAAGGCATGGGACAATTCTCATCGCGACAATCCCCCACGAGGGTCCCGATTCCATGGCATTTCCAGGAACCCCCGGTGGCTGACAAGGCCAGGGCCCGACCCAGGCCGGTAACAGGTCCCGATACACCCCTCTGGCTCCCGCAGCAGCCAGCCCGGCCCACACCTTCCTCCTGCCATTGGGGACACCCTACAGGTGCCTCCCGCTCCGGCTGGGATCCCCACGCGGCCCCCGCGGGACAGGACTACAGCTCCCGGCATGGCCCGAGCGCACACGGCACGCCGGGAGCGGTAGTGCCCCGCCCGCCCCTCTCCCACCGCACCTTGACGAAGGCGTCGGGGCTGTCGAAGCCGGGCAAGGCCGACATGGTGCTGCTTCCCTCCGTGCCCGGGGGCATCCTGGAGCTGCCCGGCTGCCCCGCCGGGCTCCCCTCACGGCCGGCTGCCGCCATGTTGACGCGCAGCGCTGTCGCGAGAATCGGGCGCTGTCGCGAGAGCGCAGCGGTGGCGGCCGGAAGGGGGAGCGGAGAAGAGCGGGGAGTGCAGGCGCCCCCAGCGGCAGAACGGGGCAGGACAGCCCCGTGTGGGCTGGGAGGGAGGCGCTGAGGGGAGTCCTGAGGGGCGCCCGGCCGGGCTGCTGTGCGGCAGATTCGGCCTTTTTCCCCGAAACACCCCCGTGTGGGATGGGAGGAAGGCGCTGACGGGAGCCCTGATGGCCCGGCCGGGCTGCGGTGTGGCACATTCGGCCTTTCTCCCCACAAACACCCACCGGGGGGACCCAGCACCAGAAGGGAAGGGACGCAGAGGGATCATCAGCTCTCGGACACCCCAATAATCCCACCTTGCACCTGAGAACGTTGTCCAAATGCTCCTGGAGTTCTGGCAGCCGTGGGCAGTGCCCATTCCCTGGGGAGCCTGTTCAGTGTCCCACCACCCTTCTTTTCCTGATATCCAGCCTAAAACTCCCCTGACACAGCTCCAGCCGTTCCCTGGTCCTGTCCCTGTCACCACAGAGCAAAGATCAATGTGTGCTCATCCTCTTCCCCTCAGGAGGAAGATGCAGACTGCCATCAGTTTCCCCTCAGTCTCCTCCAGGCTGAACAGACCAAGGACCCTCAGTGGCTCTTCTTCCCATCTTTGTGTCCCTTCTTTGTACACTCTAGGGGCCTAAAAATCTTTCTTATATTGTGTCCGTGATAGCCACACCAATGCCCAGAAAGGGGCAAGGGCCAATACCCAAATTTGTGACTGCCACCTCCCATTTCCCATTTTTGCAGTGCAGCATTTGCACAAGCAGCTGGGGAAGCCCAGGAAATCCCGTCCAACACTCCATGCTGTGCCCCTGAGCCCAAGGAAACTGATGTTCTTATCACACAGATGGCATCACATCTTCTGGAAAGCAAAAATTTAGGGGTTGCACAGTCATAGTTTGTTTATACAACTGACAGACTTCATTCAGCTGCTGTCAGAAGGGAAATAAAGCAAATGACACAAACTGATGCACAAAAAGACAAATCAATGGCAACAGGAACCTTAAAAAAAAATTGTAATCTGCTTCCCTGTCCCTGCCTAAGAAAGACTTAGGAATAAACAAAAACACAGCCAAAGTGTTAACATTTTGATGTAATTTATTGGCACAAAAATATGCAAATACAACATGGCATCTAAACATGGCTACTCTGTTGTATTTTGTGCATTGTTTTTAATATTTTTAATTCATAAATCATAACTTCACCTTCAACCTCATGTTTAATAGCCATTATTTTCTGTTTCAAGTTACAACCAGTTCTCCCCCATCTGCCTCCTGTGCCAAACCCAAACTTTCCCTAGTTACTTCCCAACACTGCTTTTTAACCCAGACACTGCAGGAGGCTCCTAAGTGGTTTATTTGTACCCTGCAACCAATGTGCCACCGACCACTCTGCACAGAGGCACCCCAACTTTGCTCAGGCTCAAGGTTTTCAAATCTTGGATGTGCTCAAAACCCTGATCTAGTCAGAAACACAAATCCTGAACTAGTGTAATGAGCAGAGAGACGATTTTCAATTTTGGGCCAAGAATCAAGTTTGAAAACAAGGTACAGGAGGAAACAATGGTAAAATTCTACTTATCTCTCTTTCCAGTTATGCAGCTCCCCCCAAACCTAAATGAAGCCTCCTGCACAAGCTCACTGCACCCACATCAACAGGAATGACCAGGGCAATAATTACTGCAAGTTACTTAGTTACATTGCAAAGTGAGTGAAAACCCGTATAGTTATTTTCAATGGATCTCCAGTTCCCCAAAGACAAAGTGGAACCATAGACATCTGTGGTACAATCAGTCTTCACTGTCCTGGAAACCCAAATCAAGTGTTTTGTTTCAGACAGCTTGTTTTTCCAACAGCAGCTATACATTGGCTTACACCAACTTTTAATATACAATAACTCTTTTCATTTACATTTAAAAATATTTGACAAAGGCTGTATTTCAGTCCAACGTTCCATTCGTGTTTGTAGAAGAGCAAGTTTGGAGTGAAAAAGCCTCCAGAATAAAAGGCTGTGCATACTCTGGAATCTCCTGTTACCAGAAAGGACACCTAAAGAAAATAAAGATATTGTAATGAAGTTGACTTGCATGTAGTTTCACAAAGACAACACTGAGAAGGACTGAGATTCTATACAGACTAGGCACCATCTGAGCACAGGCAAAGTTGCCAGGTGATCTTTATCACTTTTAAACATTAGCAGGAAAGAGATTTATTTCCTTAAGCATAGTTCTAAGTTATCTAACTCTCAAAATGACACTAAATCATCTCTGTTTTATCCTTTAGTGTAGCTGAAAGCACTGACCACCACATTCCTTATTTCAAACATTTAAAATGTAAAATCCTTGTCACTGCTTATAACAGCAAATTTCCTAGAGACTGTCAATATCTATTGCCATGGGCTTGCAGAATCTACCAGATCAGATGCAGGATGTGCTGTGGCTCCTACAAATAAACTGCTCCAGTGAGGTTCTCTTTAGCAGGTCCCTGCTCAGACTGTTCCAGAGGAGTTTTGCCAGGTTAGCTGAGTGACAAACTCACCATCCAATGTAGCACTGGCACAGGTTCTCATGAGAAGTTGCTTGTTTGATGAGCAGTTCTACTTGTGTGGGTACATCGAGGGTTTCGTCATGAGAGAAGTCCCGACCTTTGAAATTAAAGGATGAAAAAAACCACAAAAGGAGTCACAAATCTTGGTTCTAATTCCTTCAAGTACATTTTCTGCCAGGTGGGGAGAATTTTCTTATAAACTTTAAAAGTGTAAAATTTTGCAACCAAATGCTGCAAACTATGAAGCCAGGACAGTAGAAAATCAACTTTCACTAACCAGCTAATACATGCAAAATATTAAGTCTTTGTAGTTACAAACACCTCTGTACTTTTCAGTTCAAACTTATTTGCATCTAAATGCAGGCAGAGTACTTAGGGTTTGGACAAAACCAGGAAAATGGCCTCATCCACTTAATCAGAATATGCTAAATTAAAGGTTTAATACAAAATACAAACACTAAGGACAGTGCTGATCCATCAGATTTTAAGTTTCTTTTATATAAACAAAACCAAACACTCACCAGTGAGCTTATCTCGAACCCTGTTGATGATCTGAATTGCCTTCTTATTTAGAGCTTCTGGCTTCACCAGACCATCTCCTACTAAAAGAGAGAAACAGGACACAGAATAAGCACTTGATCTGAGCAATAAAAGCATTTGTACTGCTGTTAGATGTGTCCTTTCCAAACACTATTTTGAGAGCAAACCTAGATGCATTTTCTACAGATACAACTCTTTGTGGGAGCTGAGAACACAGATCATTTTTATGCTGACAAGAGACTGTCCCATCTCAAATCATTTGGATAATGATGGAATTTTCTGATCTAAGAACAGCTTTTGGATCAGTATAGAAACAACAATGAAACTCACTGAAGGAATGGATGGATTCAGGCACTGTGGTTCCAGTTTTTTTGTGGGATGTCTCGCCCAATTCCACACTGTCCAACATTTCTATTGAAAACAACATGAAAACAACAAAAGCATAAATGTGAAGCTGAAAAATTCTTCTGGAAACATTAGCAAGACTGCTAATCAGCTCATTTGAAAAGCATATTTGTGACATCTTCCATCTTTTCTACTCACCTACTGACTGACTGGTTGAGTAGGAGTCTGTTCTTGTTCGGGAGCGCTTATTGCCCTTTGTGTTTGCTGCAAGAAAACAAGGAGTTGGAAAGGATGAACTGGACTTCCAGTGTTTCAGAGCAAATTTGTCCACAAAAAATACAGATATGGTTGCCTTTTTCCTTCTCCAGATTTGATGTCACCTGAAAATAATTCCCATCTCCTGATCACTGCTGTCATTTCATATTAAAATCCCTAAAGCTGTGTGCACACAGCAATAGCACATGCAAACTAGGAGTTAGATCAGACTGCTTGAAAACACACAGGATTTCAGGCTTCTGGATTTCTTGTATGCATATTCTCTTGCTGTCAGTATTTTATCAGAATCACTTACTGTCCATCAATCTCCAGTTCAACAAGGGATCATAGACAAAGGCCTCCAGCACAGCCATGACGCTGTCCTTGTGCTCACGCAGCACCTCCATCACTGTGTGACACGTGATCCTATAGTTCCCATCGAGGCCTGTCACCTTTGCAAGGAAAAGAAATCAATCAACCTCTTTGTTCACTCTGCAAGTACAACCCCAACCCTCAGGGAGCAGGAAGTAGCTTTGAACTGGAGTTGTCCATGCTTTGTTCATTAATAGAACAAGACATACATTAATTACAAACTAAGAAGCTCTCTTCTCCATGAGGATGATCTTTATAAAGTACCATGCAAGTGACTGTGTCTGCTTGATAGAAACAGCTGTTTGAAATGGGGAAACTAAGGAAGGCCTAAGAAATTGGAGGAATTTCAGGTAGTTTAATTTCTAACTAAAAAGTTGCTTTGCACTGTAATGTACTGCAGATATCACAGGCAATGTTTTAACTCACAGAAAACCAAGCTGAAATATTAACACCTCAGGTTCTTGAGGAGTGGTAAAGTTTAGCCACAACAAAAAAAAAATACAGGAGAAACTGAGAAATGGTTGCCATTTTCCCTAAGAACAGTCCCCTCCAAATCAGAGGGAATTCTTACCTCCATAGCATTTGTCAGCATCCTTGTTAATCTAAATGGAATCTTCTCAGGGAACTTTTCTCTTGTCATTGCAACCTAAACACATGATGAGGGAGAACAAGTAAATTAATAGCTAACTTACTTTTAAAAAGTTATTAAAAATTAACTTTTAACCTAACCCAGCATTAAGATCCCAGTATTAAGTACTGGGATATTTTTGCTACAATCTTGAAGGTTTTATTCCAAATAGGAAATGAAGTCACAGTTTTATGTTCCTCAGTTTTCACAAATTACTCGGAGAAGCTGGATGATAAATTTGATAACAAAGGGAAAACTCAGGTGCTCAGCAACACAGACTGCCTATCAGCAGCTTAAATTGCTCCAAGAAATGTCATGGAAGTGAAACACTTCCATGAAATTTCCATTAACACTTCTTTGCTTGTACCAGTGGTCAGCTAATCCCCATGACATGCTTCTGAGATAAAGTGTCTTTTATTTTATAGGAGGCTCAAAAGAGAGCCAAAGGATTTGCCCAGGATCAGACTCCAAGGTCAGTTTGTCCTGGTTTATAGAATGATTTCTGTTCCACCAGAAAATGTGAAATATTACTGAAAATGTCATGTCCAAATACACAGGCTTACCTCAAAACAGTCCCCAAAGTCGATATGCAGGATCTTTCCACTCAGTCTGTCTAACATCAGATTGGAAGGGTGTCTGTGGTGAAGGAGTGGGAGAAAAACCAGACCATCAGTGACAGACCATTACAAAAACCCAAAGTAAATCACAGCAGCTTCAATATATTTATCTTCATGAACAAGAACAGCCAGTGGTAGCTTGCTTGTCTGAGATCTTCAATCTCAGCATGAACAGGAAACTTTCCTGACAGTGTGTTTTGTAATTATCTCTCACAAGTAAGAGATTTTCTCACCTTGGAAGATAAATAACCTCCTGAACAAGAATGATCACTGCATTTCTTGGATATGAATGTTTATTTTTCAGTTAGGATAAATTTTTCCACTTGTTTTATGCTTTTTCTTTTTTTAAAGTGTAGAAAAATATAATGTATTATGCTGCACTTGAAGTAACACAAATTCTTTTACCACCAACAGAGAAGAAAATCAATCCAGACTAGCTAAAACTACAGTGCTGAATTCATGCTTACATCTTCCAATTTTGTCTTAATTCAATTTTCAAAGGTTTATAACTTCATGTTAGAGACTTTAAAGTTCAGAAATAAGAGCTCTTGTTAATAAAACATTTAAAGGTTTAGCTGTTTTTGCATTACAGATTTTAAATCAAATATACATTGTTTTTAAAAGTATTTTGGAAGTTATATTGTTAATAAAATGGATGGAGAAAGATTTCCCATTCTGTGAAAGGGCAAAATTACAACTTGTGGTCCTTAATGTAGTTCCATGTGTATTCATTTCAAAAAGGAAGAAGGTCTTGTACTCAAGATACACAAACTGCATCTCATACCTGCAGTGCTGAAAATAACACTAAAATAATAATTAAGACCTGAAAGATGGTATCACTATAACTCAGCAGAAACCACAATGGAAGATGTCATCACAAGAACAGATTCAGGAATGAACTGATGCCTTCACAATCTGTGCTTTTAAATAAAAGAAACCTTTACAGCTTTTCTTACCTGTCCCCAAGGCCCAAAATGTACCCAACCATTGACATCACAGCCAGTGAACGGGTGTAATTTGTTCTTCTGTCAAACCATACCTACAAGTGGAGAAAAAATAGAAATAAACAAAATATGAAAAAACCAAAATAAATACAAAATAAAAATAAATAAAATATAATAAAAAAATACAAAAAATACAAAAAAAAATACATGTTCTGCAGTGATACAGCTGGGGTTTAGGATAAATAAACTCCCATCTCTCACTCATTCTGCAGAGAAGATAATTACACACTCTGCTGTTTGCCAGTTCTTGTGCTGCACTCACCTCTGAGCTTGGACTTTTCAACCACAGCAGTTTGGCAAGGTCATCCCCAGCTGTGTTGTTGACAGCGTGTTCAAATACTTCTACTTTCTGCATCAGAGTCAGGTGGTCATAGTCTGGAGCCATCTGTAATTCAGAAGTGACATTCAGCAAGTTAAAAAGCCACCTCCAGTGGCTTCTGGTTGTACTGTGAGAAACACAGTCATCATAAATAATTTCATTTCAAGTTTATACTTAAATTATTTGTAGAGTGACCAGTATGTTTCAAATACATCAAGATAATCACACAACAGTGAAGAATTGTTTTTAAATGGGATGGCAAATGGTTTAGTATCCACAAAGTCAGTAGCCCATAGCCTGTTGGAGATTTTTTCAGGGATGGCCTAGAAGGCAGCTGTGAGGAGCAGGTTCTCACAGCCTGTTTCTGTGAATAGCAGAGGTTCTCAGGTTATTTTTAATTACAAGTAAAGGTGACAAAAATGAAGGCCTTGAGAGCCTTGCACATCAGAGTTCTCAGACAGCTTTCTCATAACAAGTGGATGTTCTATCTTTGGCTGTTTTGGGAAAGCAAGAATAATTTTGAGAACCCAAATCTTGGTATTGGAAACATAAGGAGGGGTTGGTATGTTATCTCTGACCTATTGTGAGCTCAGATTTTGCAATATGCATGAAGTGAATTAACACTGTTATAAAAGGTGCCTGATTGATGAATAAAGGGGAGTCGATGCTGACCAATGCAAGGTGGGTCGTCTCCCTCCGACTTCAATAACAGCCCTGTTTAACTAAAAAACTGCACAGGTAAGTATTTTTCAAAAAATCATTATCCAAATAAGTGTTTGGGGCTGGAAAACCCTTTCGTTTTTGGCAGGAAATTTCAAATTTTCTAGTATTGTTCAGTTTCTCCAATCTGTCCAATTTTGGTCCTGCTGCTTAGACACAATGTTTGTAATTCCAGCAGCACAGCACCTTGTATGAGACACACCACAGCCATGCAAAATTCCCAACACACATCACTTACCAAATGGCAACAACTTGTGCTCACTAACTCTCATCTAAATATGTTTTATTTATTGTAACAATCAGAAAAGAGGCAGAGGAAGAAGCCTTGCATAGTTTTCCTTCACTAAGACACTGGTGGGCTCTAAGAATGGACCAGAGCCTTTGCTCCTTACCCTGAGCATGATGCGGTGCTCGATGTTGAGCAGGATCTTTTTCTTCTCCCTGTAGTCCCGGATGAGAGCGTGCAGGGTGTCACAGTGGGGCACCCAGCCAATCAAGCCTGAATTTGTAGACAGTGGAATGACAGCATATCTCTGGATGCTGTGGGAAAAAATAGAAAATCACAGCTCAAATTGTTGTAGATTGTAACTTAATATTTGAGATGCTTAAAACAACTACTGCTAAATCTGATTCTGGTTCAAATTGTCAAATGTTGCTCTGCTTGTCTTTTCAAAGAGACTTCAAACATCTGTTTTGCACAGATTGTTGCCAGGTAATCTACAGACAAGCTCAAAGTTTATGTGGTTTTCACTGAAAGGCTGCTTTCAGAAGGTACATGCTAAGTCACCCACAATGATCTGTTATTTGAACATGATATTTGATGTGCTCTTGCTTGAAAGAAGAAAATTCTTGCAGAATTGCACTCAGTGACCCTTCACCAAGCTATTTAGTGACTATAATAAAAATCTTTGGCAAAAACCCATTCTCAGGCTCCTAAGGCAGTGCTCAAGGTGTCTTGAAATAGGCATTGCTTCAAAGACCATAACAATTTACAAGACAGGACTTCAGTTAAATAAAATAAACAATCTCCTGATACATTTCCTCCATGTTTGAATTCTATGAACGCTGGTTTTCTTTTTAATTAACTTAATTCCAAGATTTGCCATTTTCTCCTAAATCCACTGCTTGTGCCAAGGTTTACCTGCAAAGCTGCCCCTGTGTAAGGAGTCACAAATGCAGAAGCATTTTCAGTGATTACACAGAGCACACACCTGAGGTTTTTACGAAGAGAAGTTGGGTCATTTGCTAACAGAGTGTTGACCAACCCAAAAAGCTGCATCACTCTTTCATCTTGGCGAAGGTCTTCGTGGCCTTTCAGAAGGAATACAAACTCATGGCCATTGCTTCCTGCAAAAGAATTAGTGCACAAAGGTTTATTCACATTGAATAAACTGACAGGAATAAACACACATGCACCCAAAAGTGGAAAGTGTGGCAGTCAGACTGTGATGGTGTTCACAGGGGTCGGAGGATGAGGGAAGAGACTCCATGTTTCAGAAAGTTTGATTCATTATTTTATGATATATATTGTATTAAAACTAGACTAAAAGAATAGAAGAAACCATTTCATCAGAAGGCTAGCTAAGAATAGAAAAAGAAAGAATGAATAACAAAGGTTTGTGTCTCGGACAGAGAGTCTGAGCCAGCTGTGATTGGCCATTAATTAGAAACAACCAACATGGGCCAATCACAGATGCACCTGTTGCATTCCACAGCAGCAGATAATCAATGTTTACATTTTGTTCCTGAGGCCTCTCAGCTTCTCAGGAGAAAAAAATCCTAAGGAAAGGATTTTTCAGAAAATATCATGGCTACATCTGACCGATTAAGAAAAACTTCACCTGAAAGGAAAGGTTGTACAGGTTTTACCAGGTAAATATATAATTGGACCTAAGAGCAACAACTCTAAATACTGGAATAGCAAAGTGAAAACTGCTCTCTCTTACCCATTAGTGTCAGCTTCCTGGGTCTCTGCTTGGAGGTGATGACCTGCAGTGAGGGAGCGATGGACTGGATCCGGATGATGGGCTGGTTGGGGTCGTACGTTCCTGGCACTGCCAACTCCAGATCCCGGCACATCAAGAGTTTTGGTGACACATACTGCAGCTCCAAGGAAGTGAGCTACCAAAACCAAAAGAAATACAACCCCCTAGAATTTTAGTTCAATCTCACAGGAGCATCTGAAGTGTTCATGCTGTCAAGGGACCTAAAACAGTTCAGGCTGTGACCAATACTTGGGGTACTTGCAGGAATTGCATAAACACCAAAATTGCAGCAAGCCCTATGCAGTTATTTCCAGAATACCTAATTAGTGAGTTTTGAATAACCAGAAAACATAAAGCAAAGGTTGGTATTGACAACTTGCACTGTAAAGACAAATAAAAGATCTGAATCTCCCCCCTCACCTGTGGCAGCTGCTTTGAGATCCGACGGAACACGTGGTAATAGAGATCCCAAGCCTGAGTCAGGTCTTTGACATTTCCTGATTTCATATACTTCCTGCACCACTCCTGAGCTTCCATGAGATCTCTGCCATAGGCCTAGGGATTCAAACAGCAGAAAAATTAATTTCAACAGACTGTAGTGTGACAGGTGGAGACCACTTAACACCTACAAAGAGCATCAGAGTCTCTTTTCAAATTGCACTACAAGTACTTGATCTCACATTTTTATAGCAGATCAGAATTTTATAGCATTTTTATAGCAGATCCAGAAATTCCTGGATCCAAGATTTACATTGAATTTATCAAACAACATTGCTCACAAGTAGACTTCATTATAAGAGGAACTGAATGCTTAGAATCACCCCTTTAACAGTAGGCTTACAAGCTCAGTGAATTCTGTTATCTGTGCCAGTGCTTTCAGTGAACAAAGCAGAATTATTAACAGCAAAGCAGTCATTGTTTTATAGTCCCTATCAGACACCCTGCCTATACAAGACTCCAGGGCAATTTGGACTATCATGGCCTCTTATAGTCACCAAAAGTGACACAGATCTGAAGATAAAGATTTCATTTCAATAATGAAATCTGCAACTAACATAATGAGCCCCAAGAGATTCACTTTTTGTGTTAAATGGCAAAGGTTCTTGTAACACAGCTGCTCCTGCAGAACACCTCTGGGCCATTTGCTGATACCTGATTGAAGGATGTCTCCTTTAAAGTCTGAGGCCCTCTCTCCATCATGGCATGAAGTGGTTCCAGCACCTCAAACATTCCCTTTACATTCCTTTCTCCAAAATACAGACGAGATGCTTCTTCCAACCCTTCATGCCACATCTCATGCCACAGGATGGCCACACGAATCAGCTCTTCACTCACCTGTTTTAGACAGAAAAAAAGATTAAACATCTAAACAAATCCCTGTGAGTGGGTCCTGACTTACAATTGCAAAACTCCTCTCTTCTCTAATGCTATGAAATATTTGCTCCTGGAAGCCAGAGGGAGCTACAAGAACTACCATGGTGATGGCACATTTTTTCTGTAAGAAGCTAACCCTGCTTTTCTCACCTGATTTGTTACCTTTGAAATTTTCTACAACCATGGTGATGGCACATTTTTTCTGTAAGAAGCTAACCAGGCTTTTCTCACCTTATTTGTTACCTTTGAAATTTTCTACATGCTTGTGCAGCTTGGCCTGAAAGCATTATTTTTCATTTATTCATAAAAATCTTTATCAAATTAATTACATTACTCTTTCTATGCTATGCTCAGTAAGTTTTGTTTCTACTTCCCATTAAGCAAAACCACCTCTTTATGGAACAAAGATTTTTCATGTATTTCTTCTCTAAATTTATTCATAAGGAAGCACAAAAACTCAGTGTGTGAATTATTGTAAAATGGAAGCATTCTCTGGAAATTACATGGATACTGTAACTTCTAACAGTAGCAAATATCCCAAATTAATTATTCTTGATGAGAATCAACAATGAATGGTCATTTTGAGTTACTATAATTGACTTCCTCCATCCAACATAACACATTTAAAGCTACACTGAGCACTCACCATCATTGCCTGCTGCACCAGAGTGTTGCTGTGCTCACACATATTTTTCAAGATCTTATTTGCAGCATTGTGCCGAGCAGTGGTCGTGGATTTAGAAGCCACAGTCAAAGGATAAATCAAAGCCTGCAAGGGACAGCAACCAATAATACTTTAGAACCCCAAAGAACAGCTACATAAATAATTAGCAAAGCATTAACATCAGCCTTAGGAATCAACAGGAGGAAGCAAGCTTGCTTCTGAAAAGCAGTGATAGGAATTTACTACTGAAATTCTTCTGATCCAACAACAGGCTGTCAAGACTTTAATTCACTGAATAGCAGAATGACATTGAGAGCCTCTTTCAAACTGGAAGAACAAAAATAGGTCATAGGATTTTGTGATATTCCATACTGTGGAAAGAAATTTAGATAAAACCTGTGAGGAAGGTTCTTAGACATTTAAGGTGATTTGCACTGCCCAGCAGACATTAAGTTACATTAGACAAAGAGTCTTCCAGGCTGCATGGCTCATTCACCTCCTTCCCTTTTCATGTGAAGTGCTGAGGTGAAAGCAGCAGCAGCAGCAACACAAACTGTCCCCATCCTCACTGCCACACTTGCTGTGACCCCTGTGCAGCACTGTGAGAATTGGTGTGCTGACCCCCGGCTCACCTGCGGGTGGTAGCGCCCGATGTCCGTCAGCAGCTGGTGGATGAGCCGCCCCACCAGCGGCCGGGGGGTGTCAATCCTGGCGATCAGCTGGGGGATAACCTGCCAGCAAGGAGAGGAAAAGAAACACTCCTGTCTACAGCGTCTGCAGGACACGAGGGGGATGTAGCATTTGTGTCTGTGGTATTTCTGTCTATAGAATTTCTGTCTACAGAATTTCCAGCCTATAGTATTTCCCTGATGAGGGGGAGAGAATGATGAGGAGGACTCCATTGATATCAAAAGGCTAATTAATTACTTTATTATACTATATTATTCTATACTATATTACACGATATACTTTATTATACTATATTATTCTGTCCTATGTAGTGTATAGAATAATATAGTATAATAAAGGAATTATATATTACATAAAAATATAATTACTTTACTATAATGATTTAGTATGATAAATTTAGTATAATGAAGTTTAACTTATAGATATAGTATAGTAAAATTCAGTATAATAAAGTATATATATACTATATATTACACTATATTACACTATATACTTTATTATACTATATTATTCTACACTGTGTAGTGTACAGAATAATATAGTGTTATATTCTATATATTGACTGACAATACATAGTCAATAAAGTATATAGTGTAATATAGTATAGAATAACATAGTATAATAAAATAATATTATATTCTATAAATATATAATTACTTTATTATAATAAAGGAATTTAGTATAATAAATTTAGTATAACAAAGTTTAATTTATAAATTTAGTATAATAAAGGAATTATATATTTTATAAATATATAATTACTTTATTATAATAATTTAGTATAATAAAATTTAGTATAATAAAGTAAGCATATATATAAGTATATATACATTTATATATATATTACACTATATATGTTATTATACTATATTATTCTATACTGTGTAGTGTATAGAATAATATAGTATAATAAAGTATATAGTGTAATATAGTATAGAATAATATAGCATAATAAAGTAATTATATATTCTATAAATATATAATTACTTTATTATAATAAAGTAATTTAGTATAATGAATGTAGTATAATAAAGTTTAATTTATACATTTAGTATAATAAAATTTAGTATAATAAAGTATATATATATTTATATATACATGTGTACTATATATTACACTATATACTTTATTATACTATATTATTCTATACTGTGTAGTGTATAGAATAATATAGTATAATAGAGGAATTATATATTCTATAAATATAGAATTACTTTATTATAAAGTAATTTAGTATATTAAATTTAGTATAATAAAGTAAGTATATATATATATATACTATATATTACACTATATTACATTACATCTAAATTGAATCTGCCAAACACTCAACTCTGCACACACTGCACTGAATCTCATGCCAGTCCTGACACACACACACCCTGATAAAACCCCATCACTGTGGGTAAACAATCTCCACATTGCATTCTACTTTGGCACAAACACAGGCACAGCAAATGATGCGAATTGTTTTTCCTTTCTCTGAGGTTCAGAGAATGTGAAACTCAGAAATATTCTTGGGAAGAGCTGTGCCTTGCTTTCCTGTGAATAGAAATGTGGTGACACCTGTCATCTCATGTGTTCAGTGACCCAGCTGTTCTGCCCTCTCCTAGAGGAAGCCCACCACTCATTTTGGAGTTGGTCAGAGGGTAACACAAGGTTCCCAACAGAAATGTACAACAGCTCAATGAGATCACAACTGTTCTGTGCAAAACTGTCACAGGATCCTACTAAGGAAAGATGTTTATTGAAGTATGATGCTTAAATAGGAAATAGAGTATTTTTAAATTTAATTACAAGAATCATTCTACAAGGCAATCCTGAAATAGAGTGTGAACTACATCAAAGCAGGACAGTGGTGTTTTATACTTGATCACCACTGAATGCTTGTCATCTTTAATTTAAGAATTTTCATTCTTTCTCATTTATATGCACTAATCTGCATATAAATGCAGAAACATTTCTCATTTCTCTGTTCAAGATGCTTGTTAAATCAGTCACAGACTGCACTGCACACTGCTCTCAGCACTCACCCATGGAGGATTGTTCAGCAAGGGATCATAGGAGATATCATGCAGCAAATCCCCAAACTACCCCAGAACTGTGATTTCTCTTTGTGTTATTTACCTGCAGCCAGGTGTCTATTTGGATTGCCTTGACTCCTTCTACCAAAGCCTCATTCACATCAGGCCAGTGACCATAGTCAAACCACAGAGTAAGGACTCTGAGAAAGAGAAATTCTTTTGTTAGGAACAAACAAACAAACACACAACCAACACAAAACAAAAGCCACCAACCAACCAACAAATAAAACCCCACCACAAAACCCCCAAACAAACAAACAAAAAATCCCCAACCCAAAACCTATTTACAAGGAACTTTTCTTCCCAGAACCCTCAGAATGCAGGGATAATCCATCCAACAAAAATTAGCCTGGACCAATGCATTCACTTAATTCAAGCATAACAAAAAAGAGCAGAAACGTGTTCTACCTAATCTGAAACCTTGTGTTCTTATCAGCTGGATTTCATTTACTATGAGCTTTATTATGTACCTTAGAGTGTCTTGCAGGTTGTTTCCTCGAGACAGAGAAATGGATCTGAAGAAACCCTGGACAGCAGGGACTGTGTACATCAGGAGGGTCTTGGATAAATCCTTTTGGAATGAAATTGCTGCATTAGTTCTATGCAAGCACATCAGCCCACATGAATCCTAAACTCAAGAAGGGGAAAGAGGAAGAAATATGTGGAAATATAGACCTGAACCCTATTGTAGCTGACTTCTGCTCTTATTCTTCTCCTACAGGACATGTTGCTCCTAGGATTTTATGTTTTCCTTGACTACACAAAGATCTTTCAGGCAGGCAGGGAAAATGCTATGAAGTGGTTTTATACTTCAGTTTGTTCAGCCTAAAAACTACCTTACTATAACTGGTAAATGAAAGAGACTTCTCAGAGTCTTCCATGAAGGGCCTAACCAGCAGAATTTGTTAATGCTCTGTACCCCTATCCCAGCCCATTTAGCTAATAATAATTTATGTTAATTTAGCCCATGATTTTTTTCCTGTGTCTAAGCAGCAAGTACCAATCTCTCAAGAAGAAGAAGAGGGAGGAAGGAGGGTACCTCAGTGACTTTTTTCTGCACTGGGGATGGGATGGGGCTGTTCTCAGTGCTCTCTGCATCACTCTCACTGTTGCTGCCCTCGGTGTTGGCGCTGGTGATGCTGGCGCCGCTCGCGTGACGCAGCTTCTTCTTCTCATCTCTGGCCTGGTTTTGATGTTTGTAGTGAAGCACTGCCTCAAAGTTCATCACTGCCCAGGCATGCCAGGCCTGCCAACAGGACAGAACACAAGTCACACTCCTTTCTGCAACTGGCACTTCCTAATTGTTACATATAATCCAAGCTTTCTGTGTCTGCAAAGTAAGTAATATCCTGCAGACAACACAATGCTTTGGAATTTGAACTGTCTTATTGTCTTAAATAATATCATGTTGAGTTCTTGGCCTGGAACTCCCTGTTGAATATTAAAGCAAATGAGTTCTGTACCAAAAATTAAATTATATTTGCATATAGCTTAATTTTTTAAAGGCTAAAATGAAAATTAATATGTTAGGCTCAGGGATGTGTAATGGGAAAAAATACAGGAGATGGCTGCCCCAGAGAACATCTGGCACCAAATATTAATATCACAACCACGAAATCAAAGGTTCTTTGGAGAATTAACAACAGGGCTACTTTCCTTGTTCAAGTATACTGACTGAGAACAAGTTAAATTTTCCCATTTTCTTTCTCCTTCACTGCTAACTGACAACAGGAGAGAGTCTCAAAAGCAAGATAAGAAACTGAATTGTGGCCTAAATCTCATGATTACCTTGGGGCACTTTCTCTGTTTTTTGGTTTTATTTTGTTTTTTTTTTTTTTAATCCTACTGGCATTAACAAGGCAGATAGTTATGGGAGGTCTTCCAATGAACACCTTCCTTTCCTGCACAATGGGATTTGATAAAATTGATCTGGAAATTCTCTGTACTGACCTTGTACCAGTTGCGATCATGCTCCGTTGCAGCACTGTAGTACTGCAAGACTTTGGGGATGGTGCTCTCATTGATGCCTTGCAGGTTCAGCTGCCACTCACCCAGTTTCAGGAAACACCTAGTTAAGCAAAGGGATTATTGATTCAAAAGCTAAAATAAAAACAAAGCCTCTGCATTAAAAGGCTAACTTGGTGTCTGGAGTCTAAAGGACATTCCATGTGGTGAATTCAGCCAGGTAGCCTCTCCTGCAGGCTGGATGCAAGATTCAAATATTTCCATCTTGCTTGTAGTGTGCAACTAACTAGTTGAAGGTTTAATTTGAGAGGAAAATTGGGGATCAAACTTTTTTTCCTCATCTGTATAAGTTATAAAATAAATGTAAGAAGTAGGTAACAGCAACACTGAAAGACTTCATCAGTCTGTGCTGATAAAATCATACATGTGCTGCTGAGCTGTACTGAGCACCACATGAAGGAGCCTTCTGGGGAGAACACTGACAAACAAACAATGCAAACACAGAGGAACTGTTCTTCCCCCAGCCAGAACCCCATTAAGTCATTCCCTCCTAGAGAAAAGGAAAAACAAGATATTTTTACTGCAGCAGGGTGGAGTTGTCAAGGTTTGCCCAAAATTTAATACTTTGCTCCCTCAGCAGGCTTTAAATGCCACAGTTAGGACATGGCTGTCCTTTCTGTACTTTGAGTTTTCCAGAAAACATTGTGCAAGACAAATACTGTATGCAAATCATTACAAATTTGTTTTCCATTATAGCCACTGAAAAAATAAGAGAATGGTTTTACCAAGGGTTCCCATCCTCATAAAAGCAAACTGAGTGAACAACTCTCTTCAAAAAAAGCAAACCTTCAATAGAAAGCACTATGTAATTTTTAATTTAAACTGAAAAAACCAGATCTGGCACCTACAGATCCACAGAGAAAAATGGAAAAAGGGTTTTTATGTAACAGTATTGTAAGAGACCATCACATGCTAGGCACCTACTGCCCAAAGCACTGCTGTTGTGCTTGGCAGCCTGTGCACTTCATACAGATATGCCAGGCCTGTGTGGGGAGTGTTTCTTTCCCAGTTACCAAATCTCCTGAAAAGCAAAGAAACAGACATGCTGAGAGCTCTGCTCCTGCCAACGAGCACAGGGCTGGAAAAATACAACAGGCACCAGCCACAAATATAAGCCTGTTTAGGCTGAAGTGTCCCAGTAACATTTACTGAACATTACATGGTAGATAAGAATGTAATACTGTCACAGGATTTTATGAAAAATCCTTTCCTTGGGATTTTTCCTCCTGAGAAGCTGAGAGGCCTCAGGAACAAAATGTGAACATTGATTATCTGCTGCTGTGGAATGCAACAGGTGCAT